>NC_142099.1:0-635000 GCF_054644295.1 Miniopterus natalensis
GATTTTTTTCGGCTCGCAGCCGTGACCCTCGAACCCACACTCTCGCCGTATAATCCTATCACCCATGTTGTGTTACGATTTAATAGGCCTCACCTGCCCAACTGGTCTGTTTAACCTACACTTTCGCTGTGTCTCTATGCTCAGGAACACTGTTGCATTTGTCCCTCAGTTAAAACTGGACAGGAACCGTTAGACAGGAATCACTTTCTAGAACAGGAAATGGACCCTCCTCTTCCTTACCTGTGCCCTAGTGACATTGTAGGGAACATCGCTGGGCTAGCTCTTTATTTTAATATATTTTTATTGATTTCAAAGAGAGGGAGAGGAAGAGAGAGCTAGAAACGTCAATGATGAGTCAGTGATCGGCTGCCTCCTGCACACCCCCTGCTGGGGATCAAGCCTGGAACCCGGACATGTGCCCTGACTGGAATCTAACCTCGATCTCCTGGATCCTAGGTCGATGCTCAACCACAAAGCCACGCTGGCAGGACTCGGCTAGCTCTTTAATTTGGCAGCTAATAACTTGTATCTGGAGGTGGTGAATGCCGAACTCTTTGCAGGAAAACAATAAAGCCAGTCTTCCTCAACACTGTGGCTTGAAGGACAAGGTTAACTGTGGTCTCTTTCCTCCCTGCATCTTTTCATAGCTATGGAGTTCCCTCTCTCTCCTTCCCTCCCTCTCTCTCTCCTCTCCCTCCCCCTCCCCCCTCTCTCTCTCTCCCCCTCTCCCTCCCCCTCTCTCTCTCTCCCTCCCTCCCTCCCTCTCTCTCTCTCTCCCCCCTCTCCCTCCCCCTCTCCCTCTCCCTCCCTCTCTCTACCCCCTCCCCCTCCCTCTCCCTCTCTCTCTCCCTCCCTCTCTCTCCCCCCTCCCCCTCCCCTCTCCCTCTCTCTCTCTCCCCTCCCTCTCTCTCCCCCCTCCCCCTCCCCTCTCCCTCTCTCTCTCTCCCTCCCTCTCTCTCCCCCCCTCCCCCTCCCCTCCCTCTCTCTCTCTCTCCCTCCCTCTCTCTCTCCCCTTCCCCCCTCTCCCTCCCCCTCTCCCCCTCCCCTCTCCCTCCCTCTCCCTCTCCCTCTCTCTCTCTCTCTCTCTCCCTCCCTCCCTCTCTCTCTCTCTCCCCCTCCCCCCTCCCCCTCTCCTCTCCCTCTCCCTCTCTCTCTCTCTCTCTCTCTCCCTCTCTCTGCAGACTGCCACACTGTGCAGGCATGGGGTGGAGTATTTAAGAGCCATTAGGCACTCGCCACTCCCGCAACAGGATGAGTTGGTCATGGACCACGGAAGTTTGCAGTAGGGACCTCGGTGACTGCAAGACAACGTCCATACACCCAGGAAACACTGTGAAATCACACAAGGCCCTTCCCCACAGATTTTCCTGTTAGGTCACTATTTCCAATGGAGACAGAGTTTTTTGGGTTGTTGTTTTTTAATATGTATCTTTCTTGATTTCAAAGAGAGGAAGGGAGAGGGAGAGGGAGAGATAGAAACATCAAGGATGACAGACAGTCACGGATCGGCTGCCTCCTGCACACCCCTGACTGGGGATCGAGCCTGCAACTCCGGCATGTGCCCTGAACCAGGAATCAAACTGTGATCTCCTGGATCCTAGGTCGACGCTCAGCCTCTGAGCCACACCCAGCCAGGCTGGGGAGAGAGATCTTCACCCTTTGGCTGAAGGATGTTCTTTTCTTCACTTTCTCTTCCTTCCTTTGTGTCTGTAGTTAAACTCAGATGAACTTCTTTGAGCTTCTTGAAATCCTCAGGTAGCTCTAAGGGTTAAGGGTTGAGAGACCCTAGGCTACAGGTAAGGTCAAGAAAATTAAGAACAGGGGAAAAAATAGATGGCTGTTCTTTAACATTCACGTTTCTGTTGGAGTTGCTTTGTGAGGGTCTGAACAGGACATGATGCTGGATAAATGAGAGCCCAAAATATTCTGACTTGGAAAATGAGGGACACTTGGCGGTTTCTAACCTTCCTAGACAAGGCCCACAGGGCTCACCCCCGGGGCCGAGGTGGCTGGTCTGGGCTGGCTGCCCAGCTCACATGCAGGGAGTATGCCCACCCTCCTGTGACTGGCTGTCTGGGGCTGCTGGGGAGGTCTGCCCTCAGGGCACGAGGAAAGCTCCACATCCCCTGTCCCCCTGGGCGAAAGGGACCCTGCCCTGCTGTGGTTCTCAGGCCACAGGACTACTGCCCGGACAGTCCAGAGACTAGCAGGGACGCCTCTGACTCTCAGCTGGGAATTTACGTCCTCGCCAGATGGGAGCCAGTCCACAGTGTCTGCAGATACCCCACTGGGGTGACATGCCCCTGGGGGTGAAATGTGACGAGTCCCTCAAAGCTTTGGTTTTATCTGTGTGTGTTTTTTTATCTTTATTGTTGAAAGTATTAGAAATGTCCCTTTTTCCCATTTACCCCTCGCGCCCGCTCCCCTTCCCCTCTCCAGCCTTCCCCTCACTATCATGGCTCCCTAACGAGCGTGAACACTATGGTCGGGTCCCTCACAGGCATGGACACTATGGTCGGTCCCTCACGGGCATGGACACTATGGTCGGTCCCTCACGGGCATGGACACTATGGTCGGTCCCTCACGGGCATGGACACTATGGTCGGTCCCTCACGGGCATAAACACCTGCAGTTTCATTGGTGACTCTCTTCCCTCCTCCTCTTCCCTCTGAAACACGTCGGTCTGACGCTTTATTTCTGAAGCCTTTTTGGACCTGCCTTAGTTAAACATAACTATTACTCACGATGCCACTTCGAGATTTAAAGTTCTCCCAGTGACTCTCCTACTATATTATTTCACCTGTTCTTTGACTATTTGAGCCCCACGCACTGTTCTGTCCACGACTTGTCTGGGAGGATGTGCTGACAGTCCCCCGGGTGCAGCGCAGCCTTCACCACACACGACCTGGGCACTGTTCATCCTGAAAGGGGGCTGACAAGGGAGGGCGCCCACGGGCCCAGGAGAAAGTCCGCGTCCTGAGCACAGTCTGGCGGCAGGAAGGCCCGGTCCGCCCTCAAGACCTGCGGGCGGCTCGGCTCTCCCAGCTCCTGCGGCGCCCGCGCCTCACCCACGCGGGGGAAACTAGCGGGAGAAACCGCCCGCCGCCAAAGGCTTCTTGACAGACACTCGCAGGCCCCAGAGCAGCCCAATCACCGCGCGGTGGGGCGGGTCCTTCCACAGGATGCGAAGACCAGCCCGCCAGACGCCAGACTGGAGCCAAAGATTCTGACAGCAACTGACTGACAGGCTCCATGCTATGCCCCGCCCTTTCAGCTTCTCTGACCACCCATTGGGCCCGCAGGGCCCTGTGATCGCAAGCACTGATTGGTGGCTTTGCCTGACGCCTCTATAAGGCGGGAACCTAGCCCCGGGCGCCCTCACTCCTCCTGAGGGCAGGTAGCGCGAGGGGCTCAGAGAGGGCGCTCGGCCAGAGTGGGCAGCACAGCAAGAAAGCCGGGACACTGACAGGAAAATGGGGACCTTGCTGTACGAAACCCTTAGCCCGAGGCCTTCGAATTCCAGCCCAAGACCCTAGATGCATCTCCTCCTGAGATGCTCCAAGTCCTCTCAGCATTGAAGGACCCCAAGTCTCCTCACCCAGATAAACACTAAACCCCCCAATGCTCACATCCCCAGACACCCTGGAAACCCCATTCCCCTCAGCCGGGGGCACTCTAAATACAGCCCAGAAAGACCAAATCTCCCACAACTCAAACCCTAAATACCCCCATCCTGGGAACTCAATGTCAGGAAGCCTGAAACCCCCTAATGAGAGACCCCAAATCTCCTCACCCTCAGAGGTCCCAAATCCTGTCACCCCGAACATTCTAAATGTCCTTGACCAGAAAAACCCAGATCTTGTCCAAGTCTCCTCAGGCTGAGAAGTCCCTGCCCCTTGGAGACTGCGCCTCGTTATGCGCAGATTTTTCCAGAATGTCCAGGTGGAATTCCCTCCATTGTCGCCGGCACAGCCCCTCCTAGCTGTCAGCGCGCCTCCAGCCTCGACCCTCAGGACCTCCAGACCCCAACTTTCCCCTCAGGGCCCCTCAGGACCCCACGGTCACCCCCCCCCCAGGCCCCTCACACACCCCGCCGCGCCCCCCAGGGCACCTCAGACGCCCCGGCTGAGCCCCCCAGGGCCCCTCAGGACCCCCACGGTCACCCCCCAGGCCCCTCACCCACCCCTGACCCGCCTCCCCAGGGCCCCTCAGGGCCCCTCAGACGCCCCTGCTGAGCCCCCCAGGGCCCCTCAGAGGCCCATGAGACAGCGAGGCGGGAGCTGCGGGAGCGAGTCTGCTTCCACCGGCGGGTCTGCATGGCCGCGTCCCCGTCCCAGCCGTGCCCTGGTCGCAGCTGGGTCCCGAGTCTTCCCCTCTGGACGCCCTGCCCGACGGGGAGACGGGCTGTCACCCTCTCAGCACCTTCTCGTTCCACAGGCACCTTGGCCTCAGGCTCAGGGACTCGGGGTCGCAGCACCATGAACCCCGACAGGTGCTCGCAGGGGAGCCCTGAGGAAGAAGGGGGAGAGCGGGGTGGAAACCCAAGGTGGGAGCTGGGGGTCCGCGGGGAGCCGGGGAGCAGGGCTGGGTGCCCCTCTCTGCGCATGGGCAGCGTGGAGGCCGGGAGAGCCCCCCAGGGGTCAGGGCCGGGTCAGGTCGCGGCGGGGGCACGAGCGCCAGAGCGGCTCAGGAGCCGGGACGCGACGGGCGGGGCGGGGGGCAGAGCGCTTCGTCCCGGCCCCGCAGAGGCCACAGAGGCCTGGCTGCTCCCCGCGCGAGGCGGAGCGAAGGCCCCGCTGCGAGTTCTCCCGCAGGAGTGAGTTGTCGACGGAATCTATTATCGTCTCCAGGCCAGAGCCGCTCTCAGAGACATTTCCGTCTACTTCCCCCGGGAAGAGCGGGCACAGGTGGGAGACGGCAGAACGCGGTGCGGGAACCTGAAGAGGAGCCACGAGGGGCTCCCAGCCTAGGGGACGGCGGTGCTGGGCCGGGGGACCCGGGACACGGCGCACGGGGCTGTCTCTCCTCAGGCGCTCTGCCTGCAGCGCCCTCCCGGGTGGGCACCAGTCCCGGGGACGCTGCTCCTGCGTCAGTGCAGGGCTCGCGCTGGCCGCGCAGAGCTCTCAGCACCTGGTTCTGGACTCTCCGTCCCACCCCCTCCCCTCCCCCCCCATCGCATCCCATCCCCACCGGCTTGGTGGCCTTTGTTCCTCCTTCAAACTCTTCACTTTCAAGACCAAGGTTTTGTTTCCTTCCAGGTCTCAGAGCCCCTCGACCAGCTGTCATGTGTCACCGCAGGCAGGTCACCAAACCCCAGGCGGAGGACCCTGAGGACTGTGGTGAGGAGAGGACCCCGAGGCAGCAAGGTGAGGGGCCTGGAGAACTCAGAGGTGCCCTCCAGGAATGGACCTGGGTTTAGGTCAGGCTGCATCTCAGGAGTTACCAAGGGAACTGTGTTTGCTTGTTCAGCAAACAAGCAAGATGCAAAACTGTTATACAGTAAGGGGCTATTCATATAAACTCTTTAAATGGGTAAAAGAATTATATGTTTTTATTGTCGACACTATTACAGAGGCCCCCATTCCAATATATAGTTATATATGTTGAAAGCACACCCACGCCTTTCTGCCCCCCCCCCCCTTCTTCCCCCACAGCCTACGTCTCCTAAACACTAAAGGACCCCAGGAGGTTTGCATGAGCATCAGCAGCTTGTTCCTGGATAACCCCCTGAACCTGCCTCCAAGGCCCTTTCTCTGTGATTTGACAATGGGCCAAAGCAGCCCCGCCTAGGCTGATTGCTTTCCTATAACAATGAGCCAAGGCAGCCCAGACTAGGCTCTCCTCCTGCTTCTTCTGTCCTAAGCCCTTCCTTGTTTCACTGTGCCCATCTTTAATAAACATACTCTCAAAATAAAAATAAATAGATAGCCCTGGCTGGGTGGGCCAGTCAGTTGGAGCATCCTCCCCTACACCAAAAAGATTGCAGGTTCGATCCTGGGTCAGGGCACAAACCTAGGTTTTGTGTTCGATCTCCAATAGGGGTGCATGCTGATCAATGTTTCTCATATCAGTGTTCCTCTCTCTCTCCCCCTCCTTCCTCTCTCTCTAAAATAAATAAAAACATATCCTTGGTTGAAGATTAAAAAACAATAATAATAACCCTGACCATTTGCTCAGTGGTTAGAGCATCAGCCATGGACTGAAGGGTCCCAGGTTTGATTCCAGCCAAGGGCAGGTACCTTGCTTCCAGGCTTGATCGCAGGCCCCAGTCAGGGTGCGTGCAGGAGGCAACCAATCAATGTGTCCCTCCCACATAGATGTTTCTCTCTGTCTCCTTTCCACTCTCTCTGAAAAGCAATGGAAATAATATCCCCAGGTGAGGATTAAAAAACAATAATAATAGACACAGTGTGGAGGTGCAAGAGGGTATAGGGGGGATAAATGGTGATGGAAACAATAAAAGAAAGAAAGAAGAATAAATAAATATATATTTATAGATAATTAATAAGCATTAAGTATATAAAATACAAAAGTGAGTAAGAACTAATTCAGAACAGCTGTCATCACAGAGGAGGAAGACCTGGCTGCCTATTAGCTTGCATAGGGACATATGAGAAAAATTAATAATCATGGTGATTAAGGGGGTTGGGCTGTGGGCCTGGGTAGAGAGTAGTTCATCACTTAATCAGGCCTTGATGTTTGCCATGGCATCATTCTGTCAACTTTCATGAAAGTGTAGTCAGTAGGGTCGTCCCGCTTTCACGGGTCTGGGGTTTAAACACCTGAAGTCAAGATGTTATCTCTAACTTACCCAAAACTCTGTGTCTATGGCCAACAGCCCTGAGTCTTTGTTCCTAAGACTGTGTGATGCTTACCAGAATCTAATGATTAACAAAGGGGGTGGACAGCCAGTACATGCAAAGGTGGAAGGACAAGAAAGGAATGAGGCAAAGTAGTCACGGTGCCATTGGACTGGACAAGGCCAGTGTGAATCAAGAAGACAGAAAGGAGAAACAGAGTTTGTGAATGGTTATGTGGCTTTTATTACATTTCTGTCATGAGTAGGCTAATTTTTTACATAAATGTAATAGATAACTTATAAACATAGGAGGAAGCAGAGATGATGCTTTGTCTTTTTTTTTTTTTTTTTAACATTCTAAAATAAATGATGTCCCCAATAGAATCATAATGAAACCTCAGAAAACATTTTCCAGTTATCCTTGGACTATCTTTGTATTACTCTCTGATTTAGAATTCTCTGTCTCTCATAAGAATCTCCAGATTTTGGAAAAAATTACCAACCAAAACACTGATTTCTCGTCATCTTTTAGTCAAACCTTCTTGGGCGACCTTCAGAGTAGAACAGAGTAAATACCAGAAGGTGTGTATTTCCCAAATCCTGTTGACAAGAAAATCTTACTCATGGGTGCAATTCAGGTAAGAGTAGGAAAATGCAGAGAGTATCCTAGGAACCGCTGCCTTCCTCTGCTGATCTCTTCAACACAATGTCCGATATTATCATCTTAATAGTTCATGACAACAGCAACAAGAGTAGCTACCACTCATTTTATTTTCACAATGTTTCAGACTTTAAGAATTCAACATGAATAAACTCACTTAAACCTTACCCCACTCCTATGAGCTATAACTATCACCGTTTCTGATGAGGAAACCAAGGTTTCAGACATATAGAAATGTTTGATTTTTCTGAGATCACAGTATCAGTGGTAGTGCAATATAATCCACAGCCTCTTCTCTAAACCACTTACAAGCTCATTAAACCAGTCATACTTCTATACATTTTACCCTGTCTTATTCATATATCACTACATCATTCATCTGACTGGTGATTCCAAACTCAGCTCTTTTCTGCTATGCTTCAGTGAGAGGTGCACTAAGACCCTCTAACTAACAGAAGCTCACTGACGTATAGGCAGTTTGTGCAGTGGGTGGTCCCAGATGAAGAAGGGCACAGGATCCCCAGTATCAGAGCCTCCCACTCTAATAAAAGAAAGCATCTCCCATCCCTGAAAAGCTTCAGGTTTGATGACTGAGGAACAACAAATAAATAATAACGTGACTTAAGGACTTCATCTATGTTACACACTATTCAATAGAAACTTATCCATCTGGAACTGATTTCAAAGGTCCACTCCTGTAGGAGGAAGTACCAGTTTCTTTCTCTGAGTTCTAATTAGGCCACTCTCATCTTGTTTGGAACCATTTGTTCAGCCTGCCTGGCTCTGCATTGTGAGCTCTTTGAGAGGCTGATTCTTCTAGAAGTCCCAGGCTCAGCTCAGGGTCCCTGAGGGTCCCCTGAATGTTTGCTGAATGAATGATTTCATATTTACAAATTAAACTAGAGGAAGATCAATGAATACTAAAGATAATTAATGTGCAATTTCAAATATGGAGATGGCTGAGGGGTAAACTGATAAGACTGTAATCTCACAGTCAGTATTAAATAGCTCACAAAACACTTTGGTGTGGACATCATTATATTTCATGTTCACTATAACATTAAGAATTAGCATGCGCCCAGCCGGGCATGGCTCAGTGGTTGAGCGTCGACCTAGGATCCAGGCGATCAGGGTTCGATTCCCGGTCAGGGCACATGCCCGGGTTGCAGGCTCGATCAATGACTCTCTCATCATTGATGTTTCTATCTCTCTCTCTCCCTCTCCTTTCCTCTCTGAAATCAATAAAGATATATTTTAAAAAAGAAAAAGAAAAAAAGAATTCGCATGTTATCGATCAGGAAACTGAAGAGAACTAGCTAGTGATACAACCTTACTCAAACATAATTGATGGGAGCCAGCTAAACTAATCACAAATACTCTTTCCAAGATACAACAATTTGCAAATTTCAACACCAATTTCTGTATTGTTTAGATATGTTTCTGCCAACTATTTCTTTTTTCTCTCCCCAGTACCCCTCACTTTCACTACTATAGAGAAAACTGAAAGGAAAGAGCCTTAAGGCATGGGTTCCAATCTTGGATTCACTACCCACATGGCCCTTTCTTTTCCCTCTAATAGTCATACTTCCCAGGTATTTCCAAGGGTTGTTGAAGTATTGATTAAAGTCATGCATGTAAAATATATCATAAGTCTTAAAGCATTAAGAAATGAATGTTGTCTTTTAACGTGTGACTTTTACATTGCAGGCAATGTCCAGGGCACCATTAAGTAATGATTCCAGTTTGAAGGAATTGTCAGGAACAGCAAATCTGCTGACCACAAGTGGTTCATAGCCGGCCCAGAAACCAGTGTCCCCTCCTGGGGAAGCAAGTACCTCTGGACAGCACTCTAGACCAAAACTGGGTAAGAGAAAATAATTTGGAGGTTTCAGTTCCACTAAGTCCTCTAGAAAGGCTGATAAGTATGGCTTATGTATGTGGGGTAGACTGCAGAGGCCTGGATTGAAGCTGGACTAAGCTGAGACAGAAGGTAGCACTGGAACTTTGGGCAAATCTTATAAACCCTGAGCTCCTGAATGCTCATGTGTAAAGGGAACATAAGGATACATAACTCATATATTGTTTGAGAGCATTACATTATATTTAAAGTAACTGACACATGCAAGTTTTCCAATAAACCCATCTGTGATAATAGCAACCATACTTTCTTGGTGTTGTACGCCCAAGCCTTTACTCAATACCTAACCCATAATGTGCCCTCAATAAATATTTTATGAATGAGTAAAGATTGGGAAAGATTTTCCCTGATAATGGGAAAAATCTAGAAACTAAAATTGAATCCGTCTTTGGTAGTCTTTGTGGAGCCTTAGTCTCTCTTACTTAACAGAGGAAAATACCAAGAGTATATAGAAGAACAGGTAATAATTTTTTAAAAATATATCTTTATTGATTTCAGAGAGAGGAAAGGAGAGGGAGAGAGATAGAAACATCCATGATGAGAGAGTCATTGATTGGCTGTAGCCCGCAACCTGGGCATGTGCCCTGACCATGAATCGAACCCTGATCGCCTGGATCCTAGGTCGACGCTCAACTGCTGAGCCACACCTGGCTGGGCAGAACAGGTAACAATTTAATGGGAGGAGATTGTGTGTTTTCTGACAAAACAGGGACCAACACTCCACACCCCACCACCCTCTCTCACCTGCTCTTCTCCAACTTAGAATTCAGGAGGAAGGGGATGGAAGTGAAGATGTACAGCTTACAAGAAAGAAAGGGCCACATGTACCAAGAGGTCAGCGAACACCCAGGACGGCGACTACCTCTGTAAGTGACCCTCACCAAGAAGCATGTTATATCTTGATACAATAATTTCATCTGGTCATTGGGTGCCCAAATCATTCCTTTCTTCTAGTGACCTGGAGTAGAGGATTGAGGCTCAATTATGTGAGTGCCTGGGTTCTCTCTGAAACTCTTTATGTCCAGGAACATGCACTACACCTTTCCTGATCCCTGTTCCTCTTGCTTCCAGATTGTGAGAAGTGTCAGAACTTCTTCATTGACAGCTGTGCTGTGCATGGGCCCCCTATATTTGTAAAAGACAGTGCAGTGGACAAGGGGCACCCCAACCACTCAGCCTTCACTCTGCCCCCTGGGTTGAAAATCAGACTGTGAAGCATCCCCGAGGCTGTGCTTGGAGTGTGGAAAGAGGAATCGGATCTGCCGGTGGGTCTGCACTTTGGCCCTTATGAGGGCCAGATCACAGAAGATGAAGATGCAGCCAACAGTGGATACCCCTGTCCTCTGGCTTCACACATCCCTCCTGTGGTTTGGTGGGACCCCACCTTCTACATGCTAGATCATGGGTGGGCATAATATGGTTAGCTCTGTGTACTGAGTGGAGTTTGTATGAACAGGGAGCTCCTGTTTGAGGATCAGACCGTGAGTGGGAGCAAGGTGGTACAGACACAAAGGAGCGGCTCCTCCCTGTGAGACTCCTGCTCTGACTGGACAAATGGACTCAGACATATAGATTATGAGTCAGAAAAATATCGTGTGGTCACCATCGACAGTTGAATCCCCATGCAGGCTGAAGGAACCCTAGCCATAATGCTAACAACCCTAAACCTAGCCCTAGCTCTAATCCTAGCCCTCGCCCTCGCCCTCGCCCTCACCCTAGCACTAGCCCATTTCAAAGAATGGATGAATGAATTTGTTAGTCTTTTGCCAATATTTCCCAATCCTTAAGTTTTTAAGAGTGACTGTCCTTATTTTACAATTAGTCTTTATAGGGCCACAGGTGTGGCTCCAAAATATCCAAGCCCACCAAATCTTTTTACCTCCCCAAAACCTCCTCAGTTCCTCAGATTCACACAGATAATTGGCTTTATGAAACCCAGTCCTTGGACCTTTCAAATGCAAATACCTGGTCAAAAACTCTTATCTAGATAATCTTTTAAAATACTAAAATAAAATACAAGTTTCTGGGAGGTGAGCCTTTTTGAAAGGAAAGAAAAAGGAAAAGAAAAAGGAGAACCTTAGCAATCTATGTAAATCAATTTAACTTATTTCAACTATTCCTTTTTAAATTTCAAGCTGTTGATTTAATGTCTTATAATTTGTGGGAGGTGTGCTTTTTGAAACTGAGAGTATGTTTGAAATGTGTTCATAAAACTCAATCTAAAGAGTAGTAATTGCTTACTTTAGAGGGGTCACTAAAATCAAAGATTTTAAAGAGTTACGAATTTTAATTAATTGGGAAGAAAGTGTATGCTTTGGATAACAGAAGGTATAAGGTACGGAAACATATTTTCAAGGGAAAAATAAAGTGAGTTGTTCTAAAGCTGCTTGTTTCAGAATGGGTAAAAAGGTCTGAACTTAATAACACACTCAAAGAATATAAAAAAGACTTACAAGGGAAAATAGACAAATTGATAATCGTAATAGATTTAACACACCTCTCATTCAGGGACAGAGCCTACCTCTTTCAGAACCAACAGACGGCCACTAAAACCTCAATGTGATGTAAGAAACTTCAACAACATGACCCGCAAATGGAGTTCAACATTCACAAATAATCCGCTCTACCCCCAGGTTTGCCTGATCACCTGCGCCCGGGTGTTATTCCCAAGGTGCCCACGAGATGGCAGCATTCAACATGCAGGTGATGCCCTCTACCCCGCCGCTTTTCCTGAGCTCCTGCGCCCGGGTGTTATTCCCAAGGTGCCCAGGAGAGGGCAGCAGAGAAACACGCTTGGAATGTCTCTAAAGTGACCGTGGCCAGGGCGCAGAGGAAGCAGAACAAAGGCGCTACACCCTCTGCGCCCAAGGATCATGATATCGGGAACTGAATCTGACCGGGGCCTCCTGGGTGAAACGCGCAGGGAATGCTGTTGGCCGAGGGGCTCCCCAACTCCATCTCCACTTCACGGACAGAGGCCGAGGCCCATGAAGGCAGCCAGTCCGCAGCCAGCTCCGTCAGGAACCTGGGTGTCCAGCCTCTGGGCCCCAAAGATGCGACGTCAGGCTGGGCACCAAGCAACATCACGTGGGCTAAGACGTCACGTTGGCGTGATATTGCTGGGGGCAGAGATGTGGATCACCCTCTGTTAACCGTGATTGTGAAATGGGGAGGGCACCTCGTAGGAACAGGACCCTCGTTTAATGATGATTCACCTTACTGACTATAGAGGATTTTCCTACAGACCCCGGGAAACTGCCGGATGTGCTACAGCGCAGCCCACATCGAGCCCACTGAATGAACCTCATTTCAGCCTCAGGACATGTCCCAGTGGCTGCCAGGGCAAGAGGGTTTAAAGGTCACTTCCACCGCAAGGAGTTGTTAACTAGGCTGCGACAGAGGGGTTGGCGTGTCACTGGCAGCCCAGCAGGGTAGTGCGGTTGGTTAGAGGTACATCCTGACTAGGACATGGTTGCGGGTTCGATCCTGTCGGGGCACATATAAGAATCAACCGATGAGTGTGTGTCACAGAAGATGCACTGGCTGGGGCCCCAGGACATGGCCTGTGGCCCGCGAAGTCCGCGAAGGAGCAGCTGTGACCACAACGCCAACCGCATCCTCCCCCACGGCCAGCACCGATGGCTCAGGGTGCTGAGGGCACAGAGGGTGCTGAGGCCACCACCCCCTCCCCAGGGAAAAGGGCCTGCAACCACAGACCTGACAGCTTCACCACCCCGAAGCCCCGGCCTTCATGCTCAGACTGGGCGAGTGCCGTGGAGAAAATGAAATGAGGACTGAGGTGAACGAGGAAATTGCCAGATGGAAAACTCCTCCCACTTGTGTTGAATGGCTGAATGGACACACCTGCTTCCCCAGGACACTGGCCTGGCTCTGAGACGTGGCTCAGCCCAGCCTTCCCCCTGAAAGCTCAAGGAGCATCCTGGCCCCCCAGATGGCACCGCTGCAAGCCTGGCTGTCGGCCCACTGTGCCTGGAAAACCAACACAGCATTACACAGGCAGGTGCCCTCTACCTGACACCCCCTCCCCCCTGGACAACCCTGCTCCCGACTGCACGGCCCTCATCTCCCATTCCACTGACATCCAGCCTTGAGGCCTCACGCCCTGTGTTCATCTTTGGCCAGCTGATTCACTCCAGGAGTTAGGAAGGAAACCATAGCAGGGGTTCGTTCTGCTCCACAGCGGGCACAGGGCTGAGAAAGGTAGATGGGGCAGGTGTGGAAATTCCTCACCACACTCCTCGGTTCCTCCTGTCTGCAGCCTCCTGGACTGTTGTCCTGGCCCCATACCCAGTCCACAGCACCCAGGATACCCACGGCCCTCCCAAGCCCCTTCAAGACAACAATCTGGATACGAATCCAGGATCTTTATGCTGCTCAGAAACTCTGACAGCCTTTATCTGGGGAAAGAAAAGGCCAGAGAGAGGCTGCAGGAAAATCCCAGGACAATCTCAGGGAAGAGGCCTGAGCACCATGAACAAGACAGATATCCTGTCTACACTTACGTTTCTGGATGTTCATTTGCCTGAGGGAAAAACCACCCTCTTTTGGGGAGATGCTGGCTGGGAACTATTGTGGTTTCCAGAAACAGATAAGCAAAGGGCTTTATGGGCACTGTCCTGGTGGGCGTCTGTAAACCAGGTGAGACTCCCCACATAGCCTGTGCATAGTGCTGCCTGAGCCACAAGGCTTTGCTGCCTTACCTCTGAGGGAAGGCAAATTCCGGAGCCTGCAGTGGGGGCTGTGTCACCAAGAAGCTGCCTGCCTGTCTGCCTGCCTGCCTAACACTGGTGCCAGGACCCTCCTCCCAGTATGTGCTCTGGGGGCTGCTGCTGGGTGGGTCCATGCATCCTGCACACAAGGAAAGTCCACAGCCCAAGGTGGGAGGGATGGGGCCCGGCTCACATGCAGCACAACCAAGGCAGAGCTTGGAATTCTCTTAAAATATAGAACTATCGAAATAAAATACTGGAAGACAGATTCTAAGAAACACCCTCAAAAGCATGTCCAATAACAAAGAAAAGAAGACCTAAGATACAAGGTAACCATTTTGGAAGATTGTTCCAGGATTTCCAACATCCACATAACATCTGTGCTAGAGAGAGACCCGAAAACACAGAGGAAAGAAATTATCAAAGAGACTATCAAGTAAGATGACCAAACAATGCCCAGGGCTTAAAGTAGACCTTGATGTCTTACTTTAACTCAAAGGCTTAGCACAAAGGTGAATTAAAGGACTCTTACCTAAGACTTAAAAATCAAAACAAGGCCCTCCTTTTCAGCTTCAGCCATTCACGGCAGATGGAATATAAAACAAAAAGAGTAACCAGTGAACTGACAGAAACAATCCAACTCATAGCTACAGGTCCCAGAAGGGTGGTTACCAGGAGAAGGGGGTGGGGGAGGGAGAATTGGGTAAAGGGCCCAAATATATGGTAACACCCCAGGTGGGGTGACTCAGTAGTTGAGCATCAACCTATGAACCAGGAGGTCCAAGGTTCGATGCCCGGTCAGAGCACATGCCTGGGTTTCGGGCTCAATCCCCAGTAGGGGGTGTGCAGGAGGCAGCCCATCAGTAACTTTCTCTCATCACTTATGTTTCTCTCTCCCCCTCCTCCCCCATCTGCCTCTCCATTCCTCTCTCTGAAATCAATAAAAACATGTTAAAATATACATATAGTCAAAGAAGGCTAAGCACACAACTGAGTATACAGATACCAAATTATGATGAACAGTACCAGTCAATTATGTGATGTTAGTAACCAGTGTTACCTCCATAACTTTAATCTTTTCAAAAGCCCCAATAAAGGAATCACATGTGACTTGCAGAGAAAGAAACGTCAGAGTGACGTATGACTTATCAAGGGCCCTGGCTGCCACAGTGATACGAGGCCTTCAGGTTTCTAGTGGGAAAAGTATTTTAAACTCTGAATTCTGTCCCTGTCAAATCGTTAGTCCAATGTGAGGGCAGATTAAAAACACCTGAGACCAATTTATCAGGAAATTTATTTTTCAATCACCCTTTACTGTAAAGTTGAAGACAGTCTCCAACATAAGATATGTGTTGGGACAGAGAGGGCGAGACCTGTGACTCGGGACACCCTGGAGCCGACCCAGGGAAGCTACTGCAGGGGCTGTCAGGAGGACGGCCTCAACCCTGGCTCGGGGACACATCCCTGGGATGGGGACAGGGAGGAGGGCTGTAAGCAGCAAGTCTTCACTGGGGACACTTCAAACACTAGGAAGACTAAAGGATGTGAAGAAAAGCAGGTGATGGGAGAAGAAAAGGAAGACAATTAGAAAACCCAAGAAAGCATGTCTGCAACCACAGAACACTCAGAAAAGTGGGGGAGGGGCCGCAGTCATAGCCCAGGCACCTTCCTGAAGAGGTGGGAGGTCTCAGGATGCTATTGTACTGGAGGACAATCTAGAGACACCTATTGAGGTGCAAATTCTTTAAAGGAATTGATGATAACAAGGGCCCCTAGGAAATAAACAAAGATAATGATATTTCTACTGTGGGGTGAGAGTGGGGAGAGGCGGGTCTCAGTATCTCCACCCTCTGCTGCAGGGGCAGGAGCTGGCAGGTCCTCAGGGGCACTGCAGTGGGGAGTGCAGGGCTGGCAGTGGCGTCCTTTCATTTTCTGCTCTTTCCTCACTGTCCTATTTTGTTTCATGTGCATATTTTATTTTGACAGATAAAAGACATGAGAACGATAACCTGGGCACATTAAGGGTGGGGAAGGACTGAGTGGAAGCTACCCTGCCACTCTCCCAGGACCAAACTGGAATGAGAGCTAAACTACACAACAACCATCCTGAAAAACCAACTGCAACTGAAGACGAGCTAGACAGCGCCCCCATAACCAAGGAAGAAAAGGGGAGATCGCATAGACATGTGTAGGAAGTGCGGAGGCACGAGAGGGCTGGCCGGGCTCCCACAGGCAGCAGCTGAAGGTCCAGAGGGAGTTCTCAGCTGTGGGGGGTTCCCACTGAGGACTCTGGGGCCTAAACCCCTGACAGGGCTCCCCAGCCCAGAGCACCAGACCTGAGACAGGTGCCCACATAACATCTGGCCCTGAAAAGCACCCTGGTTTCAATCTACCAGGGAGAGATGGCTGGAAATGCAGACCCCCCTCTTAAAGAGCCAATGCACAAAGTTTCGTGTGCAGCCACTCACCTTGGGCTCCAGCAATGGGAGGGCAGAGTGGACTAGAGCTGTGTGAGAACCTAGGGCTGAGGGCCCTGGACATGGAGCTCAAAGGGCAGGCCTCTGGATTCTTGGGCCCAGTCATTCCCCCAGACTGCAGAGGCAGGCATTTGCTTACCCAGCAGCTTTTGCCTGAGGAAAAAGCCATTGCCCCACCCTGCAAGAAAACCTCTTGCCCTACCCCCCTGGAGTTTCTACAGCCTGAGGCTCATTAAGAGAATCAGATTAATCAGCCTGCAGGCAGAGGCAGACCTCAGAGTGCTTTGAGTCTTTGCCTGATCTGCTTCTGGACAGGGGCTTGCAAAAGCAGACTTTGGTGTGCATCTCAGACCTGTTCGAACACACTCAGCTCCAACAGAGGGGACCTCAAGCTGTGGGCTGCTGATAGCTTTAAACAGGTTACTCAACGCCACTCACAAACAGTGTCTGGCATTGGCTTGCATTAGAGACCCTCCACAAGGACAGCTTGTCCTAGCAGGCCAACCTAATGATTAGAAACAAACGCCAATAGGCAGCTATTACGGTAACCATCAGCTGCTAACGGACCCTGACATGGAACCCTAACACAAAACCTAAAGCAAACTTTCATCCTAACACTAAACCTAACATTAGCCTAAACACTATCCCTAAACCTAGACTTACCCCTAGACATAAACCTAACCCTAACCTTAGCCCAAACCCTAACTCTAACCCTAACGCTGGACCTAAACCTAGCCACAACCCTATCCCTAACCCTTACCCTAGTCATAGCCCTAACCCTAGCACTAACCCTAATGATAACCACAAACCTAACCCTAACACTAGCCCTAACCATAATCTAAGCCCTAACTCTAACCCTCCCCCTAAATGTAACCCTAACCCTAACCAAAGCCCTAGCCTTAAACTTAACCCAGCCCCAACCTTAATCCTAATCCTAACCCTAGCCCTATCCCTATCCTTAACCCTAACCCCAACCCTAGCACTAACCCTAACGATAACCAGAGACCTAACTCTAACACTAGCATTAACCCTAATACTAGCCTTAACCCCAACACTAACCCTAAACTTAGCACTAACCCTAACCTTAACTCTAGCCATAATCCTATTCCTAACCCTAACCCTAATCCTATTTCTAAACATAACCCTATCACTAACAAAGTTCTAGATTTAAACCTAACCCTAGATCAAACTCTAATGCTAAACCTACCACTAATCCTAACCCTAACCCTAACCCTAATCCTAGCCTTAAAACTAACCAGAGGCTTAACCTTAGCCCTAAAGCTATCCCTCTCACTAACCCTAGAACTAAACCTAATTCTAACCCTAACCCTAGCTTTAACACTAAACCTTACCATAGCCCTAAGCCTAACTGTAACACTACCACTAATCCTAACCTTAGCCATAGTCTATCCATTGCCCTAGTTCTACCCCTAATACTAACCCTAGCCCTTACAATAACCCTAAGCCTAACCATAGCCTTAAACCTAACCTTAGCACTAGCCCTAAATCTAGCCCTCTCACTAACCCTAGCACTAAACCTAATTCTAGCCTAAGTCTAAGCCTAGCCCTAGCCCTAGCCCTAGCACTAGCCCTAACCCTAACCCCAGCCCTAGCCCTAACCCTAACCCCAACCCTAACAGCCCCAACCCTAACAGCCCCAGTCCCAGCCCTAGCCCCTAGCCCCTAGCCCCTAGGCCCTAGGCCCTAGGCCCTAGGCCCCAGGCCCCAGCCCTAGCCTTAGCCCTAACCCTAACTCTAACCCTGACCTTGACCCTGACCTGACCCTGACCCTAGCTCTAGCCCTAGCCCTAACCCTAATCCAAAACCCTGACACTGACCCTTACCCTAACCCTAAACCCTGACCCTGACCCTACCGCTAACCCTGACACTAACCCTAACCCTAACCCTAACCCTAACCCTAAAACCCTAACCCTAACCCCAACCCCAACCCCAACCCTAACCCTAAAACCCTAACCCGAACCCTAACCCTAACAACCCTAACCCTAACCCTAAAACCCTAAAACCCTAACCCTGACCCCGACCCCGACCCTGACCCTGACCCTAACCCCTAACCCCTAACCCCTAGCCCTAGCCCTAGCCCTAGCCCTAGCCCTAGCCCTAGCCCTAACCCTAACCCTCACCCTCCCCCACGAGTCCACATGGGACCGCAGACCTGACAGCTTCACCAGCCCCGAAGCCCAGGCCTAGATCTTCAGCCTGGGAGAGTGCCATGGAAGATGATGAAATGAGGACTTAGGCAAACAATGAAATTGCCCGATAGAAAACAAAACCCCTCAGAAATGACTTTGGAAGAGAAAGGAACTCATCATGGGGAAGCTGCAATCAAAGACATCTCAGCTGACCTAGAGATGGGAGAAAGCATTCTAATAAGCAGACAGAAGCACTTTCACCGCGGGAAGAACACCATGGCATTAGAGGTCCCGAGGCAACTTCCAAACATGGCATGGGCCAGAGAGCCCACAGGGCTTCTCAGCAGAACCCCCCAGGGAACTCAGGAAATCTCCCCTTTTTATCAGGATAAAGTTCTGTAACTGTGTTGAATGGCCGAATGTCCACACCTGCTTCCCCAGGACACCAGCCTGGCTCTGAGAGGTAGCTCAGCCCAGGCTTCCCCCTGAAAGCTCAAGGAGCATCCTGGTCCCCGAGAAGGCATCGCTGCAAGCCTGGCTGTCAGCCCACTGTGCCTGGAAAACCAACACAGCATTACACAAGCAGGTGCCTTCTGCCTGACTCCCCCCCCCCCCCCCCCCACAACCCTGCCCCGCAGCACACAGCCCCCAGTTCCCATTCCACCGACGTCCAGCTTCGAGACCTCACGTCCTGTGTTCATCTTTGGCCACCTGATTCACTCCAGGAGTTAGGAAGGAAGCCCACACTACCTCCTAGGAAAGCCTCACTTGGCTGGATGGCAGGGGCTTGCTCAGATCCACAGCAGTCCCAGGGCTGGGAAAGGTAGACAGGGCAGGTGTTGAAATTCTTCGCCACACTCCTCGGTTCCTCCTGTCTGCAGCCTTCTGGACTGTTGTCCTGGCCCCAGGGCCAGTCCACAGCACCCAGGATACCCACGGCCCTCCCAAGCCCCTTCAAGACAACAATCTGGATACGAATCCAGGATCTTTATGCTGCTCAGAAACTCTGACAGCCTTTATCTGGGGAAAGAAAATGCCAGAAAGAGGCTGCAGGAAAATCCCAGGACAATCTCAGGGAAGAGGCCTGAGCACCATCCAGATGTCCTGTCTGCCCTCATGTTTCTGGATCTTCATTTGTCTGATGGAAAACCACCCTCTTCTTTTTGGGAGATGCTGGCTGGGGAAAGCTGTGGTTTCCAGAAACAGGTAAGCAAAGGGCTTTATGGGCACCAGCTGGGTGGGAGTCTGTAAACCAGGTGAGACTCCTCACATAGCCTGTGGATAGTGTTGCCTGAGACACAAGGCTTTGCTGCCTTACCTCTGAGGGAAGACACATTCTGGAGCCTGCAGTAGTGTCTCCAGGAAGCTGCCCGCCTATGTGCCTGCCTGGCTAACACCAGTGCCCTGATCCTCCTCCCGCTATGTGCTCTGGGGGTGCTGCTGGGTGGGTCTGCGAATCCTGCACACAAGGAACGTCCACAGCCCAATGTGGGGGGATGGGGCCTGGCTCACCATGCACCACAACCAAGGCAGAGCCTGGAATTCTCTTAAAATATAGAACTGTCCAAAGAAAATATTGGAAGGCAGATTTTAAGAAACACCCTCAAAGCATGTCTAATGACCAAAAAAAAGAAGACCTAAGAAACAAGGTAACCATTTTGGAAGATTGGTCCAGCATTTCCAACATCCACATAACATCTGTGCTCAAGAGACACACCTGAGAACATGGAGGGAAGAAATTATCAAAGAGACTATGGAGTAAGATGACCAAAAACTGCCCAGTGCTTAAAGGAGGCCTTGATGTCTTACTTTAACTCAAAGGCTTAGCACCAAGGTGAATTAAAAGGTCTCTTACCTAGGACTTAAAACTCAAAACAAAACCCTCCTTTTCAGCTTCAGCCATTCACGGTGGATGGGATATAAAACAAAAAAAGGAACCACTGAACTGACAAAAACAATCCAACTCATAGGTATAGGTCTCACAAGTGTGGTTACCTGAAGGGGGTGGGAGAGGGAGAATTGGGTAAAGGGCTCAAAATATAGGATAACACCCCAGGCGGTTGGCTCAGGGGTCGAGTGTCAACCCATGAACCAGGAGGTCTGCAGTTTGATGCCCGGTCAGGACACATGCCTGAGTTTTGGACTCGATCCCCAGGAGGGGGTGTGCAGGAGGCAGCCCATCAATAACTTTCTCTCATCACTGATTTTTCTCTCTCGCCCTCCTTCCCTCCCTCCCTCTCTGTGAAATCAATAAAAACACATTAAAATATATATATACAGTCAAAGGTGGTTAAGCATACAACTGAATATACAGATACCAAGTTATGGTGAAAAGTACCTGGCAATTACGTGATGTTAGGAACCAAAGTTACCTCCGAAACTTTAATCTCTTAAAAAGCTCCAATAAATGAATTGCAGGTAACCTGCAGAGAAGGAAATGTCCAAGCGACTTGTGACTTATCAAGGACCCTGGCTGCCGCAGTGATACGGAGCTTTCAGGTTTCTAGTGGGAAAAGTATTTTAAACTCTGAATTCTGTCCCTGTCAAATCGTTAGTTCAATGTGAGGGCAGATTAAAGACAACCTGAGAACAACTTACGCCCTTTCCTATAAAATTAACTGAAGACGGTCTCCGACATAAGACATGTGTCGGGACAAAGAGGGCGAGACCTGTGACTTGGGACTCCCTGGAGCCGACCCAGGGAAGCTACTGCAGGGGCTGTCGGGAGGATTTCCACACCCCTGGCTCGGGGACACATCCCTGGGATGGGGACAGGGAGGAGGGCTGCAAGCAGCAAGTCTTCAACGGGGACGCTTCAAACACTAGAAAGACTTAAGGATATGAAGAAAAGCAGGTGATGGAAGAAGAAAAGGAAGACAATTAGAAAACATGTCTGTAACCACAGAGGACTCAGAAAAGTGGGGCAGGGGCTGCAGTCATAGCCCAGGCACCTCCCTGAAGAGGTGGGAGGTCTCACGATGCTACTGTACTGGAGGACAAAATATAGATACACCTATCGAGGTGCACATTCTTTAAAGGGATTGATGACAACAATGACCCCTAGGAAATAAACCAAAATAATGATATTTCTACTGTGGGGTGAGAGTGGGGAGAGACGGGTCTCAGAATCTCCACCCTCTGCTGCAGGAGCAGGAGCTGGCAGGTCCTCAGGGGCACTGCAGTGGGGAGTGCAGGGCTGGCAGCGGCTTCCTTTCATTTTCTGCTCTTTCCTCACTGTCCCATTTTGTTTCATGTGCATATTTTATTTTGACAAAGAGACTACATGAGAACGATAGCCTGGGTGGATTAAAGGTGACGGAGGACTGAGTGGAAGCTACCCTGCCACTCTCCCGGGACCAAACTGGAATGACAACTAAACTACAGAAAAACCATCCTGAAAAACCAACTGCAACTGAAGACGAGCTGGACGGCACCCCCATAACCAAGGAAGAAAAGAGAAGATCGCAGAGACGTGTAGGAAGTGCGGAAGGACGAGAGGGCTGACTGGGCTCCCACACACAGCAGCTGAAGGTCCAGAGGGAGTTCTCAGCTGTGGAGTGTTCCCACTGAGGACTCTGGGGCCTCAACCCCTGGTGGGGCTCCCCAGCCCAGAGCACCAGACCTGAGACGGATGCCCACATAACATCGGGCCCTGAAAAGCAGCCGCATTTCTGGCAGGGAGAGATGGCTGGAAATACAGGCCCCCTCTTCAAGAGCCAACCCACAAAGTTTGGTGTGCAGCCACTCACCTTGGGCTCCAGCAGAGGGAGGACAGAGTGAACCGTAGCTGTGTGGGAAGAATCTAGGCCGAAGGCACCCCTCTGGATTCCGGTGCGGAGCCATTCCCCCAGACTGCAGAGGCAGACACTGACCTTTCCAGCAGGTTTTGCCTGAGGAGGAAGGAATTGCCCCCACCCTACTAGAAAACCTCTCGCCCTACCCCCCCTGGAGTTTCTAAAGCAGGAGGCTCATTAAGAGAATCAGGTTTATCAGCCTGCAGGCAGAGGCAGACCTCAGAGTGCTTTGAGTCTTTGCCTGATCTGCTTCTGGACAGGGGCTTGCAAAAGCAGACTTTGGTGTGCATCTCAGACCTGTTCGAACACACTCAGCTCCAACAGAGGGGACCTCAAGCTGTGGGCTGCTGATAGCTTTAAACAGGTTACTCAACGCCACTCACAAACAGTGTCTGGCATTGGCTTGCATTAGAGACCCTCCACAAGGACAGCTTGTCCTAGCAGGCCAACCTAATGATTAGAAACAAACGCCAATAGGCAGCTATTACGGTAACCATCAGCTGCTAACGGACCCTGACATGGAACCCTAACACAAAACCTAAAGCAAACTTTCATCCTAACACTAAACCTAACATTAGCCTAAACACTATCCCTAAACCTAGACTTACCCCTAGACATAAACCTAACCCTAACCTTAGCCCAAACCCTAACTCTAACCCTAACGCTGGACCTAAACCTAGCCACAACCTTATCCCTAACCCTTACCCTAGTCATAGCCCTAACCCTAGCACTAACCCTAATGATAACCACAAACCTAACCCTAACACTAGCCCTAACCATAATCTAAGCCCTAACTCTAACCCTCCCCCTAAATGTAACCCTAACCCTAACCAAAGCCCTAGCCTTAAACTTAACCCAGCCCCAACCTTAATCCTAATCCTAACCCTAGCCCTATCCCTATCCTTAACCCTAACCCCAACCCTAGCACTAACCCTAACGATAACCAGAGACCTAACTCTAACACTAGCATTAACCCTAATACTAGCCTTAACCCCAACACTAACCCTAAACTTAGCACTAACCCTAACCTTAACTCTAGCCATAATCCTATTCCTAACCCTAACCCTAATCCTATTTCTAAACATAACCCTATCACTAACAAAGTTCTAGATTTAAACCTAACCCTAGATCAAACTCTAACGCTAAACCTACCACTAATCCTAACCCTAACCCTAACCCTAATCCTAGCCTTAAAACTAACCAGAGGCTTAACCTTAGCCCTAAAGCTATCCCTCTAACTAACCCTAGAACTAAACCTAATTCTAACCCTAACCCTAGCTTTAACACTAAACCTTACCATAGCCCTAAGCCTAACTGTAACACTACCACTAATCCTAACCTTAGCCATAGTCTATCCAATGCCCTAGTTCTACCCCTAATACTAACCCTAGCCCTTACAATAACCCTAAGCCTAACCATAGCCTTAAACCTAACCTTAGCACTAGCCCTAAATCTAGCCCTCTCACTAACCCTAGCACTAAACCTAATTCTAGCCTAAGTCTAAGCCTAGCCCTAGCCCTAGCACTAGCCCTAACCCTAACCCCAGCCCTAGCCCTAACCCTAACCCCAACCCTAACAGCCCCAACCCTAACAGCCCCAGTCCCAGCCCTAGCCCCTAGCCCCTAGGCCCTAGGCCCTAAGCCCTAGGCCCTAGCCCTAGCCCTAACCCTAACTCTAACCCTGACCCTGACTCTGACCTTGACCCTGACCTGACCCTGACCCTAGCTCTAGCCCTAGCCCTAACCCTAATGCAAAACCCTGACACTGACCCTTACCCTAACCCTAAACCCTGACCCTGACCCTACCCCTGACCCTGACCCTACCCCTAACCCTGACACTAACCCTAACCCTAACTCTAACCCTAAAACCCTAACCCTAACCCTAACCCTAACCCCAACCCCAACCCTAACCCCTAACCCTAACCCTAAAACCCTAACCCTAACCCGAACCCTAACCCTAACCCTAACCCTAAAACCCTAAAACCCTAACCCTGACCCCGACTCCGACCCCGACCCTGACCCTGACCCGACCCTGACCCTGACCCTAACCCCTAACCCCTAACCCCTAACCCCTAGCCCTAACCCTAGCCCTAGCCCTAACCCTAACCCTAACCCTAACCCTAACCCTCACCCTCCCCCACGAGCCCACATGGGACCGCAGACCTGACAGCTTCACCAGCCCCAAAGCCCAGGCCTAGATCTTCAGCCTGGGAGAGTGCCATGGAAGATGATGAAATGAGGACTTAGGCAAACAATGAAATTGCCCGATAGAAAACAAAACCCCTCAGAAATGACTTTGGAAGAGAAAGGAACTCATCATGGGGAAGCTGCAACTCAAAGACATCTCAGTTGACCTAGAGATGGGAGAAAGCATCCTAATAAGCAGACAGAAGCACTTTCACCGCGGGAAGAACACCATGGCATTAGAGGTCCCGAGGCAACTTCCAAACATGGCATGGGCCAGAGAGCCCACAGGGCTTCTCAGCAGAACCCCCCAGGGAACTCAGGAAATCTCCCCTTTTTATCAGGATAAAGCTCTGTAACTGTGTTGAATGGCCGAATGTCCACACCTGCTTCCCCAGGACACCAGCCTGGCTCTGAGAGGTAGCTCAGCCCAGGCTTCCCCCTGAAAGCTCAAGGAGCATCCTGGCCCCCGAGAAGGCATCGCTGCAAGCCTGGCTGCCAGCCCACTGTGCCTGGAAAACCAACACAGCATTACACAGGCAGGTGCCTTCTGCCTGACTCCCCCCCCCCCCCCACAACCCTGCCCCGCAGCACACAGCCCCCAGTTCCCATTCCACCGACGTCCAGCCTCGAGACCTCACGTCCTGTGTTCATCTTTGGCCACCTGATTCACTCCAGGAGTTAGGAAGGAAGCCCACACTACCTCCTAGGAAAGCCTCACTTGGCTGGATGGCAGGGGCTTGCTCAGGTCCACAGCAGTCGCAGGGCTGGGAAAGGTAGACAGGGCAGGGGTGGAAATTCTTCACCACAATCCTCGGTTCCTCCTGTCTGCAGCCTTCTGGACTGTTGTCCTGGCCCCAGGGCCAGTCCACAGCACCCAGGATCCCCACGGCCCTCCCAAGCCCCTTTAAGACTACAATCTCGATATGAATCCAGGATCTTTATGCTGCTCAGAAACTCTGACAGCCTTTATCTGGGGAAAGAAAATGCCAGAAAGAGGCTGCAGGAAAATCCCAGGACAATCTCAGGGAAGAGGCCTGAGCACCATCCAGATGTCCTGTCTGCCCTCATGTTTCTGGATCTTCATTTGTCTGATGGAAAACCACCCTCTTCTTTTTGGGAGATGCTGGCTGGGGAAAGCTGTGGTTTCCAGAAACAGGTAAGCAAAGGGCTTTATGGGCACCAGCTGGGTGGGAGTCTGTAAACCAGGTGAGACTCCTCACATAGCCTGTGGATACTGTTGCCCGAGACACAAGGCTTTGCTGCCTTACCTCTGAGGGAAGACACATTCTGGAGCCTGCAGTAGTGTCTCCAGGAAGCTGCCCGCCTATGTGCCTGCCTGGCTAACACCAGTGCCCTGATCCTCCTCCCGCTATGTGCTCTGGGGGTGCTGCTGGGTGGGTCCGCGAATCCTGCACACAAGGAACGTCCACAGCCCAATGTGGGGGGATGGGGCCTGGCTCACCATGCACCACAACCAAGGCAGAGCCTGGAATTCTCTTAAAATATAGAACTGTCCAAAGAAAATATTGGAAGGCAGATTTTAAGAAACACCCTCAAAGCATGTCCAATGACCAAAAAAAAGAAGACCTAAGAAACAAGGTAACCATTTTGGAAGACTGGTCCAGCATTTCCAACATCCACATCACATCTGTGCTCAAGAGACACACCTGAGAACATGGAGGGAAGAAATTATCAAAGAGACTATGGAGTAAGATGACCAAAAACTGCCCGGCGCTTAAAGGAGACCTTGATGTCTTACTTTAACTCAAAGGCTTAGCACCAAGGTGAATTAAAAGGTCTCTTACCTAGGACTTAAAACTCAAAACAAAACCCTCCTTTTCAGCTTCAGCCATTCACGGTGGATGGGATATAAAGCAAAAAAAGGAACCACTGAACTGACAAAAACAATCCAACTCATAGGTATAGGTCTCACAAGTGTGGTTGCCTGAAGAAGGGGGTGGGAGAGGGAGAATTGGGTAAAGGGCTCAAAATATAGGATAACACCCCAGGCGGTTGGCTCAGGGGTCAAGTGTCAACCCATGAACCAGGAGGTCTGCAGTTCGATGCCCGGTCAGGACACATGCCTGAGTTTTCGACTCGATCCCCAGGAGGGGGTGTGCAGGAGGCAGCCCATCAATAACTTTCTCTCATCACTGATTTTTCTCTCTCGCCCTCCTTCCCTCCCTCCCTCTCTGTGAAATCAATAAAAACACATTAAAATATATATATACAGTCAAAGGTGGTTAAGCATACAACTGAGTATACAGATACCAAGTTATGGTGAAAAGTACCTGGCAATTACGTGATGTTAGGAACCAAAGTTACCTCCGAAACTTTAATCTCTTTAAAAGCTCCAATAAATGAATTGCAGGTAACCTGCAGAGAAGGAAACGTCCAACCAACTTGTGACTTATCAAGGACCCTGGCTGCCGCAGTGATACGGAGCTTTCAGGTTTCTAGTGGGAAAAGTATTTTAAACTCTGAATTCTGTCCCTGTCAAATTGTTAGTCCAATGTGAGGGCAGATTAAAGACTACCTGAGAACAACTTACGCCCTTTCCTATAAAATTAACTGAAGACGGTCTCCGACATAAGACATGTGTCGGGACAGAGAGGGCTAGACCTGTGACTTGGGACTCCCTGGAGCCGACCCAGGGAAGCTACTGCAGGGGCTGTCGGGAGGATTTCCACACCCCTGGCTCGGGGACACATCCCTGGGATGGGGACAGGGAGGAGGGCTGCAAGCAGCAAGTCTTCACTGGGGACGCTTCAAACACTAGAAAGACTTAAGGATATGAAGAAAAGCAGGTGATGGAAGAAGAAAAGGAAGACAATTAGAAAACATGTCTGTAACCACAGAGGACTCAGAAAAGTGGGGCAGGGGCTGCAGTCATAGCCCAGGCACCTCCCTGAAGAGGTGGGAGGTCTCACGATGCTACTGTACTGGAGGACAAAATATAGATACACCTATCGAGGTGCACATTCTTTAAAGGGATTGATGACAACAATGACCCCTAGGAAATAAACCAAAATAATGATATTTCTACTGTGGGGTGAGAGTGGGGAGAGGCGGGTCTCAGAATCTCCACCCTCTGCTGCAGGGGCAGGAGCTGGCAGGTCCTCAGGGGCACTGCAGTGGGGAGTGCAGGGCTGGCAGCGGCTTCCTTTCATTTTCTGCTCTTTCCTCACTGTCCCATTTTGTTTCATGTGCATATTTTATTTTGACAAAGAGACGACATGAGAACGATAACCTGGGTGGATTAAAGGTGACGGAGGACTGAGTGGAAGCTACCCTGCCACTCTCCCGGGACCAAACTGGAATGACAACTAAACTACAGAAAAACCATCCTGAAAAACCAACTGCAACTGAAGACGAGCTGGACGGCACCCCCACGACCAAGGAAGAAAAGAGAAGATCGCAGAGACGTGTAGGAAGTGCGGAAGCACGAGGGCTGCATAGGCTCCCACAGGCAGCAGCTGAAGGCCCAGAGGGAGATCTCAGCTGTGGGGGGTTCCCACTGAGGACTCTGGGGCCTCAACCCCTGGTGGGGCTCCCCAGCCCAGAGCACCAGACCTGAGACGGATGCCCACATAACATCTGGCCCTGAAAAGCAGCCGCATTTCTGGCAGGGAGAGATGGCTGGAAATACAGGCCCCCTCTTCAAGAGCCAACCCACAAAGTTTGGTGTGCAGCCACTCACCTTGGGCTCCAGCAGAGGGAGGGCAGAGTGAACCGTAGCTGTGTGGGAAGAATCTAGGCCGAAGGCACCCCTCTGGATTCCAGTGCGGAGCCATTCCCCCAGACTGCAGAGGCAGACACTGACCTTTCCAGCAGGTTTTGCCTGAGGAGGAAGGAATTGCCCCCACCCTGCTAGAAAACCTCTTGCCCTACCCCCCTGGAGTTTCTACAGCCTGAGGCTCATTAAGAGAATCAGGTTTATCAGCCTGCAGGCAGAGGCAGACCTCAGAGAGCTTTGAGTCTCTGCCTGATCTGCTTCTCAACCTGGGCCTTGCAAAAGCAGACTTAGGTGTGCATCTCGGTCCTGCCAAAACACACTCAGCCCTGAGAGAGGGGACCTCAAGCTGTGGGTTGCTGATAGCTCCAAACAGGATGCTCAAAGCCACTCACAAACAGCATCTGGCATTGGCTTGCATTAGAGACCCTCCAAAAGGACAGCTTGACCTAGCAGGCCAACCTAATGAATAGAAACTTGCCCAAATAGGCAGCTATTAGGGCAAGCTTCAGCTTCTAACAGATCCCATGCAAAACAGGTCCACTGTCCTAAGGGTTTGACCTGTTCCTTTTTGTTTTATACAAACAAAATTTATTTGAAATGCAGATGTCCAAGGCCTATCTCCAGAAATTCTTCAGCTGAATTTGGAGTAATATCCAAGAATATGCATTTTAAACATGTTTAGATATTTATATCTGGATTACTGCCTGAATTTTACAACTGGCTTCTGTTTTTGTATTTGCTGAGACACAATGACAAGTAAATGGGCTTGAATTTGAAATGTCAAGATGGACCAGATATATTATATTTGAACTTAATGTAATACTCAACATAAGATTAGTGGTGTACGCCTCTCTCATTGCTTTCTATTTGTATAGGGTTAGATATAGTTTGTATTTCTCAAGGTACTGCTTCCCATTTTAAGTCTCTTTTTGCACATTAACTCCCTCATATGTGCTGATGTCTATTATGTATTTATTTAACAAACCAATTAAAATCAGTATATTTACTTATTTACTTTATAATCAAACCTCCATTACACCTCTGACTTAGACACTCCAAAATCCTGAGGCTGTGCGTTCCTATTGCCTCCTTCATAAAGTAGTAAACTCCTACCCTATTACTTAATGAAAAAAGAACTTTCCTACATTGAAAAGGGTTATTGGAAACAAGGGGAGAGATGTACAAAATTATATAGCCACAAAGATGACGCAAGAAATTGAGCCAAGAAAGACTTTTACAAACGGATTTGTGCCCCTTTTTTGTGGCTCTTACATTATGATTATTTTCATAAGTGCTAATGAAAAATCTTCAGGGAGATGATGGCATCTAACAAAGTCATGACTTCAGGGATGCTTGACCTCCTTCCAGTCAAAAGAAGAAGAAAAAGTTGCCTAACATAAAAAATTACAGGTACTAGTTAACTCCTATGCCCAAGTCCAAATTCAGATGTTGAAAACCCATAGCCCTAAATAAAAATTTATTCACTCTCTCTAGTTTTTCAGCATTGTGCCTAGAAGAGGAAGGTAAGAGAAATGGAAACAGGCATCTAGGATGAAAAAATAATGCAAATTGAAGGGAGATATAAAAATTATCAAACGAAGGCTGAGAAATTCAGGAATATCGTCTTAGATATTTATTGTAATCTCCAAAAATTAAAAGAAGATAAATCCAAAGAACAAAAACCACTTTCTATACAGAATTCACATACAAATACCTAATACAGCGCATACAATTTTTACACAATTAACTTCAAGAGAAGTAAAATTTCAAATGTGAATGCACTTTATGGCTTTAAGCCCAGGCAAGAGCTCCTGTGGACACGTGAAGAGTCACGAGGTTTGCCGCGCAGTTTTCAGCTGAACATCAGATCGCCACAGGAAAGCAGGGAGCAGCTGCTAGTATTTGCTCAAGAAGAGCTCCACGGCGTCCCCAAGGCGCCCAGGGTGCCCGTCCCGGGGGCTCCAGCGCGCCCTCCCTCCCGGCCGCCGCGACCCGCACAGGACCTCTGGCGGGCGGGGCTCACCGCCCGAGTTACCTGAGGGCGAACTGCGGCTCCCGGGGCGCCCGGGGCCGCCTCCACTCCGGTTCTCGGCGACCTCCTTTTCCCTCAGTCCCGGGTAAATCTCGGCCTCTTTGTAACCCGGGGAGGCTCTCAACGGACGGGGCGGGGCCAGTGGCGGCTCAGCCAATCAAGGCCTCTCGCCCGTCTCCACGGCGACCGCGGGGCTCGCTCCCTTCCCAGCTGCTGAGCGTCTCTGCTGAAGGTCGCTTGCGGTTTCTGAACATTGTATAAAAGAATCTAATAAAATAGACTGAAGAAGAAAAAAGATCCAGAGAAACAGAAGCAGGGAACAGTCTGATGAATCTCAGTGGGGAGGCGGGGGTGGGGGAGTGGCTGGGGGGAGATTAATCAAAGACCTTATATGCATAACCTATAGACGCAAGGCAACTGTGTGGTGAAGGACTGGGGGGCGCGGATGCCGGGTGGAGGGGATCCATGGGGAGAAAAGGGGAGGATATATAATACTTTCAACAATAAAAGTAATTTTTTTAAAAAAATGAAGACAGCTCAAATAAAGTCAGACCAGCTACCAAAAGCAAAGGAAGGTCCAGGATCCAGGAGACACACAACTTCACCACATGGGCAGGGAACCAGCAGGCTCAATGGCCCTTTCCTGGATCCTAGCACTGGGTCCGAGTCAAAGGGGTGGTCTTGGGGGAGCATCTTTGGAAGCCTAATGACTGCACCAAGTAATGTTAATGTCAGAAATCATTCAAACCTGTGAAGATATTTTGTGAGTTTATTTTAAATGGCATGCAATGAAATCCATTGGTGATAAATTAGGGAGGCAGGAGAAAGCAAAGCAGGGAAACCTCTGTGATTGGATAAAAGGTACAATGATAGACACATACTTCTTTTACGTAGGTGGTTACAGGATAGTTAACAGTCAACAGTTAACAAGATATCAATAACAATGAGAAAATTCCTGGTCTCTGCCCTATTGCATTGAGGGCCTGGAAATTACTTTGTTTTGCAAAGACATGTGTTAGGTGTGCCATCCCAGATGCAAAAGACAACAGGCTAATGTGAAAACTAACCTTTGTCAGTGAAAAATACTGCCTCAGGAAAAGGCTACGAACCATAAGACTCTGATTGCTCAAACCGTATGTCCTCTGGCCACCAGGCCAGTGTCAAGAAACAGCCTGGGAAACGAACAAACCTGAGTTGAGCAATGGGAATGAAAGAGACAAAGTTATGGGATCAGGAAGACTGCTCTCTGATGAGGAGCAGCCCCAAATGGCTTCAATGCCTTTAGTATATAGTAAGTGACAATTGGTAATGAGGTGAGGGTGATACAAAGTAGTGCCTTCAAGGCTGCATAAACACTTTCAGAGTAAACTCCCTGCCTCCCGCGTGAGCCCAGACCGTGGTAATTTCTTTATCTCGGCTCCTCATGGGAACTTGTGGGGAGGGTTGAGTCCTTGACTTCAAACCCTCAGGTGACATGGGCCATGTCTGGACACGTCACCAGCTCCCAACAGGCCGGGGAAAGGGCTGCTTTACTTTCCCTTCTTGTCCAGGATCGGGAGGGTGAGGCAGTAATTCTAGCTAAAAACAGAATGACTAACTGCAAGAGTAAAACTAAAATAACTATGAACACCTGGCAGTGATGAACTGGCACCAAAGGTACGAGGCATGTCTTCCCTCCAGTCTCTGCAAGCAGACACTCTCAGGTGACTGAGGGTCTCCTTCATGATGTGCAAGGGCCTCATAGGGACTCTAGAATACAATTGTAACTAGATTTTGACCCGTCTGGAGAGTGCGTATAAGGTTTGGTCGCCCAGCATTTTGGTCCTCAGGGTTGTTTTAGACAGCCTGTGAGAGAAGCCGAGGCATGTAAACTGAGCGAGGGTGACCATCAGGCTTCGCAGCCTCTGAGCACCTCCTCCACAAGCAGCACACTCTGACCCACCACATTGATCCCCAAGGATTCGGCTCACAGCCGTGACCCTCGAACCCACACTCTCGCCGTATAATCCTATCACCCATGTGTTGTTATGATTTAATAGGCCTCACCTGCCCAACTGGTCTGTTTAACCTACACTCTCGCTGGTCTCTATGCTCCAGGAACATTTTTGCATTTGTCCCTCAGTTAAAAACTGGACAGGAACCATTAGACAGGAATCACTTTCTAGGACAGGAAATGGACCCTCCTCTTCTTACCTGTGCCCTAATGACATTGTAGGGAACATCGCTGGGCTAACTCTTTATTTTTAATATATTTTTATTGACTTCAAAGAGAGGAAGGAAGAGGGAGAGCTAGAAACATCAATGATGAGAGAGTCATTGATCGGCTGCCTCCTGCACACCCCCTGCTGGGCATCGAGCCTTCAAGGGAGGCATGTGCCCTGACCAGGAATCAAACCTCGATCTCCTGGATCCTAGGTTGATGCTCAACCACAGAGCCATGCCGGCCGGGCTGGGCTAGCTCTTTAAATTGGCAACTGATAACCTGTATCTGGAGGTGGTAAATGCCGAACTCTTTGCAGGAAAAGAATAAAGCCAGTCGTCCTCACCACTTTGGCTTGAAGGACAAGGTTAACTGTGGTCTCTTTCCTCCCTGCATCTTTTCATAGCTATGGAGTTCCCTCTCTCTCCCTCCCTCTCTCTCTCTCTCTCTCTCTGCAGACTGCCACACTGTGCAGGCATGGGTGGAGTATTTAAGAGCCATTAGGCACTCGCCACTCCCGCAACAGGATGAGTTGGTCATGGACCAGGGAAGTTTGCACTAGGAACATCGGTGACAGCAAGACAACGTCCATACACCCAGGAACACTGTGAAATCACACAAGGCCCTCCCCCACAGCTTTTCCCTGTTAGGTCACTAGTTCCAATGGAGACAGAGTTTTTTGGTGGTGTTGTTTTTTTTAATATGTATCTTTCTTGATTTCAGAAAGAGGAGGCAGAGGGAGAGATAGGAACATCAAGGAGAGTCATTGATCAGCTGCCTCCTGCACGCCCCCGACTGGGGATCGAGCCTGCAACTCCAGCATGTGCCCTGAACCAGAAATCAAACCGTGATCTCCTGGATCCTAGGTCGATGCTCAACCACTGAGCCACACCCAGCCAGGCTGGGGAGAGAGATCTTCACCCTTTGGCTGGAAGGATGTTCTTTTCTTCACTTTCTCTTCCTTTGTGTCTGTAAACTCAGATGAGCTTCTTTGAGCTTTTTGAAATCCTCAAGGTAGTGCTAAGGGTTAAGGGTTGAGAGACCCTAGGCTACAGATAAGGGTCAAGATAACTAAGAACAGCGGGAAAAATGGATGGCTGCTCTTTAACATCACTTTTCTGTTGGAGTTGCTTTGTGAGGGTCTGAACAGGACATGATGCTGGATAAATGAGAGCCCAAAATATTCTGACTTGGAAAATAAGGGACATCTGGCGGTTTCTAACCTTCCTAGACAAGGCCCACAGGGCTCACCCCCAGGGCCAGAGGCGCTGTCTCTGGCTGGCTGCCCAGCTCACATGCAGGGAGTATGCCCACCCTCCCTGTGACTGGGCATCTGGGGCTGCTGGGAGGTCTGCCCTCAGGGCATGAGGAAAGCTCCACATCCCCTGTCCCCCTGGGCGAAAGGAACCCTACCCTGGTGTGGTTCTCAGGCCACAGGACTACTGCCCAGACAGTCCAGAGACTAGCAAGGACGCCTCTGACTCTCGGCTGGGAATTTACGTCCTCCGCAGATGGGAGCCAGTCCACAGTGTCTGCAGATACCCCATTGGGGTGACATGCCCCTGGGGGTGAAATGTGACGAGTCCCTCAAGCTTTGGTTTTATCTGTTTTCTTATTTTTTAATTTATCTTTATTGTTGAAAGTGTTAGAGATGTCCCTTTTTCCCATTTACCCCTCGAGCCCGCTCCCTGCCCCTCCCTGGCCTTCCCCTCACTATTGTCTGTCCCTTACATGCATGAACACTATTGTCTGTCCCTTACATACATAAATACTATTCTGTCCCTTACATGCATGAACACTATCGTTTGTCCCTTACGTGCATAAACACCTGTGAGTTCATTGGTGACTCTTCCCTCCTCCCTCTTCCCTCTGAAACACGTCGGTCTGACGCTTTATTTCTGAAGCCTTTTTGGACCTGCCTTAGTTAAACATAACTATTACTCACGATGCCACTTCGAGATTTAAAGTTCTCCCAGAGACTCTCCTACTATATTATTTCACCTGTTGTTTGACCCTTTGAGCCCCACGCACTGTTCCGTCCACGACTTGTCTGGGAGGATGTGCTGACAGTCCCCCGGGTGCAGCGCAGCCTTCACCACACACGACCTGGGCACTGTTCATCCTGAAAGGAGGGTGACAAGGGAGGGCGCCCACGGGCCCAGGAGAAAGTCCGCGTCCTGAGCACAGTCTGGCGGCAGGAAGGCCCGGTCCGCCCTCAAGACCTGCGGGCGCTCGGCTCTCCCAGCTCCTGCGGCGCCCGCGCCTCACCCACGCGGGGGAAACTAGCGGGAGAAACCGCCCGCCGCCAAAGGCTTCTTGACAGACACTCGCAGGCCCCAGAGCAGCCAATCACCGCGCGGTGGGGCGGGTCCTTCCACAGGATGCGAAGACCCGCCCGCCAGACGCCAGACTGGAGCCAAAGATTCTGACCGTAACTGACGGACAGGCTCCATGCTATGCCCCGCCCTTTCAGCTTCTCCTGACCACCCATTGGCCCTGTGATCGCAGCACTGATTGGTGGCTTTGCCTGACGCCTCTATAAGGCGGGAACCTAGCCCCGGGCGCCCTCACTCCTCCTGAGGGCAGGTAGCGCGAGGGGCTCAGAGAGGGCGCTCGGCCAGAGTGGGCAGCGCAGCAGGAGAGCCGGGACACTGACAGGAAAATGGGGACCTTGCTGTACGAAACCCTTAGCCCGAGGCCTTCGAATTCCAGCCCAAGACCCTAGATGCATCTCCTCCTGAGATGCTCCAAGTCCTCTCAGCATTGAAGGACCCCAAGTCTCCTCACCCAGATAAACACTAAACCCCCCAATGCTCACATCCCCAGACACCCTGAAAACCCCATTCCCCTCAGCCGGGGGCACTCTAAATACAGCCCAGAAAGACCAAACCTCCCACAACTCAAACCCTAAATGCCCCCATCCTGGGAACTCAATGTCAGGAAGCCTGAAACCCCTTAATGAGAGACCCCAAATCTCCTCACCCTCAGAGGTCCCAAATCCTGTCACCCCGAACATTCTAAATGTCCTTGACCAGAAAAACCCAGATCTTGTCCAAGTCTCCTCAGGCTGAGAAGTCCCTGCCCCTTGGAGACTGCGCCTCGTTATGCGCAGATTTTTCTAGAATGTCCAGGTGGAATTCCCTCCATTGTCGCCGGCACAGCCCCTCCTAGCTGTCAGCGCGCCTCCAGCCTCGACCCTCAGGACCTCCAGACCCCAACTTTCCCCTCAGGGCCCCTCAGGACCCCACGGTCACCCCCCAGGCCCCTCACACACCCCGCCGCATCCCCCAGGGCCCCTCAGAGGCCCCAGCTGAGCCCCCCAGGGCCCCTCAGGACCCCCACGGTCACCCCCCAGGCCCCTCACCCACCCCTGACCCGCCTCCCCAGGGCCCCTCAGGCGCCCCTGCTGAGCCCCCCAGGGCCCCTCAGACGCCCCGGCTGAGCCCCCCAGGGCCCCTCAGAGGCCCATGAGACAGCGAGGCGGGAGCTGCGGGAACGAGTCAGCTTCCACCGGCGGGTCTGCATGGCCGCGTCCCCGTCCCAGCCGTGCCCTGGTCGCAGCTGGGTCCCACGTCTTCCCCTCTGGACGCCCTGCCCGACGGGGAGACGGGCTGTCACCCTCTCAGCACCTTCCCGTTCCACAGGCACCTTGGCCTCAGGCTCAGGGACTCGGGGTCGCAGCACCATGAACCCCGACAGGTGCTCGCAGGGGAGCCCTGAGGAAGAAGGGGGAGAGCGGGGTGGAAACCAAGGTGGGAGCTGGGGTCCGCGGGGAGCCGGGGAGCAGGGCTGGGTGCCCCTCTCTGCGCATGGGCAGCGTGGAGGCCGGGAGAGCCCCCCAGGGGTCAGGGCCGGGTCAGGTCGCGGCGGGGGCACGAGCGCCAGAGCGGCTCAGGAGCCGGGACGCAACGGGGCGGGAGGACAGAGCGCTTCGTCCCGGCTCCGCAGAGGCCACAGAGGCCTGGCTGCTCCCCGCGCGAGGCGGAGCGAAGGCCCCGCTGCGAGTTCTCCCGCAGGAGTGAGTTGTCGACGGAATCTATTATCGTCTCCAGGCCAGAGCCGCTCTCAGAGACATTTCCGTCTACTTCCCCCGGGAAGAGCGGGCACAGGTGGGAGACGGGAGAACGCGGTGCGGGAACCTGAAGAGGAGCCACGAGGGGCTCCCAGCCTAGGGGACGGCGGTGCTGGGCCGGGGGACCCGGGACACGGCGCACGGGGCTGTCTCTCCTCAGGCGCTCTGCCTGCAGCGCCCTCCCGGGTGGGCACCAGTCCCGAGGATGCTGCTCCTGCGTCAGTGCAGGGCTCGCGCTGGCCGCGCAGAGCTCTCAGCACCTGGTTCTGGACTCTCCCCTCCCCTCCCCCCCCCCCTCCCCTCCCCTCCCACCCCCACCGGCTTGGTGGCCTTTGTTCCTCCTTCAAACTCTTCACTTTCAGGACCAAGGTTTTGTTTCCTTCCAGGTCTCAGAGCCCCTCAACCAGCTTTCATGTGTCACCACAGGCAGGCCACCAAACCCCAGGTGGAGGACCCTGAGGACTGTGGTGAGGAGAGGACCCCGAGGCAGCAAGGTGAGGGGCCTGGAGAACTCAGAGGTGCCCTCCCAGAATGGACCTGGGTTTAGGTCACACTGCATCTCAGGAGTTACCAAGGGAACTGTGTTTGCTTGTTCAGCAAACAAGAAAGATGCAAAACTGTTATACAGTAAGGGGCTATTCATATAAACTCTTTAAATGTGTGAAAGAATTATATATTTTTATTGTTGACACTATTACAGAGGCCCCCATTCCCATATATATTTATATATATATATTCAAAGCACACCCACGCCTTTGCCCCCCCCCTTCTTCCCCCACAGCGTACATCTCCTAAATGCTGAACGACCCCAGGAGGTTTGCATGAGCATCAGCAGCTTGTTCCTGGATAACCCTCTGAACTGTCTCCAAGGCCCTTTCTCTGTGAATTTACAATGAGCCAAAGCAGCCCTGCCTAGGCTGATTTCTTTCCTGTAACAATGAGCCAAGGAAGCCCAGATTAGGTCTCTCCTGTTGCTTCTTCTGTCCTAAACCCTTCCTTGTTTCGCTGTGCCCATCTTTAATAAACATACTCTCAAAATAAAAATAAATAGATAGCCCTGGCTGGGTGGGCCAGTCAGTTGTAGCATTCTTCCCTACACCAAAAAGATTGCAGGTTCTATCTTGGGTCAGGGCACATACCTAGGTTTTGGGTTTGATCCCCAATAGGGGTGCATGCTGATCAATGTTTCTCTCTCACATCAATGTTTCTCTCCCCTTCCTTCCTCTCTCTCTAAAATAAATAAAAACATATCCTTGATTGAGGATTAAAAACAATAATAATAGCCCTGACCAGTTTGGCTCAGTGGTTAGAGCATCAGCCATGGACTGAAGGGTCCCAGGGTTCGATTCCAGCCAAGGGTAGGTACCTTGGTTGCAGGCTCGATCCCTGGCCCCAGTTGGAGTGTGTGCAGGAGACAACCAATCGATGTGTCCCTCTCACATAGATGTCTCTCTCTCTCTCTCTCTCTCTCTCTCTGAAAAGCAATGGAAAAAATATCCCCACATGAGGATTAAAAAGACAACAACAATAATAATAGACGCAGCGTGGAGGTGCAAGAGGGTATAGGGGGTATAAATGGTGATGGAAAAAATAAAAGAAAGAAGAATAAATAAATATATATTTATAGATAATTAATAAGCATTAAGTATATAAAATACAAAAGTGAGTAAGTGCTAACTAATTCAGAATAGTTGTCATCACAGAGGAGGAAGGTGTGGCAGGTGAGCGGTGCTCTAAGACCTGGCTGCCTGTTGGTTTGCATAGGGACATATGAGAAAAATTATTAATCATGGTGATTCAGGGGGTTGGGCTGTGGGCCAGGGTAGAGAGTAGTTCATCATTTAATCAGGTCCTGATGTCTGCCATGGAGTCATTCTGTCAACTTTCATGGAAGTGTGGGCAGTAAAGTCGTCCCTCTTTCACAGGTCTGGGGTTTAAACACAGCCGAAGTCAAGATGTTATCTCTAATTTGCCCAAAGCTCTGTGTCTATGGCCAACAGCCCTGAGTCTTTGTTCCTAAGACTGTGTGATGCTTACCAGAATCTAATGATTAAGAAAGGGGGTGGACAGCCAGTACGTGCAAAGGTGGAAGGACAAGAAAGGAAGGAGGCAACGTAGTCATGGTGCCATTGGACTGGACAAGGCCAGTGTGAATCAAGAAGACAGAAAGGAGAAACAGAGTTTGTGAACGGTTATGTGGCCTTTATTACATTTGTTCAGCCTGCCTGTCTCTGCAGTGTGAGCTCTTTGAAAGGCTGATACTTCTAAGAAATCCCAGGCTCAGCTCAGGGTCCCTGAGGGTCCCTTGAATGTTTGCTGAATGAATGATTTCATATTTACAAATTAAACTAGAGGAAGGTCAATGAATACTAAAGATAATTAATGTGAAATTTCAAATATGGAGATGGCTGAGGGGTAAACTGATAACAGGACTGTAACCTCATAGTCATACTGTATTAAATAGCTCACAAAACACTTTGGTGTGGACATAATTATATTTCATGTTCACTATAACATTAAAAATGAGCATGTTATAGATCAGGAAACTGAAGAGAAGTAGCTAGTGATACAACCTTACTCAATTGATGGGAGCCAGCTAAACTAATCACAAATATTCTTTCCAAGATACAACAATTTGCAAATTTCAACACCATTTTCTTTATTGTTTAGAAATGTTTCTGCCAACTATTTCTTTTTTCTCTCCCTAATACCCCTCACTTTCACTATTATAGATAAAGCTAAAAGGAAAGAGCCTTAAGGCATAGGTTCTAATCTTGGATTCACTACCCACAATGGCCCTTTCTTTTCCCTCTAATACTCATACTCCCCAGGTATTTCCAAGGGTTGTCGAAGTATTGATTAAAGTCATGCATGTAAAATATATCATAAGTCCTAAAGAATTAAAGAAATGAATGTTGTCTCTTTTAACATGCAACTTTTACATTGAAGGCAATATCCAGGGCACCATTAAGTAATGATTCCAGTTTGAAGGAATTGTCAGGAACAGCAAATCTGCTGACCACAAGCGGTTCAGAGCCAGCCCAGAAACCAGTGTCCCCTCCTGGAGAAGCAAGTACCTCTGGACAGCACTCTAGACCAAAATTGGGTAAGAGAAAATAATTTGGAGGTTTCAGTTCCACTAAGTCCTCTAGAAAGGCTGATAAGTATGGCTTATGTATGTGGGGTAGACTGCATAGGCCTGGATTGAAGCTGGACTAAGCTGAGACAGAAGGTAGCACTGGAACTTTGGGCAAATCTTATAAACTCTGAGCTCCTAAATGCTAATGTGTAAAGGGAACATAAGGATACATAACTCATATATTCTTTGAGAGCATTACATTATATTTAAAGTAACTGACACATGCAAGTTGTCCAATAAATTCATCTGTGATAATAGCAACCATGCTTTCTTCGTGTTGTATACCCAAGCCTTTACTCAATACCTAACGCATAATGTGCCCTCAATAAATATTTTATGAGTGAGTAAAGACTGGGAAAGATTTTCCCTGATAATGGGAAAATCTAGAAAGTAAAATTGAGTCAGCCTTCGGTAGTCTTTGCGGAGTCTTAGTCTCTCTTAGTTAACAGAGGAAAATACGAGAGTATGTAGAAAAACAGGTAATAATTTAATGGGAGGAGATTGTGTGTTTTCTGACGAAACAGGGACCAGCCTCATTCACCTGTTCTCCAACTTAGAACTCAGGAGGAAGGGGATAGAAATGCAGACGTACAGCCTACGAGAAAGAAAGGGCCATGTGTACCAAGAGGTCAGCGAACCCCAGGACGACGACTCTCTGTAAGTGACCCTCACCAAGAAGCATGTTATATCTTCATACAATAATTTCATCTGGTGATTGGGTCTCCAAATCAGTCCCTTCCTCTAGTGACCTGGAGTACAGGATTGAGGCTCAATTATGTGAGTGCCTGGGTTCTCTCTGAAGCTCTTTATGTCCAGGAACATGCACTATACTTTTCCTTACCCCTGTTCCTCTTGCCTCCAGATTGTGAGAAGTGTCAGAACTTCTTCATTGACAGCTGTGCTGTGCTTGGGCCCCCTATATTTGTAAAAGACAGTGCAGTGGACAAGGGGCACCCCAACCGCTCAGCCCTCACTCTGCCCCCTGGGTTGAAAATCAGACTGTCAGGCATCTCTGAGGCTGGGCTTGGAGTGTTGAACAAGGAGTCGGATCTGCCGGTGGGTCTGCACTTTGGCCCTTATGAGGGCCAGATCACAGAAGATGAAGATGCAGCCAACAGCAGATACTCCTGGCTAGTGAGACGTGTTTACCTCTTCCTCTGTCCTCTGCCTTCACACATCCCTCCTGTGGCTTGGTGGGAGCCCACCTTCTACATGGTAGATCATGGGTGGGCATAATATGGTTAGCTCTGTGTACTGAGTGGAGTTTGTATGAACAGGGAACTCCTGTTTAAGGATCAGTGAGTGGGAGCAAGGTGGTACAGACACAAAGGAGTGGCTCCTCCCTGTGAGACTCCTGCTCTGAGTGGACAAATGGACTCAGACATGTAGATGGTGAGTAAGAAAAATATCGTGTGGTCGCCAGCGACAGTTGAATCCCCAGGCAGGCTGAAGAAACCCTAACCCTAACCCTAGCAACCCTAACAGTAGCCCTAGCCCTAGCCCTAGCCCTAGCCCTAGCCCTAGCCCTAGCCCTAGCCCTAGCCCTAGCCCTAGCCCTAGGCCTAGCCCCAGCCCTAGCCCCAGCCCTAGCTCTAAATCTAGCCATCGCCCTCACCCTCGCCCATTTCAAAGAATGGATGAATGAATTTGTTAGTCTTTTGCCAGTACGTCCCAGTCCTTAAGGTTTTAAGAGTGACTGTCCTTACTTTACAATTAGTCTTTATAGGGCCACAGGTGTGGCTCCAAAATATCCAAGCCCACCAAATCTTTTTACCTCCCCAAACCTCCTGAGTTCCTCAGAATGCACATAGATAATTGTCTTTATGAAGATAATCTTTTAAAATACTAAAATAAAATACAAGTTTCTGGGAGGTGAGCCTTTTTGAAAGGAAAAAAAAAGAAAAAGGAGAACCTTAGCCATCTATGTAAATCAATTTAACTTATTTCAACTATTCCTTTTTAAATTTCAAGCTGTTGATGTAATGTCTTATAATTTGTGGGAGGTGTGCTTTTTGAAACTGAGAGTATGTTTGAAATGTGTTCATAAAACTCAATCTAAAGAGTAGCAATTGCTTACTTTAGAGGGGTCACTAAATGTCAAAAGTTTTAAAGAGTTAAGAATTTTAATGAATTGGAAAGAAATTGTATGCTTTGGGTAAGAGAAGGTATAAGGTATGGAAACATATTTTGAAGGGAAAAATAAAGTGAGTTGTTCTAAAGCTGGTTGTTTCAGAATGGGTAAAAAGGTCTGAACTTAATAACACACTCAAAGAATATAAAAAAGGCTTACAAGGGAAAAAAGACACATTTATAATCGTAATAGATTTAACACACCTCTCATTCAGGGGCAGAGCCTACCTCTTTCAGAACCAATAGACGCCCACTAAAAATACAATAAGGATGTAAGAAACTTCAATAACATGACCTGCAAATGGAGTTCAACATTCCCAGATAATCCACTCTACCCAACAGCTTCCCTTGAGCTCCTGAGCCAGGGTGTTATTGCCAAGCTGCCCACGAGACGGCAGCATTCAACATGCAGGTGATGCGCTCTACCCAGCAGCCTTTCCTGAGCACCTGCGCCAGGGTGTTATTCCCAAGGTGTCCACAAGACGGCAGCATTCAACATGCAGGCGATTCCCTCTACCCAGGATATTTTCCTGAGCTCCTGAGACAGGGTGTTATTCCCAAGGTGCCCAGGAGATGGCAGCAGAGAAACACGCTTGGAATCTTCTCTAAAGTGACCCTGACCAGGGCACAGAGGGAGCATAACAAAGGCGCTACACCTTCTGCGCCCCAAGGATCATGATCCCGAGAACTGAATCTGACCGGGGCCTCCCGGATGCAGATGCGCAGGGAATGCTGTTGGCCGAGGGGCTCCCCAACTCTATCCCCACTTCACGGACAGAGGCTGAGGCCTATGAAGGCAGCCAGTTCGCAGCCAGCTCCGTCAGGAAACTCGGTGTCCAGCCTCTGGGCCCCAAAGATGCGACGTGAGGCCGGGCGCCAAGCAACACCACGTGGGCTAAGATGTCACGTGGGCTAAGATGTCACATTGGCATGACACTGGTGGGGGCAGAGATGTGGATGATACTCTGTTAACCGTGATTGTGACATGGGGAGGGTACCTAATAGGAACAGGACCCTCTTTGTTTAATGATGATTCACCTTACTGACTATAAAGGATTTTCCTACAGACCCCAGGAAACTGCCGGATGTGCTACGGCGCAGCCCACATCAAGCCCACCGAATAAACTTCACTTCAGCCTCAGAACATGTCCCAGTGGCTGCCAGGGCAAGAGGGTTTAAAGGTCACTTCCACAGCGAGGAGACATTAACTAGGCTGCAATGACAGAGGAGTTGGCATGTCATCGGCAGCCCGTCAGGGTAGTGTGGTTGGTTAGAGGTACCTCCTGACTAGGACAAGGTTGCAGGTTCAGTCCCCATCAGGGCACATAGAAGAATCAATCAATGGGTGTGCGTCGCGGAAGAAGACCCTGGCTGGGGCCTCAGGACAAGGCCTGTGGCCCTCGAAGTCCCCCAAGTTACAGGGGCTGCTGTTACCACAATGCCAACCGCACCAGCACCAATGGCTCAGGGCGCTGAGTGCGCCCGAGGCGCCGAGGCCACCACCCCCTCCCCAGGGAAGAGGGCCTGCAACCACAGACCTGACAGCTTCACCACCCCCAAAGCCCCGGCCTTGATGCTCAGACTAGGCGAGTGCCGTGGAGAAAATAAAATGAGGACTGAGGTGAAGGAGGAAATTGCCAGATAGAAAACTCCTCCCACCTTAAGATGGGAATGACTTTGGAAGAGAAAGGAAAGCATCATCGGGAAGTTGCGACTCGAAGGCATCCTTGGCAGACCTGGAGACGGACGAAAGCGTCCTGATGAGGAGACAGAAGCAGATTCACTGCAGGAAGAACACCATGGCCTACGACAGAAGCATTAGAGGTCCCGAGGCACCTTCCAAACATGGCATGGGCCAGAGAGCCCACAGGCCTTCTCATCACAACCCCCCAGGGAACTCAGGAAATCTCCAGTTTTCATCAGGACATAGCTCTGTAACTTGTGTTGAATGGCCGAATGTCCACACCTGCTTTCCCAGGACACTGGCCTGGCTCGGAGAGGTAGCTCAGCTAAGGCTTCCCCATGAAAGCCCAAGGAGCATCCTAGCTCCCCAGAAGGAATCACTGCAAGCCTGGCTGTCAGCCCACTGTGCCTGGAAAACCAACACAGCATTACACAGGCAGGTGCCCTCTGCCTGACTCCCCCTCCCCCCAGACAACCTTGCTCCCCACTCCACTGCCCCCAGCTCCCATTCCACTGACGTCCAGCCTCAAGGCCTCACACCCTGTGTTCATCTTTGGCCAGCTGATTCACTCCAGGAGTTAGGAAGGAAACCCACACTACCTCCTAGGAAAGCCTCACTTGGCTGCATGTCAGGGGCTTGCTCAGATCCACAACAGTCACAGGGCTGGGAAAGGTAGACGGGGCAGGTGTGGAAATTCCTCACCACACTCCTCGGTTCCTCCTGTCTGCAGCCCCTTGGACTGTTGTCTTAGCCCCATGGCCAGTCCACAGCACCCAGGATACCCACGGCCCTCCCAAGCCCCTTTAAGACTACCATCTGGATATGAATCCAGGATCTTTATGCTGCTTAGAAACTCTGACAGCCTTTATCTGGGGAAAGAAAATGCCAGAAAGAGGCTGCAGGAAAATCCCAGGACAATCTCAGGGAAGAGGCCTGAGCACCATCCACGGGACAGATGTCCTCTCTGCCCTCACACTTCTGGATGTTCATTGGTCTGAGGGAAAAACCACCCTCTTCTTTTTGGGAAATGCTGGCTGGGAAAAGCTGTGGTTTCCAGAAACAGGTAAGCAAAGGGCTTTATGGGCACTGTCTTGGTGGGCATCTGTAAACCAGGTAAGACGCCCTACATAGCCTGTGGATAGTGTTGCCTGAGACACAAGGCTTTGCTGCCTTACCTCTGAGGGAAGACACATTCCGGAGCCTGAGGTGGGGGCTGTGTCACCAGGAAGCTGCCCGCCTGTGTGCCTGCCTGGCTAATGCCGGTGCCCGGACCCTCCTCCCAGTATGTGCCCTGGGGGTGCTGCTGGGTGGGTCCGTGCATCCTGCACACAAGGAATGTCCACAGCCCAATGTGGGGGAGATGGGGCCTGGCTCACCATGCAGCACAACCAAGGCAGAGCCTGGAATTCTCTTAAAATATAGAACTGTTGAAATAAAATATTGGAAGACAGGGTTTAAGAAACACCCTCAAAAGCATGTACAATAACAAAAAAAGAAGATCTAAGAAATGAGGTAACCATTTTGGAAGACTGGTCCGGGATTTCCAACATCCACATAACATCTGTGCTCAAGAGAGAGACCCGAGAACATGGAGGGAAGAGATCATCAAAGAGACTATCGAGTAAGATAACCAAACAATGCGCAGAGCTTAAAGGAGACCTTAATGTCTTATTTAAACTCAAAGGCTTAGCACAAAGGTGAATTAAAAAGACTCTTACCTAGGACTTAAAACTCAAAACATAACCCTCCTTTTCAGCTTTAGCCATTCACGGTGGATGGAATATAAAACAAAGAGTAACCAGTGAACTAACAAAAACAATCCAACTCATAAGTACAGGCCCCAGAATAGTGGTTACTGGGAGACAGGGGCGGAGGAGGGAGAATTGGGTAAAGGGCTCAAAATATAGGGTAACAGCCCAGCTGGCGTGACTCAGTGGTTGAGCGTCAACCTATGAACCAGGAGGTCAGAGGTTCCATGCCCAGTTAGGGCACATGCCTGGGTTTCGGGCTTGATCCCCAGTAAGGGGTGTGCAGGAGGCAGCCCATCAGTGACTTTCTCTCATCATTGGTGTTTCTCTCTCCCCCTCCCCCCTCCCTTCCTCTCTCTGAAATCAATAAAAACATATTTAAAAAAAAAAAAAAATATATATATATATATATATATATATATATATACACACACACACAAAGAAGGTTAAGCATACAACTGAGTATACAGATACCAAATTATGATGAACAGTACCTGCCAATCACGTGATGTTAGTAACCAATGTTACCTCCATAACTTTAATCTTTTCAAGAGCTCCAATAAAGGAATTGCAGGTGACCTGCAGAAAAGGAAACGTCTGAGTGACGTGTGACTTATCAAGGACCCTGGCTGCCGCAGTGATACGGGGCCTTCAGGTTTAAAGTGGGAAAAGTATTTTAAACTCTGAATTCTGTCCCTGTCAAATCGTTAGTCCAATGTGAGGGCAGATTAAAGACAACCTGAGAACAACTTTTCAGGAAATTTATTTTTCACTCACCCTTTACTGTAAAGTTAACTGAAGACGGTCTCAGACATAAGAGAGGTGTTGGGACAGAGAGGGCAAGAGCTGTAACTTGGGACACCTTGGAGCCTACCCAGGGAAGCTACTACAGAGGCTGTCGGGAGGACGGCCTCACCCCTGACTCAGGGACACATCCCTGGGATGGGGACAGGGAGGAGGGCTGCAAGCAGCAAGTCTTCACTGGGGACACTTCAAACACTAGAAAGTCTAAATAATGTGAAGAAAAACAGGCGATGGGAGAAGAAAAGAAAGACAATTAGAAAACCCAAGAAAACATGTCTGTAACCACAGAAGACTCAGAAAAGTGGGGCATGGGCTGCAATCATAGCCTAGGAACCTTCCTGAAGAGGTGGGAGGTCTCAAGATGCTATTGTACCGGTGGACAAAATATAGATACACCTATCGAGGTGCACATTCTTTAAAGGGATTGATAATGACAATAACCCCTAGGAAATAAACCAAGATAATGATATTTCTACTGTGGGGTGAGAGTGGGGAGAGGCGGGTCTCAGAATCTCCACCCTCTGCTGCAGGGGAAGGAGATGGCAGGTCCTCAGGGGCACTGCAGTGGGGAGTGCAGGGCTGGCAGCGGCTTCCTTTCATTTTCTGCTCTTTCCTCACTGTCCCATTTTGTTTCATGTGCATATTTTATTTTGACAAATAAAAGACATGAGAACGATAACCTGGGCGGATTAAAGGTGAAGGAGGACTGAGTGGAAGCTACCCTGCCACTCTCCCGGGACCAAACTGGAATGACAACTAAACTACAGAAAAACCATCCTGAAAAACCAACTGCAACTGAAGACAAGCTGGACGGCACCCCCATAACCAAGGAAGAAAAGGGAAAATCGCAGAGACGTGTAGGAAGTGCGGAAGCACGAGAGGGCTGGCTGGGCTCCCACAGGCAGCAGCTGAAGGTCCAGAGGGAGATCTCAGCTGTGAGGGGTTCCCACTGAGGACTCTGGGGCCTCAACCCCTGGTGGGGCTCCCCAGCCCAGAGCACCAGACCTGAGACAGGTGCCCACATAACATCTGGCTGTGAAAAGCAGCCACATTTCTATCTGCCAGGGAGAGACGCCTGGAAATGCAGGCCCCCTTTCAAGAGCAAACACACAAAGTTTTGTGTGCAGCCACTCACCTTGGGCTCCAGCAGAAGGAGGGCAGAGTGGACCGCAGCTGCGTGGGAGGAATCTAGGCCGAAGGCACCCCTCTGGATTCCGGTGCAGAGCCATTCCCCCAGACTGCAGAGGCACACACTTACCTTCCAAGCAGCTTTTGCCTGAGGAGGAAGCAATTGCCTCACCCTGCAAGAAAACCTCTCTCCCTACCCATATGGAGTTTCTACAGCCTGAGGCTCATTAAGAGAATCAGGTTTATCAGCCTGCAGGCAGAGGCAGACCTCAGAGTGCTTTGAGTCTTTGCCTGATCGGCTTCTGGACCCAGGCCTAGCAAAAGCAGACTTAGGTGTGCATCTTGGTCCTGTCCAAACACACTCAGCCCCAACAGAGGGGACCTCCAGCTGTGGGTTATTGATACCTCCAAACAGGGTACTCAAGGCCACTCACAAACAGTGTCTGGCATTGGCCTGCACTACAGACCCTCCAAAAGGATAACTTGTCCTAGCAGGCCTACCTAATACATAAAAAACAAATCCAAATAGGCAGCTGTTACAGCAAGATTCAGCTGCTAACTGACCCCGCCACAGAACGCTAACACAAAACGTAGCACAAATTTTCACCCTAGCACTAACCCTAACCCTGGCCTAAACACTAGACCTAATCCTAACCTTACCCATAGCCCTAACCCTAGCCCTAAACTTAAGTGACAACCTAACCCGATCCCTAACCCTAACCCTAACCCAAACCTAAACCTAATGCTAGCCCTAACCCTAACCCTAGCACTAGCCCTAATCATAAACCTAATCATACCCCCCTAACCATAACACTAACCCTAAACATAACCCTAGACATAACATTAACCTCAACCGTAGCCCCATCCCTAACCCTAAACCTAGCCCTGACCCTAAACAAAACATAACCCTAGCCCTACACCTAATGCTACCCCTAACTCTAACCCTAGCCCTGACCCTACCCTAAATGTAACACTAGTCCTATCCCTAACACTAACCCTAGCCCTAGCCCTAGCCCTAACCCTAATCATAACACTATCCTTACCCCTACCTCTAACACTAGCCCTAACCCTAACCCTAACCCTAGCCCTAGCCCTAACCCTAAACAAAACCCTAACCCTGAACCTAGCCCTAAGCCTAAGCAAAACCCCTAACAATAGCCCCAACCCTATCCTAGCCATATCGCTAGCCCTGAGCTAAACCCTAACTCTAGCCCTAGCCTTAACCCTAACACTAGCCTTAGCCCTAACTCTAGTCATAACCTTAAAACTAATCCTAACCCTAACCCTACTCCTAACCCTAAGCGAAACTCTAACCCTAGCTCTAACCCTAACCCTAGTCCTAACCATAAGCGAGACCCTAGCCGTAGCCCTAACCCTAGCTATAGCCCTAACACTAAGCAAAACCCTAACCCTAGGACCCACCCTGACCCTGACCCTAACCCTAGCCCTATGCCAAACCTCTAACCCTAGCTCTAACCCTAAGCCTAACCCTAACCATAACCCTAACCATAACCCTAATCCTAACCCTAACCATAGCCCTAACCATAACCCTAACCATAACCCTAGCCCTAACTCTAACACTAACCCTACTCCAAAGCCCTAGCCTTAGCCCTACCCCTAACCCTAGCAGTAGAACTAACCCTAATCCTAGCCCTACACCAAATACCTAGACGTAGCCCTATTCCTACCTCTAAACCTAAACCTAGCAGTAGCCCTAACCCTAGCCCTAACTCTAACCATAAAACCCTAACCCCTAACCCCAACCCCAATCCCAACCCCTAACCTTATCCCTAACCCCTAGCCCTAACCCCAAACCTCTAACCCTAACCCCAACCCTAACCTCTAAGCCTATCTTCTAACCCCTAACCCCTAAACCCTCACCCTAACCCCTAACCCTGACCTTAGCCCCTAGCCCCTAGCCCTAACCCTACCCCTAACCCTGACCTTGACCCTGGCCCTAACCCTTAACCCTGATCCTTGCCTTAGCCCTAGCCTTAGCCCAAGATCTTTCCGGAGAGGTTGGCACTATTGCGAGAGGAAGCCAGTATGGGGAGAATCGGCCAGTACCGTTAGAGGCAGGGACTATCTTGAGCGGCGGCCAGTATCACGAGAGGCAGGAACTATTATCTTGAGTGGCAGGAACTACCGCGAGAGGCAGCCAGTACTGGGAGAAGCAGCCAGTACCGGGAGACGCAGGAACTATCACAAGAGGCAGGCACTATCAAGAGAGGTGGCCACTATCATGAGAGATAGCCAGTACCTCAAGACCCCTGAAAGATGGACACCGAGCCTGTATGGGAGCTGCTGCAGGAATGGGAGCCTACTAGCCACCTGGTGCCTCTCCTCATGGGCTCAGCACTCGTGGGTCTTGGGCAGGCAACTGGGGAACGGGGCAGGTGGGGAGGGAGGGGGTGCCCTGCCCTTCACAGGAGCACAACCAGGACCAGGTCCCTATAACAGCTACTTCTCCACTTCCACTCCCTGCCTGTTCCTCCGGTGTTTTAAATTCTGTTCTTTGGTCCAGAGCACAGGTGTGCTTTTGCCCATGATCCCTTCCTCTGAGATATCAACTGACAAGAGCTTCTTAGTGGCTCAGGATGAAGTCTAGGGTGACAGTTTCCTTACTAGGGAGTGACTAAGCCCCAGACAGGTGCAGAGCCTACTTATGGCCCCACCAACTACCTGCTGTGACTTCAGGCAAAAAATTGGACACTTAGTCTCCTCCTCTGTGAGATGGGGATAACCACTCCCTCTCAGATGGCTGTGAGGAGTCAGTGAGGTGGTGCATGCGGCTCCTGCCCAGCATGTGATTGGTACTCACTCTCCCTCCCTCTTCCCTTCTTTGTCCTTGCTTACCTTCTATGGGTCAATAAATCAAGATTTTAGAAAATAGTCTCTTTTTAGCAGAATGAGCTCTCCTATTGGTGTCCAAATAGCCAAAGTTCCCTAGGTACTAACTCTTGCACCTGTGCTGGCTTCATCCTCAGGACAGTATGAACCACAGCATCCTCTGCTCCTCTGCAAATTCATGGGCTCTGTAAGCTCAAGCCAGCACCACTTACCAGCGTTGTCACTGGTCTCTCTGCTTCCTGTCCCCCTCTCATCCAGTCCAACCTCCACACTGTGAGAGGCTTGATCTTTCTAAGTTAGGAATCTAATCCTGTCACTTCCCATGCATAAGAGGCTATTTCTGAGAAATCACTGAACTCGATCATAACTCAGTTGAGAGCATGATTTTTAAATGATTTTTCTCATCTCAGTGATGTAGAGAAAGTGGTCTGAGCCAAGAAAGCATATACTCTGATAGGAAACATGTAAAATTCATTGTAACTACAAAAGTGTTATTAAATCAACACGGGCATTTTAATATAAATTTCAATATGTAGTATTCTTTCCCCAGTCTTCCATAACAGAGTACCACAAACTGGGTGGTTTCAGACAACACAAATTGTTGGTTTTGCAGTTCTGGAGGCTAGAAGTCCAAAATGAAGGTGTTGGCAGGGCCTCTGACACCTGTGGGGGCTTCTAACTTCTGGTGGCAACTCCTTGGGCTGACCTGCAGCACATCAGTCTCTGCCTCGGTAGCCACACAGCACTGCCCTGCCTGTCTGTACCTTCTGTTTTTCTTCTGAGAACACCAGTTGCATTGGATTGGGGCAGGTCCTAAGTGAGTAGCACCTCATCTTAACTACATCTGCAAAGACTGGTTTCAAGTAAGGTCATGTTATAGTAACAGGGAGTCAAGATTTCAAGATATCTTTTATTTGGGGTGAGGGGACATAATCATGCCTGTCAAATTATGACAATTCTTTATTATAAATGTCTGCTGTGCAGTGGTAAGCCTACAATGCAGGTATTAGTTATATCTTGTTGCAAATCCATAAATGAGGTACACTGTGATCATAAATGCTAAGATTATTACCAATCACGTTTATACTTCTTTCCACTGGAGTGTGGATAACAGACGTCTACAGTAACAGGAAGAACAGACCTCCCTTACTTGGCATGAATATCCAGTGAAGGCTTTTCTCCTACTCACACCTTTGTTATACATTACAAACATAAACATAGATTGCATGATTATAAGACCTAGCACCTAGCACTTGGGAGACAAAATTCTTACACCCTTTTACTTCTCTAGTGAAGGGGTATTCAGGTAATCTAGAGTTCAGATTTCTCTTCCCAGTCTAGAATTTAATGTAAATAGCAATCTCACACATTCTGCAGGTAGCACCACCACCCTCTTAGTCTCAGGGATCAGGAGCAAAAGAAATGATGTCAGCTGGCCTTAGAAACATTTGAGTGTCTGGCTAAGAATATGGTATCTTCTTCCATAACAAAGATTACAGGTATCCAACCACCTTCTGGAAGAAGAAGATGGTCTTTGAAGGACCACTATAGAGAGTTCTGGTAAACTGAGACTGGCATATTGATGGGACAGTTAGTGTCTGCCAATGAAACCACCTGACTGCTGGTGTATTCAGAGGTTACCAAGGGTGTGTGGTCATGGAGCTGGAGAAAGGTGTTACGGAATGAAATGCATACAACTGAATCCATAAAATAAATACAGATCCATGTATTAAAATATGCTTTAAAATGTACCAATCTTGGACAGGAAAATCCTCGAAGATGGTTAAGCATGAAATGCAAGGAAAGTAAAAATTGCTACAGACTCAGGCTCTGTTAAAGTTAGTACCAATTCTTTATAAAATGTCAGAGAAACATTAACAAAAGAATGAAATTCTATGGTTGGCACATGTTCACAACTATTTAAAGGTAAATAAACAGTTTAAGGAATTCACACTAGAATTCCTAGTGTCGTTTTTAAAAAGTTTTGGGTTCTTTCGATCACAGTATACAGTCCTCACCTCCATTTTGCCAATCCTATGTGCTCAGCAAAAAATGGACTACAAAAAAAAAAAAAAAAAAAAGGACTACATTGACCTCCGAGTCTAGAACCTTAGAGAATTAGACAGAAATGCTGATGGCCTTAGTTAGAAATACCTCAGAATTCTAGACATCAGATCAGAGCCACCAACTCAGGAATGTCATAAAGTGGTGGCTCAGGGGGAGGAGCCAGTCTGGAAGCCCCTGAAGTCCAATAGGTCAGAAGAAACAGTATCAGGTCCTACCTCTTCCAGACAATAATTCAGAGCCTCTTTTCAAACAAGTGTTTTTCCAGTCACCTTCCAGAATGTGGCAGATCTCTGACACCACCTGATAACCTGTGGCAAATGAAGCCCCAGCCCAAACTCTCTGTGGTCAGCAAGGGCTCCAGGGTGGCTTCAGTTCAACGAGGAAGGAGCACCAACTTTGGCACCCAAGCCATGGGTCACCGGGACAGAATTTTCTTCACAACGTGGCTTCTCTGATGTTGAACAAGGTATGAAGTTCGGGTGAAGCCCTTTCCACATGCATCACACTCATAGGGTTTCTCACCCGTGTGGATTTTCTGGTGTTCAATAAGGCTTCTGTTCCTAGTGAAACTTCTCTCACACTCATTACATTTATAAGACACGGGAGCCTCAACATCCCCCTCCTGGCTCTCTCTCTTCCCGTGACTCTCCCAAGTCTCTCCATGCTCAGCATCCTGAACATTTCTATCTCTATGGACCCTCTGATGTCTCAGGAGATGTGAATTCCGCCTAAAGGCTTTGCCACACACGCTGCACCGGTACGGCTTCTCCCCAGTATGGATTCTGTGATGTTCAAGGAGGCTGCAGCTCTGGCTAAAGGTCTTCCCACAGTCATCACACTCATAGGGCTTCTCCCCAGTGTGTGTTCTGTGGTGCTTAGTAAGGTCTGAGCTGTGACTGAAGACCTTGCTACATTCTTCACAGGCGTAGGGCTTCTCCCCAGTGTGGACTCTCTCATGAATAACAAGGGCTGAGCTCGTGATGAAGGACTTGCCGCAGTCTTCACACTCATAGGGCTTCTCCCCAGTATGGATTCTCCTGTGCTTAGTCAGGCCTGAGCTCTGAGCAAAGCTCTTTCCACATTCATGGCAAATGTGCCGCCTCCTCCCAGCGGTGGTCTTCTGCTTTCTTTGTAATCTGCCCTCCAGTTCACTGGCCCCTGCACATGTAGCTATCTTGGCAATGGCTTCACCCAGGTGGCACGGTATCTGCCCAGGCTCCTGTTCCAGGTGCTCCTCAGCTAGAGGCAACTCTTGGATCTTGGTCTGTATTTCACCACCTGAAAGAACAAAGGGCCAACAACTGTCTGTTATACCCTGCGGCGTGGAGGAGAGCTCTGTTGAGTCCCAAGGAGGCAAGAATGACAGAGGTCTATCTACACCATGGATGGGGCTTAAGTACAAGAATGAGGGAGAACAGGCGTGCTGGGGAGTGAGGAGACTTGGGAAAGGAAACGGATGCATCAGAAGAAGGCGCCAGACTGTGAGCATGCAGGGAAGGGGCGAGGACTGCGCTGAGTCTACACGCAGAGAGATGTGCATTCTCTGCATGTGCTCGATCTCTCAAGTTCTAGAGATCGACAGGCAGGGCCTTGCCCCTAGAACTGTATAATAAAGGGCTGGGCAAATGGCAAGCGTAAGAAAGGCAGGTGAAAGGACTTCGGAGAGTTCTGTACAAATCAGAGAAAGGACCTCAGAAAAGCACAGTCACCTCCACTCTCATCCCAGGCAGAGGCAAGGTCCCCACACAGAACTGACTTCGGCACTGGGGGATCTGAGTCGGAGCCCCCACTGTGCCAACCATGAGCTATGTGAACTCAAACAAGCCAGGCCATCTGTGAGCCTCTGCACCCGCATCTCTGAGATCAGGCTCCATCGTCGGTCTCTAAGTGGCTCCCAGCTGTCACACACTGGTCCCATGGCCTGTTTCCTGAAGAGACCCCTCAGCTCTCCTACCATCTCAGGTCTAGCCACAAGAAGGGACTCAACACTGACTGATCATCTGCTCTGAGCCAGACCTGACCTGTCTGCTTCATCCCACTTAACCTAAGAGAACGCAAAGCCAGAAGGGTTAAGGAGCTGGTCAGTAACAGGATTTAGAAACAGTGATTCCGAATCCAAACACATGGCTCCAACAGCCTGGAGGTTCTAATACACAAAGGAAGCCAGGAAACCTTAGGAGAAATCGGTGCCCATCAGTCTTACCCAGGGAGGTCAGAGCGCCACCGTCGTCCTGCCTTTCATCTCCACACACCTTCACCTGAGGTGACTCCACCTCTGAACGTCCAGGGGACACAGGCAGAGCCACATCTTCCATTTTCAGCAACCCCTGAAACAACAGGTAACCCCACCTAGCTCCACTCCCCAAGATCAGTTTCAGGGGTGGGCACATGCAGAGAATGCACATCCCCCTAGAGGGGCCTGTGGAAAAAGGCAAGTGGGCACCCTTTTACCAGCCTAATCCTCACTCTCATCACATGGGTGTCAACAAAATAACCACTAAAGAAGGAAATATTACACACATTAGGAGAAGTCCTTTACTTAATCCTAAACAGTCCAGAAAGTGAAAAGTTTCGGGAAACAAGGGCAAATGCAGTGAAAGCAGTGAAACCCGATCCAGACCTTTCAAACGCTTTGGGGTGTGCTCCAGCAAAGGGGGGGTGGGGGCTCACTTATATCAATGCTTTTTAAATACAATGAAATCTAGGTCTGAGGTCAAATAGGTCAGGAAAGACTGGGTAAGAGATTAAAACCCAGTGCAAGTAAAGATTGTTCCAAGTCTACTATTAACCTTTCTACGTGAGGACACACCTTATCTGTGCCTTCAAGTTTAAGTTCCTAGAGAGCAGAGGCCATGACTTTATACTGCTCACTAACAGCACAATTTATGACACTTTAGAAGACAAAACTAAATCATCATGACAAGATCTTCAGTTTGCATTGGCTGAACTGCTCTCGTTGAACAAGAAAATCCCACTGAGGAAGCAGCTGACCAAACAGATGGGGTTAGGAAGATTGGGGTAGCACACACAGCCCCCCAAGCTAGGAGTAAACCAGGAAAATCCTCTTTTAAGTGGCACCAAAATAAAGGCAGACAACAGTAAGCAACCTTGGGATAGATGAGAAAACTCAAACCCCATATGGGCCTGGGCGGGGGGGTAGGACGTGTGAGGAGAAGGGATGTAACCAGGAGCCCCTCAGCAGGGCTGGGAGCTGGGCTGGGGCAGGAGCGGCTCCAGCTCACCTGGGATTCTGGGGTGTGCCTGGCAGCCACCACTGCGTCTTCTGTGAGGTCCCCTCCCAGGGCAAGCCCAGGAACCTGCAGAGCTGAGGAGAGCTCTGGATGAGATCTACCCTCACAGTCGGCCTCCCTACCTGTGGAGTCCAAGTTCAAACACTGGTTAGTACATTCCCGCCAAGGAGTTTATGCCGTGTGCTCCTTTCCAAAATCCTTGATCCCTCCCAGCTCCAGTCCTAGACCCACAGAGATCTGGTGTGTTCTGTAGATACAGAAAATTGATGGATGCTTGGTAGGAATGACATAATGAAAGCAGCATAGAAACAAAACAAAGCCTTCCATTGTAAGACCCTTTAGCTTGACTTTCTAAGAGAAGGGATAAGAGGATTTTTGTTACTGTTAACATCACTTTAGTAGCTCTTACAGTGCTTTCTGCTTATGTCTAAAAACCTAAGATGAGTCAGATATGGCTTCTCCCCAGAAAGGACAAAATGGGGTGTGCTTATCTACAACTTGCACAGATTTTAGAGAAGGGGAAAGTCAGGTTCACTTATAACGGGTGGGGCCTTGCCAAGGCAACCACAGGCGGGACTCCAAATTCAATAAATTTAGAAGCTTTTTTCATAGCAATTTTAAAGTTTCTAATTCTGTATGGCTTGCAAATGATGTCATAAATATCCAAATGGCCTTGGCAGAAAACAGGTTCTCCACCCTTGACCTATAAGAAATAAACTTAGCAAGGGGCAAAGAACAAGCTAGTTTAGGCTAGAACCTCTGCTGAGAAATAAAGACTGCATGTTGACTTGTCGTGTCCCAGTGTTGTGTGTCTTGGGAACCTGCCTCAGTGTTCCCAGCACATGGGGACCATACAATAGTTTCCTACTGAGTGATTTTCAATTTGTTCTGATTACAGACCAAGGGTTTGGAAGATGTATACTCTTCTTTTTGCAGCAGTCCTACAATCTCTGGGACATTCTGGCTGGCTTTATAGATCCTGCCTTCTTTTCTTCACAGCATTTACCAATATCTAAAACTGTATTATTCATTTATATGCTATCTTCCTTACTGGAATGTAAGCTCCATTGCAGTGAGAAATCTCTGTCTTACTGAGAACTCTGTCCCTGGTGTCTACTACACTGGCTACCACATAGGGGCCTCCATAAATGCATGCTAAGTGAATGGAGATCACTTTGTTGTTAAATCAATTCTTGCCCTGGTCCATGTGGCTCAGTTGGTTGGAACGTCACCCCATTGCACCAAAAGTTCACCAGTTCGATTCCTGGTCGGGGCACATGCCCAGGTTGGGGGTTTGGTGCCTGGTCAGGGTGCTTAGTGGGAGGCAACCAATGTTTCTTTCTCACATCAGTTTCTCTCTCTCTCCCTCTCCCTGAAATCAATTTTTTAAAAAACATATTTAAAAAAATCAATTCTTTCCAAACACAAATTTTAATAGTCTTATTTACTATGTCCAGATTTGGTTAGGAAAGCTTTCCACTATTGTTTGAAATTTCCCTTTTAGTCTCAGTCTCAAATTAAAGTAGATCTGTGATGGGCATATAAAAAACACAGTCAACAGATCTGTCTTTTAGCTGACCCTAAGTGAAACTGGATGAAGATGGCAGAATTCCTACTGCCCAAAAGATAATCCTCACCTCTGTCTGGTAAGGGCTGGGATCCCACAGATTCATGCTTGAGCAGAACTTTCATCCGCTGGAACTGGGTACTTCGTGACCTCTGAGCTGGTGTCAATACTGCTATCTTGCAACAGAGCATTTGCCCCTGGTCACCACTTGGGACCTAAAAGTCATTCATTTATCCATCAAACATTTCCATCATGCTCTCTGTGTGCTAGTACTTTCTCTTTTCCAGGCACTATTTCTATGAGCTTTACAAATATTAACTCAATACAGACAACAATTCTATGAGCTAGTACTATTATCATCTTTACATTTGTAATGGGGAAACTGAAGTACAGAGTTTATGTAACTTGGCCAAGGTCACTCAGCTAATCCATGTCAATGCAGGATGGGAGCTCAGGCAGAATGACACCAGAGCCCATGCTCTTGGCCAGTGCTCTGTGCTTCCTCATTACATACATTTGTGCGTTTATGAAAACTCTTTGGGAATCGGGGCTAAGTTCTCAGAGAATACTGATATCTTTTCTTCTATGAAAAATGAGGATAATTTCCAGTTTACAGGTTTTGGGGGAGCAGTAAATAAGCTTCCCCCCAAACATTTATACTTAAGTTAGTGGATACTAACTTACTTTCTCAGGAGCAGCTCAGAATTCCCCACATCCTCTATCAAGAATGAAGAGCCTGAAGATGAGACTTGAAATGATTTTTCACTGTTACAGCGCTAGGGGGCACTCCCTCCCAAATATTCCATGAGTACAAATAGGAAAAAAATATACTTTTATTTTTATTAGCCTCTAAAAGAGATTTAGCATTGGCTTCAAGCCAAGTGGAATAAGCACACCTGGGAACCTGTCTGCTATAGAAATTGCTCGTCTTCACATCATGTTACAACCAGGTAAACAGTGTCAAAGTAACTCATGCTTGTAACCCTTTGAAATGACCAGTTATTAGGCCTGTCCCTAGAAATTACTATTTAGCGCATTAATTTTTAAAAGCGCATCTATAACTTTGTCACAAATTTGTTTCATGCCCTGCTAACTATTTCAATCTAATTGAGCTCTTTTGTAATCCTTTATACTTTTATTTTAAGAATATTATTATGAGAAGGGGTCCAGGGACTTCACCTACTGCCAAGGAGGTTCCTGGTCCACAGAGAGACTGTGAACTCTGGGTCCTAAAGGAAATGCCCCACCTCGGCTCGTGAGGTTTCAGGAGGAAACAGGCCAGGCTCTGAGACACCGAACCTGCTCTCTACCTGCGGCGCGGGCTCCTCCAGCGGCCTCTGCAGATACTCCAACAGCACCACGGCCTCCTCCCCGCTCTGCGGGTGCAGCTCCCGCACCCGGGCCTGCAGCCCCGCGGGCAGGATGCTCAGGAACTGCTCCAGCACCAGCAGCTCCAGCATCTGCTCCTTGCTGTGCGTCTCGGGCCGCAGCCACAGCCGGCAGAGCTCATGGAGCTGGCTCAGCGCCTGGCGGGGCCCCCGGGCCTCAGGGTAGCGGAACCCGCGGAAGCGCTGGCGGGACTGTTCCAAACCGGGGGTACGGGTCCCCCTCCAGTTGGCCTCCGCAAAGGCAGAGGCCTCCTGGTCCTCCACCTTTATGACATGAAGCCCTATCCGGTCCTCGGCCGATGGGGTGTCCAGGGCCGCGCTCTCCCCGGACTCTCCCGCCATCCTGGGCCCTGGCAGCACTCGGGCCTCCCTGCAGCTGGAGCTGCTTCCTCAGCAGATTCCTGGAGGGGAAGGTCGCTATCAGCCAGTGGAACGGGCAGTGGCCCATTACGCATACTCAGGAGCCCGAGCGCATCGCCGGGAGCAGCTGCGAAGACTTCGGACCCAAGTTCAGGGGCCTCTGCTTCCAAGGATCTGCAGGGCAAACAGCACTTCAGCTCTGAGCCCAACTGACCGTCCCCTCCTCTGAACAGTCTTTTCACCTGCTTAGGCGGAATGAACTGTCTCCTCCCATGACACCTCCTATCTTCCTGGCAATAGAGTAAGACAGCTCATGGAAAGGGTGTGCTCAAGCGCTCAGTGAACTTCATACTAAAAAATGAAACAACAGCACCTGTGCACCCTCGTTCTCTACTTAAAACTCTGCCCTGCTGGGCTGAGCTTCTTCAAAACAGCTGTCTTTAGCTTACCCGAGAAGTCTTTTGTTCCCCAGGTCCTGACACACATAAAAACGCAGAATAAGTTTGTTGTTGTCTACATGAAAGGAAGAATGAATGTGGCAGCATCAGGTGAAGAGCCGTCTCTGTAAGGGCCTCGCATGAGTTAGTGGGTCCAGGAAATGGAGGAAGGGAGAGGGTAGTGGAGACCACGGTTCACAAGTCACAACTCCCTCTGTCATTAGCCATGACCAGAAGCCATGGGACCTGGGCCTGCCCTGGAATTTCAGGGACGGGGAGCACGGGGATTCCTCTGAACCAGATGGGGTTAGATTTTAAACCCTAAGTGACAAAATCTACTTGACTGGGGTCAAGTGTCAGTAAGCCCCTCTTCACGCTGTAAAACTACGAAATGTAAAGTTGGTAGAGGTTAGTAGGGTGAAAACAATCCCAAGACTATACCTTTCAGAGCTTTTGTTCTTATTCTAACCTTTTGCAGTTCTGAGGATGACAGTGTGGGCAGGATGGAATTTAGGAAACTGAGAGACCCTAGAAAATACTTCCTCCTAATGAGTTGCCACAACAGATCTGGGGCAATGCCACGTGAACGAATAGTGCAAAAATCAGTGTGTCAGTCTCTAGATCCAAGTACCAGCGAGCAAGTACTGACCTTGTTTCCAGGAGCAAAAACGCAACGGCTCCCATCGTCCACGCTTGTCTGTGGGTGTGACCCAAGAATCCCGTCTCCTAAGGCCATGAGGCAGCGACCCAGACGCGCAGGAATGGCCCTACACAAGGGGCACCTGTCCTGGGCCCCACGCTGGGACTCCTGACACCACTCCGAGGGCATCTGACGCCCTTCCAGCCCCTGGGCCTCGGCCAGGGGTCTTCCTCCTCGGAGACCCGGCAGGGCGGCTGAGGGAGGTGCCTCCACCCACCCGCACCCACCCGCACCCACCCGCACCCACCCGCACACCTCTACTGAGGACAGAACCCCCCCACCCCCACCCCCACCCCGGGACGAAACAGCGGCGGGACGGCGGGAGGACAGCCACGAAAGGACACTTTAGCCCGCACCCAGACCTCCCGCACTCACAACAGACTGACCAAGTGTCTGAAACTCCCGAACCGCCGCGGGGCGGGCTCAGCGGCCACTTCCGGCCTCTCTGGCCGCCGCCGCCAGACACTCTGTGGTTCACGAGCTCCCCGCCCCGCGTCCGTTACAGAGGCTTTAAAAAACGACTTTTCCAGCTGTAATCAATGGAGAAATGCCAGGTGTAGGTCTCCGCCTAGAGTTTGCCACATGTGCGAATAGAAGGTAGTGGAAATAATTTAAATTACATTTTCTAGTGTAGCCAGAAAGAAACCCTGGAAAAATACATAAGAAAATGAGTGAGTACCCATGAGGGGTGGATGTTAGAAACCGAGTAGAAAAGGCGGCCAAGGATGCGAGGAAGAGTGTACTTTTCACTGTTTTCATCATATTTTTTTAATTTAGAGCTGATCCTATTACCTAGTTAAAATATTATTTACACAGAAAATCCAAGATCATCTAACACTCAAATTACGGTGATCAATAAGAGAGGGTAGCAAAGTTGTACAATTTTTAAAATTTTATACTCACAAATATATTTCCCATTACAAGCACAAATGTGTTTATTTTTTTCACATGTCTTTGCTGATTTCAGAGAGGAAGGGGGAGGGGAGAGGGGAGAGGGGAGAGGAACATCAGTGACGAGAGTCACTGATCGGCTTCCTCCTGCCGCCCCCTCCTGGGGATGGAGCCCGCGCCCCGGGCAGGCGCCCTGCGGGAAATGGAACTGCTGTCTCTTAGAGCATAGCTCGATGCTTAACCGCTGAGCCACTCTGGCCCGGCTACAAGCACGGATTTAAAATTGTAATTTTTAAAAGACAACAATTACAGCGCCAAAGGAATATATAAGATACCCTAATGGAAACAGTATAAAAGTTAATTTATTAAGGATAGATCATAGAGACGTATACCATGTCTGTAAATAGAAGAACTCAATGTCATAAAGATGTCATTCCTTCCCAAATTAATATACAAATTCAATGAAAAGCCCATCTAAAGACAAGAATGTATTCTGTAGAACTTAACTAGCTGATTCTAAATTCATATGGAATAATGAAAGAGTGAAGATGACCCAAGGAATTTTTTGAGCAAATGGAGATGCAGAAACTTTCTCATCTTCTATATGGGTTTATTATAAATGTATAATACTTAAGACAGTGTTGTACTGGAGCAATTAGACACAAATAAACCAATAGAACAGAAGTGAGAACTGAGAAACAAATATGCACTTATGGGTATTTGACATGTGAGGAATGTGGCATTACAAATGAGTGAGGAAAGAAGGAGCTACTTAACAAGTAGTACTGTGGTATCTGAATACCAAAGTGGAAAAATTAAAAAATAATTGGATCCCTGCATAAAAATCAACTCCAGTAAGATTAGAGACAGTAAACCCTGGTTGGATAGCTCAGTTGGTTACAGCGTTATCCCAGTATGGCAAGGTTGGGGTTTGATCTCCCATCAGGGAACATACAGGAAGCAACCAAGGAATGCATAAATAAGTGGAACAACAAAATGATGCTTCTCTCTCCTCTCTCTCTCTCTCTCTGTCAAAAATCAATAAATTTTTAAAAATTAAAATTAAAAACAGTAAAAAAGCAAAACTTTAGGACTTTAAAAAGAAAATTTAGGTTAATTTCTTTATGACCTCATGTAACACAAGATTTGCTTTAAATGCACAAACATACAAACTGTAAAGAAAAAAATTAAATTAAATTTGACCGCATTCAAAATTAAAACTATATTAAAAAGACACCAGAAAGTAACTGTAAAAGACAAGCAAAACACTGGGAGAAGATATTTGCAGCATCTGTAATTAACAAAGAATCAATCAGTACACAGAATGTATAATGAACATGTTTTAAAAATTAAAAACAAAATCTAGCAACCAAACAGGGGAAAAAGTCCAAAAAAAGAAAAAAAAATGTCCAGGCAATCCATAAACATAAGCAAATATGCTGAATCATTAGTAATTAAGGAACTGCCAATTTTAAGCCATTTCATACCCACACTTGAGCAATAACATTTGTAAAAAAAAAAAAAATTGTAACTCTCATACAGTTTATGAGTATAAATTGGTACGTTCATCTTAACAAGCAATTTCAAAATATAAAGTTAAAAATTAGATACACATTGTCCCAGCAGCTTCCAAGTATTTATCCTGTAAGAGCTCTACTACATAAACGAGAATGTTCATTGAGTGACTACTCTAGGCCAGTTTTAGGTGCCCAGGATACAACAGTGGCAAGTAAAAGGGCAGATTCCTGACCCCAGAGAGCTAATATTCCAGTGGGGAGTGACAAAAATAATAAGCAGAATAAATACATAAGGTAGAATGGTAGTTGATGAACACTATGATTTTTTTAAAAAAATATAAGGTAAAATCGGGGTACAGAGATCAGAAGTCCTGACATGGAAGGGGCTAGCTGAAGTATCGAATAGGAAAGTTGGTGTCAGTCACATTAAGGAGGTGACATTTTAACTAAGACCTGAAAGAGATGAAGTTAGCCCTGTGCATATCTGAAGAACAGTGTTTCTGGTGGAGGAAACAACAAGGAAACCAGAATGCACAGTCCCGCCGGGTTAGCTTGTGTTTCCGAATGCGTTCGCCCTGGGATCCCAAAGGGTTTAAGCCACCGAGAAGCGACAGCCTCCGAGGCGCCTAGAGAGTACAGAGCCCTCCGAGCAGGGCCCCGACTGGCCTCCGCACGCAAATGTGCTTCCGGCCTTTGTGGCTCCTGGTGGTCAGGGTGCCGCCGCCCCGCCGCCGCGGCCCCGGAGCGCTGTGGGACCTGACGGGGAGTCTCGGGCCGCGCCACCGGCCGCACTGCGCTTGGGAAGGGAACGGGCGGGGCGGGGCCTCCTTGAGGGGCGGGGCCTCCTTGAGGGGCGGGGCCTCCTTGAGGGGCGGGGCCTCCTGGGCGGGCACTGCCCGCCCCCACCTTCCCGGCCGCGGGGGCGGCTCCCGACAGGCCCGGCACTTTGATTTAACTGTGCTCACGTTATGCAGTTTGTCACGTTTTTCTCCAAATACTTCAGAATAAATGACAAGCATCAGGACTTGTCACCTCTAGTTAGGAAAGTGCATCTGCAAAAATGAAGGACATTTCACGTAGGAAACACGTCCGCAGGGTCATCCCCACACCGACGACGCCTGGACGGTTCCCGGCCGCGGCCGGCGCGGTTCAGACCCAGCTCGCCCCCGACCGTCCTGTAGCTTTGTTGTGCAACTAGTTTGTACCAACTAGGATCCATTTAAGACCCTTCGTGGATGTGGTTAAGAAAAAGGCTCTTTTATGCTCTTTGTCAACGTAAGAAACATCCAAACCTTACTTTGACAGTTAGCATTGTGCTTCAGGTAGAAATGTGCAACGTCTCCGAAAATCCAAGAGGTCTACAAAGGCACCTGGGTTACCTGCTCTGTGTAGCTGCCAGGCACTGTTCGCGGGGGCACCAGTCACACAGCTCACCCAACAGCACAGTTTTTCTTACTCTCTCACCCCATGTTCAGGAATGACTGGATTCGCTTTCGCGACACCTCTCCTGCACGCATCATACAGTTTCCCTGTGGACTGCTGGCCCACCTGAGAGACCTCCTCGCCATCCGAGAAACAGCTTCTCTCACTGGCAGGCTCTATGCCAACAGCATTGGAGCACAGACTGATAGTGCCATTACCATGTCAATGACACAGAACTATCATGTTCTTCCACTTGGATATTTAAATATCCCTTCGTCTTTTTCATATGTTCTGTATTCATAAGGGGACATTTTTCAGTCCTGTTCTCATGGATTGCTCATTGCCCTCACACCTTTCTTCTTTAAGGCTGACACTAACTTTACACTTGTACAGAAACCATGGAAACACAGGTGATAAGGATGCTGACCTTGCTCTAAAATAACATCAGCAAAATTCATCACTAGATTTCCACCTACACCAAGATCAAGATCCTTACCTGCCACCACAGTGAATTCCTGATGGGGCTCAAACCAAGCCAGATAACCTTGTGTGGTTGTACCACACCAAATTTTATAGCCAACTAATAGGTTTCCCATTCAGGAATTGGTTATATACGTAAGTTCATCTGCACCCGAGGATATTTTTTCCATTGATTTTTTTTTAGAGACAGTGGAAGGGGGTGGAGAGAGAGAGAGAGAAACATCAAAGTGAGAGAGACACATCGATTGGTTGCCTCCTGCATGAACCCTGACTGGGGCTGGGGATCAAACCTGCAACCCAGGTACATGCCCTTGACCAGGAATTGAACCCAAGACCCTCTGGTGAGCAGGCCAATGCTTTAACCACTGAACCAGGCCACCCAAGGCAAGAATGTATTTATTTAATTCTTCATACTTGGAATCTTTTCATTGTCATTGTTTTTTTATTTTTATTTACTTACTTTAAAAAATACATTTTTATTGATTTCAGAAAGGAGGGAGAGAGAGAGAGAAAGAGAGAGAGAGAACCATCAATGATAAGAGAGTCCTCATTGATTGGCTGCCTCCTGCACGCCCCCAAATGGGGATCAAGCCCACTACCTGGGCATGTGCCCTGACCAGGAATTGAACCACAATCTCCTTGATTCTAGGTCAATGCTCAACTGCTGATGCTGAGCCACACCCGGCTGGCAGTCACTGTTTTTTAAAAAAAATAATATTTATTCATGTTCAAAGAGAGAGAGGAAGGGAGAGGGAGAGAGTAGAGACATCAATCCATTGGCTGCCTCCTGCACACTCACACTCGGGAGTCAAGCCCACAGCCTGGGCATGTGCCCTGACTGGGAATTGAACTAACAACCTTTTGGTGCACAGGACAACGCCCAACCAAATGAAGCACACTGGCAAGGGCCATTGCTCTTTAATGAAAAGAAAGATATTCTATGTTCTTTCCTTCTTAAACTAAACAGAAACATAGGTTTAAACTATGACATAGAGCTATATGTTTAGGTACTGACCTCAGCACAGTCCTCAAAACACGTAGGGGGAAATCCCTGATGTCAACTTAATTTCACTAATAAAAGAATAAAAGATACACAGCTTTGTGGCTACCTAAGCAGTGGGTATGACTGACTTCCTATGAAATTCTTATTTCTCAAAAACTTATAGGGGCTCCTACAGATTTGGCCCTCCTTCCACTGGCCAGCTCACATCAGTCAGCTCAGAGTGGGAAGGAACGGGAAGTGGATCAGACTGCTCAGTGCCTATCTGGCATTCATGCCCCCTTTGTTCTTAGTAACAGAAGCCTAACTTTCTGCTGGACACTGCAGCCAAGAATAAGACACTTTCCAACCTCCCCTCCCTAAGTTTTGGCCTATGACATAGTGCTGAAGTGACCTGATGGAAGGCTGCTCACAGGGAGCTGACTGAATTGGCAGGAGTTTCTTTTTGCCCTTCTGCCTTTTGTGCACATTTTGCATGTGATGGCTGGAGCTTGAGCAGACACTGAGGGTCATGTGATGATTGTAAGGACCATGGCATGCACCAGGATGGTGGTACTGAAAAGCAGAAGACAGGGTCCCCAGTGACGTCACTGAACCACCTTACCTGTCCTGGACTGCTCATCTACAGCCTCTCTTATTTAGGAGAAAAACAGACTTTTATTAAGTCACTCCTACTCTTTTTGTTTTTAAACCATCCGCAGCTGAACCAAATCCTTAACAATCCACAGTGCTTCACTAATCTTCCCATTCCCATGGCAGACTGTGAAGCCTTTTCCAGAGAGCAGAACCCCGAGCAGCTACTATCACTAAGCAAATGATGTTCACCACCCAGGTGATGGGTCTGGAAGTGGAGTCTCCTAAGCTTAATATTCTTCATCATGACGATGACATTTTTGTATTCACAATATAAAAATCATGATCTACAAGCTGACTTTATTATTTGACTTTCAAAGAATTCCAGAACAAGCAACATTTTTAAATTGCAGCATCAGTATTTAAAAAATATCCAACTTCTTCTTTCAGACATTTACTGAATCGTGTCTATGCGGCAGTCACTATACTGGCACTGGAGATATCAAGTAAGATAGCTGCTGCTTGAATTAATTCATCATGGTTCATTCAAATGACTAATGAATCTCTTCTCTAGTCTGAATAAAACCTTAATTTCTAACTTGAATCAATGAGGTACTGTGGTTGGGGTGGGAAATGGTAAAATTAGATGATCTTTGTTTTTCCAAAATGCCTCTGCTGGTTGGGGGTGGGAGGAGTGGAGATTAGTAAAGCCAGTGGGGGCAAACCGTCACCATTAGACTGCACTTTAAGACACCTTTCAGTGTGGTTTATTTCCAAACATCATTAGTTTATCTTATAGGAGTTCGTTGCTGTAGCATATGCAGAAATATCAACCTACTCTTGTTCTGCTTGAGCCTGTAAATCTGTGGATACTTAATTGGCTGCTGACTTCAAAGCCCTCACTCAGTCATGAGGCTCTTGACTACATGGAGATGCATCATCAAGACGTTACCATGTTAAAGCCTCTGAAAAGTCCTGTAGTCAAGAATGCTGTTCAACTCTGATCCCCCAGTACCATATAGGGCCAAGTTATCGTGGAACAAATTGACTTCATGGAAAACAAAGTAGAAAGAGTGGGGGCAGATAGTCTCCAAGTTGTCCCCACAAATTCTGATGCCAGAATTGGATAGAGCGACTCTTTCTAAAGTGCAGCTTGGTTTGCTTGTTAATGTACTGTCTCTGATGTTCCTTAGGGAGAGGACACCTCAGCAAGCCAGTTTGTCTTTGTGGTGATATCTCTGATGTTGAAAAAGACCTGACCTCTGCCTGAAGGCTTCTCCACATTCATTACACTCATAGGATTTTTCTTCATTGTGGATTCGCACATGCTGAGCAAGGTGTGAGTTTAGTCGGAAGGCTTTCTGGCATATATTACACTTGAAAGGTTTTTCTCCAGTGTGAATCCTGTGATGTCGAATAAGGTCTGAGGTTAAACGGAAGGCCTTCCCACACTCATGACACTGGTGGCTTCTGGAGTGGCTGTGGATCCTCTGGTGGTGGGTGAGGAGCAGGGCCTGACTGAAGGTTTTTCCACACTCCTTGCACTCACGGGGCTCCTCCTGACTGTGAATTCTCTGGTGTCGATTAAGGTGAGAGCTGCGCCGAAAGTTCTTTCCACAGAGGATACATAGAAAAGGTTTCTCTCCAGTATGGATTCTGAGATGTTCCAAAAGGCCTGTGTTCTGGCTAAACACTTTCCCACACTCCTTGCACTGATAAGGCTTCTCACCAAGATGGATTTTCTGATGTCTGACAAGGTGTGAACTTCTCTGAAAGGCTTTCCCACACTCGTGACACTGATGACCTTTCTCTCTAGAGTGGATTTTCTGATGTCCAGGAGGATGGAAACTTTGATGCCCCTCAGATTCACAGAGCTTCCCTGCAGTATGCATACCTTCATGTTTAACCAGGTCTGAGTGCTGGATAAAGCCCTCCCCACATTCTGAGCAGTTATAGTTGGTCCTCTCTTTGGGGTTGGCCTGCTGCCTTTCCAAACGAGAGCCCTCATAATGAGCATCTGCCAGCTCAGACACTTTCCCAGATGATTTCACTCCTCCACAAAGGTCTATCTCTACAACCGGCGTCCCATTCTCAATTATTGTCTCTTCACCTGAAACATTAAATATATGCCATCAACTACTTGGTTTTTGATTTTTGGTGAAAAAAATCTGCAATTAGGAGGAAAATTTTTAAATCAAGTCATATATGCAAGTGGAGATGTTATGGATGTTTGAGTGTGTGTAGAATACATATGGAATGATACAGAAGAAATTGTGAACGTGGCTGCCTTTGTGGAAGGAAGGGGGTTGTGGTAGAATGTGATTTATTCTCATGGTTTGAATTTTATCATATCACTCACACACACACACACACACACACGCACACACACACAAGCTAGCTACTGTCTTAAAGGGAATGGCTATATATTCTTGAAAACGGCTTGACACATGTAAAATTAAAAAGCTAGGTCAAGTGAAGATCCTGGGCCCAATAAGAAAGCGATGACATTGTAACTGAAAATGAAAAAATGTAGACATGGTGCCCATTTTATCACTGACCAGCTGTGTAACAGCAGAAATGTAAATTAAACCTCAAACCTCTAGAAAAAGCATCCAGAATTGAAAAAGTAGGTAGGTGGTAAAGGAAGGCTTTAGAATCAACACCAACCATTCAACAAATAGGCATTTAGTGAGGACCTACTTTAGGCCAAGGACTGTAACAGACTCAGGAAACAAAGCAAAGGCCCTGCCCTTTTGCCTGGCAAGATAAAAAGAGACATTAACCAGCAACTATAATACAATGTAATCACTTCTGTAATAGGAGAACACCTGGTGGGGAACCTGGACTCTGGGGACTCAGGGAAGGACAGGGAAAGTGCTGTCTAAGGTCCTGATGGAAAAGTGGGAATTACTCAGTGAGAGTGAGGAAGACAGAAGAGGCTCAGAGAGCTACGGGCGGGACAGAGGGTGACACACTGTCCCACTCTGCCTGGGGACAGGTTTTTTCCCCAGGACATGGAACTGTCAGTGTTAAAGCCCAAGCAAAGCGAAACAAGTTGGTTATGGTAGTGGACATGAGGCTGCGAGGTCAGCAGATTCCAGAATATGACATGTGAGGCCTTTGTTAATGGCTATTAGAAGACACTGAAAGTAGTGGTTTTTCTATTTTTTACTCTATTATAAAATTTTTCAAACATCGCAGAAAAGGTTGAAAGAATAACATTACTCAGCTAACTGAATGGTTTTCTTCTTTTTTTCTTTTAATCCTCACCTGAGGATATTTTTTCCATTGCTTTTCAGAGAGAGTGAAAGGGAAGGAGAGGTAAAGGGGGAGAGAGAGAGAGGGAGAAACACAGATGTGAGAGAGACACATCAATCAATTGCCTCCAGCATGCACCCAGACCAGGGCCACTCAGTCCGCGGCCCGATGCTCTAACCACTGTGCAAAACGGGCCAGGGTAAATCTTCTGTATCCTGATTGTGGTGGTGATTAGATGACTGTAATTACTTCATGTTTGTGAAACTCAATGAACTGAACGCTTACAAAGAGTGGATTTACAGTATATAAACTATACCTCAATAAACCTGACCAACAAAAACAAAAAACAAAATGCCAACGCGGCTGAGCACGCCTCTTACACGCAAGCAGACACAGTCTGTTTCTTACCCTGTTCTGTTTCAGGCTTCGGAACTGCACTCTCAGGTGGGACCTGCAGGGTCTGCACTGCATTCAGAGCCACTGTCTCTTCCACATGCATGCTCCGTTTCTTTGCCTGTTCTAGGTCCTAGGAACAATTGGGTATAAGTGGGTATAGGAGAAAACTGCCATTCAGAAAAAAACGCTCCAATATTAGGAAAGAGAGCAAAGAAAAACCCCAGAGGGGCAAATAAAAGCATTTAGTTTCCTCCCAGCAGAGAAAAGGTAAAACCTATAGCAATGAACATCCAAATCAAAAAGAAACTGAAACAGAACGCAGCAATTCTCATCCCACTGCTCAGCTCACGTCTGCCTCTCTGGCTGAGGCCATCTCAGTCACATCTTACCTTTTCTAACTGTCGTCCTGTTTCTTGGAGCTCCAGCTGCAAATCCTCCACTACAACCACGGCCTCCTCCCCACTCTTCGGGTGCTGCTCGCGCACCTGGGCCTGTAGCTCCTCGGGCAGGATGCTCAGGAACTGTTCAAGGACCAGCAGCTCCAGCATCTGCTCCTTGCTATGCATCTCAGGCCGCAGCCACAGCCGGCAGAGCTCACGGAGCCGGTTCAGTGCCTCTCGAGGTCCTGTGGTCTCTTCATACCGCAACTGCCTGAACTGCCTGCACAGAGGCTCCTGTCCAAGGCCTGTGCCATTTCCTGGCCACTTGAATCCCTGTTCCCAAGCAGGGTGGTCATCCTTCTTCACAGCCAGAAGCCTCTCCTTCTTCAAATTCAGAGGAGGCCAGGCAGGAGCGCTCACCAATGCTGTTGCCATCCCCAGCTGCAAACTGCTCTCTCTGTTTTGGAGAACCTTCTTTTGACTATCTCCTCAGGGACACCCCTGGAAATGTAATAACCAGAGTCACAGACACAGTACGAGCAGTAGCAACAATGACAAAAGCAATAGCACTACTCCTTTGTTAGGTGTGTACACTTCTAATAATTACTATCCATTCTGTTCTCTCTGAAAAAACAACACATTCCTAGAAAAGGAACACATACAAAATGAGAAACCTCTGTTTAACGGACTGCCAGCTAATGTAGCAGGAATAACACATTTGAAAAATTTCCATGTGGTAGCTCTAAATGAAATAACCGGTTCAATCAAGAACCACAAATAGGCAGTACCACTGGGTGAAAGGAGTCAGGATGGCATTCTCGGTCTTACCACTTATTAATTCATTAAAAAGGGAAAAATGGCGATATCACAACCTTAATTCAGTGATAAAATCTAGCAAAACCAACAGTAAGACAACTGACCTTGTGCTTTTCCACCTGTATAGCATTTTTATTAAAAATGATTTAACGTGGATCTAATAATGAGGAAACTTTCAGATAAATCCAGCACTCCGCCATCTACAACAGCCATGGACCCTTCAAAACAATCAATTCCACAAAAATAACAAGGTGTGGGGAAGGTATTATTCTAGATTAGAACAACACAGCAAAAAGCAATGTGTGAAACTGGCTCAAGTTAAAAAAGATATAAATATTATGTTTTGAACAATTCAGAAATCTAAATATGATGTATAGACAAACTACAGGCCAGCACACCAAAGGAGACCAAAGTCTGGTTTTGTGCAAAAGGCTTTTCTGGAATTTAGCTACACCCAGCTGTTCAGGTTCTGTTACAAATGCACCTGCACAACACTGGCAGGACCGAGTGGCTTCCACAGAGATCACCTCACCTGCAAAGCTGAAAACATTTACTACCTGGCCATTTACAGAAAAAGTTTATAGATCCCAAAAGAGAATTTTCTCAGGTGGGATAAATGCACTGTGGCCACGAGAATATTCTTATTCTCAGGAGATGGCACTGAAACTTACTGTCAAGTGTTTCAGGAGGAGAGTGTGCACTGTGGGGAGAGAGCACGCAGCAACCAGGAATACGGAGACAGACACAGCTCCTGGCCTCTAGAGCTTGCTGCTGCTTAAGAGGTCTCAGTGAGTGAGCAGTCGCAGTGCAGTTCCTTCAGTGCCACGGTGAAGGGATGCACAGGGTGTTGGCAGGACACAGTGGTGAGGCACTATTCCCAGTTGTGGGTGAGGAAAGGCTTCCTGGAGGCAAGTTCTTCTGGGTCTTCAAAGACAAATAAAAGTAAAGCTGACAAGAAAAGAAAGAGGCTTTTTCAGACAGAGCAAAGGCTGAGCATAGAGCTGTTGGGGAAAGCCTGGTAAATTCAGGGTAATGAAGAAGTCAGTTGTAGCTGGAACCCTGGTAAACTCTTAGCACATGGAAGAGAGATGAGAAGGAACAGCTGGAGAGGCTGAGAAGAACAAAGACAAGAGCACCCAGAAGGCCAAGGAGACTATTTCTGTGAATGATCCAATCCAGCCCTGTCACGTGCAAGCAGTGTGACTTGGGACAAGTTACTTATCCTCTTGGAGACTTAAGTTTACTCATTTGTAAGATGAAGATAATACCTAGTTCACAGAGGTGTTTTGAGGTAAATGAGACAATAATTGTAAAGAATACAAATTCATTGATTTATAATTGGAATTATAAAATGGCAGTGCTGGAGGGAAGGGCAGGAAGAGATTAACCAAAGAACTTATATGGTTATATGCATAACCCATAGACACAGACAACAATGTGGTGGAGGCCTGGGCGGGGGGGAGGCGGGGAGAGTGTGGGGGGGGCAATGGGGAGAAAAATGGGGACATCTGTAATACTATGAACAATAAAGATAAATAAAAATAAAACGCAGTGCTCAAGAGTGTGAAATGCTATAGGAAGGTGCACTAATTGAATATCTGACATATGCACTTAAAAAAAACACAGAGGTCACTGACTTCTGCGAAGGCAATGTAGGTAGGTTAGAGTCAACAGTCAGCCAGCCTGCCAAGGGAAAATGAGAACATGAAAAGAATGAGCAAAAATCACTTTTTCAAAAAATAAGACATTGAATGGAAGGAGAAAAATAGGGGAGAAGCTAGGAAGCAGTAATGTAGAGGACAGGTATGTCTGTAACTTAATTACTAACTTGATCCAATGATTTCCTTGTTGTCCGGCCCAGATATCTCAAGAGAGCCACACCTGTACCTTCTTCTGGCCATCTGGTACCTGGATGCCTTACAGAAGCCTCTCAAACTCACATGTCACCATCATCCTCTGTTGGTATGTGGGGACTTAGCATTCTTGATTTTGAGTTCTCTTGAGTGACTCAGAAGAGCAATGGAGTAGCATGTGCTGACAGCTGATACTTGCCTTTGAATCAATATGCGTGGGCAGGGTTTGCGGCTCACTCAATTAGTGGCTGTGCCTGGCTAAGCTCCAAACACAGCTTCATGTTATATATTTCCTGATGTATACATAGGAACACTCCCAGCTGGTGTATACTTTTCTTTGTCAAAAATGGACTTAAAATTTAAAAAGCCAAATCCTGCCCGGCTGGGCGTGGCTCAGCGGTTGAGCATCAACCTAGGATCCAGGAGATCAGGGTTCAATTCCCAGTCAGGGCACATGCTCGGGTTGCGGGCTAAGCAGCCGATCAGTGACTCTCTCATCGTTGATGTTTCTCTCTCTCTCTTTACCCCTCCTTGCCTCTCTCTGAAATCAATTAAGATATGTTTAAAATAAATAAGTAAATAAAAATAAAAAGCCAAATCCTACTCTTAATGGAAGTGAAAAAGTCCAAGAAAGTGATGAATGATTGTTGTCTAGAAATAAAGGTATTGCAATGGTTAATTTTATCTAACAATTTGACTGGACCATGGGGTGCCCAAATATTTGGTCAAACATTACTATGGGTGTTTCTGAATGAGATTAATATTTAAACCCATAGACTAACTGAGGCAGACTGCCCTCCATAACATGGGTGACCTTCATCCGATCAAGTGAAGGTCTGAATGACACAAAAAGGCTGACTCTCCTCCATACAGAAGAGAATTCCTCCCACCTAACAGGCTTCAAACTGGAAAATCAGCTTTCTTCCTGCATTTTGACTTGACTAGAAACACTGGCTCTTCCTGGGTCTTGAACCTGCTGGCCTTCCGACTGTAACTACACCGTTGAATCTCCTGGTTCTCAGGCCAGGAACTAAATCATTGGCTCTCCTTGAATCTCCAGCTTGCCAACTCACTCTGCTAATCTTGGGACTTGCCAGCCTCCATAACTGCGTGAGCCAATTCCTTTAAATCTTCATCTATGTGTATCTATATGTCACTTATTGGTTCTGTTTCTCTGGAGAACCTTGAGTAAAAAAGATATTTAGTGTGGAATATTGAATTAGTGGTGGCTCATTTCTATGATGTGATTACATCTATCAAACCCAATACATAATAAGTATTTCTTAAAACTGTCCCTTCCAGCCTCCTTTCACATCTCATGTATCAGGTCAATCAAGCTCTGTTGAGTCCACCTAACTCTCTCTCAGACCATCCCCTTCTCTCCGTCCTCTCTGCCACCATCTTCTCCTACCCAGGCTACTGCAACTGGTTGTCTGACTTGCCACGCTAGCTTCTCACTGCAGTCAGTGACCTTTCTAAAGAGGAAATCTGGTTATGTCTTTGATGTGCATATTGCATTTAATGGCTCATCATTATGTTCTGGATCAAGTTCAAAACATCCAACAATAGGATTTAAAATTTTCTTATGATCTAATGAACTTTCAAACTTGCAATACTCTTTCCTGCTCCTGGGTCCTTCCACATCTCACTCCTCTGCCTGGAACATCTTCAGCCTTCCAATTTTCTTCTCATTAATGCCCCTTCACTTTTCATGTCTCAGCATAATAAAACAATAAGCCTGCACAACTGTTCTCTGTGCTTTACATGCAGTAATGAAACCCTATAAAGAAGATACTATTAAAGAGTAAGGGAACTGAGACATAGAGAGTTAAATAACATATTCAAGGTCCCAAAGCTGAACCTCAGATCTTTCCATCAACATCTCTTGTAGCCACAGGCCAAAAACCTGTTACTCTCACAACCCACATCTGATCCAACAGCAAACCCTTTTGGCTCTACCTTCAAAGTGGATCATTAATCTGGCCACTACTAATCACTTCTACAATACTAGTCCAGGATATCCTTATCTCCTACCTGAATTACTTGCCATAGTCTCCTAACTTTTCAGTTCCCCTGATTCCATTCTTGTCCCTCTACAGGCTATTCTCATCATAAGTTCCCAGCTATAGATGCTTTAAAATATAAGTCAGATGTTTTTCCTCTGCTCAAAATATTCCAAAAACTTTTCCCACCAAGAAACGCCCAAATTCCTTACACAACACAATGCCTCCCCGCACTCCCAATCTATCGTCCTCTACAAACCTCACCCTGTTCACTCTGGTCTCCCTGCTCCTCCTCGAATGTGTCAACCAAGATCCCGCTTCAGAGCCTCTGCACTGGCTAATCCCTCTGCCTAGAAAGCTTGTGATCCCCAAAAGCGACGCAGATCTTCTCAGCTACTTCAGGTTTCCGCTCAATTGCCTTCTAAGGCTTACCTTAACACCTGCGAACTCGCGCTCCCTGCATGGAAGGCTGCAGCCGACGCCGGCGTCCGGGGAACGACGTCCACAGCTCCGCCGCCTGCAGGCCCAGGACGCCGTCGGCGCTCTCCCTCCGTCGCGAAGGCTTCTCAGCGCCCGCAGGGACCGAGCCGCTCTCCCGCCGGGGCCAGCCCAGCGCGCCCAGGACCCGCCCGCGGCACCGAGCGCTCGCCACGACCGTCTGCGCCCCGCGGGCGTCGGCGCCCGCCCAGCGCGCGCTGGTCTCTGCTCTAATGCCGCTCTAGGAACGCGGAGGACCGCAGCTCGATGGTGTCCTGCGTCCGCCAGGGGCTCTGGGGCTAGCTCCTCGGACGCACTTGTTGACGCGACCTTAGGTGTTTTTTCACTTTTAAGCAGAATTTTATTTCATTCATATAAAATCAAGCCAACTCAGTTTACTGTTATCACAAACAGCTGGCATTTCCACTTTGCTCACTCACATTATTAAAACACAGGCACATGGTTTACCATTTCTCCCCAATTTAAATAAAAGCCATCAAACCCAGTGGTAAAATTAAGTGTCAAAGTATTTTGGAGATTGAATTGTTCTAACTCTTTTTATTAACTCTCTTGAAACAAAGTGATCTTCAAATTCTAATTTTCAAATCTCTCTTAAGGCAGATTTACTGGCCAGTTTCCTAATAGCAACATTAAACAGCAAGTTAAGCATAATGACAGCACGAAATAGTCATGAGAACATTGCTGTAGGGATTACACTTATAATTTGTTGTATTGTGTGTATTCTGTCTTTTTGAAAAAGAAACTCATCAATCTTACCTTGGCTTACTTAGAAGCCGTAGTTTCTTAGCTGCATCTTTTTCCCAAGTGAGGACAAATATATTTAATTGTATGGCTAGCGTTAGGGAATCTTTTTAGGCTGTAAAGGGCAATATGATCAAGTGTTTTCCCAGAAAAAGCAATTCAAAACTCAAATAAAAGGGGGGGGGGGATATCTGCATGGTATGTAATAAAGGGATAACATTTATTATTGGCAAGTTATTAGGACCAGTAAGAAAAGATCAGCAACCAAGTAGGAAAATGGGCAAGGGTTATAATGTGGGTAGTACCCATATACATGAAAAAGAATTACAAAAGACATATATCTGTAGGAAAAGATGCTCACGTTTACTCTTAAAGAAACAAAAACAAAAATGAAATGCCATTTTCACCTATCAGATTGGCAAATATCAAAAGGTTTAGAACTGCATTATTGGTAAGTGTGTAAACTGGTGGGTCTTATTTGGAAGGCAATGTTGCAGTATCTATTACAATTTAAAAGCACACAGCTGAAATGTGATGGTCTTAGCCTTTCCTGACCACCCTATCAAAAAATGTCCCCTATTACTGTCTCTAGCCTCCTACTTTCTTCATAGAATAATACAATTTATACTTATTCATCTGTTAACTTTTAAAAGTCTGTGTCCCCTAGTAAATATAAAATTCTATAATGGCAGGAATCAAGCCTCAGATGTCCCTTGGTTTATCCCCAATACCTACCATAGTTCCTAAACACATAGAAAATATCTAATAAATATCTTCCTTTTAATCCAATAATTGCACTTCTATGTGGCCATTCTTAGATACCCAAAGGATTCTTTTTGACCCAATACTTATATTTCTAGATGAATATACTACAGATAATACACTTACAACACAAAGATTTCCCTATACTAGTATGTAATCATATAATATTGAAAACATCCAATAAAATATGGTCCTTCTATACAATAGAATACTATAAAGTCATTACAAAGAACGAGGTACATTTATATACGTTAATACCAAACATCCCCAACATGCATTGTTGAGTGAAAAAAGCGAGGTGTAGATCCATGTGTATAGTGTGGTATGGTTTGTTTCTAACAGTGGAAATATACATATGTAACAAGGTGTCTTTCACAGTGTTCCCCAACCATCTTTGGGGAAAATCTGAAGCTAGTGTGGTCCAGTGCCAATTAAGTCACACTCTGGGATAAAGGTGCCCTTCCACATAGCTCTTCCTTGTCCGATTCTAGAACAACACCCCTTCACCTTCAGCTCTATGGGGCTTACCAGGGTCTTGAGCCTCACAAAGTTGGTTATCCAAACAAAAGCTCAGGGGTCAGGTAAATGTCACTGGATGACAACAATGACCTTATCATAGACTGTAAGTGAAGCTCATTTTAAAGTCTTCTCCAGCACTGGTGCTAGCAAGCCTCCCAAAGCTGTCTTATCCATGCCGTTTTTCCTTTTCATCTGGGCTCCTTTTAATGAGCTCTACCAACTGCCTCCTCCTTTACACCTTCTCTTTTCTTTCTCTTCCTAGTCTAGGTGGCACCTAATCTACTCTTTGGAAGACTGAAGCACTCTGGACCTTCATCTTTTCTCTTTCATATCTACTTTTATGGATAAAGCCTATGCCCCCTTCAATCATGTATCTGGCTTCTAAAAGTCGAAGTCAACCTTTTCTTCAAGAAAATTTTAGCATTCAGCACAGGTACTCTGTTTTTAAAAAAATCACTCAAAACTGTAGTGGGCATTTCTTGGTTGCCAATCCCCCATTTCTAGTATTACCCTGATTTTTATTCAGGTATCTGTTTGTTCCCCATGTAGCCCATAAGCTGACCAACCCTACAGCTCCAAGAGTAGGCCATTCTATTTCCCTGGCAGCAATGTCTTTTTATGATGGGCATGTGACCTAATCTAATTGGGCTGAATCTCAGGGTCGTTTGCAATGCAACACAAAAATGTTCTTTCTCTCTTTAGAGGTGGACCAGGAAATATATAACCTAACTCAGGGCTCTGGCAGACCTTATTTGAGAGAAACCAACCTGAAAAGGAAAATGACCCATAAAGAATAAAGAAGCCAAAGTCCTATTAAAGCCATGCAGGAAACACATCCTCCTGCTGCACATCTATTATATGAGTGAGTACATCTATTTTTTTAAAACTCAGTCTGTTAAATGCAATCAGGCTGCAACAATATGCTTACATGTACAAAGAACTCATGGACAGATATAGAGAACACAAAGAGGTTTCTTTGGGGAGAAGGATCAGGAACTTGATTCACATTTTACTGACTCTCCTGTAGTGTTTGAATATATATGTATATATTTTTAATCCTCACCCAAGGATATATTTTCCATTGCTTTTCAGAGTGGAAGGGAGAAAGGTCGGTATGAGAGACACACATTGGTTGCGTCGGGCACGCACCCCAAACTGGGGCTGGGAATCTAGCCTGCAACCAGAGTACGTGCCCTTGGCTGAAATTGAACCCAGGATACTTCAGTCCGTGGGCCACTCTAGCCACAGAGCCAAACCAGCTAGGGTGTGTTTGAATATTTTAAAAGCTATGTGCATGTATTACTTTTTAAGTTAAAAATAAAAAGAAATTGCTAAAGAGATCTCAAAAAACAGCTTTTTCTTGAAGGACTTACTAACATAGTAGGTACAGTAGCACTGTAAAGCCTTTTAATACTATTTGGTCATGTAAAATTGTTACTCAAAGTCCTGTAGAACAAATGTCCCTATTTGTCATCTTTCCCTTTTGTCTTTCTGTACACCATCTCTCGGAAACTGGCCAGAATGTTATTCTCTCTCTTCCGTCTCTCTTCTTGGTTAAAGGAGGCAAGGGCTCTTTTCTCATCCGCACTATAGATCTGGTTCTCTTTACGCAGTCGTACAGCCTCCATTCTGCGATGCCTGCTACCACTCATAACATAACCCGAGCATTCAAATGAAGCAATCTCTTCACTTGTCAGCCCAATTTCACCTCTTCGTGGGATACGCTTCCCAGCTTTTACATACTCAGCCATAGCTGCACCTTCACCTGGGAGCAGAGCATGGCCATAGTTCAAAGGTTTCTCATCTTGAGAGGTGAGTATTACAGGTGCTTCTGGACCTATGAGATCCATGGTATCTGCAATCTTTGAGTGCTCAATGCAGGTATCTTCTGGCAACGCTCCTCCTGAACCCTTATAGCTGGAGTCAGCAGGCTCTTTTTTAATCTTCTTTTTTTTGTTTTTCTCCCCTCTGTGTTTCTTTTTCTTCTTTCTGTTCTTGGCTTTTTTGGCTCTCTTTTCCCCATCATCAGAACTAGAATTCGTGTCAGAGTCTGAATCACTGTCACTACCATCATCATACTTCCTATGTTTTCTTTTGGACTTTTTCTTTCTTTTTTTTTTGCTTTTTGAACGACTGATCTTCTTTCCCCCTTTTTCTTCGGAGCTGGAATCTGAACTGCTGGTGCGCTGAGTTTTTACCTCTTCGTTTTCAAAAGGGGTGTGTTCATCAGAATCCGGCTCAGGGTACTTTGGAGACAGCCCCCACACCTCGGGGGCTCCCAACTCCCCGATCCTCTCCCTCTCCTTCAGCCTCCTCTGCCGACAGCTCTCCTCCTTCCCCACCGCGTCGTCGTCGGCCCACCGCCGGTCGCCGGTGTACTGGTGGTGATGGCGGTGCCCGCCGCGGGAGGTGGGAGAGGACAAGCCGTCGCGGAGCCCGGGGGGCGGCTCTCGAGACCCGGAGCCGCTGCGGCGGGAAGGAGCGCCGGCCGACCACCCCCACGGAGGCTTGAGGCCCTCGCGGCCGCGAGAGCGGGAACGGCTGCTCCTCGATGAGCTGCGTCGCCGTCTCCGGGAGCCCGGAGTGTCCTCGGAGGAGCGGGACCTGGACACCGGCGCCATGGGCCGCGCTGCGCCCTCAGAGGAGACCTACGGGTCAACGCCCCACCGTCACCACCCGGAACATGGCGGCCGACTCCCGCTCGCGCAGGCGCGCCAGCCCCAGTCCCGCGCGGCTTCCGCTTCCGGCTAGTTGCTGGGCGAAGCCCCGACCGGCGCGGGGGCTGCGAAGCCCAGGGTCGAGGCAGTTGGAGGTTTTTGTCCCGAGCGCGTAAAGGGCACGGCCACGCCTGTGCTTGGGGCTTACATTCCCCAGCCGGGGCCCGTGGGAACATGAAACGAGGACTTTGCACCGCGGAATCCCGCTGCTGTCCCAACACCCCCTCTCCTGTATTTGCCTTTTCCCTCTCGAGAGCCTGCCCTTCGCTCCTCCCACTCTCACTTCCGTCCGCCGCGTCCTACCCCTTCCCCAGGGTCCCTACCTCCCAGCTCCTCTTCTTTGTCCCAGAGAGGGGCGCCTGTCCGCCATCTTCATGGCGGAAGATACGTTTATTAAAGATGCCCAACCCCAATAGCTCCTACCGAAAGCAAGAACCAGAACTTCTTTTGGAATTAAAGTTTGAGCTCAGCCTCTTTGCCAAGTGCGGGCCAGGGTCATGATTTCTGTTCTTCAATTCACAGTCTTTTCTACCCAGAAACAAGGAAGCATCCAACTCAGTCTTGTGGATGTCTCCCTATGTAGTTACTTTTTTCAGAAACATTGTGGTTTTAGAACCACTTTCCCCACACACTTTGTTCACTCTGAACTGACAAACGTTTCATACAAGATCACTTCCCCCGGCCTTAAAATGCACACAGCGATTACCGTCCTCTTGCTTCTCGTTAGTTAACTTTATCTGCTGGGTTAGTTGACAGAAAGGGAAAGTGATGGAAAAACTAAGTCAGAAGCTAGGGATGTTTTTTTTTTCCACTTAAAACTTTATCAAACTTGCATTCCATGGGGTGGAAAGGGGACTTACTGATATCTCAGTCCAGCAAAATAACTGCAGCCACTTCTGGCTTAAAATCTAGTGCCATCAGGCGCAAAGGGCTCTCAGGACTTCCTTCCGTTTGGGGCTGGCCTCGCTTACAGCCCGGCGCCGCTCCAGGCACTTGACGCAGAAGCGGCTCACCTACTGCCCCGCGGTGTTGCTCAGAGGGTGGAGCGTCCGCGGCGCACTGAAGGGTCGCAGGTTCAATTCCCTGTTAAGGGCACTTACCTGGGGTAGATCCCAACCAGGACAACCAACCAGGCACCTCGATGTCTCTTTCCCCCTCCCTCCCTTCCACTTTCTCTAAAAATGAATGGAAAAATATCTTTGAGTAAGGATTAACAAAACAAAAACTCACCTAATGCTCACGTCTTTATATACTATTACAACTCCCATTTATTATAGATTAAGAACGTCAGGCAGAAAGAGGTTAAGTACTTTACCAAGGTCACCCAGCCAGAACGCGTTAAAACCAGGTGACGCGGCTGGAGAGCCTGCGGGTCTAGGCTCAGGGCTAGACTGGGCGAGGTCCGGGGAAGGCCGGACCGCAAGGGGCGGCCCTGGGAGCCAGGGGCAGGGCGTTCCCGGCGGAGGCCTGTAAGTCGGCTGCCTGCGAGGAGCCCTGGAAAGTGGCTGGGGGGGGGGGGGGGGGCGGGCTACGGTTACTTCTGCGGGACAAATCTCAGCGGCTTTGCCCCTACAGTGCTTTACGGCGGAGTGAAGGTGAGGGCTGGAGTCGGGGGAGTGCTTTCTTTCAAGCAGTTTGGCCTTGAAGGGAGGAAAGAGAAAGGCAGCCGGGAAGGACGAGGGGCGGCCGCTACTCTCGGCGATGTTGGGCAGGGAGAGGCCGGCGCCCCGCGCGGAGCTCCGAGGGCTCCGAGGGCTCCGAGGGCTCCGAGGGCTCCGAGGGCTCCGAGGGCTCCGAGGGCGCGGCCTCTGTGGGCGACGCTGCCACCCCTCAGTCTAGCCGGCCTCGGGCCTGCGGACCCCGCGCGGCCCTGACAGCGTTTCTCAGGGTGCAGAGCCGCCGCTCCTTCCCCCGCCTGCCGCCTCCCCGGGGTGGAGGTCGGGACCCGGTAGCTAAGGGGTTAATTCGGGAAAAGCCACCGAGAGGCGCTTCCTAGAGAGCCAGGGGAGGCGAGTCCCGCTTAGGCTGCGCGGCCTCGGGATTCGCTTGGGGCGCCCAGGGCGAGGCCGCGAGGCGCGGCTGCCCCGAGAAGCCTGTGCACCTGCGCCCAGGGGTGTCCTTGCTGCTGGACTGGCTGACGCGACCTCCCCTCCAGGAATCTTCTGCGGAAACAGCTCCAGCTGCAGGGAGGCCCGAGTGCGGCCCGGGTCCAGGATGGCGGGAGAGTCCGGGGAGAGCGCGGCCCTGGACGCCCCGTCCGCCGAGGACCGGGCTGGGATCTTGGCGGTGAAGGTGGAGGACGACGAGGCCCCGGGGCCGGAGCGCTCCCGCCAGCGCTTCCGCGGGTTCCGCTACCCCGAGGCCCGGGGGCCCCGCCGGGCGCTGAGCCGGCTCCGCGAGCTCTGCCGGCTGTGGCTGCGGCCCGAGACGCACAGCAAGGAGCAGATGCTGGAGCTGCTGGTGCTGGAGCAGTTCCTGAGCATCCTGCCCGCGGGGCTGCAGGCCCGGGTGCGGGAGCTGCACCCGCAGAGCGGGGAGGAGGCCGTGGTGCTGTTGGAGTATCTGCAGAGGCCGCTGGAGGAGCCCGCGCCGCAGGTAGAGAGCAGGTTCGGTGTCTCAGAGCCTGGCCTGTTTCCTCCTGAAACCTCACGAGCCGAGGTGGGGCATTTCCTTTAGGACCCAGAGTTCACAGTCTCTCTGTGGACCAGGAACCTCCTTGGCAGTAGGTGAAGTCCCTGGACCCCTTCTCATAATAATATTCTTAAAATAAAAGTATAAAGGATTACAAAAAAGCTCGATTATATTGAAATACAGTTAGCAGGGCATGAAACAAATTTGTGACAAAGTTATAGATGCGCTTTTAAAAATTAATGCGCTAAATAATAACTGGTCATTTCAAAGGGTTACAAGCATGAGTTACTTTGACACTGTTTACCTGGTTGTAACATGATGTGAAGACGAGCAATTTCTATAGCAGACAGGTTCCCAGGTGTGCTTATTCCACTTGGCTTGAAGCCAATGCTAAATCTCTTTTAGAGACTAATAAAAATAAAAGTATATTTTTTTCCTATTTGTACTCATGGAATATTTGGGAGGGAGTGCCCCCTAGCGCTGTAACAGTGAAAAATCATTTCAAGTCACTCATCTTCAGGCTCTACATTCTTTTTTTAAAAAATGTCTTTATTGATTTCAGAGAGAGGAAGGAAGAGGGGGAGAGAGAGAAACATAATGAGAGAGAATCTTTGATGGGCTGCCTCCTGCATGCCCCCTACTGGGGATGGAGCCAGCAACCCAGGCATGTGCCCTGACTGGGAATCAAACCGAGATCTCCTGGATCCTAGGTAGATGCTCAACTGCTGAGCCACACCGGCCAGGCAGGCTCTTGATTCTTGACAGAGGATGTGGGGAATTCTGAGCTGCACCTGAGAAAGTAACTTGGAAACTAACAACTATAAATGTCTGGAGGGAAGCCTGCATTCCCCGGGGACACACCATGTGCAGGGGCCTGTGTAAGGTGATTTCACGTACTGTGACCTTATTTACTGCTCCCCGACACCCTGTAAGCTGGAAATTAATACCCTCATTTTTCCGAGAAGAAAAGATATCAGTATTCTCTGTGAACTTAGCCCCAATTCCCAAAGAGTGTTAAAGGAGTTAATATTCTTAACGCTCTTGGAAACGTCAGATGCATAGAAAGTGCTATAGAAGTGTTTGATGAATAAGTGAAAATAAATGATAAATTCTAGGTTCCAGGTGGTGACCAGAGCATGGCAGTGTTGACACCATCCCACAGGTCACATAGTCACCAATTCCAGCCGATGAAGACTCTGCTCAAGCATGAACCCATGGGATCCCAGGCCTTACCAGACAGAGGTGAGGACTGTCTTATGTAGTAGGCAGTGTTGCTAGTACTGGGGGTAGAGCCATCACTGAGGTAGAGTCCGTACTGCAAGGGAGCTTACATTCTAGTGGTGAAGATAGCAAGAAAACACATTAATAACACAATTTCAGAAAATGAACAGAACCTGTAAAGGCAGTTAGAATATCCCATAGACTATAGGGTTGTTGCAAATCAAAGAATATAAATTTTCTAAAACCAATGTCTGTTATTAAAGTAGCATGACACTCACTCCATAGGACATGGCTGTGTGTTCTGAGGTGTTTCTCATGTGCCCTGGTCATGTGTTTCAGTTTCCAAGACACAGCCCTGGGACATGGCACCCCACACACAGTCATCATTTCTTAACAGAGGTTCTAGTGCAAACCAACTGCCTTGTGCCCTTTTAAAGTATGCCTCCTACAGGAAAACCTGCCTTCTTTTCACTTTTCTCTCTCTTGAATCAGCAAGTTCTCTACAACCAGATGTTTACTTCTGCCTTTCTGGGACCAGCCTGTCTTGCTCTTCATAGTTTTTCAAAACCAAGCAGAAAGCCCCAAAAGAGCTACTAAAAACATAACTAAAGTCTCATTTTTCTCCCCTTCCCTAGCAAAGTTCAGAGGATCTGCAGATGAAAAACTTTTCATTATTTTGCTTTCATTGTCATTCCTACCAAGCATCCATCAATTTTCTGTATCTACAGAACACACCAGATCTCTGTGGGTCTAGGACTGGAGCTGGGAGGGATCAAGGATTTTGGAAAGGAGCACACGGCATAAACTCCTTGGCGGGAATGTACTAACCAGTGTTTGAACTTGGACTCCACAGGTAGGGAGGCCGACTGTGAGGGTAGATCTCATCCAGAGCTCTCCTCAGCTCTGCAGGTTCCTGGGCTTGCCCTGGGAGGGGACCTCACAGAAGACGCAGTGGTGGCTGCCAGGCACACCCCAGAATCCCAGGTGAGCTGGAGCCGCTCCTGCCCCAGCCCAGCTCCCAGCCCTGCTGAGGGGCTCCTGGTTACATCCCTTCTCCTCACACGTCCTACCCCCCCGCCCAGGCCCATATGGGGTTTGAGTTTTCTCATCTATCCCAAGGTTGCTTACTGTTGTCTGCCTTTATTTTGGTGCCACTTAAAAGAGGATTTTCCTGGTTTACTCCTAGCTTGGGGGGCTGTGTGTGCTACCCCAATCTTCCTAACCCCATCTGTTTGGTCAGCTGCTTCCTCAGTGGGATTTTCTTGTTCAACGAGAGCAGTTCAGCCAATGCAAACTGAAGATCTTGTCATGATGATTTAGTTTTGTCTTCTAAAGTGTCATAAATTGTGCTGTTAGTGAGCAGTATAAAGTCATGGCCTCTGCTCTCTAGGAACTTAAACTTGAAGGCACAGATAAGGTGTGTCCTCACGTAGAAAGGTTAATAGTAGACTTGGAACAATCTTTACTTGCACTGGGTTTTAATCTCTTACCCAGTCTTTCCTGACCTATTTGACCTCAGACCTAGATTTCATTGTATTTAAAAAGCATTGATATAAGTGAGCCCCCACCCCCCCTTTGCTGGAGCACACCCCAAAGCGTTTGAAAGGTCTGGATCGGGTTTCACTGCTTTCACTGCATTTGCCCTTGTTTCCCGAAACTTTTCACTTTCTGGACTGTTTAGGATTAAGTAAAGGACTTCTCCTAATGTGTGTAATATTTCCTTCTTTAGTGGTTATTTTGTTGACACCCATGTGATGAGAGTGAGGATTAGGCTGGTAAAAGGGTGCCCACTTGCCTTTTTCCACAGGCCCCTCTAGGGGGATGTGCATTCTCTGCATGTGCCCACCCCTGAAACTGATCTTGGGGAGTGGAGCTAGGTGGGGTTACCTGTTGTTTCAGGGGTTGCTGAAAATGGAAGATGTGGCTCTGCCTGTGTCCCCTGGACGTTCAGAGGTGGAGTCACCTCAGGTGAAGGTGTGTGGAGATGAAAGGCAGGACGACGGTGGCGCTCTGACCTCCCTGGGTAAGACTGATGGGCACCGATTTCTCCTAAGGTTTCCTGGCTTCCTTTTGTGCATTAGAACCTCCAGGCTGTTGGAGCCATGTGTTTGGATTCGGAATCACTGTTTCTAAATCCTGTTACTGACCAGCTCCTTAACCCTTCTGGCTTTGCGTTCTCTTAGGTTAAGTGGGATGAAGCAGACAGGTCAGGTCTGGCTCAGAGCAGATGATCAGTCAGTGTTGAGTCCCTTCTTGTGGCTAGACCTGAGATGGTAGGAGAGCTGAGGGGTCTCTTCAGGAAACAGGCCATGGGACCAGTGTGTGACAGCTGGGAGCCACTTAGAGACCGACGATGGAGCCTGATCTCAGAGATGCGGGTGCAGAGGCTCACAGATGGCCTGGCTTGTCCGAGTTCACATAGCTCATGGTTGGCACAGTGGGGGCTCCGACTCAGATCCCCCAGTGCCGAAGTCAGTTCTGTGTGGGGACCTTGCCTCTGCCTGGGATGAGAGTGGAGGTGACTGTGCTTTTCTGAGGTCCTTTCTCTGATTTGTATGGAACGCTCCGAAGTCCTTTCACCTGCCTTTCTTACGCTTGCCATCTGCCCAGCCCTTTATTATACAGTTCTAGGGGCAAGGCCCTGCCTGTCGATCTCTAGAACTCGGAGCCTCTGCGTGTAGACTCAGCGCAGTCCTCGCCCCTTCCCTGCATGCTCACAGTCTGGCCCCTTCTTCTGATGCATCCATTTCCTTTCCCAAGTCTCCTCACTCCCCAGCACGCCTGTTCTCCCTCATTCTTATACTTAAGCCCCATCCATGGTGTAGATAGACCTCTGTCATTCTTGCCTCCTTGGGACTCAACAGAGCTCTCCTCCACGCCGCAGGGTGTAACAGACAGTTGTTGGCCCTTTGTTCTTTCAGGTGGTGAAATACAGACCAAGATCCAAGAGTTGCCTCTAGCTGAGGAGCACCTGGAACAGGAGCCTGGGCAGATACCGTGCCACCTGGGTGAAGCCATTGCCAAGATAGCTACATGTGCAGGGGCCAGTGAACTGGAGGGCAGATTACAAAGAAAGCAGAAGACCACCGCTGGGAGGAGGCGGCACATTTGCCATGAATGTGGAAAGAGCTTTGCTCAGAGCTCAGGCCTGACTAAGCACAGGAGAATCCATACTGGGGAGAAGCCCTATGAGTGTGAAGACTGCGGCAAGTCCTTCATCGGGAGTTCGGCCCTTGTTATTCACGAGAGAGTCCACACTGGGGAGAAGCCCTATGCCTGTGAAGAATGTAGCAAGGTCTTCAGTCACAGCTCAAACCTTATCAAACACCAGAGAACACACACTGGGGAGAGGCCCTATGAGTGTGATGACTGTGGGAAGACCTTTAGCCAGAGCTGCAGCCTCCTTGAACATCACAGAATCCACACTGGGGAGAAGCCGTACCGGTGCAGCGTGTGTGGCAAAGCCTTTAGGCGGAATTCACATCTCCTGAGACATCAGAGGGTCCATAGAGATAGAAGTGTTCAGGATGCTGAGCATGGAGAGACTTGGGAGAGTCACGGGAAGAGAGAGAGCCAGGAGGGGGATGTTGAGGCTCCCGTGTCTTATAAATGTAATGAGTGTGAGAGAAGTTTCACTAGGAACAGAAGCCTTATTGAACACCAGAAAATCCACACGGGTGAGAAACCCTATGAGTGTGATGCATGTGGAAAGGGCTTCACCCGAACTTCATACCTTGTTCAACATCAGAGAAGCCACGTTGTGAAGAAAATTCTGTCCCGGTGACCCATGGCTTAGGTGCCAAAGTTGGTGCTCCTTCCTCGTTGAATTGAAGCCACCCTGGAGCCCTTGCTGACCACAGAGATTATGGGCTGGGGCTTCATTTGCCACAGGTTATCAGGTGGTGTCAGAGATCTGCCACACTCTAGAAGATGACTGGAAAAACACTTGTTTGAAAAGAGGCTCTGGATTGTTGTCTGGAAGAGGTAGGACCTGAGACGGTTTCTTCCGACCTGTTGAACTTCAGGGGCTTCCAGACTGGCTCCTCCCCCTGAGCCACCACTTTATGACATTCCTGGGTCTGTGGCTCTAATTGAGGGCTGCTGCTCTAGTCATTCGGCCCATATTTAATCCTTCACCAGTGGGTTGGATCACTGACGTGCCCCCACGGTGCTTTGTTAGCACATAGGTGCTACGTGTGAAATGACTTTGTCTGAAACTCTGGAGTTTCTAACTAAGGCCATCAGTGTTTGTGTCTGATTCTCTGATGTTCTAGACTCAGAGGTTGATGTAGTGTATCTGTTGCCAAATACATAGGCTTGTCAGAGTTGGGGCGGAGCTTTCATTAAAAATGCCTTAAACAGCTCTGACTGGTTTGGCTCAGTGGTTAGAATGTAGGCCTGAGGACTGAAGGGTCCTGGATTTAATTCTAGTGAAAGGCATATATCTCAGTTGCAGGCTCAGTCCCTGGCCTTGGCGGGGTGCATGCAGAAGGCAACGAATTGATGTGGTGTCTCTCACATCAATGTTTTTCTCTTTCTCCCTTACACTCTCTGAAAAGCAATGGAAAAAATATCCACAGGTGAGGGGGAAAAAAAAAAGAATGCCTTAAACAATGTCATTAAGACATTGAGACTGCTCCATCCATACAGCTCCATTCTTTAGTCAGTGTCAATTACATTAGTTCACCTTAATTTTAACAGTTAGGGGGAAACTGTTCACATTCAGGTAAATATGAATTTATCAAGTCAGATCAAAATGACTATGAATCTGACAAAATGTCTATGATGCTCAATAACTTCTTCTCAGCTTTTACTTATCTTGGGCATAACCAAGTGTCAAGACACCATCTGCATCCCTCCCAATTTAGAGCCTACGGTGCACCAAGGCATATGTCAGCTGAGTTTAATCTTCCTCCAGGTCAGAGGAGTCACACCAAATATTTATAACCAGTATCATTCCTGTTTTCAAAACTGCCCATGGTTGGGGATGAGATGATGGGGACAGAGGCAGCCAATGAGGACAGACCTGAGTGTGGGCAGGAGAGACACACACAGAGAACCCTGTCTGACCAGAGTGATCCCACCGTGTCCAGTGTCAACATGTGAAGTCAAGACTATGCTGTGAGTTATCCATAGTAAAAATTTTGTGATATCTTGTTTTCACCCAAATCACCTTCTGTGAGTTCTTCCTCAGTGCCTGAGTGCATATCACCTGGTTCCAGCTGCACCAGGCTGTGCCAAGAATGGATTCAGTTTCGGACGAAACCCTGACCATGTTCTGTTCACTTACCGTCCTGGATTTCTGCTCTGAAGGAGCACAGGTTAACTAGAGACTCTCTAAACCACAGGGCTCTCCCTCTACCAGTCCTACAGCCTGTGCCCTCAGTGTCCCCACTGCAGTCCAACACAAACCTTTAGCTCTCACAACCCTATAGACTTTCTTCACTTAATCATTTCTAGCCTTTTAAAATTTCCTTTTAAATTAACCTTATTTTTGTTACCTCCACAAATTAGTTATTTCCTTTTCTCTTTTCTGTTTTTCCTAAATATTTGCTAATGGCCTTGATCTTAAACACTGTTCATTTTTCTTTGGTGTTTGTTTCTTGTATCATGTGAAGAGATATATGTGAAAGCCTTTTATAAACCAGAAAGGATTATACATGTATAACTTATTGAGATTAACAAAGGACCACTGTGTCTCCTTTTACTCTTTCAGCTCCTTCCAAGCACAAAACACTTCTCTGTAGAGAAGGGGAAAATCGTAGAACAATACTTTTGAGTACAGCTTTCCTGACAATGAAGGGATAAACTGTGCGCATATACACGCACACTTGAGCTCAGGCGTTCAGTTCAATCAAGTTGCTAAGACGTGCATGTAAGTGAGCAGTGCCTGGATATCTTGAGTGGTAAACAAGGCTATGAAGTTAAGAGGAGGGAAAGGTAACTTCCAGCTGAGCTGTTGTTATTCCGTGGACGGGTGACATGTTAGTAGAAAAGACTAAAGGAGTTTCTCAAATTTAGTAAATAAGACAGGTTTGAGAGGTAGGTATATTGTAGAACCCTTCAGTGCCAGAGCAAGGACTTTAAATTTTATTCAGTAAGCACCCTGGCATTTTCTGCTAAGAATAGTCAGCATTGTGTGATTTCAGAAAAATGTATTAATTTGCTGCTAGTCTTTTAGATGTGCCACTTGTGTGTAAAACAAAGGTGTGTTTATTTTTATTTTACTTTGTTAATCCTCACCTGAGGATATTTTTTTTCCATTGACTATGGGAGGGTGGGGGAGACAGACACACATCGATTGGCTGCCTTCTGCAGGTACCCTGACAGGGGCCAGAGATTGAACCTGCACCCAGATATGTGCCCTTGACTGGGAATCAAACCGGACACCCTTCAGTGCTCAGGCTGACACTCTAAATACTGAGCCACACCTGCTAGGGCAGGTGTGTTAATTAATAAGTGAGTTATAAAATGTGTTTAATTCTAGCCTATTTAAAAGGACAGCAAAAAAAATATTTTCAGATGAGATTAGACCCAGTAAAACAAGCTGCTTAGTTGAGATATAAGCAGTCACTTTTCATGCTTTCGAAAACTGTTTCTAGGAACTTAAGTGAAAAAAATAGCAGGAGTGACAACTTAGCTCACAGGGTTGTGAGGATCTGCTTATACAAATAAGAGCTGTGTAAATAACCTGAAAATGTTGATACTGGTAGAGGAATGGATATTACTTTATTAGCCAAAAACTCTATATATTAGAGTGACAATTGTTTAATAATAATAAAGACTACCTTTAAAGTGTCCTGTGTCTGACAATGTTGATCTTATCTTGTAATGATACCTCAAATCATGTGTTGTTCTGTCTCAATTATTCATGAGAACTTTATCCACTAAGTAAACTCAATTTACCTACTTGTTTCTAAACACCCTTTTTTGTCTTGTTTTTACTCATAATAGTCAAACTATCTGAAGAATTCAACTGAGGAAACTTTTCAGTCCACTTTGTAAATGCAGAACCTATTTCATACATTTCAAATGGAGTTGCTACTACAGAAATGTTGCTAGATGACTACTTTCCTGGGAACTTTTGTTGACACTGTACTCACATTTCTCCCTTTGTTTCTGGTCTTAGCAATTCCTCTGTATGGATGTCAATGTAAGACCTTGGGATGTGAACATAGCAACAATTCCTGGTTTCCTTTCTAATGGCTGAACCCTATGACATATTCCTGCCTGTTCTGTGTTTTGTTTATTAGGAAGTGGCTGTCATCTGAAATCCTCTGCACACTTTTCCAAATCTTTGCTTTTATTCCAATTTCTAAAATATACCAAGATTTTCAAAGGTCTAGAAAAAAAGAAATCGGAAAAATCCTAATGTAGTGCACTTACTTGTTTAAAAGTAACAAACCATGTGGTTACTCCTTTTGTGAATCAATTCTTAAACAGTAGCATATAGCATTATTTCCAACCTATCAGAAAAGAACTATAGTTTCAGGTATTAAAGCATTAAAACTTTAACCATTTTCTCCCCTTACATAGCTAATGTTTTCTAATTGCAAGGCTAGTATTTTTCTATATACTTTATATCTAGAACAGGGTTTCTCAACAGGATAATTTTTTTTCTTGTGTCCTGTGCACATAAGATGTTTAGCAGCATCTCTAGCCTCTACCCACTAGATACCAGCCACATCCCAGCCATCCACCACCACCACCTCCAGACAATGCCAAATTTCTCCAGCTGAGAACCACTCTGAACTGACACAGTTCTCAAGCATTTCTGCAACACAGTAATATTTGGTGTTTCCTATTTTCTTTCTTAACAAATTAAGTCTGGCCAAACAAATGGGGAGTTCATACTTCAACTTTTCACACATGCCCTCCGAAAATGGGAATTGAGTTTTTGGCCTTAGTCTTAGGTATAGGTAGTTACTGATGGACTATGGAAATAGGTCTGTGCACAAAGTAGTAAGAAGAGACATATATCCTTATAAACAGCGTAAAAATTTCTGTAGGTAACACCATAAATAACCCACACAATAATTTGACAAACATTTATTAAACGCCTACTGTGCGCTCAGCATTGTACTAGGCACTAGGGGTGCAGAGATACAAATGTAACATTATTATTCCTGCCCTCGAGCTTACAACTTAATTTTGGAAATAAATACAAATGTGAAACTACAATATAGAGTGCTAGAAAATAATTACAAAGCTAAATATTAGTAAGTGCATGGATCACAGTACAACTCAAAGGATGAGTGCTGAGGCAGCACAGAATAAGGGCGGTCTCAGTGTGGGTGAAGTCAGTCAGGGAGGTCTCACTCAGAAGGTATAAAGGAAACCAAACTTTGAAGGGAGTGATGAACATGAGCTGGGGCCAAAGAGCAACCTAAGGGAAAGGAACAGCATGAGAAAGGCACGGCGGCAAGGTGAAGGGCCTGTAAGACAACAGTGAAGGCCACATGAATGTGACCGTGACGCAGGTGGACCCCCTGGAGAGTAAGCGTGGAGGACTGGTAATGGAGAACTTGGGACATCACTGCTCCAACAGAAATTATGTGCTGGGTGTTCTCAAGTGAAAATGGATGCCTACAAGACGGGGCTCTTGGAGAGATTAAAGATGGCAGCGAACTCAGTGGAAGCTACACTGCGGCTCTCCTGGGACCAAACTGGAATGACAACTAAACTATAGAAAAGTCTTCCTGAATCACCAACCGCACCTGAAGACGAGCTGACAGCACCCTCATGACCAGGGAGGAAAAGGGGAGACCACATAGAGATGGATAGGAAGGGCGGAGGCACGAGAAGGCTGCCTGGGCTCCCACAGGCAGCAGCTGAAGGTCCAGAGGGAGATCTCAGCTGTGGGGGGTTCCCACTGAGGACTCTGGGGCCTCAACCCCAGGCTGGGCTCCCCAGCCCAGAGCACCAGACCTGAGACAGGTGCCCACATAACATCTGGCTGTGAAAAGCAGCCGGGTTTCTATCTGCCAGGGAGAGACGCCTGGAAATGCAGGCCCCCTCTTCAAGAGCCAACGCACAAAGTTTTGTATGCAGCCACTCACCTTGGGCTCCAGCAGAGGGAGGGCAGAGTGGACTGGAGCTGTGTGAGGAGAATCTAGGCAGAGGGCACCCCTCTGGATTCCTGTGCAGAGCCATTCCCCCAGACTGCAGAGGCAGACATTTGCCTTCCCAGCAGCTTTTGCCTGAGGGGGAAGCAACTGCCCTACCCTCCTGGAAAACCTCTCCCAGAGGAGTTTCTACAGCCTGAGGCTCATTAAGAGACTAATAATAACCAGCTACCCCTCCCCGTGGAGTTTCTACAGCCTGAGGCTCTTTAAGAGAATCAGATTAATCAGCAAGAAGGCAGAGGCAGACCTCAGAGTGCTTTGTGTCTTTGCCTGATTTACTTCTGGACCCGGGGCCTTGCAAAAGCAGACTTTGGTGTGCATCTTGGTCCTGTCCAAACTCACCCAGCCCCAAAAGAGGGTACTTCAAGCTGTGGGTTGTTGATAGCTCCAAACAGGGTACTCAAGACCACTCACAAACAGCATCTGACACTGGCCTGCACCAGAGACCTTCCAAAAACACAGAGTGCTAGCAGGTCTACCTAATACAGAGAAACAAATCCCAATAGGAGCCAAAATGGGGAGACAAAAAAAACAAGCCCCAAATGAAAGAACAAGAGAATTCTCCAGTAAAAGAGTTAAATGAAAGGGAGATAAGCAACCTATCAGTTATAGAGTTCAGAATACTGATAAGGATGTTCAACAGCATGAAAAAAGATATGGAAACTATGAAGGAAATTAAGAATGACATAGTAGAAGAATACATTGGAAGGAGTAAACACCAGTTTAGAGGAAGCTGAGGATCGGATCAGTGAATTAAAAGACAGGGTAGAAAATTCACTCAATCAGAGAACCAAAAACAAAAAACAATTAAAAAACAGGAGGAGAGTCTAAGGGAGCTGTGGGACAACATGAAATGTAACAATATTCATATTAAAAGAGTGCCAGAGGAGGTCGAAAGTAATTAGAGAACCTATTTGAAGAAATAATGGCAGAAAACTTCCCTAATCTGGTCAAGGAAAAAGTCACACAAGTTTAGGAGGCACAGACAGTCCCAAGCAAGAAGAATCCAAAAAGGCCCACTCCCAGACACATCATAATTAAAATGCCAAAAATTCAAGACAAAGAGAAGATCTTAAAGGCAACAAGACAAAAGCAATCTATTACCTACAAAGGAGCTCCCAAAAGCCTGTCAGCTGATTTCTCATCAGGACCTCTACAGGCCAGAAGGGAATGATATGAACTATTCAAGGTAATGCAAAACAAGGATCTGAAACCAAGACTACTCTATCCAGCAAGGCTATCATTCAAAATAGATGGTGAAATAAAGAGCTTTCCAGACAAAAAAAAAGGCTAAAGGAGTTTATCACCACCAAACTGGCACTGCAGGAAATGTTAAAGGGACTGCTGGAATAAGAAGAAATAGAGAGAAACATAGGCATAAAGAATTGAAATGGCAATACAAAAGGACCTATCAATAATAACCTTAAGGACTTCAAGGGAGAAACCAACAGCAATATAGTCATAGTCAGGGACTTAACACCCCACTGACTTCACTGGATAGATCTTCCAGACAAAAAGTCAACACAGAAACAGTGACTAAATGGCACACTAGATCGGATGGATTTAACTGATATTTACTGAACATTTCACCCCAAAGCTGCAGAATATACATTCCTCTCAAGTGCACATGGGTCATGCTCAAAGATAGAACACATGTTAGGACACAAAACAAGTCTCTACAAGTTCAAGAAGAGTGAAACTATATCAAGCATCTTAGATCACAATGGCATGAAATTAGAAATCAACTACAGGTCCGGCCGGCAGTGGCTCAGCAGTTGGGCATTGACCTAGGATCCAGGCGATCGGGGTTTGATTCCCAGTCAGGGCACATGCCTGGTTGGGGCTTGATCAATGACTCTCTCATTATTGATGTTTCTGTCTCTCTCTCTCCCTCTCCTTTCCTCTCTCTGAAATCAATAAAGATATTAAAAAAAAAGAAAAAAGAAATCAACTACAGTAAAAACCACTCAAAACATTCAAACACATGGAGGCTAAATAGCATATCATTAAACAATGAATGGGTAACCAATAAGATCAAGAAATAAATACAAAACTTCCTGGAAACAAATGAAAATGAACACACAACAACCCAAAATCTATGGGACACAGCAAAAGCAGCCCTAAGAGAGAAGTTCATAGCACTACACGCCTACCTCAAAAAACAAGACACATTTTTAGTAAACTATCTAACCCTACAACTTAAAGAATTGGAAAGCTCCCTTGTGAAGCTGTCCGGACCAGAGCTTTTGTTTGCTGGGAGTTTTTTTATTTCTGCTTCTATTTCATCGGTTGTTATTGGCCTATTCAGGTTTTCTGATTCTTCCTGATTCAGTTTTACATGATCTCACTCATATGTGGAATCTAAAAAACAAAATAGACTGAGGAAAAAAAATAGATCCAGAGACCCAGAGGCATGGAGCAGACTGAGGAATCTCAGTGGGAAGGCGGGGGTGGGAGAGTGGGTGGGAGAGATTAATCAAAGAACTTATATGCATATATGCATAACCCATGGACACAGACGACAGTGTGGTAAAGGCTGCGAGGGGGGCCCGATGCGGGGTTGGAGGGGATCAATGGGAAAAAAAGGGGGGATATCTGTAATACTTTCAACAATAAAGGTAAATTAAAATAAAATAAAAAGGTGGGGATCTTGAAGAGCAAGGACACTGGAAGGAAAGAATTACAATAAACTGGGCCCCAGGTAATACGGATCTGAATAGAGTGCTACAAGAAATGGCAGAAATGTAAACATCCAACCTTAAGGAGAAAACTAAGAATTGGAACAATTTAGCAAGATTTTGGACATGCAGAGTGGAGACCAGAAAAAGACAACTCCAAGATTGAGATAAGAAACATAAAGGGTAGTGAGTCGTTCAGGGTAAAGAAATTAAGCAATGATGCCTATTTAAAAGGAAAATGGTGTTTGGGGGACAAGAGTGATGAGTTGTTTTCAAATACCAAGACGTAGGGAGATGGTGTGAAATATTAAGTTACTGACAATCAAAATGAACAAACAAGAGTGAGGAGAGAAAAACTAGTGACTATGCTCAGTGGAGAGGAGAAAAAAGACTAATAAAAAACCAGAAATTGGAGAAAGGACCAAAAAGGTTTCCACAAGCCAAAGAAGAACATCCCTGAGACACAGGGTAAATTCAACCGTATGAAATAACAGATCAAGGATAAGAGCTAAGAAAAGGCGTGACATTTATCCACTGGAGATTCTGGGGACACTCCGTGGAGTGCTGAGTACAAGGCCAGCTGAGGAGCTTTAAGAACAGGTGATTCTGTCTGGCCTGTTGCATATTTCTACCTTCTCTGGGGCAGGTGAGGGGAATGTATTTGAGTCTGTAAGTTATTGCTTCATCCTCCCAGTTACTCTTTCAACATTTTTACTTACACATTCTAGTTTTCTAGTACAAAGCATCAAGACTATCAACATTTAAAGATGATGCAATTATAAAGCAAAATGGCATTTTCAACCAGTCTCCCAGGAATTGTAACAGATTTGCCCTATTCTGCACATTTCTGTCCCCAGTACCTCCTGTACAAGGGAGATATGGTTCCTGATCGGCTGGCCAGGTTTGGATGTTCATTAGAGACACACATCACAGTGGTCAGGAGCACAGGTGTGAGAACTGGAATGTGTAGGTTAGAATCTCTGCTCTACCACTTGCCAGCTATGTGATCTTGGTCAACCCATTTCACTCTCTAAGCCTCAGTCTTCTCATCTGTGAAATGGGGACATTATTCTATCACAGCATAAGAAATGCTTAACATAGGGTCTGGCACATAGTAAGTGCTCAGTAAATGTCAGTCACTCCTATCTAGAGCCTCAGGACCAAGAGTGAAGCCCATAGCTCCCCTGCGAGTCAACCACTAAGTTCTTATACTGCCACCTTGCTCACGGGAGGAAACCTCCCAGGACTGTGTGGGACGGTAGCAGCTCCAGAAGAACCAGTCATTCCAAGTCCATCCAGAACGAGGAGCCGAGGAGGCAGAGAAAACATCAGTGAGCAGTTCACTTCAGATTAAGAGCATAGAAACAGAATCTGCAGGATAAAGGAACTTCATGAATGTCCATTTTTTACTACTTGGCTGTTTCTGTAGGTGCTGAGTCAGCCTTGATAGTTCCTTCAATTCACTCATTTCTCACATTCATCCAGTATAACACTGATCTTGCTAGTCATATTTTCTTTTCTCTGAATTTCTGCCTGATGATTAGTACTATTCTGATGTTGAAGTAGTCTGGTTATACCCTACTCTAAGTAAAGAGACATTAGCTGGTACTTCTTCAATCATTTCAATGTTACTCTGCTGAGAGTTTTCACTGGAATAGAAGACAAGCATTCCTCTAAGTTATATGGGAGGTGTGTTTGTGTGTGTGTGTGTACACGCACATGCGCACACACACACATCCTCCCCTATCCATCCTATGTAATACTGGCACACAGGTGGCACTGGCCTCAGGCAGAATTAGTATCTAACAGAGCGTAAGGCAAAACTGAAGCAGAGGACAAGGACCTAGACAACCAGACTTATTAATTTCTAGTTTCTTGAAATTTCAAATATAAGGGAATGGTAATCCATAGGCCAGAGAGAGAAAGAGAATAAGAAAATAAAGGACAACTGAAAGCACTGTCTTGAAAAGTTCATCAAGGAAACCAGGATGACAAATGATGGTGAGTAGCAGTAACTCAGTGAACTAGGTGTAGGTAACCATGATGTTCGTGGTGAAGGTAGGCCAAAGGGTGGTAGAGAAAGGATGTTACAGAGAAGGAATTTATGATCCCAAAGACGGACCTCTGTAAATTAAGATTTTATGACTGATTTTTAAAAACATCAACCATAAAATAATTATTCAGTGCTGTTCCTGTTCAGAATAGTCACAGTGTGAAGTTACATAACTTCTCTTGGAGTTTCCAACAAAACTTATATCCTATTTTTAATGGAATCAATTTCCATTATGAAAGATGAATTTGAAAATAGCCAGTTACTTGATTCCAAATCTGGTGAATAAGTGGGTAAGCAAACAGTCAAAAACGAGATGTGACCCAAGACTAATATAGTTTTCCTGTATGGTTTATCAAACGGGAATACCTGAAGGAATGCTTATTGCAGTAATAACACTATCAAAATAGTTACAACCGCCCAACTGGAAGGACAACCCATGTGGACATGTAAGCTCTGATAATACTTTAAACCAGCCTCCAAGATGAAATGCCATCCTGGTGATGATGAGTTTTACATGGCCTTTGTGGATAGAGATGGAATGTGCACCCAAACTGAGAAAAACAAGCGACTGTGAAGCGAGATACTCGAAAGACCACTACTGGGATGTATAAGTGCATGGCAAGAAGCAGACGAACATGTGAGGTACTGGCTGCCTGAAGAAGGGTGTCCAGGGTGACCACAGGAGTGACCAACTATCTAGTCAGGAACCTGCAAGAGCAGTCCTGAGATGGGCGAAACGGATGAGTGCACATTCTGTGTAGGATTTTTGTGCCTTCCTCAAGCCCATCTCCTCCCACCTGACACCATAACTAGGATGGTGTAAAACACCCATCTGTACACAGCGTGCAGTGGGGAGACGGAAAGGAGATGCAGACGTCACAAGGAACAACCATCCAAGCTCAAGAACAGCTGGGCTGCCTGCACTCACCTTTCTCTGCACAGTCATCACTAATGCATTACTTCCTTGGCTGACTCGGGGCCCGGTATCGGGGTGGAGAAGGACACGTATGGTGTTCTACGACTCAGTGGAGTCAGAGAAGGAGACATATGAAGAAAAACGCTGGAGTGCTGTTAAAAATATAGCGTTCTGAGTTTGCGTGGGAATACGAATTTCCACCGACTACCAGAAACATTAGAAGAAAATGCACACTTAAGCATGAATACCTGTCTGTAAAAATTTCCCTAGAACTAGGAATACAAATCTAAGTCTCACACAGAGGCTGCTTCAGACTCTAAAGCAGCTTCCTAGGTAGATAAGGAGCACACATGCCCCTCCAGGGGAATACCCAGGGAGGGGATCACAGGGGTGGAGGAAGCAGAGGAGCCAGAGCAGCCTCGCTTGAATCTACAGCTACTCACCCAGAAGACAAAATTAGGTACCTCAAGCCACAAGCTTCTTTAAGCGGATGCTCTTCAAGCTTCTAAGGGGTACACTGGGCCATCAGACACCTCCGAGGACAGTCAAGCTAATCAACCTGTCTCGAGGCACTGGGCCTGAACTACTCAAGCTATTCTAACTGCCACCACTATCGATTCTGACCCTGCATCAGGTCACGACGACAAACTTTCTGGCCTTTTACTGCACTGAAAGACCTCTCACCAGCATGTGGTTCCTCTAATGTTGAACACCACCCAACTATGACTCAAGTTTCCCCCTAACCTCCTATGATTCAGATTTTTCTCCACTGTGGATTCTCTGATGTCGAATGAGACTCGACCTCTGAATAAAGGCTTTCCCACACTCATTACACTGATAGGGCTTCTCCCCCGTGTGAATTCTCAGATGCTGAATGAGGCCAGTGTTCCCATTGAAAGCCTTTCCACATTCTTTGCATTTATAGGGTCTTTCTCCAGTGTGGATTCTCTGGTGCTCAATAAGGCCTGACTTTTGACTGAAGGCCCTCCCACATTCATTGCATTTGTAGGGCTTCTCCCCAGTGTGGCTTCTCTGATGGCCAATAAGATGTGAGCTCCGCCTGAAGGTTTTCCCACACTCATCACACTCATAGGGTTTCTCCCCCGTGTGGATTCTCTGATGTCCAATGAGGTGTGAGCTATGACTGAAGGCTTTCCCACACTCATTACATTCATAGGGTCTCTCCCCACTGTGGATTCTCTGGTGCAGAATGAGGCCCGCACTCTGACTAAAAGCCTTCCCACACTGGTTGCACTGATACGGCTTCTCCCCAGTGTGGATTCTCTGGTGCAGAATCAGGCCTGTGTTTTGACTGAAGGCTTTGCCACACTCCTTACAGTGATAGCGTTTTACTTTGTTGTGGATATCCTGATGGGAAAGAAGGGCTGATCTGTAACTGAAGGCCTTCCCACACACATTACATTGATAAGGTTTCTCCCCAGTGTGGATTCTCCAGTGGCGAACAAGGCCTGAGCTCTGAGCAAAGCTCTTCCCACATTCATCACATTTATGTCGTCTCTCCTGGGAGGGATTTCCCCGCTGCCTCTCTAATCTGCCCAGAAGATCTTGGGCTTCTCCATGCTCAAGACCCCCGATAACATCCCTGTTGCATTTGGCAGCTGTCTCTCCATGTAGTTGGGCTCCGGTAGATATTACCTGTTTTGAAGCTAATTCCCTGTTCTCATTCCTGGTTTCACCACCTGAAATAAAAATGTAATAAATAAACATCAAGCCAATGTCACTTCCTATTCTTTCTGTTAGGACAAAAGAATCAAAGATAGTGCAAAAGGAAAATAAACACAGAACAACTACAAGAAATGAAAAGCTTCCACCTGTCTCCAAAATGCCTTCATAACATGAGGAGATGGAAGCAAATCAAACCCAAGTAACACCGGCTAACTGGGGAAGAATTTCCATGAGAGGAGGGTATTGGAAGGGAGACTAAAGCAGGGAAGGGATTAGCTGAAGGGAAGTGGAAGTCGGGGAGTGGGAAGGAATATGAAACCACTTAAAGATCTAACAAGTGGGGCAGAAATGGAAAAAAGCCCCAGAGAGTCATTAAAAGGAAGGAGCATAATAGGCCTAAGTGAGAGAAATCTATATAAACTTCTTATGGGAACTGAGGACAGAAGAAATGAGTAAACTCAGAAAGCACTAAAAGAGTAAGCTAACTAAGTCCTGGATCGGAGAATAAAGTTCAAGAAGTCTCAACATGATATTTCTCTGTTGGATCCTGAATTTAAACTCAACTATGTCTTTTAGAAAGCTCACAATTAGGTACACATAAAAAAACAAACAAGCAAACAAATGAACAAACAAAAAACCTTAACTATAATAATAACCAGAGCACTCCTCACCCAGGGAGAACATGCTTCTATAACTCTCTGGCCTGTCATCTCTCCTCAGATCCTTCTGTGATGGATCAAGAAGCCATTCCTCTCGAATCAGGGACACAGCCATGTCTTCGATCTTCTCCAAAGTCTGAAACAAAACAAGCTCCCATTTGAGGACTAGATTGTTCCACAGCTCAAACCCAGAGTGCCAGATATCCACCAGGGTTGGACAGGGTCAAGAGCTGAGGATGTGGTATGTAAACGAATCTGAACAGCTAGGAATAGAAAAACATACCAAGTCAAGTATCAACCTGCCTCTATTCAAAAGAATTTGGGATAAGTTCTTGGATGTGCATTGCTACAGGCAGTCCACACACAGCCTGGATGCCACAAACACGAACAAGGCCAGCAATGGGACTTCAGTGAAAAGGAGCATGACTCACCTGGAACCCTGCTGTCAGAAGTGACGCTGTCATCTGGTTTCCAGGACTTTCTTCCTGGGAAGGGGTGGGACTGTGAGAAGCAGATACGGCTGAGGAGGAGAAAGAAGCTATGAATGAGGCCAGCCTTGTGCTGTGCCTGATGGAGCCAGCAGTAACCCATTCTAAAATTATCTGTATTTCAGCAGAAATGCATGCCAGAGATTTTATTATAAAATGCTGATAGCTTGGCTCTGGGCCCACACCTATGGCTGTCCATAAAACATCCGCACTTTAATGTCTCTCTCAGCCAGAAGTTACACATCAAACATACAAAATGCATGGTTTCCTAATAGGAACTGCTTTGCAATTTCTCCTCTGACCAAAGCTATATTCTATCCTTGCGCTTGTTACAGGAGCTCTTTAGGTCCTGGTTTCCTGGCAATCTCTCTCTCAATTTACTGTTACTTTCTGAAATGTCTACCCAACTGCTAGTATCTGCTTCCTACAGATACCAGACAGCACAATACGAAATCAGCAACAGGTCTCAGAACATCAGACAAGAATTATATTAATAACTGAAAATGTTTCTATGTTTCTTCTCTAGAAATATTAAAAACTCACTTATATAGAACAAACTACTATAAACCATATAAGTAAAAACGTAAAAATGCAGGGCAAGTATGAGACTGGAATGCCCTATTCTGTAAGGAAGCAAGTTCTCAAAAAATGATTGGAAATGTCAAAAGGACATAGGAGACAGACTGAAGGGGCCTCCTCTGGCAAATCTAAGACAATTTAAGGATCAAAATAAAGATACTAACAGAATATTCATGGAATAAAATAAGAATTTATGAGTCCATACAGATTAAAAAAAAAAAACCAGAAAGAAGGGAACAGTCTCCATTACAATAAACAAATAAATACAGAAGGAATAACAGAGTTAGAAAATTATCATTTTGTAACTGTCTTAGTAATCCTTGATTTAGTCAAGAAGCACCAAGTAATACTCAAAGTAGTATTTTAGCAACAATAGTAATGAGGAGGACCAGGCTATTTATGCAGACTCAAGATTATCTACCCACAAATTACTTATTAATTACAAAGAAAAACAGTAACTTTATAGCCAATTAACCCAGCAAGAATAACCTTAACCAAATCATCAAAATTACCATCAGCAATAACAGGACAAATTCCTGCTGCATTCCTGAGAAGGACACAACCTCACTTCTGGGGTGTTCCTGCCAAATAGATGAAAAGCTGAATAACTAAAGTGTTGTCTTGGACTGGACTCTGGATGAACTCTATTGGAACCACTGGCAAAATATGAATGTGAACTGTGAACAAGATGAGTATTGTATCGGTGATACATCTGATTGTTTGAGGAAATACATACTGAAATATTTACAAATAAAGTGGCATGATGATACCAGCAAAAACCTCAAAAACACCTTTTTGGAAATACACTGGAGTAACAGAAATGTATGAATACATAAAAATCCCCAAATTCTTTAATTTGATCATGAGTTTAGCATTGGGAGTAACTGGTAAAGCCTAGATAAACATTTACACTACACCTACGAATGGTCTGTAAAGAGTAGTTCCCCAGGAACAAGACAGGATTCCTTCCTACTGCCTCCTTGTCAGTGAAATTCAGCTCCTCACCTCTGTCTCGGAGCCCGTGAAGCACGGGAGCTGTGTGCCCGGTTGCCAGAGGCTGGAGCTGAGCTTCTGGAGGCTCTGGTGCAGGTTCCGAGTGCACCACCTCCTCCCAAAGGACCCTGTGTCCATGTGCACGAGCCGGGACCTGAACACAACGGGCAGTTGGGTTACAAGCAATCCCTCTGAGAAACCAGGTGAAGGGTGTAAGAAGACCCAGAGCACATTCACAGGGCACATGCTGGGCAGGGAAGCAGTAGACCTCACTGACTTCCTCCGTCAGCAAGGAGCACAAACACACTGATTAGCACAGAAACCAAAGGAAAAGATCTGCTGATGCCCTCCCTGTATCCAACACATACTTTGCACTCTCAAGGCCAGGGGAGAACAACCAACAAGAACAGAACAGAGCTATTCAGGGGGAAAAAACCTTCTGAGGAATCAGGAAATCTGAGTTCCGGTCTCAGATCTACCTTTAATGTTTGGGTGCCCCTGAAAAGGTAATTTAACCTCTCTATGCATCCGACAAACAGGAGCAGTAACAGTGTAGGACTGCGATGAGGACAAAAATGGGTTTATTCCTTAAAAAAAGGACTCTCCAAGTATAAGCCATGCCACACTATGACTGCTCTCATCCTCCAGGAGCAGAAACGTATGCCAGCATTTATGCACCCCTGCCCCTCCACCCAGCCCCCAGGGTGCCCAGTCACAACACACACACCTCCTGCTACTTACTGGCCGTCCTAGTATATCAATCTGCCTCTCCAGGTCCTCCAACAGGGTCACCACCTCCTCCCCACTCTCCAGCTGATGTTCTTTCACCAGGGCCTGCAGCTCCGCGGGCAGGATGCCCAGAAACTGCTCCAACACCAGCAGCTCCAGGATCTGCTCCTTGCTGTTCAAATCTGGCCTCAGCCACTGGTGGCAAAGTGCCCGGAGTTGGATCAGAGCTTCTCGGGGTCCTCGTGTCTCCTGATAGCACAGCTTTCTGAATCGCAGGCGAAACAGCTCTTGGCCAGGAGGGTTTTGTTCATATCGACTGGATTCCTGGTCCCAACCATGATCTTCCTCGACCTTGACAATTACAAGGTCCTCTTCAGGAGCCTGGTTGGGTGGGGATGGGGCTAAAGACTTTCTTGACTCTGCAGCCATGTAGGGCTGGAAAAGTTCAGGAGACTTGTTTCCACTACCTTCTTTATCTTAAGAGAAGAATCTTCTGAGGTCCTGTTCTTTAAAGGGACTTCTTTAGAAATATAAGTTTGGGAACTGAAAATAAAACAAAACAAGAAAAATATTTTCCAGGCTTATATCATCAAGAAAAGGTAGGGGAAGCAAACACTGTGCTTTGCAGTATCTCAGACTCCACAGGCTGAATGCTTTGGCATCCACATTTTACACTTAACCACAATGGAAATTCAAAGTATGTTTGCATTTGCTAAAACAGTGATTACTGCACAAATATGCATAACTAACCAAACAACAGAAATCTGGGTTGTGGCGGTGGCGGCAGGGGACAAGTTACTCTTGAGGGACCCGAGCTGTGGAAAAGGGGCACCTGCTTCAGTGAGTTCTTCTACTAAAGGGAGGAATTCTGAACAAGGCTGAACTCTACACTGCCTCGAAGTTGTAAAAAGTGTTTCTTCTTGTACAATTATCCAGACACCACCATTTTCTGAATACAATACAAAGAGCAGAATAGCTTAACAGTGAAAACAGGTTTCCATAGATAACTGGGGCTTCCCAAAGCAAAATATATCTTTTTTTAAAACGCGAATTTTATTGTGATGGAAATGCGAAATTGTTGCGTAAAAGCAATTCACTTGGTGGAAAAACAACTGTAAAAAGACAATGTGGGGGCCGTTTCCTATTGTAGGACAAATAAGCTCGACTGCAAATTACACCACTAATCTATGAGCGATGAAGAAAACGAGCACTCCTGAAAGGTTACTCCGCAAGAAACTTGGGGACGCGGACAGGGCTGGGGACTGTCCCCACAGCCCGGGCGCCACCTCGGCCCGGCCCCACTAGGACACTCAGGCCCGTCTCCAGCGGCGGCCGGTCAGGCCACAAAGCGCCCCTCAGGCCCGGGGCGAAAAGTACTCACCGCGAGTCCCGGGCGCCGCCCGGGGTGGGGAAGAGAGACGGCGAACGGCGGACGGACCGGGGGAAGAGCAGGAGAAAAAGGGGCGAAAGCCGTAACGCGACCAGGCCCCTCCGGCCCCCAACTTCCACACCTGCCGGGGGGACAACACCGGCCAACGCGCATCTTGCCCAAAGGTACTTCCGGCAGTTCTCTAGGAATCCTGGCGGTCTGAAAGCTCTATGGTCGGCGCCCCGGGCTCCTCCCGCGCCTGCGCGTCGCAGGGTCGCAGGCCCCCGGAGCCGGGAGGTCCGAGCGAGCGCTCGGAGCGTCCCCCCCACGCGGGTTCGCCGGGCTCGGGTCGGGTCGGTTAGATGCGGCTGCAGTCAAGTGTTCTCTTCAAATACAGGCCGGTCCTTGAGGAATGCGTTAATCGTCGTTCAGTTTTTAAAATCCCTATGGCACCTAGTGATAGTACACTTTATACTATTAATCTTCAAAAACAACTCATCGAGTATAAATGCTTTTCGAATCTCGACCTATCTTCCACCCTTTCCTACCTCAATGGCTTGCACTCGCCCACCAAACCTGCGTTTGCAGTGTCGCCTTTTCACCGCGAAATCTGCGGCGTCAGCTTCAGGAGCGGACCTCGGTTTCGATACGAGTCCTTTGCATCCCGCGGGTTCAAGTCTTCGCCGTTCAGGCTGGGACCTCGGGGTGGAGGCTGTGGCACATTACTACTGCTGTTGTTTTGGTCCCACATCTTTCACTCCTTCCGCACTTTCCCGAAGCACCCGCTTCTTCCGGTCTCAGGAGCCCCTCACTTTTCACCGTCGTCTCGCCTTCTGCTCCTGCAGACGCCACGGCCGAGGTTTCCTCTCGGTCCGCAGCCCTAACCCAGGAAGACCCCGTCCCAGTATTAGTTTTGATTTGGTTTTAAGGGTCCCGTAATCTGATCACAACAAAAGCCAAGCACGGAGACGTCCCAGTGCTTCTAAACTCTCGAAACACTCATCGCTCTTTATTTCATAGCTATGGACTGACTCCCGGCTGGAAGTAACTGGAAGTAACTGGCAACAGACTAGACCTCTGCTGTTTCTCCTTTTACCTTAAAAAATGTAATTTTTAAAACCCAAAGTTGTAGTTCATAAGTAAAATAGCATTATGACCTTTACAAAGATTTCTCAAAAGGCACTAATATAATAGTAACAGATAAAATTGATAAATTTGACTTCATCAAAATTTAAATCTTCGGCTCAAGGAAAAAATCACCATTAAGAAAGTGTAAAGAGCTCGCGCAATCGTCGGGCTGTACCTGCCGTCCGTGGGGGGCGGCGGGAGACCGACTGGCGGACACGCTCCGCCGCGGCCCCCGCTCCCGCCCCCGCCGCCGCCCCCCCGCGGGGCGCGCAGCTCGCGCGCGTCGCCGTCGGAGCGCACCGGGCGCGGGCGCAGCGACCCCGCGCGACGGGGGGCCCCTGGCGCCTCCGCCCAGCGCCGCTGCTGCCGCGCGACCGGTCCCGTGCGCCGGACGCGAGACTGGCCTCAGAAATAGTGGCTTTTTAATTTATTTATTGCAAGCGTATTTCTTTTAATGACTCCAGTAAAAAGATGAAGCATCAAGCAAATAAAAGTGGAAAGTGTCTGCACCTGTAACTCCTCTCGCTCGCGCCGACACGCAGTCAGGCTCCGGGCTCTGCGGGCCGCCGGCGGTTTCTAAGAATTTGGATAAAGGTTTAGGGTCATCTGCCGGAATGTGCTGTGCAGAGCCATAAACATCCCATTTTGTTAGGATCAGCTAGGCCAGTAGGAATGGACCGAGACCTTGTCACTGGTGATGCCTCAGACATTGGCTGGCTAGGTGACTACCTATCTCCTATGCCAGAGTTGTTTTGCTCTTTAAATGAAAATCTGTAGATTCTCTCCTCCCCCATCCCAGAAAACAAAACAAAATAATGCTTTTTGGATTTTAAAGTAGAAAATGATAGTACTACCCAAAATTCTTTATTTCAGACCATGACAATAGATCCTTTTAACGTAGGCTCAAGATCAAAACAGAATATTCTCTAAGCTCAGAGAGACTATTGACTCCAAGGGTTTTGATCAAGGCCGTAACAAATCTTCCTTTGACATGCTCTGATTTTTGTTGTTTGCAGGGAGAGACATAGAAATGCGTGTGTGCCGCGTGCAGTGTCCACCAGTATCAGTGCCTGCCCAAGTTAGGAAAATTACATTCCTGGTTCTGTATGAGAAGGGTGTGTAAAGCAACATGAAACATTAGTCCTCACTTTGTTTTAAATTGCAGACTAATGGTAATTTTTTTCAGATCTGGATTTTCTTCTTCAAAATTGAGTTTTTTTATCTTTTGGATTTAATGAAGTATTGCTAGCTAAAGCCAGTCTGACATGGTGAGAGAGATGCCAGGCTGATGAAAGGTGTGCAGCCTGATTTAAAACCAAACCCTGAACCCTTTTAAAGAATAAACATATTTTACATGCTCAAAAAGAAAGTGTAAAGAAGCAACAGAGTGGAAAACACTGGCAATGTATATTTCTGACAACTGGAATTCAGAATATATAAAGAACTCTTACAACTCAGTCATAAGACAAACCAACATTAACGGGCAAAGATTTTATTACACACTTTACAAGAGAATATATATATGAATATTCAACAGCATTACTCATTAGGGAAATATAAAACAGCCTACAATGCGTCAGAATGGCTAACGTTAAAATGACTGACAATATCAAATGAGGAAGATAGGAAGCAACTGGAACCATACACTAGTGGCAGTGAAAATGGTACAAGAAGTTTATAAAAATGGCAGTTTTTAATGAAGTTAAAGAATACCTACTTTATGACCAGCTCTCACTCCTAGGTATTTACCTAAGAGATATGAAAACCAAGTCCAGAGCAGCTTCATTCATGACAGGAGCAAACTGGACAAACCCAAACGGTCAGCAACAGTGTTATGTTCACACAGTGGGATACTATCCAGAAATAAAATGGAGCTACTGATAGATGAACAGCGTTCATGAATATCAAAAATATTACATAGCATTATATGAACATGTTCAAAAACAAGTAAAATTAATCTGCAATGACAGAAGACAAAAGTGTTTACCTTTGATGGGTGTTCTGGTTACATGGTTGCATATGTATGTAAAAATTAAATGAGCTGCACACCTGAATTTGTGTATTTTACTAATTAAAATACATTTTTTTAAAAAATGGGCACCAGACTTTTTTTTTAATGTTCTTATTGATTTTTTAGAGAGAGGGAGAGAGAGAAAGGGGAAAAAAGAGAAACATTGATTGGCTGCCTCCTGCACACATCCCAACCTAATTCTGCCCACCCCGTATACTCAGTGGAGACACTGTAGAAACTGACCTGCCACTCTTGACAGACACACATTCTACCTGATGAGCAAAGACTGACAGTAAAGGGGACAGAGGGTTGCTCTCCTTCCCTTTCCTTCTGTGTTGCCATTTTCTGTAAGTGGTCGAGTAACACAGGGAAGTAACACAAATAAGGAAGAATACTGTAGGGCTCCTTGGTTGTTCCTGTTTCTCAGACGTCGCCGTTTGCCATCTTTCTGATATATAAGCAAGTCCTGATTGCAGAAGAAAGTATGGTCTCACCTGGCTGTCAGCACTTGACTGACTCAGACCTAACATGCTTACCTTGTATGTGTAGAGGTGGAAAAATTTCCCTTCTCGGTTCTTTTATTGGTCTAGTATCAAATTCACATAAGAAAGATTAACAGGAGAAAAACAATTTTAATTTTGTACATACAGAAACACCCTAAAGTATAAGACCCAAAGGCAGTCAGGCAATTGAGGCTTGTCTGCCATCCAAAGCTAAGGAATGGGATTGGGGCCAGGGGCTCCAAAGGGGAGGAGGCGATTCATAGGAAGATAAGAGCTGATGTTTAGTAGTCAGATGGTTCCCCAGTCCTACACACAGGTCATTCAGATAAACGTTAACTCTATTAATAACTCTCTCTCTGGGACAGGCCCGCTATCTAAATGCTTTTAAGCTGTTAAAGGGGGAGGTAAAAGTTTTTCCTGAGTCTGCTGGGTCTCAACTTCCTTCAGCTCAAGGTAATTCACATGCCAAAGTGGCCTATTTTGGGGTGGGCTCCTCTGCTCCCCTTCATACTCCAAGCCTCACTGAACTCCCACGACTCATGGGCCCACTGAAATTTGTGCTCTTGGGGGACACAAATGCTCAAAATGAATGGGGGAGCCAAGAAACACAGACGTCCCCTCTGGTCAGGCACATGCTCCATTGTCCTATTTAATTCACGTACAACGCACAAGTTTAAACATAAAATTAAGAGCCCTGGCTGGATTCCCAGTCAAGGGCATGTACCTGGGTTGCAGGTTCAATCTCTGCCCTGGTCGGGGCACATGTGGGAGGCAACCAATCAATGTGTCTCTCTCACATCAATGTTTCTCTCCACAACTCCCCCTTCCCTTCCACTCTCTTTAAAAATCTATGGGAACAGATATCTTTGGGTCAGGATTAACCAAAAAAACAAAACAAAAAAAGATAAAGTTAAGAATTTCAAGACTGGGACAACAGCATTAAGCCAAGCTTCTGACCACAGGACTTCTGAGCACGCAGGGAGTCGGTGACGGAGCAGGTAAGTCGCCACCTTTGAGGTGAGACCAGCACACGTGACTCACTGGGGATGCACAAGGCACGCAACTGCGGAGAAGCTTTAAACAAACAGGTGATAAATGTCGGGGAAATGTCACCTGGAATTCAAATCTTATCAAAAACATGAGAAATCATATGGGAGAAAAGTCTCCCAATTGTGGCGACTGTAGGACATTCCCACTTTTCTGGACATGAGAGAACCCACACTGGGGAGAACTGAATTGCTGTAATAAGTGTGAGAAAACCTCATTTTGCTGCTCCCCTGACCTCCCTCCCCCCCCCCGCTCCCCTGAAGTGAAGAATGCAGGAAAGCTTCTAGCAGAAGCACTGGCCTTGTCCAGCATCTGAGAATCCACAGAGGAGAGAAACTCCAGCATGTGATGAGAGTGAGAGAGGTTCCAGGTGGTTCAACTCTGAGAAGCAGCCAGACTGCCCAAGTGGCTACACACTGAAGCAGTTTCATTAAGAATTCAGTAATAAAAAGGATGCTGTGGGAAAGAGCATGAGAAACACTTCAAGCACTTTGAGGTCTTTTCCTCTTGACATGGCAATTTTTCCAAAGTCAAACCCTCGTATGGAGATAATCCTTTAGACAGAGTCATAACTCTTGTCTGCAGCAGGCCAGGCACCTTGGGGTAGTGATTTAACTGTGTCTCCGGGTGAGCAGCTGTAGGTTTGGAGAATCCTGCTTTTCACCTCATGACCTTGTAACTGCTGACAACTGAATTCCTTTATACCCAGAATTTTCTTCAATGAAATGAGGATATTACAGGATAAACAAGGCATTTGAGTAGATGCGCTTCTGGCTGGTTTAAAGTTTCAGGACCTTTACTTTTGGTACTAACTCCCTTCCACACTCACTAGTGGTTAGAGAACCCGCTGCTATTGAGAGGCCTGCAGAACTGCAGTCTCTGTCCATTCAGCACACGAAAGTGCCCACGAATCCACAGCACATGGGGCAGGAAGGTCCCAGTTTCAGGGCTCTGTCTGCATCCTCCAAATCTAGGTTCAATTCCATTTGAACACATTCCTCACCTGTCCCCACCTCCTGCCTCATTTCCTTCCACTCCCCTCCTGTCTGTTGGAATCTCTGACTCTGGCCTCTTGCCTTGGCTGCTCTTCTTCTGGTTGTACTTCCTGGCACAACCTCGATGCGACTCCACCCCACGTGCTGGAAAGCCATCACCACCTATGTCCTCATTTCACATGACCCTCAGGTTCTGTCTTCACTTATAGAGCAGTGTTGTTGTCCAGAACCACTGACTAGGGCTGAGGACCATATTCTACCTAAATCTCCCCCACACTGTGATCAAGGTTATTTTCCAAGAAGGTCCTTCTTTTTCCTATCTCTCCACTGCTAGATATCCTATTTACTCGCCTCCCCCAACTCTGCTCTTCTGGTTTGACAGCCCAGCCTCACAGGAAGCACACGGAGGTCGTGGCCCCACACAGGACAGCGCACCAGAGACCCAGAGAGAGGAAAGAGACACTGGTTGTTCAGTCACTCAACCCACCAGTATTTATTTTGTATTCTGTGTTTTCCACATTTTGCTATTTCCTTAGCATTCCCTATGAAGTTAAGTTCCTCACGTGAATAGGCTTTCCCTCTTGTGAATTCTCTCATGCTGACTGAGGTGTGAGCTCTGACTGAAGGCTCTCCCGCACTCGCTGCACTCATAGGGTTTCTCTCCAGTGTGGACTCTCAGGTGTCGAATGAGGTGTGAGCTCACTCTGAAGGTTTTCCCACACTCGCTGCATTCATAGGGTTTCTCCCTGGTGTGGATTCTCTGATGCAGGATGAGGTGTGAGTTCAGGCTGAAGGCTCTCCCACATTCTTTGCATTCAAAGGGTCTCTCCCCAGAATGGACTCTCTGGTGTCTAATGAGATCGGAGCCCCCCCCAAACCCTTTCCCACATTCCTTACACTCATAGGGCCTCTCTCCAGTGTGGATCCTCTTGTGTCTGGTAAGCTTGGAGCTGTGTCTGAAAGCTTTCCCACACTCGCTACACTGATGGGTTTTCTCCCCACTGAGAACTGTGGTCTGTTTAGTAAGATTTGGGTGCTTGAGAGATTTTCCACATTGGGGAATTTTTTCTCCAGCATAAATTCTTTGATGCTTAATAAAACCTGAATTCCACTTGAGACTTTGGTCATAGGTACCATGTTTACAAGATTTCTGGTGTGTAAATTCATTTGAGTTCAGGTTTACACTTCTGTCACATCCACCATGACTTAATATTTCACCTGAGAGTATATTTTTGTGGGTGAGGATTTTGCTAAAACCTCCATCCTGAGCAGACAATGGTCTCCGAGGCTCCCCAGGTTCGTTTTCCTGCTGCCACTTTATCCGGCCTGCAGACTTGGAGACGTCCTGAGGCTCCGGAGATTCCTCTGATGCAAATCCCGAAGGTCTTCCTGATAAACTTCTCTGTGAGTTCATTTTTTCATGAATGTCCAGGTTTGGGATAGACCCACTGTTTTCACTCTCATTATCTAAAATGATAATGATAAAAGAGATAAATACCTGTTTGCTGAGCTAGAAGAAAAGAAATTGTTCAGATACACCCAGGAGAATGTCGCTACTTCACTCAGCCACTCTAAAAACGTGGCCTTTCAAATGAGAGGCAAGGAGGACACAAAAGAAAACATCAGTACAAGCAGGTCATATGTACAGCGGTTAGCAGAGAGAGGAGACAGACTCCCAGGGATGAGCAGATGAAACAGAAAAGACTGGAAAGACTATCACCACCAGCAAGAACAAGGAGGAAGAGAAAGGAAGGAGAAAGAACTATGAGTGAGACTGAGGGGTCTTGGGGGACTCTGGGTCTAGGATTCACGCCTATGGTTAGGCTTCGAGTATGCATATGTGGAGCAGAAAACATCCGCCCATCTATCCATCCGTCCACTTCTTCCACAGTAACCAAGTCCTCTCAGCACTTTCTACTAAACATTCCCTCCATACATCCCTTTCTTGACATTTCTGCTACATCACCATTTCCTATCTAGGTAGCTGTTTTGCCTCTGAACTATTTTTTTTCCTAGTCATCCTGAACACCATTGCCAGACTGTCATGAAACCCTGTCACCCTCTAACACCCCACCACGAACCTTCAATCTCTTTTCCTCCACAACAGGAACCACTTATGGTCTAGCCCTCACAATTCTTCCCTTTTAGCTCGTGACTCTGTACCATGCTGGAATCAAGCAGCCCCTTTGTTACAGGGGATCCTTTCTCTCGAAGATGCTAGGGTAGGGAAGGGGTTTAGGTAGCCCTGGTCTTAGGGTGGAGGAAGGTCCACTTTTAGACAGTGTGGATGGAAATGTTTCCAGAACAAACTTGAAAGCAGAATCTAGGTATTTAAAAAAATTACTGTATGTTATTCTTGAGTTTGTTTTTAGTGTCTCTCACAGCTAACATGATGTCAAGTCCGTGAACTTGTAAACAGGAGTTTCAGAACAGTGGTGAGTATTCTATGGAGGTGTCACCAGAAGTATGGCCAACTTCCTATAAAAACATGAGAGAGCTCTATAAGATGGAAAGCCCAGAAGGAAAGGCCACAGCATGGATCTTGCTCTGTCAGCTGTACTCTGAACATGCCTCTCTCTATGAACAGTTTCTGTTTCTGCTGCTGTTTCTTCCCCTTTTTTCATCCTGACATTTTCTCAACTCCTTCAGTTTTCTTTAATTTACTCATAGATAAAAACATGCATGTTCTGGAAATATTCTGGAAAAGGGAGAATATTCTCTCCCTCTCTCTCTAATGACTAACACCACAGAGGGAAAAACGTTCTCAACTTCTCCTTGGGTGACAAAGGACCCCTACAGCTACTGGGGCAATCTGTCCCACACCTCTAGTGCCATGGACTTACCACAGTCCAGTGGGAGAGGGGGTTCTGAAGAACCCTGAAGGTCCTTGGCCTCCACTAGCTGGAGCTGGACAGTAAGTGCTGGTTTAGGAGGTGCCACCTTTCTCCTGAATATTTCTTGTCCATGTCCAGGGACTGGAACCTGAGAAAAATAAAGTGTATCTGGGCTTATGAGAGAGTCCCTGCTGGAATGAAACATCTTCCCCAAATGAAGAGAACCTCCTGAAGGAAGAACCAAATCGGACTCAGCTGTAAGATGTGACATAGTAACAAACAGAGAGCAAAGGAGACATACATGCACCCTGAACTAGGAGCTCCTCCGTCTCCCACTATGGATGTCATCCACTCTCGTGGTCTTGGCTTGCCCATACCCTCTGTACCTGAGACGTGGCCTCACTGCTGCCACTCTCCACATCTTCCAGCACTGTCACGGCCTCCTCCCCGCTCTCCGGGTGCTGCTCCCGCACCCGGGCCTGCAGCTCCACGGGCAGGATGCTCAGGAACTGCTCCAGCACCAGCAGTTCCAGCATCTGCTCCTTGCTGTGCGTCTCGGGCCGTAGCCACAGCCGGCAGAGCTCGCGGAGCCGGCTCAGCGCCCGGTGTGGCCCAGGTGCATCATGGTAGCTGAACCGCCTGAAAAGTTGCCGGCACAGCTCCTGCTTGAGAGAATCACTTCTCTGTGAGCAAGCATCCTGCTCCCAGGCAAAACCTTCGTCCTCTACCTTCACTCTCAGGAGCCCTTCTTCCTCCGGAGGATTCTGAGCTGCAGCTTTCTTTGACTCTGTCATCATCTTGGGATAGAATGATCAGAAAGCCCAGTTCTGCTTTGTGAAGGGTCTTATTTAGTTTCAAGAGCTCTCCTGGGGGGGGGGGGGGTTGTAAAAAATTACTATTACTGTCTAGAAGATGAAAGATCACATTATGGAAATAGATGTTTTCTATTACACAAAGATGTACTTACTATGTGTAAGAACACTGAAATGTCTGCTTTGTGAATACAACTGTTATATAATTCCTACCTCAAAACAGCTTAAAATTTAAACTTAAAAGCACGATAATTTAGGGAGCATCTGAGATCTTGCTCCTGGCATATGCTATCAGTTTGGCTAAAATAAACTCATAAAAATTCAAAAACAACAACAAAACACACACAAGATAATTTAAACGAGAAACATTAAATATAATATAAATACAAGGCAGTATTAAATGTTAACATGCCACATGCAATTAAATTATTTCTAAGTTACACAGACAATAAGGACCAGGGACAAATGAGAGAAGAGCTTCATAAGGTTGGAAACAGGAAAGAGCACAGAGGTCACAATGGTCAGGGAAAGCTACCTAAAAACTAACTTCTGAAGAATAGGTGGAACCTGACGAGGTCGTGGGAGACAAGAAGTCACAAACAATGGAATCTTTGACATTGAGGCTAACCATCTTACCGATAAAATAAAATATCATAAACCAGCAACATAACTTTCATAGGTCTTCTGCGCGTCTAGTTATTGAATATTAGATCCCCAAGACTTGTGAGCACACGGGAATGGTCTGTCTAGTTTCTGAACTGAAACACTGAATGGCAGGAATTTAGAGGTGAAGCCTGGAGCACAATAGCGAAATGCAAACATCAATCCTTTGGGTCTGCCCACTAAACATTCCATCAAGTTGGCTTCTGGGTGTCCCACTGACAAGCACTTTATTAACAATGTTAACACACACAAAGCACTGGGCTAGGAGTGGTAGCTCAGTGGTTCCCAGCGTAGGCTGGGTTTAGAGCTGGGCTCACTGCCTAATCGCCACGTGGGAACTTTGTCAGAAACAGATTCCTGGGCCCAGCTCTAGGGATGCTGACTTGGTTAGCATGAGGTGCGCCTGGAAAATCTGTATTCTGATGTACAGCTATAAGGAATTGAAATAGAGCGTTTGAGTTTGCAAGAAATTTGCAAAATCTTTGGAATGACACAAAACACACATGGATATAAACCACTAAAATAAAACATGTTCCACATGACACACTGAAAATGCTTGATAAGTGCTTTAAGCTTTAGTACTAAACACGCTGTATGGTGAAGCTGAACAGACTAACAGGTGTAAGGTAGGGAGAGAATGAGTGTCTGTGTACACGTCGTAGCAAATATTTCCCAGAGTTGTGTGTGTTGGGGGGGGGGGGGTACACTGGATGCTAAAGGGTGAGAAAGATTCAGAAAGGCAAGAAGGGGCAGGAGCTGAGAGGCGGGATGGCCAGCAGGTGTTGGGAGAGGTCTGCAGGGCCTAGCAGGTGGAGGGCTAAGAGTCCACTGTGTCGAAAAGGTGTCAGCACAGCCCCTGGGAACACATGTCCACCTCATATTACTGTTAGTTGTTTGGCTGTTTTTCTTCATCAACTGACTGGAGGTCCATGAGGTAAAGCACTGTGCATTTTCAATATCCACTCTTAAGTTCCCATATTTGTTGATTTATTGGATAAAACTGGAATTGAGGAAAGTCTGAGATGCTTTTGCTTTGAATATTCTATACTTAAGATGATAATGACACACCCACTTGGAAAAACATTTCTAACAGATGTCATGAGATGTTAATGGGAAGGAGGCAGGGATGGAAACAGATTGAGACAAGAGCCATAGGAAGGGAAGATGAAGACAAACATCAGGATTAATTCTTCAGCAGTACGACCCTTGCAGAATCCTGCTCAGACTGAACCTTGGAAACAGACTGAGTGGGTGTGAGACCCGACGCTGGCAAGGGCACGGGGGAGTGGTCAGCGCCGTGGCGGGTGAGACTGTCCCTCCCGGTCGCCTGGACGGTTTTGATACTTCAGGGGCATCGTGTCACTCAGCACAGTTGCTGACCGGACCCACGACCCCCTTACGGTCCAGCTCTCCTGCTAAGCAGCGGTCGCACGCACCTGTCACCTCCTCCAGTGAAGTCCTGCCCGCAGGTGTCTCCTCAGTTCGCACCCACTTAAAACAGTCCACAGCTCCAGGGAGAACTGCTCAGTCCTTGGGGTCGGCTGGCTTTTAACTGTCTCACTAGCTTCGAGTTAATAAACATTCCGCGAGCACCTCGCGATCCCCGCGTCGGGGAGACACCGCTCAGCCGACGCGCGGACAGACGCCAGAGGCCGCGGGACAGACAGCACGCGGGGAGGGGCGGGGTCTGCGCGGCGCGCCGCGGCCCCGCCCTCGGGACGCGCTCACCAGCCGGAGCTGCGAGCACCGGTGCCTCCGAAAGGGCGGCGACTCCTCCCGCGAGAAGCGGGCGCTCCGGGCGGGCTGCGGGCACCAGCGGCAGGCCCGGCCCAGACGCCGCTCCGCGCCCGAGAGCCCCCGAAGCGCTCGGCAGGAAGGCCGCCTCCCCTGCCCACGCCCCCTGGCCGGCGTGGTGACGCGAGCCCCGCGGGTAACTATGGAAACCACACGCTCCTCCCTCCGGGCGCCGAGCCCAGTTCCACCCCCTCCTCGGGATTCCTGAGGTCCGCGGACAGAGCGCCGCCGGGCTGCAGCCCCGACGGGGACATGCGAGGACTAGGTGTTTGCAGGGGACAAAAGGCCGAACGCCCGGGTCCCCAAGCTCGCACTCACCTCTCCCGTAGGGCTGGCTCCGACCGGACACTTCCGGTGGAAGGACGGTGCCGCGTCACCCGTTTCTCTCCACGGACAGCTCTGAGTGTGCGCGGAAGACGCGCCAGCTTCGGGCTGCGATTCCCAGAAGGCCCCGGGTCTCCTCGGTGCTCGGACTCCATTTCCCAGGGGTCTTCGCCAAAGTCCCGAGGTTCTCGGAGCTTGAAGGAGGCGGAGTCTCGCCTCAGCTTCCGGGTCCTGACCTGCGCGCCGGCGCCTGCGCGGTCGGGGCCTCGACCTCAGTCGGGGCAGAAGAGGCGAAGCGCGCGTGACGGGGACGCCGCGCACCGCGCGTTTGCGAAGCTGCCCCGGCTCCTCGGGACCTGGGTTCACCCGCGCCCCGGGCGCACCTGTGCGGAGTTGCTCACAGCCCCGGCTCTCAAGTGTGGACGCGCTTGGATCCCTTTCCCTGTGCAGAGAACTACACCATTAGCAATAAGTTGCATTCGCTACCCTTGCCCGCCCGTCTGAGGGAGCCACTATTACATATTTTGTGTTTATTGTCTGCTTTCATTTAAACGAGATAATTCTACAATTTTATAAAATATATGCTTGTCTAACCTCTATGCTGTACTCCTGAAAGTAACACAAAATATGTTGAGTGTAAACTGTGACTGAAAAATAAGTACAGCAAAAAGTTCTATTACACACTCATGTCCAAACAATAGGTGGTTCGACCTAAAAGGCATCATGTCACAGGTGGGATGCTGTTTGCTTCTTCTCACTCCACAGTGTTACTAAGATTTATCCATATTGTTGAGTTTAAATTAATTCTCATGACCATAATATTCCAGTCGTGAATGTAGCGCTGCGTTCGTCCTTTCTCCTAGAGGTGGGCAGATACACCAGCACCTCGGGCCCGGATCACTGCAGTCACCTCAAGGGGTCCCACTGCTTCTGCCAGGGTCCCCCAGTCTGTTCTCAATAGAGCAGCCCTGGCGCTGCTATGAAAGCTGAAGTTCCATCATCTCCTGACAGGTAGCAGAATAGGCCTCCCCAAAACATACACTTGAAAAACAGCAAACAGAGGCTTGCTCTGAACTCCCCTTATCTGCCTAAAGACAGGAACTCCAAAAGCAATTCCATTGTCATAAATCCCCTCCCGGGGAGTTTCATCCACCAGGGAAGATTGTCACAGGAGGTTGAAGACAAAGAGAATTTAAAAATTACTGTATGGCTAACATTTTGAATATGATAGAATTGAATTATTCATTTTCTGATGCTATTGTAGGACCATGCTCAAGCAATACTAAATAGCTGGATGAACATGGCGATCCAGTAACTTTAGAGCTGGCAATGTGTTTGGACTAGCCTAACTAACTTCAAGATAGCTCCCAAAAAGGTGCATATAAAACTAACCTAATGTAGATAGATGTTTTTAGATCTTTATAGTCCCAAATATCCTTTTCTTTTTTAAAATATATTTTTATTGATTTTAGAGAGAGAGGAAGGGAGGGAGAAAGAGAGAGAGACAGAGAGACAGACAGACAGAAACAAACATCCATCTGAGAATTCAAGACACATTCATTGGTTGCCTCCTGCACGAGCCCTGTCCCAACTGGGGATCAAACCTGCAACCCAGGTGCATGCCCTTGACCTGGAATCAAACCACTGAGACTTTTTAAAAAACTGGTTATTGCATTTGCCTGGTTTCTTTATTAACTAAGTTGAATACAATCTGTAATATATATTTTATGTCTATGTCATCTCACCTTTCTTCTGGGAGTTAATTCTTTTTACTAAGATACATGCATATTAGGTGTAGCTGCAGTTGATTCATACTGACTCTGGATACACTTCTGTGCTACCCCTATTTTTAAAAATCCAAGAGTGTTTGCCCATTGGCTAAAGTTATTATAAGCACAAAATAAATGGTAGTGTTTGAAAAAAAAAATCTCAGCACACCTGTCCTGTCCACTGGTGCCCTTGTCACCTCCCTATTTCTAAGGTATAGATGAGTCATTGTCAGTGGGGACATGACAATGGCCTTTACCAGGCCACTCCCCCAGGCCAGAGCCATCAGTCGTAAGCACAGCTGGGGGTGCATGAGAGCGGCACAGTGCAGGGGCCTGCAGAAGGCAGCATAGTGGTACAGTGGTTACAGGCCAAGGCAGCTCAAAGCTGCCCTTGACCTCCCCCCACCACCCCCCACCCCCAAACAGGAAAGAGAACAGCTGGATGTGGAAACTGCAAATGGTGATAGCTAATGGTCTTGTCAGGGCCCCACAAGTTGACAAGCATCTGTGGGGTGTGACTGGTTCTGAAGCAGAGATTCAGGAAGGAAAGATTGGCCAGGAAGAAGTACATTGGGGTATGAAGTTGAGAGTCTAACATGCATACAAGGATGATTGTTGGATTTCCCAACAGGGCAACTGAGTATGGGGTAAAATTGACTATGAAGAGCCTGGAGTATCAGGGAAGCCCACTGATACTGAGCTGTCACTGGATTTTCCCATTGCTTTCCTTTTACATCATTGGTACAGTTGGTAAGAATGAAATGAAGAATATTTCATCTATAGTTTGTGAAAACCACTGAATATTGGTGTTTTTAAGGAACAGATAAGTCATCAAGGACGACTCTACTCTTATTACTGTGGTATAAGGATGCATTATAGTAGAGGTAGAAAGTAATGACAAGGTGAGATGAGATTGATGCACCAGAAGCTGTATAGAAGTGATTACAGATCTCAACCTGTGAAGACAGAATGACAAGCAAGCAGAATTGCCTTCCATGTGTGAGTTGTAGTTTCTTCCAGAAGACAAGGAGTTTTAAAAGCCATGTGATTTCTTTTTCTTACAATTTGACTAAAGTGATAGAGTAATGGTGTATCGCTGCCTCAGAGAGAAGGTAAAAGGGGTAATAACCACAGGAGTTATGGAGAAAAGAGGCAACTGTAATAGAAAATCACAGTAGCATTCCTCCTTCTGTCTACCTCCACTGGGGCCAAATACCCCACCTGCAGGAGGTTGTCAGGCAGACACGTCCTGCTGCCGGGAAGATTAACAGTGTAGATTTGGAAGCTCTTAGAGACCCAGATTGAGTACCAATTTCTTAGCATCAGAAATGATTTCTTGTTGCAATCATGGGGCCTGCACACTCCTTTGGATAATTAGCTGGATTGCAGAAGAGAACATAGGAGTATATTCTTAGAGAAAATCTTGGAATACCATAATTCTTCCAAATTAAAAATATGTTAACACATAACCATATAAAAATGTAACCTATAACCATGGGTATATGCTACTTTAACATTTAAAAGAGTTACATAAAATTTTGGAAGGAAATAAACATAATTTAGCTTGAGTTTAATATTTAGGTTTGACTCCAGAACAATCTTAACCTCACAAAGATTATATATCTCTGCATCTCACTCCTCAAGCACGGGAACCACGGTGGTCAGCTACATCTTTTCTAGAGCCCAGGAGTCTGCATTTGTGACTCAGGATCACATTGCTCCAGGGCTCTCCAGCTGCCCAGTTTTCTGACCCACATTAATGTAACCACACAAATCAACCACCCCATTGTTTTCTCACAACACCCTGGACTTTAGTAGAAAAAAAATAGTTTTATCTCTTTCTCAGAGTGACATTTAGTTAGAGAAAACAAATGTTTTTCAAAATCAAAGCAGAAAAACTATTTGCAGAACTGGCCCAAATCACAATTTGATTGGTAAAATCTAGCACAGCTTCCACTAGATATTTGTATGTTCCCTGTAAATTAAACTTCATGTTAATTCTGTGGGCTCAAGTGGAACCTGTAAACACAGTGACACCAAAAGCATTTTTGCACAAACTACTAGGTTTTGTGTGTGTTTTTTTACTTAAACAAATCAGCTTAGTTTTCTTTTTTCCCTTTTTCAATGTAATGGTGCACATAAGTTCGGAAGGAAGACTAGATATAACAGTACTTTGTTCTCTGCTTTTAAATATTTTGCAGTTCTTCATATGAACATAAAATTAATGAATGTAAATAACTATGAAGAACATACAGAATACTGAGTCATTTCCCCCATTTGTGAGTGAAAAGAAAATAGAGTCTGTCAGTTCATCGAACAATTGCCCTATCTACCCTGACAGGTTCTAAAGCTGAGAAAGGATGGATGGAATCACAGATCAGATAAACTGAGGAGTGAGAAATGCTTGGAACTATTAACAAAAATCGTTTTTCTTAGGCCATTTCTGCTTCCTGGTAAAATTGAAATATGGCTACATTGACTCATTGATTCCCTCTGGATAATGGTGGAAAGTCTTAAGAGATCATGGATGATGTAGCCAGTGAGTAATTTTTAAAACTAGAATTGGCAGGGGAGTGATTTTCAACTTCTGCAGTTCTTGACAGAAGTTGGAAGAACAAAACCCTAGAGATCTTATTAGAACAGTTATTAGAAAGGAGCTCCTGATAAAATGACCTTCTTGTTTTCTGGGTGTCCACAGGGATCCAGCTCTAAGAGTGGAACTCATTAACATGTTCTCCACATGCATATGGCTATTTAAAAGTTTCAAAAGGGTTTCATTATTGTTCACAAAATGGAGCAATCTCTAGGGCTATCTGTCTTGGAGGAAAACCCTTGATTAGGGACTGACTGCCATGGGAGAGAATGGTGTCGGCACCTGTCACTACTGGGTTCACCCAGCTTAAGGGGGCCTTAGAGCCACTCAGCAACCCTGGGATTCACCCAACTATATCACATCCCAACTTTCCAAACATCACTGGAACAACTGTCCCTCCCTTTGGGATGGCCTTTTGTCGAGCAGGGTCTTAGCCAGTGTGGAGCAGAGCTACCCTCTCCCAGTAACACTGTTGTTGATTCTGTTGTGTTTGTCAATGGCTCATCCACTCTGTGATGTTTTCACTTCCCATAAGTATTGTGTTCACTGCCATGTTCCTAGCAAACTCTTAGTACATAGTTAATCAATATTTGTTGACTGTATCAGTTAATTTATAAAGGATAGTAATAGGCTCGGTGAAGACTTGCTATCATTTACAATGAACACTTTGGGGGAAAAATAGGCATAGGTAATTTTTCATTGAATAAAATATGAGGGCAAAAGTATCAACTTTATATTGACAATAAAATTGTGACTCTACCTTATTTCTCCTTCATGTATCTCTGTTTACTATTAGTACACATTTCTTAGTTTTTGACAACTATGTACATGTTGTTTAAAAATAAATAAAATAGAGAAATATAAATAAGTGGGAACAGGTGATATATAATAAAACTGAAGAGTCACATATACCATGTCTGAGAAATTTTGTATCTATAGATAAACTCTTCAACATATACCCAGGAGATAACACACAGAATGTTGATGTCATCTTTATTTGTAACAGCAGGGATGGGCAATGCTAAGCCACAAGGACGAGGCTCCACATTCTGGATGTGGACTGCGTTATTCATGCCCTTAAGAAACATCATCATGGCTCAGGATCACCTCTTACTGAGTTTATCGTAGGAAGAATCAACTGCATTCTAAACTTCTATCTTCTTTCAAAAATAACAGAATATTTTCTATAACCAAAACTAAACCCAAACCCATTCTTACAAGCCCTAACTAATTTAAAATAAAATCTATTCTATCTGAAAAAAGTGTAAGAATTAGTGCTCAGAATAGGAAAATATGCACATTGTATCTGAAAATGATATATTTTGAGAACAATTTATTAGGTATTTGTGTTTTTTCCCCCTGAGGGCTCTAGATTGACCTTAAGTTTCTTAAAGATATTGAAGGAGTTTAACTGAGAAATTGCTAAGGCAGCCTTTTATCCGGTATCTAGTGACACTCTTGGCGATACCCTCACATTTTGGAACCCTATCCACTTGCAGAAATTTTAATGCAACACGTTTTCCCAGATTACGAGATGAGGTTCATCCATCTGATAATATTTCAGACCTGAAGAAATATGGCTGCTTTTGAGACTCATTTATTTGACACAAACCATTCAAATCAGTTTTCGTTATGCCTGGGGAGGGGTTGCCGCCACCAATGTGAGGATAAAGAAGCCAAGGTCCTCCAATCATGAAGATGCCAACAGCCCCCAGAAGTCCATCCTGCTCTTCCCTATCTCTGTCCAAGACCATCCTGACAACATATGAGGAAAGTGGAGGTGAACAACCTTCAAACATTTTAAGCAAGAAGACCCTTTGCCCTTCTTTTGTCATTAATAAACTATTAAGTATTAAATATAAGCCAGAAATTCTTCCTCTTATATGAAGCAAATGCCTCATGATCTTTACATTCTTTCTTCTTCACTTTCTATTGCCTCAGAAGGTCAAACATCAATGTCATTAAACTCGATTACAGAAATGATTCAAAATACACGTGGCCCGTTAGGAGTCCGTGTTGGAGGTACTGAGTGCTAGAGAATCGAACAATGTGTTTTACCTTTCATTCAGGCCTTTGGCACTTATTATAAAACTACCTTTGAACTTTCTCGAGAGAATAAGTATTTCCCTACTTCTAAGTGCTTTCTTTTTATATATGTTGAGGACCTACTAAGTCCAATCATTGTCATGGAAGCTGGCACAGGTACAAAAATGCCTGGTGTCTACATTCATGTCTGCTATTTTGCAAGCAGAGCTCACCGCTGGGTCCAACTCGGGAACACTGCATTTCCTCAGCCTAGCTGACCCACTGAATTCGCTGCCCATCTCATCAAGTGTCTCTTCAGTCCATACTGTCAGAGTTTCCTTTATTTGTTAGGTCCAACAACATGCAGGGAAGATAGGTCAAAAGAGAATCACAAAATTTGATCACATTTTACTATATGCCTGCACCCCCCTTCCCTAGCACCTTCTTCATGGCCTCTTTGACATCTTTGTTTCTCAGTGTGTATATAAGGGGGTTAACACTGGGAGTGACAATTGTGTAGAAAAGAGTAAGGAACTTGCCCTGGTCCTGGGAATAAGTGTTTGCTGGCTGGAGGTACATGTATATGATTGTACCATAGAAGAGAGAGACAACGACCAAGTGGGAGCTGCAGGTGCTGAAGGCCTTCTTTCTCCCGGCAGCAGACTTGATCCTAAGCACGGCTCGCGCAATGTACCCGTAAGAGATGAGGGTGAGCGTGAGCGGAGCCAGAATGATAAAGATTGCCAAAGCCAAAGCCAGTGCCTCCAGGGTCATGGTATCGACACAGGCCATGCCAATCAGTGCTGGCATCTCACAGAGAAAGTGGTCCACCCGCCTGTGCCCACAGCGGGGCAGCATCAATGTCTGGGGTGCCATGATTAGAGAATTGCCAAAGCCACTCAACCATGCCACAGAAGCCAACTTCCCACAGAGGCGTGGGTGCATGATGACCGTGTAGTGCAGGGGTTTGCAGACAGCAGCATAGCGGTCATAGGCCATGACAGCCAGGAGGACACACTCCACCCCACCCAGAGCCAGGACAAAGTAGAGCTGCGTGGCACAACCCAGGTAGCTGATGGTCTTGTCTGGGCCCCACAGGTTGTAGAGCATCTGAGGGATGGAGCCGGTGGTGAAACACATGTCTAGGAATGAGAGGTTGGCCAAAAAGAAATACATAGGTGTGTGCAGCCGGGAGTCCAGAGCTGAAAGCAAGATGATGGTCATGTTGCCAAGAAGAGTCAGCAGATAAAAAGTGAGGACAGCCACAAAGAGGACCAGCTCTAGGCGGGGCCGGTCAGAGAAGCCCACCAGGATGAAGCCTTCAGAGGAACTGATGTTGTCCTTTTCCATCACCTGTGACCAGGTGTTACTTGCTGGGGGAAAGATGAGTATCTGTGAAAAGTACACATATACTCCCTCAAAATGGGTGGCTGGTAAAATGGCACCATGGACACTTCCTTGGAAATGCTGGATGCTCCACCGAGAATTTCAGTCGGTGTTAATTAAGTCATCGTTTGGTCTGAGGAGCACAGCATTTGGGAGTTTTTCAGGCTCCTGGCTGTGATTATTCACCAACCTTGTGCATCAGAGAACCCAGCCTGCTGTTAGCTGAAATCTCATTCTAAACAATGTCTCATCAACACTGGGAAACCCAGAGTCATGTCCCTACTGTGCCCCTGGCCCAGCCCTGTCCTAAACCTCTCATGAAATTGTGTTTTACATCCACACAGTGTATTTTAACCCTGGGGTTGTGTGATTTTTCTGAAGCTGAGAATGCTTTCCTATAAAGAGGAAAAAGATAGAAATAAAGCTATAGCCAGAACTCACTCCCAGTGGAACTAATATTCTGTGTTCTTTTAAATCTTTTCTCCTCTCTTATTCACATTTATTCTTACAAAGAGCTCCACTCCCTGGAAAACTACACGGATCATTTTATTTATGTATCTCTTTTGAACCCATAGAAATGAAAGGTTTTTTTTATCTTTATGACACTTTATACTTTCAGTTGTTGGGCAATGTTTTTATGTCTTTGGGGGAGTATACTGTATAATGTACATTAACCAAGGACAAAGTCTCATTCTGATATTTTTACATATTTTCCTAAGCAGTTATTAAGAAGTAATAGAGTTGTGACTCTTGTTAAAATGGATGTATTGCATCTCTCAGGTGACTGGGGCACAAAATAGGGTTCCACTGCTCTAAGAATGCTTTGCCTTAATTAAATCATGTTGTGGTATGTGTCCCAGCAACAGTTCTAGCATGATTTTGTACCTTATTGGAAATTATAGGATTGTCAAAGTCCTCACTCCAGAGGCTGCAACAAGAGTCTCCAGTGGTGATGGACGAATGTGATGACATGTGGGGATAGACACCTGAGGATTAGATAACTGAGGACCAACACTTGTCATCAAGCCAGAATTTTGGGCTTTCCCTCCACCTCCTGTAACGTGAAAATTATACATATAATATATATAATTACATATACATGTATGGTTGAGAAAATACACACACATATATATACATATATAATATGTGAGAAAAAAGACATATGTATATACAAATAAACTGGGAGGGTGAGACATCAAACTGATGATAGTGAATGTCTCTGGAGGGGAAACTGAATCAGAGATTGGTACTTGCTCTATATCTACAATGTTCTATTTCTTTAAAAAGAGCTGGAAGGAAGTATGACTAGAAGAAATAGCTATTAATTCTGAATAGTGGAGTATATGAATACCTTTTCTACTAGTCTTTGTAAATTTACATACATTTAAAATATCTCAAATTATGAAAGAAAAAATAACAATATGAATTACAAATCATTTAAATATTAACATAACCAATGTTTATGGACCTCATGAACCAGGCACAAATGTTAAGCATTTGAGATAGTTTACTCCATTTCATGCTCAGAGCAGCTCCAAGAAGCCAGCTGTGTCATTACTCAACATTACAGAACAAGCCCCAGAGGCCAGAGTGACCCAGGACTCCACGTTGGAAGTTACGCTGAACAGCCTGATTACTGAGACCCGTTAATATCCTCTCCGGCAAAGCAGACCATATTAGCGTTTCATTCTTAAGGTTTTCCAGTTCAGTAGATTCCACTAGTTTTTAAGTTCATGGTTTTGGTAAGAACTCCGTTAAGTGAGTTCAAAATCCCTCTCCAGCTTTCTCAGAATGAGTGATGTTTAATCACCATCTTTAGAACTTAATCAAGCCTACATTAAAGTGCATAATACCTCTAACTGCCCACGGTTCAGCTCTAGTCTACGGTTACAAAACAAAAACCAGATGCCTGGATGGAGGCCTGGGTCCCGTTTCTCCCTAAAGGATCATTAACTTACCAAATTTGACAGCAACCTCATATTTGCTATGTCCACAGGTCTTTCTCTTTCTTGGGACTTCACTCAGGAGTCCGAGTGGGATGACCAGGGTGAAAATGAGGAGAAAGGAAAGATGAGATTCAGGAAATCTGTGAGAAAGGACAGAGGATAGGGAGGCAGCAGGCCCAGCAGCTGAGCCCGACAAAGGGAGAATGTTGATGAGCAAACAGCAGCTACACCACCTGAGGGCCCTGAGCACCCACATCCCCCTCCCGCCCCAAGTGAGGACACTGGAGGTGGCTCAGAGGTACACTCAGCACAGGGAACACAGCAGTGTTCCCAGGGTTCAATTCTGAAAAGAAAGAACTTATGGGTTTCAGGGCCAGACGCTTCCTTTTCTGCCTCCCCCTGTGGAGTAAAACTTCCTTTTCAAAAATTCCCTGAACTAATTATCTCTAACAAGGGTTGGGAGAGTGTGAGGTCTCAGAGGAAATATTACTCTTGCCAACACACACACACACACACACGCTACAGATTCACCGGAGAGAGAGAGAGTGATGGAGAGAGACCATCAAACCCTCCTCACTGGATCTCTCAAGACCAGGAGTCAGTGCTGAGCCTCAATCTTCATTCAGAACAGAGCCCAGAATCGAGGAAAGGTTGTGAGGATCTGCCTGTGCTGGTTTCCTTTGTGATGTGTGTCCTCTGTCACCTGCTTGGGGCACAAAGAAGGGCTGATCACAGTCCTTCACCATTTTATTTACTTCAGATGAGTTTTCTGTGGCATTTTAAGATCCATAATAATGAAGCTTAACTTGAATATTTTCTATTTAAGATGACTCAAGAGGAGGGTGGATAAAATGAGAAATTAACTTTGACATTTAAAATTAATACAAAAACAAAAAGAGTCCAAAAATATTAAAATAATCTTATTTCAATTTGCCAAGTTCGGTGTAGAATTAAGATTGTCCCAAAAAAGTTACTATGTATCTGACTGACAAACGACTTCAGCTGTCATTAGTGTAAATTAAGAAAGACAAAAAACAACAGCGCCCTTCAGGTCACTTCACTGCTTGTTACAGTCCTGGACCAGCAAGATAAGAAGAGGCGTCTCTAAAGCATATTTTCTGTATCTACCTGTTTAAGACTTCTAAGGGAGATGACTATCACATTTCATCTCTAGAACTGGATATTTTAATTTATACATATGAGACAATACATATAAATGTGCCTTGTACATTGAAAATATTATTTAGATCTTAATAACCATTATTATTAATATCTTATTGATGACTAACTTCAGTGGCCGTTTGTAGATCCTTTGTCAAATAGAAACAAGACACATCTGGTCATTACCATGTCAAATGCTATGTTTAAAATATAAACATGATTAAAGTCATACACAATATTCTTAACACCACTAACTAACTTTACTGGTGGAGATAGAAGATAAATAGAAAAAATTATATCATCACCATTAATTTGAAAACAAATGGCATACAATGACTGTATTCTGTCAACAGAAATATTGAAATATTTAGGTGATCAATCAAAACTAGTCAATATTAATTCCATATTCCACCAAACTTCTTGGCACAATTAGAGGAGCCATTCCCCCGAGAGTTGCTTCTTATACTTAAATTAAGTTATTAACTTGTACAACCATCTCAGCCTAATATTTTCTCATGGAAACTAGGGAGAAATGCCTGGAGAATTTGATGCTGTCAAGAATGTTCTACCTGAGATAATGAGTCCCTCTGAGAAATGAAGGGGACGAGGTCCTCGGGGGCATTAGCTCAATGGAGGATGTGGAATTCTTAGCCAAAGACATTTGGGAATCAAGTTTAAAAAAAATTTTTTTTTGCCACCTGACTTTTACCCCCTAATCTACCCCTAGTCCATCACAAATACACTTAAAATTGTAGCTGATGTAAATATAGCTGTGGAAATAAAATAGGACAGTTCAACGGTTACCAGCAATTGTGAGAGCTGCTTCCCAGCACATCACTATATGACTTGATAGGTTGTAATATGACATCGTGGACAATATGACAATGCTGTCAGAGAAAGAAATGAAGTCTATAAATGTCTCAGTCATCTTTCCCATCAAATGCTATTATATTTAAACAAGTTCTTTTATTGCAATTTAATCTAATTTTTAAAAATTATTGTAGCATTTGTGGAAGTGCACAACCAATTCTTATAAAACTTTTATCGCATGTATTCATGAGATTGAATGTCAAATATCCATCACATTTTTGAACCTCATTTCCCAAACCTGCTTTTCTTCTTCCCTCCCTCCCTCCCTCCCTCCCTCCCTCCCTCCCTCCCTCCCTCCCTCCTTCCCCCCTCATATGGAATTATTTTACACTTATTGAGGTTTGTTTTACGGCTTAGTACATGGTCTCTTTTGTTTACTGTTTTGTGCAACTTTATAAAGAATATGCATTCTGCTGTTGGTAGGGGAGTGTTTTGTTGATGTAAATTTGGTCCAGCTGGCTGTTAGTGCCATTCCAGTCTTCTCTTCCCTGCTGATCATCTGTCTACTTTCATCAGTTTTGAGAGCATTGAAATCCTAAACTATCCTTGTAGATCTAGTTTTTCTTCCAGGACATGTATTTTCAAGCCCTGTTATTGGGAACAAACAGATAGGATAGTTAAGTTTCCTTGACTAATTGATTGTTATTATTAAAGAAATGCAGTTTTGTTTTGTTTTCTCCCTGGTAATATTCCTTGCTCTGGAATCACCTTCACCTGGCATTCCGCCCTAGGAGTGGTTAGTATTTGCCTGGTCTGTCTTTGTCTAGTCTTTTACCTTTAAGCTATTTGTAATTTTATATGCAGCCCGACAATCTCTGTCTTTTAGCTGGAGGTCTTAGATGACTTATATTTTATGTTATTACTGACATTGTTGGGTTTTAACCTACGTCCTTGCTATTTGTACTATTTGAACTTTGTTTCTTCTTTTCATATTTTCTTTTGGTTCGAGTATTTCTTATTAGTCTTTTTTATCTCTACTCTTTGTTGTATTTTTTTTGGCCCCTCCAAGGTTTACAATATATATCTTTAACTTATGCAAACCTATCTTCAAATAGTGTGCATCTTCCCGTATAATACGAAACCTTCACAATATACTTCCCTCCCCTCCCCCGCCCTTAAATTCTACATGACATAAGCCCCACACACGACCATCCCCCAAACCCGCTTTTCTTCGATTCTGCCCCTGGACATCTGCCCGGCGCCAGGCCCGACAGCATCGCTGTTCCTGGGCCATCTCTCCGGAATTCTTCCGCTCAGCCGTTTGCGTCTTCCCGCAGCGCTGTCCTTCACGCCGCCTCTCTCACGGCGCTGCCGCACTAACTCTCGCCCCACTGGCCACAAGAGCCCGCTCACTGGCTAGTGTCCAGTGTCCACTACTTGACGTCATCTTCCACTCTCCCGTAGAAAGAGCGTCCCCGAAGCACCGGCGCCCTCGCCCCGCGCAGTCCCGCAGGGAGCCCGCCCCGGGAAGCGCGCCGGCGTCCCGGCGCCGAGGCCGGCTCTGAGCCAGCCGCCTTCCCGGGCCCGCCTGAGGGGCTCCTGCTCCCTTCACCCTCCTAATGCACTAAAGTGCCACCCTCTTTCCCGAACAAAGAAAAACTGAATCTTCTCTGGAAAATAATTTGGACTAAAGGGAAGGCGCGTAGCCGCCGGACGGAGGGCGGCTGGGGCTCGGGCTCGGGCTCGGGCTCGGCCTCTGCAGCGCCCCCTCGCGGCCCCCGGGCCGTCCGCTCCCCCACGGCTCCCTCCTCGGCCTGTCCGCGACGTCTCGCCGAATACGAGCTAAACGACGTCTCCTGTGACCGAAGCAAAGCCATGAGCTCGCTCGCTTGGGCTTCGCCGCCGCTGCTGAAGAGGGGCCCGGACGGCTGGGCCGGCGTCTTCCCCGCCTCTGCTGCCGGGGCGACTCAGCGGCTGCTGAGACGGAAACCAGAGAGAGAGAGAAGAGAAACGCGGCTTTGCGGGGGAAGAGCGGGAGGCGCCGCGCTCGTCCGCGTGGAGGCCACGGTGCGGAGGCGGGCGGCAGGCGGCCCGACGGGCGCCGGGACGCGCGGACCCGGCCGGCGCGCAGCCCCCGCACCCGCCCGGCGAGCCCTGTCCCCGCGGCCGGGGCGGCGAACGCGAAACGAGCCTTCGCGGCCCCTCCTGGGCGCCCCCCGTGGGCCTTTGGGGTAAAGGAAGGACCGGCGAGAGTCTAAGGTCGAGATTCTGGGCCAACTTCCAGACTTGAGAATCGAGGAAACCGGAGCGCAAAGGGAATCGTTCCAGAGAAGCGCCGGGTTCCCCACGTAGGACCCGGTGGTCTGAGTCAAGTTGCTCGACAGAAGCGAATCCTCCTTTTTCTTTCTTTCTGTCGTCTGGGAAAATAGAAGGAACGCTCGAGCCCCGAGCTCGCTGGGAGGACCGCCGAGAGTGGTCACCAAACGGCCAGGGGTCGCCGCAGCGCCGACGGCGCCGAGCGCTGGACAGGATCGCGGCGGAGACAGCAGTCGCTTTATTTTCAGAGACTAAGCCCGGAGTCCAGGAAAGTTATTGCTCAAAAGCCCCAACTCCCCAGCCAGGGGTCAGGGCGGGTTATGAGGGTTCAGGCGAAGCAGGTACGTGGGAGCCTGGCCTCCCGACTTTAACCGGAGGACGTCGGAGCCTGGCGAAGGGGCGTCGGCACCAGGCTTCCCGGCCGCCGGCGCTCCCCTCTGAAAGGGCCGGAGTTCAAGTTCCGGCCACGTCCCGGATCCTTGGGTTCCGAGCGGGGCAGGCCGAGGCCTGGTTCCGCGCGCAGCCGGGGGTCAGTCCCTCCTAGCGCCTCACGACTCGCAGCTTGGGCATGTTGTCTCTGAAAAGCAACTCAGTATCTTGTTACCAGAATAGGGCCATTTGAGCTGGTTCTGCGGTTACCAACGCAGATCCCAGAGCTACCGGGGCTGTGAGCCCTCCTTGGCCCCAAACCTAAACTCCATACAAATGTGCGTGTACAAAGGGCTCTCAGGAATGTGTCCATATCTTTCTTCACGGTCTTACCGGGATCTCTAACCACATGCCCCCCACTCCAGACTTGAAGGGGAGATGGGCAGGAATAGGTTTGAGCCATGGTGAGCTTTCAAAGGTGCATTTAACGAATGAGTTGGGCCCTTATGTTGGTACGCAGAGTGGGCAGAATCTCCCCGAAAAAGAAGAGGCCAGTGTCATCAGATCCTGGATCCGGGAGCGATTTTCCAGCTCCTTGCATAGCAGATAGCTGATAGCAATAGAAAACAATCCGCCTGTGACATGCAAATGGCCGTCTGGCGGTGGAACACCTCCGGCCTCCGCAGCGCCCCCCAGGGGTCCTGGCCTTGTCTGCACGTTCACTTCAGCATTCCTGATCTGCAAGCGGGGTCCATTGTTTGAATTCTCCTTTGAACTGGTGGTAACACCTCACCAGTTACCTCATTAATGAGTCAAATAAAGTCCAAGAGGGGTTTACTTTCAATGAGAGTCGTGATCGTGCCTTTTTGGAAAATTAGCCTTTATTGGGACCTTTGCGCTCGACCATGAGCATGAAGCAGAAGGCAAACGCCCAGAACCCTACTCCCGCCTCCCTTTCCTCGGGGCGGAACAGCGAGCGGCCCCCGGCTCCCCTCCCTCCTCCCAGAGCCTCCTCTCCTTCCCTTCAGGCCTCTTCCCGCCCGAACCGTCGAGCCGGCGCCCCCGCCCCAGCAAACTGGGGGGAAGAGGCCGCCGGAGGCTCCGCACCCAGGGGCGCTGGCGGAAGGGGCGGGGTCTGCGCCCCAGGGGCGGGGCCTCCACGCGCGGCCCGGAGCTGGGGGCGCTCTGAGCCTGCGGTGAAAGGGGGCGTCTCTGAGGAGAAAAGAAGCGTTACGAGGTTCTACCAAATAAGAGCGAAACAGCGTCTAAACCTGTTTTTGAAAAGAAAATGAGCTGACAGCGCCACAAAAATGACGTAAAGAGCACATTCCCGGAGCCAGCGCTTCAGTCTAGCAGCTGGCATTGGTGGTTCAGTGGTAGAATTCTCGCCTGCCACGCGGGAGGCCCGGGTTCGATTCCCGGCCAATGCATCTGCCTTTTTTTTTGTTTTTTTGTTCTTAATCTTTCCAACCATGTTGAAATGCTCCAGTTCAAAGGTCGGCCCCTTCCACACTCGAACTTCGGGCTTACACATCCCGACTGTAGGCCTGGGGTCGTTTCTGCCGGGCGCGGGGCAGGCTGGCGACGGGCTGTTTTATAACAGAAACATCGAGTGTTTTGCGTTCATAATATCTGGACTCAATGTATTTTGGATTCATTGTGCTGTTTGAAGCGTGAGTAAAATTAAATGGTCTTTGAAGGAAAATCATTTAACAAAAACTTTTAAAAGGAAATATAATCAAGGAATAAGCTTAAAATACCCACGCGTTGCCGGTGAGCAGAGTGGCGCAGCGGAAGCGTGCTGGGCCCATAACCCAGAGGTCGATGGATCGAAACCATCCTCTGCTAGCTGTTTTGGGGGGGGAATTGGAGGCGTTCAGAAAGTAATCCTACACAACCTTGTTTTTATCTTGTCCCCCCCATCCCACGGGGTGTCTGCACCTAACAAAATCTTGGACAAGTGCACCGGAAACGTACTCAGCCTAGGAAATTTAGAATAAAAAATAAATTAATTTATAAATTAATTTAAAATAATTTAAAAATAAAATTTAAAAATCACAAATCGAAAAGGTTCTAATTGGGAAATGTCATATGTACTCTGTCTGAGACAACATGAAACCTAAAAATGAAATGAAATCTGGACACAGATGGAGCTCATGTTGTTCACTCCTGCATCTGTGCAGAGGGGATGAAAGGGCGGCGAGGGTATCGCTTTGAGATGCAGGAAAGGGGAGTTTAGGCACCACTGGAAGACACTGAAGGGGAAAATTGAAGGACTTTCCCTGGAGCCTTGAGTCCACTCCGGATTCCTGGCTACCCAGAGTTCAGCCCACTTCGTGTCCGTGGGGTCTTTCTGGGGTCCGCTCCTCTTATTGCGCACAGGGTTCTGACTTAGGTCGCAGGATTTCTAATCGTGGACTCAGATCGCAGCCTGACCCTGCCGCCCACTCGCCCTGATGGCCGCGAAGAACGCGGCCGACCGGCTGCTGGGCTCCTTACTCAACATTTTTTGCGCAGGGAGCCTCCCAACCGTCATGTTCGCCTTATGGCTCTGGAGGCCCGTGATTCCCGCACAAAACGCAGGGGCCACAATTTTACCTTCCACAGAAAATCTAGCAAAAACACACCAGCTAAGTCTAGCTGGCAAATTGGAGCCCAGGGCGGGCTTTTCAAATAGTCCCGCCGCCCAGTTGGACGCGGGGGCCTTCCCCGCACTGCCCAAGGCCAAGGGGGAGCCTCTCAAAGGGCTCTAAAGAGCCCACACTAAATTGGCACACAGTGCGCCTAATGCTTATCCAAAAATGCGTGCGGAGGGCTATTAAATAAGCATTTGGCCCTTACCTTCCTCGCCCAGGCCAGCCCCGTACCCTTCTAAGGAAACTAGACTACAGGGAAAACGAGCCAGCTGTTCCCGTGAGTGTGAGTGGCTCCGAAGAGAGCCTTTGGGTTTCACAGTGGCGGGAGCACATCACTTGGAGCTGGTGTACTTGGTGACGGCCTTGGTGCCCTCGGACACGGCGTGCTTGGCCAGCTCCCCAGGCAGCAGCAGGCGCACGGCCGTCTGGATCTCCCGCGACGTGATGGTCGAGCGCTTGTTGTAATGCGCCAGGCGCGACGCCTCGCCCGCGATGCGCTCGAAGATGTCGTTGACGAAGGAGTTCATGATGCCCATGGCCTTGGACGAGATGCCGGTGTCGGGGTGCACCTGCTTCAGCACCTTGTACACGTAGACCGAGTAGCTCTCCTTGCGGCTGCGCTTGCGCTTCTTGCCGTCCTTCTTCTGCGCCTTGGTCACCGCCTTCTTGGAGCCCTTCTTCGGGGCGGGCGCGGACTTGGCCGGCTCCGGCATGGTCGCGACAAACCGCCGAACAAACTGCTAAATAATGGGAAGAACGCGTGGAAAGCTGCGAGCGTCCTCTGGGTTCCCAGCCTCTTAAAGGAGCCGGTGAGTAAAGTCGTGTCTGACTGGCGGTGACTCCTGGAAACGTCACATGAATGTCGTCCAGTCAAAATAAGTGTGTTTCAGAACCAGGATCCCATTGGTTGAAGTGAACCGGCTGTAACTTTTGGCCAATGGCACAGATTCACTTTCGCGCCCTGGAACCGCTATAAAGAGGGCCCCTCTGGATGACTCGACTCCTACCCAGGTCAGAGCGGAGGTTTTCATCCACTATGTCTGGACGCGGAAAGCAGGGCGGCAAGGCGCGCGCCAAGGCCAAGACGCGCTCCTCGCGGGCCGGGCTGCAGTTCCCCGTGGGCCGCGTGCACCGCCTGCTGCGCAAGGGCAACTACGCGGAGCGGGTCGGGGCGGGCGCGCCCGTGTACCTGGCGGCCGTGCTGGAGTACCTGACGGCCGAGATCCTGGAGCTGGCGGGCAACGCGGCCCGCGACAACAAGAAGACGCGCATCATCCCGCGCCACCTGCAGCTGGCCATCCGCAACGACGAGGAGCTCAACAAGCTGCTGGGCAAGGTCACCATCGCGCAGGGCGGCGTCCTGCCCAACATCCAGGCCGTGCTGCTGCCCAAGAAGACCGAGAGCCACCACAAGGCCAAGGGCAAATAAGGCATTAGTAGCAACGTTCAACACCAAAGGCTCTTTTCAGAGCCACCCACGTTTTCGCTAAAAGTGCTTTCGTATTGTAGCCGATAACTGAAAATCAACAAAGTGGAAACAGACTCGGAGAATAGACTGACAGCTCTCAGAGGGGGACAGGGTTTCAGGACCATGTGAAAGATGAAGGGATTGAGCAAAAAATAACAAACTCAGACCAGAGAGAAAAGGGTGGGGGAGGTAGGAGGGGGGTGTAAGTGGTAATGAAAGGAGACTTGACTTGTGGTGAGCACATAATACAATACACAGGTGATGTATTATAAGATTGTACACCTGAAACCTAAATAATTAACCAATGTCACTCCAGTTAAAAATACATATATTTACCGTAGCTCCTCAGCCTACCAGTAGGTGTCAGTGTAAACACCTAGAAAGGTGAAAGTACCTCCAATGAAAACAAAAGTTAGCATCAGCCTAGTAAAAGCGATTAGAGATGCTCTGCACCAGGTAATTAAGGGGATGAATGCTGCAGGCCCTCAGGGTTAAACCACCAGAAAAACAGGACTGGAATAACAATGCTTGATCAAAGGTGAATATTCAAATACAAATTAGTTAGTGAATGATAAGGCGATAAAGCCACCCATCTGTCTGTTGTTCAAGGGTTGTTTTGCTTCTTAATGAGACTCATCTGCAACTCGCCCAACTTCCACTCAGCAGGGCCCTAGTTGACCGTAAATAAAATTCTTCATGCCCCGGAGTCATACCCTTTAGGCAAAGCTTCTAAACAGGGCCCAGCATGACTTTAAAAAGAGAAACAGTTAATCTTTTTGTATCATTTACAGGTTTGAGGATTTTTTTTCTTAACCCCATTTTACGGAAATCTCAGTTGAAATTGTAAAACTTAGTGGAATGCTTTACATGAGAATGCTAGCTATTGAAAAGTAAATGTTATGTAGCTATAATATCAAACGTGAAAGTTAAACAGACATTTAGAAAAAGCCTATAAAAAACATTTTTTAGTTTCTAAATTTACAGAAATGAAGAAATTGACGTGAAATTAGGCTTCCTAAACTTGAATGAGGCCAAAGAATCACGTGGCCAATCCCATTAGTGCGCCTGTTCAAAATGATCAAAGGAAAGCCAGTTTCAGGTGCCAAATTTTAAAATTTTTATTCATGAAACAAAATATATCATTGTGATATTTACATTAAATTCTGCGGAGAAAAGCCGAAGAACATTGTAGAGAAAAGGCGTGAAGACTGAAGAGGCGAGAAAGGGTAGAAAACAGCGGCTGTTGAAAGGGTGGGTGGGAGGAAGAAGGTAATTTCCGGTCTGAGGGCCGGCGACTCCCCTGAGACCAGAAGCTATCGCCGCCTCCAATAACTTCACTAGGAGTTTGATGGGTAGGTGCCTGGTCCAATCAAAGCGGGGCTCGCCTTATATATATATATATATATAATATATATATATATATATACTGGTTGAGGCCGCTCGCTCCCATTCTTCCACGAACTCTCGCCTTAGGCGTTTGGCGATGGCTCGGACGAAGCAGACGGCGCGCAAGTCCACGGGCGGGAAGGCGCCGCGCAAGCAGCTGGCCACCAAGGCGGCCCGCAAGAGCGCGCCGGCCACGGGCGGCGTGAAGAAGCCGCACCGCTACCGGCCCGGCACGGTGGCGCTGCGCGAGATCCGCCGCTACCAGAAGTCCACGGAGCTGCTGATCCGCAAGCTGCCCTTCCAGCGCCTGGTGCGCGAGATCGCGCAGGACTTCAAGACCGACCTGCGCTTCCAGAGCTCGGCCGTCATGGCGCTGCAGGAGGCGTGCGAGGCCTACCTGGTGGGGCTCTTCGAGGACACCAACCTGTGCGCCATCCACGCCAAGCGCGTCACCATCATGCCCAAGGACATCCAGCTCGCGCGCCGCATCCGCGGGGAGAGGGCGTAAACTCTCTTAGGGGGCGGAACCTTGAACCCAAAGGCTCTTTTCAGAGCCACTTTCATCCACCCTGACGGGGGCTGTTACACTCCTAGCGTAGGTGTTAAAAGCTCAAGCTTAGCGCACAATTGACTAGAATGGGGAACGGTACTGGAGTTCCCTCCAGAACAATGGCTATCATTTTCCTCAAGCTTATTAGGTGTAGAAATTCGCATCGCAAGGCCTCTTGTGCAATGTTTACTTACCTATTTAGGGAAACCTGAGTTGCTTAACAGCAGTTTAAAAGGCAACAATGTCTCCGCAGAGGTAGTTGCCATGTGGACCCTTGGGTTATTCGCCTGTAAGGAGCTAGAGAGAAGGGATCCATCCACAGGAAAGGAGCTGTACCCACCGCTCACATGGGGTTCAGAGAATAGATACTGACATTTCCCTTCCCCACTCTGGATATTGACATTCTGGCAGCAGAATTTTGATGGACTTTGTTCTCTGGTGTCTCCAAAACACAGAAGGGCACCTTCCATGTTCTAATTGTCCCATGAAGAGCTGACTGATTTGAACTCTCCACGTCCCCAGGCAGAGGGAGCGCACATCTAGGTTAAGTCAGGCAATGTTGGTGTTTTGCCTAGCATCTAGCACTTAGTGGGCAGATCTCAGTTTTTCTTACTGATACTAAATCTCTCTTTTACTGCTCCACAAAACAGGCCGAACTGTGCTGAAACTAGCTCTGTCTACCAAGAAAATGAGCTATTATTCAGATGGATCTTTGTTATGAGAGTTGTGTTTCTCACTTGTTCAGGAGTATGACCTTGTAACCCTATATGATAAAGCCCTAAAATGTTTTTTTCACACGCATTCCAAGATTTGATATTAGCCGTCTGTCTTTTCTTTGCCAACTTCCCGGAGCCTGGTAGTGCAGATCTGTGTGAGCAGCAGTCCACAGGCACCATGCTTTGAAGACCTGGTTGCTGAGCCCTGGAAGCCAATTGCCTAACATCCTGGTGACCTCCCTGAGGTTGAATCCACAGTGAGACTACTTAGGGCAATGATACCTCCCAGCCCACCTGAGGCCTTTCAGTCAGGAAGGGCCCACAATAGAGATGGCCTGTTTATACTGACCAATACTCTTGCTGGCTGGGAAGGGCACCCTCTCCAGGAAATGTGCAGTCAATATAACTAACTCTCCAAATTAACCTTTCAGTTCTTATTATATGAAGATTTTATTCAGGGGCAGTGAGTAGTTCGAGTTATGTGAGCATTTCAAATTATGTGGACACGGACACTCCATGTCTCTCAGAACATTCCATATGCTGAACTACAATGGTCTGGCAGCCTTACACCTAAGTTCCTTCTGGACTTTAAACATGCTTTCATCAACCCATGCAAGGAATTGAATTTAGCTCTAGGAATGGCACAAAGAAATGAACATTCAGCAACACCAGACCATTTGGCTCATGCTAATGGGCAGATGGTGATCCAAGTACTAAGGTAAGAGTCACGGGGCAAGTTGTAAGAATGATCAGCCTGGAATATTCATTTTGTTTACTGGAAATCTACAAAAATATCAGAAAGTCGTAGGTGAATATGCATGTCTGAACTCAGGAGATAAGTCTGGATGGACATAAAGATTTGGGAGTTGTTATGCTCACTTCAGCAGCACATATACTGAAATTGGAATGATACAGAGATTAGCATGGCCCCTGGGCAAGGATGACGTTCGGATGACGTTGTGAAGGGTTCCATATTTTTTGAGAGTCTTACGCTAAGTGAAATAAGCCAGTCAGAGGAAGACAAATACCAAATGATTTCACTTATATGTGGAATCTAATGAACAAAATAAATTAACAAACAAAATAGAAAAAGATTCACAGATACAGAGAAGAGACTGATAGCTGTCTCTGGGTGGGGGCCTGGGTGAAAAGGGTGAAGGGATTGAAATAAAATTAAAAGAGTTGGGAGTCATTAGTATATAAAAGTATTTAAAGCAAAGGAGTGGCCTACAGATCCCCTTTGGCTCCTCACCTCTTTTGACCTCTGCCTTAGGGCCAATGTCCAACTTCTTGTCATTCTCCTGCCATATCAGAAGCCCTGGGCCTGGTGCTGCTCATTCTGCACTGGATTCCTATACTTTCCTCCAGTTCCCAACTTCCTTTCATCATCAGCCCAGATGTTACCGCTCACAGATCTGACTCCTCCTCTGAGCTCCCCCAATACAATGCTACATTATGCTTTGCTTTTGTGTTACTCCCCATTAGACTGAGTTTCTTTAGAACAAGCAGTGTCTTACTAATGTATTAACACATGGTACCTAAGGGGGAAGTAAATATTTGTTGGAAGCATAAGTGCATTATAATTTAATAGAAAACAGATAAAAAATAGTCATTGTGACTGCATTTTTTGAAATGGCAGACTGCTAAGTGGCATAAATGCTCCAATCCTTTCCAAGGCCTAGAATAAAAGGACCTTGCTATGCTGGTATAGAAAAGAAAAACTTACCAGAATCTGCGACCTCTCTAATCTCAAAAGAGCCTCAGGCATTTTCAGTTTGTTCATATTTTTCAAACTGTAGGTCTCCACCATCACTGCTCTTGGAATCCACTTAGTAGCATCCAGTAGTCATTGTTATGACATGTGGACACCTAGTATGCCAATGTGGTAATACATATACTGTCAAGTAGTAATATGAATTAGTCAAATGCTTTTAGCAAACACTTTAAAGGCAACTATTTGTTAAAGACTCAAGATTTGCTACCTCCCTGCTGACACACAACATATGCTTAGATTTGATGAAACCTGTCATTAGGCTACAGCTAATTTCCAGTGTGGACCTGGGTGACCACCTCCAGATCAACTTAATGACCTTCTAGATCCAATATGACCTTGGAATGATAGCCTGCTTAGGACAAATATAGAGTGGCAACTTATCTTGTTTGCAAAGGCTCCTAAATGCCTTTTCTGAAATGTGGACGAGGCGAGGCAGCTAAGAGTGAAATCTAACTTGACAGCATACTGTGTGTCACAATTCTACTGAACCAAGAGGTAAAGGTGATTAATTAAAGATGCAATGAAGTAGTGCTATCTTTTCAGTGACTATAGCAGTGGCTCTGAAAAGAGCCTTTGTTTACTTGTTTTCAAACCTCTTGCTTACTTGGCCTTGTGGTGGCTCTCGGTCTTCTTGGGCAGCAGCACGGCCTGGATGTTGGGCAGGACGCCGCCCTGCGCGATGGTGACCTTGCCCAGCAGCTTGTTGAGCTCCTCGTCGTTGCGGATGGCCAGCTGCAGGTGGCGCGGGATGATGCGCGTCTTCTTGTTGTCGCGGGCCGCGTTGCCCGCCAGCTCCAGGATCTCGGCCGTCAGGTACTCCAGCACGGCCGCCAGGTACACGGGCGCGCCCGCCCCGACCCGCTCCGCGTAGTTGCCCTTGCGCAGCAGGCGGTGCACGCGGCCCACGGGGAACTGCAGCCCGGCCCGCGAGGAGCGCGTCTTGGCCTTGGCGCGCGCCTTGCCGCCCTGCTTTCCGCGTCCAGACATAGTGGATGAAAACCTCCGCTCTGACCTGGGTAGGAGTCGAGTCATCCAGAGGGGCCCTCTTTATAGCGGTTCCAGGGCGCGAAAGTGAATCTGTGCCATTGGCCAAAAGTTACAGCCGGTTCACTTCAACCAATGGGATCCTGGTTCTGAAACACACTTATTTTGACTGGACGACATTCATGTGACGTTTCCAGGAGTCACCGCCAGTCAGACACGACTTTACTCACCGGCTCCTTTAAGAGGCTGGGAACCCAGAGGACGCTCGCAGCTTTCCACGCGTTCTTCCCATTATTTAGCAGTTTGTTCGGCGGTTTGTCGCGACCATGCCCGAGCCGGCCAAGTCCGCGCCCGCCCCGAAGAAGGGCTCCAAGAAGGCGGTGACCAAGGCGCAGAAGAAGGACGGCAAGAAGCGCAAGCGCAGCCGCAAGGAGAGCTACTCGGTCTACGTGTACAAGGTGCTGAAGCAGGTGCACCCCGACACCGGCATCTCGTCCAAGGCCATGGGCATCATGAACTCCTTCGTCAACGACATCTTCGAGCGCATCGCGGGCGAGGCGTCGCGCCTGGCGCATTACAACAAGCGCTCGACCATCACGTCGCGGGAGATCCAGACGGCCGTGCGCCTGCTGCTGCCCGGCGAGCTGGCCAAGCACGCCGTGTCCGAGGGCACCAAGGCCGTCACCAAGTACACCAGCTCCAAGTGATGCCCCGGCAGAGCGACTGATCGGTCTCGCTCACACCCAAAGGCTCTTTTCAGAGCCATCCAGGTTTCTCAGAGAGAACTGGCACTCACTTTATCCTGCTTAAGAGGTAGGCAATGTCAGTTTTTAATCTGAAGACTGTAAAATGCTTCTTAGTTTGTGTAAAAGTCCCACTGGGCATTGTGTGTTTCATATTAGATTGCTAACAATTTTTAAGGAAATATTACAAGCGCCAAACACGATTCATTTCTGATGCTGATTCCACCTGACACCCAGGCTCAATATACTGCTGAGAATCCCGGGTGGAGGAAACTGGTTAGTGACTAGAGAACCGCAGGCGCTCTTCACGGTGAAACACGACCAGCTCCTAGTGAGGACCGTTGGCTGAGAGCTAAGTCCCTTCAGAGGCCACGGCGCCGCCCCCACCCCCCGCTGCATGAACATCCCATAAATCGATTTAAGGGAACCCCCTTTTTGTAGCAGCAGCTGTGGTCTGCGCCCGGCCACCTCACCGGGCCTGCGCCTGCACAACACATCCCAGCGGCGCTGGGATGAACGCGGGGAAAGGAAGTTAGAAGCGAAACATCTTTCACCAGTTAGGGGCGAGCCTCGCTCGTCCAGACGCTTCTGCCGCAGTTTGAATTTCCTCGGGGGCTCCGGGGGCACGCGTCCGGAGCAGGGAAGGGCTCCGCAACACCACCCGCACCCTCCTGCTTGCTCCGGACGCGGCCTGATCCTGCTTCGTGTTTTTCGCTGTTTTAATGTTTCACCTCCTTCCAGGGCGATTGTAACCTTGCCAAGTGTTCTTGGGCCAGCTCCACATTTCCTCCCACTTTTAACCGCTCACTCCCACCCCCCTTTCTCGACGAGCGAGAAGTCCTAAGTGGGAGGCAGTCCTTTCGACCCGGGGGGACGGGGCAGGACAGGGGTCAGGACAGGGGTCAGGTCGCTTTTCCTCCAGGGGACAGCGCAGGCTCCCGGCGTGTGCGCAGGAGCTTCAGGGCTGCCCAGCTCTTCGGGGACCCCTCTGGAGATAGGAGTCCCCAGCATTCTACAGACCATCAGATACGATTTTAAATCCCAACATCTTTTCTGCTTTTCTAGCTGTTACTCAGCCTTTTCCCATTAAAAGACAGAAGGCCTTAGGCTTGTGGAAATAAAAAGCACGGGATTTGGGCTGAGTTTATGAGCTCAGGGAGCAAAGGACAGAGTCCAGAAGCCACATCTGCAGACAAAAGCAGTGACTGTCCCCTCTGACCTGGAGAAGGGGGCTGGTTACGGGAGTGGAGTATTTATGGGGTTTAATATTCGTCCATTTCTTTACTGCACCAATGCTGGGCATCATCTCCTAAGGTGTACCTTAGTATCCACACAACAAACCGTGAATGGCCACTCTCACTTGATCAGCTTTATGTCCCGTTTCTCACTCTTGCATCCAGTGAATCTTAGCTTTAATTGTGCATCAGAATTGCTGGTGGAATTTTGAAAGAAAGAAAAATATCACTGCGTACACCTACCCCAACCCCAGAGATTCTGATTTAATTGATCAGAGGAGGGGCCTTGGTGTCAGGGTATTTGAAATTCCCCAGGTGGTGCTGATGACTGGGAGGGTTGAGCCGTGGGAAGCAGCCTCTGAGATGGCACCAGGAACCCACCTTCTGAAGTCTGGTCCCTTGGGGAGCGTAGCACTAGCAGGTTGCTCAACAGGATGTGGCCGAAGCAATGGCAGGACACTTCCAAGGTGAGGTGAGAGGAATCCATCTTGGTCACTCTCACTGTCCAGTCACTTGCTCCAGAAGAAGGAGGCCAGCCCTTGGCTTCCTTCAGATGCCTCTTCAGATGCCCACAGAGTGAGGAACTGAGGCCTCCAGCTGGCAACATTATAAGGAACCGTCTTCTCGGACCTTGGAAGCTCAAGGCCCAGTCAAGCCTTGATATGATCAAAGTCCTCGACAGCAACCTCATGAGAGGCCCTGAACCAGAACCACACAGCAAGCTGCTCCCAGATTCCTGACCCTCAGAAACTGTGAGGTAATAAATGTTTGCTGTCTTAAACCGCTGGATTTGGGGGTAACTTCAGTCTTTTCTTTCAAGCTCAAAACTTCTTACACCTCTTCCAAGAAACTTTCCTGGATTGTCACATTCCATAATAATATTTACTACCTCCAAATTCCTACAGCAGTCAATATTAAATTATTATTATATTAAACCATATTTAACATTAATTATATAATGCACATTTTATATAATACTATAATACTTAATTATATATGTATATAAAAGACATAGATATATAATTTAAATAGAAATATAATAGCATCATTCTGTCATTTACTGTTTTATGAGGGTGCATATATTGTACTCAGTCATTTGAGTTCCACTTTCACAATTTTTTTTTTTTTTTGCCATATCTGGATATAACCTAAACTATTATTTACTTTATTTTCTTTAAATATACTCTTTAGAAAATAGTATTTTAAAAAACAACGTTGCATCACTACCCTAGTGGGAAATTTTTACCTCTGACCATGAACAGAAACTAACTATGGAAAAAATTTGGTTTTCTTTATTTCCACCACCACTTTGGAACAATTTTTTATTCAATTCTAGTTATATGCTGTTTACTGCCTGTTACATAGAGCTTGAGACCTGCTTTTTGTTATAAAGTTGAAAGGGCGCAGGGTGGGTAGGATTAGCAAACATCAGAAGAGATTTAAAAACATGCCAATATACAAGATTTAAGGAGCATGGAAAAGAGAATATTTTTACTCTCTATTTCAATATTTTAACCACCAAAGTTCACATACTATGTACCATAATTTCCTGAACTCCTCATGGTACTTTGTACAGATGTAGGAAAATGTTGGTTTGATTAATGTATTATTTAATTGAGCCACTAATATATGCCTAACTCAGGAAATACAAAAATATATAACTCGAGAAGTTCACATTGTGGTAAAACATTTATAGTCATACTTAGATTTATTTCTCAAACTGTTTAATAATTACTTAATTTGTTGAAATTTTAAAAAAATCTATGTAATACATTTTTCATGGTAACTTTTACATGTATACCTCATCCAGGTCCCAAGAATGTGCTTAGAATCAGTGTACATTATCTCATAAAGTCCTAAAAAAAAAAACCCTTGGGGCCTTGTTATTGTCTCCATTTTGCAGACCATTAAGAGGATGGGATGGAGTGGAATGGGCCACTGGGGAGAAAAAGGGACATTAGTAATATTTTAAACAAAAATAAAATTTTTTTAAAAAAAAGAGAGAATCAGAGGCTTGCCCTGGCCAGGTGGCTCAGTCGGTTGGAGCATCGCCTGGACACCAAAAGTTTGCATGATCAATTCCGGGTCAGGGCACATACCTCGGCTGTGGGTTCAGTCCCCAGTTGGGGCGTTTATGGGAGGCACCAATCGCTCTTTCTCTTTCTCCCTCTCCCTCTCCCTTTCTCTTAAATCAATAGATATATTTTTTAAAAATACAAAAAAAACCCCTACAGCTTGTAATCCTTAACCAGGCATCTTGAGTCTCTCCCTAATTTTTTTAAAAAAACATTACAGAAAGAGAGATTCATAGGCTCATCGAAGTAGCAGGCGTGGAGCAGCCCATGTCTACTCAGGTGATAAAACTTGGGAAAAACTATTTGTTAGGGTTAGATTTTCTCACCTGTTTCTATGCTCTGATTTCCTTCTGTTCTATAAATTGTTCTTTAGGTCAAAATATTGACAAAAAAAATTAGTTGGGGAAAATCATGTGGAGCCACCAGCTATAAATTCCAATGAACACCAGTGACATTCTGGTTTGGATTCCCTGGAATCGCTTCCCAAGGCTGATCAGCAATGGCATAAATGAGTCTGGGTTCATTACTCCTGGCTCACCAGGGTGCAAGTAACCCGCAAGACCTAGTTTTGATTTCTTTAATTTTTTTCTCCCTTTCTTTTAGGAATTTTTTCTAATATTGGAGTGTGAGAGACCTGCTATGTGAACCTTGTCTAGAGGGCCCGAATGTTCTCTGCAAGTTCCTCTCCATTCTGCAGATTTTAGCCACCCTCCTCCGTATTCTGACGGGCATCATCTTCGTTGCTGACAGTTCCCAAGCAGCTGATACAACACACACACACATACACATTCTCCAGGCCCAGTATATCTGTGTTCAGGTAACTTAGTCCCTCTAAATTCTGGTCCCATTCCCTCTCCTGGGTATTATCTGCTGATTCCCTCATTCTGCAGAACAAAACAGTATCAGAATTGGCAGCTGAATTATCTGCATTAGTGCACTAATGGACAGGATCAAAGGTACATATGCTTTGAAAAGTAGTGATTTAAAAACTCTAAATGTGTGGAGAATTTACTGTCCTCAAATATCTTGAGAGATGTGAGAGAAAATACATTTTTTTAAAAAAAGTGTAATTTATCTTCTAACAGAATTGAGGGAGTGGTAGACACACGTAGTTTCATAAATACATACAATTATGGAATACATACATGCATGTGCATACAAACACATACACGGCCCCTCCACAGAGCTGTCAAAGCTTTTATGAGAAGCTGAGTAGACAGGAGGTTCATAACTGCTGGAGAAGATTGGCTGCCAATTGTAGACAAAATCTTAAGTTTTCTGAATCTACATACCCTTTTAATGGCCTCTCTGTCAGCGTTTTTCTCTTACTCTCTAAAAGAAAGTAATACTATCTAGAGAAATACCATTAGGTTTGGGGTCCTCATAAGATTTCCTTATGACAAAATAGGTAATGCCTAGAAACTTGTTTTATACAACTTATATTTTTACCTCTCAGCTTTTATCTATACCCTTGCCCTGCCTGTATCAAAGATATCCACTGACTGATATTTTCAAACATTTATTTATGAAGCTACCTCTTAAAAATATTTTTTAAATCACATATTTACATGTGCTTCAATAGAAATTTGGTTTTCTTGTCCAGCTTTATAAAAAGGTACCATATATCAACCTTATGAGATTTATATTTCTAAAATTCAACTAAGTGCTGTGTGTTTCAGCTGTTTTCTCTGCTATATGCTCTCCCATTGTGTGAATGTGCCTCAATAAATGTCACCTCAATAAATATTTATTACTCTGGCCATGAACGTGTGGTTGCTTCTAGTAGTTTGCCATTAAAAATAACACTGCTCCGTTGTAGCATGTCTCATCACACATGTGCAGAATATTCTCATGAAAACACCTGGGAGTGAAACTGTTGAGCCACTGGAGTAATGTAATTGAATACAGGGTATTGTCAAAACTTTCAGCAAATACAATTCAACACGGAAGCCATTCCACACTGATCCTGGGCAAAGGCCAAAACAGTTTTAAATACCTATGTCATTCCTAAGGAAAATGGAGATGGATTTCAGCTTCTTGGGTTGGGGGTGGGGAATGGTCCACCTCCTGTTATTTTTTTTCTCTGTGCCCTTGAATGGCAGCTGCCACAGGCACAGGCGCAGTCCCAGGGCAAGGATGCGATCACGGGTCTTCGGTACTGGTTACCAAAGCCCTGGCCCCACTGCCCTGTTTTTCTGCTCTACCTTGTAATTTTTAAAAATTTCTTCCAATTAGTAGAGAAACAGTACATGCAAGAGAAGCAGAAAGAAAACATAGAGCAGATCTGACAGAAAGAGTAACTTAAGAAATATGAGAAAGTGGGTAAAATGGCAGTTCCCCCACAAATCCCCACGCCCAGAATTCTCCAAAGACGAGGGGCACAGGGAAATCTGCAGTTCATTTCAAACTACCAGTGCAGCACCTGGAAGTGCCATCGCTGCTGCTCACGTGGGGCTGTTGGATGAATAAGATTCTAGAATTGTGCTCTCATTTCCATTTCTTCTCCTTTTTCATTCCTAACTTAATATTTAAGAAACCAACACACAAGGAAAGGGAGGAGGACCAGCATTGCCATGCACCCCCAAGGGGAAAAAGAAAACTTGTTTTCAGTGTGTGCCAAGAGCTATATTAGCAATGTACACATTAAATCAAGAACACTCAAAAAATACTAAGAAACGTTTCGCCAGATTGACAGTTTCAAAGGCGACTGAATTGTTTTGAGAAAGTATGTTGCTTTACTGCGCGTCTGGTAATGAACCTGGTACTTATTGAGAGACCCATGTAAAACCAAACAGGGATGCGGCAGCGTGCACTGCATTCTAGTGAAAGCACTTTTAACAAAAGCAGTAAGGCAACTGGGAAACTTTTTGCGGAGGAAAATAAACGTAAAAAAGGGAGTCACAGTTCTCTTCAGAAAACAGAATGGCTCTGAAAAGAGCCTTTGGGGTTAGGACACGGCCGCTTACTCGCGAGTCTACTTGGAGCTGGTGTACTTGGTGACGGCCTTGGTGCCCTCGGACACGGCGTGCTTGGCCAGCTCGCCGGGCAGCAGCAGGCGCACGGCCGTCTGGATCTCCCGCGACGTGATGGTCGAGCGCTTGTTGTAATGCGCCAGGCGCGACGCCTCGCCCGCGATGCGCTCGAAGATGTCGTTGACGAAGGAGTTCATGATGCCCATGGCCTTGGACGAGATGCCGGTGTCGGGGTGCACCTGCTTCAGCACCTTGTACACGTAGACCGAGTAGCTCTCCTTGCGGCTGCGCTTGCGCTTCTTGCCGTCCTTCTTCTGCGCCTTGGTCACCGCCTTCTTGGAGCCCTTCTTCGGGGCGGGCGCGGACTTGGCCGGCTCGGGCATGGTCGGGAGGACAGGTAACAGTAGTAGGTAAAAGAGTGAAAGACGAGGGACAGCTCCCTTTTAAATAGAACCTCGCATGCAAATAAGGTGATAAGCGAAAGATCAGTGTCTGATTGGTGGTTGTTCAGACGTCAAAAAAAAAAAAACCAAAACACTTAGCTCTGCCCAATCAGAGCGCAATAATACCAAGTACGCACTTTCATTGGTATGAGATGAAGTTGAAATGCTAGCCAATGATACCTCTGCTTTTTGGCGCCGAAAAACGATTATAAAAAGTGCCACCATTCACTTTCGCTTTAATTACTTCTTCCAGTGAAAATCTTAAGGTCCCAATGTCTGGACGCGGGAAGCAGGGCGGCAAGGCGCGCGCCAAAGCCAAGACGCGCTCCTCGCGGGCCGGGCTGCAGTTCCCCGTGGGCCGCGTGCACCGCCTGCTGCGCAAGGGCAACTACGCGGAGCGGGTCGGGGCGGGCGCGCCCGTGTACCTGGCGGCCGTGCTGGAGTACCTGACGGCCGAGATCCTGGAGCTGGCGGGCAACGCGGCCCGCGACAACAAGAAGACGCGCATCATCCCGCGCCACCTGCAGCTGGCCATCCGCAACGACGAGGAGCTCAACAAGCTGCTGGGCAAGGTCACCATCGCGCAGGGCGGCGTCCTGCCCAACATCCAGGCCGTGCTGCTGCCCAAGAAGACCGAGAGCCACCACAAGGCCAAGGGCAAATAAGGCATTAGTAGCAACGTTCAACACCAAAGGCTCTTTTCAGAGCCACCCACGTTTTCCCCAGAAGAGCTTATAACAGCCGTGTTAAACAGCTAATTGATAAGGAAATGGCCACCATGTGGTAGTGCGGATACAGGATAAGGCCGGGGGGGGGGGGGGGGGGGGAACGGCAGAGGGGCTGTTGCTCACTGAGACTAAACTTTTCCTGAACCGCCAAAGGGCTGCATTTGGTGTAGAGGTGCAAGTGCACAGCTGCTTTCAGGCGCCTTTGGGTGGCTCTGAAAAGAGCCTTTGGGTTGGGTCGCCTTTAAAACGACGAACTTCCTACTTCTTCTTAGGAGCCGCCTTCTTGGCCTTCGCAGCCTTGGGCTTGGCTGCCTTGGGTTTGGCGGCCTTGGGCTTGGCCGCTTTAGGCTTCACCGCTTTGGGCTTGGCCGGGCTTTTGGCTGCCTTCTTAGGCTTGGCGGGGGCCTTAGCCTTCTTGGGGCTCTTGGCCACCTTCTTGACGCCGGTGGCCGCGGGCTTCTTCGCCTTTTTGGGGGTCTTCTTCACAGCTTTCTTGGCGCCTGCAGCCTTCTTGGGCTTCTTAGGGGTTGACCCTGCAGGCTTCCTGGGCTTGGCCGCGCCCGCCTTCTTGGCCTTGGGCTTGGCGTCGCCGGAGGCCGCCTTCTTGTTGAGCTTGAAGGAGCCCGAGGCGCCGGTGCCCTTGGTCTGCACCAGGGTGCCCTTGCTCACCAGGCTCCTGAGGCCCAGCTTGATGCGGCTGTTGTTCTTCTCCACGTCGTAGCCCGCGGCCGCCAGCGCCTTCTTGAGCGCGGCCAGAGACAGACCATTGCGCTCCTTGGACGCGGCCACGGCCTTGGTGATGAGCTCGGACACCGGCGGCCCGGACGCCTTGCGCTTGGCGGCCCCGCCCGCCTTCTTCGCCGCCTTCTTCTTGGCCGGGGACTTCTCCACCGGCGCGGGCGCGGCCGTCTCAGCGGGAGCGGTCTCCGACATGGCGAGGGGAGCGGCTGCCAGAGGAGAGAGTGTTCAGAATCCAAAGAGCGAGTTCGCGGTGCTGCCGCGCTCGGGCCCGGGCTTATATAAGCCGAGGCTGCGCTGTGATTGGTGGGACGTCCGATCCACCGCCCTCGGGCGGCCGCCTTTAGCGGTTGGATTTCCAAATTGTGTTTTTAATCCCAGAAGTCCCATTAAATGCTGAAGACACGGTACAGAATGTGACACTTTGAAGCTCAAAAGGAGGAAAACAGTCTCCCGGTTCACTTACTTGTCTGTGTTTTTATGAATCAAGTGCAGTTGATGAAAGATATATTTTTAAATCACTTCAGTTTTCCATAGGAGTCCACTCGGCTTAGGGCGTGGTGCTACTTAGTTGCCTGTGGCAATAAATTTCTACTAAGTCTCAAATGAACGTTTTTAAAAAAGCTTTGTCTCTAAATTCTGGCTTTGATTTTTACAAGAGAAAAGGCACTAGGTTCATTCGTTTGAGCATAAACTTTGTTTCTAAATGTAGCAAGCAGCACAGGCGTGGGGCAGCAGGTAAACAGTATACCCGACTTTGAAAACCGGTTCTGCCTCCTACAAGTTTCCATGTGCCTATGTCTTTAGAGAGAGATATTATTCAGCTTGGAAAAGTTCAGTTGCAGGAGGGGAAATAGCAACTTCTTTGACTGCAGGATCCAAAGACCTAGATTCAAATTAAAAATTAAATTTGATGTGTCTTTTATTGATGCGTTGTCTGCTTTGTCCCTATCAAAATCTATGAAAACAAGGAGGAAAAAAATTTAGATAATGTTTTAGAAAAACTCTGGAACCTGCTTTAAAAAATTACTCAAGGGCTTCCAGTAGCTATCAAAAGCACAAATGGGGTTTTGTCAACTTTCAAGGTGCTTTCCCAATGCTCTCATTCAAACTCATGTCTGTCAACATTTAACTAATTGCACTGTCAGGAACACCCTCTTCTGTAAGCAGACAGGTGACATCAATATTGATATTATTGTGTATAAGCAAATATAGACCTGTATTTTAGAAAAAATAATTGGATACTGACTATAATAAGGGTGGATTGGGAACTTCCTAAACTCAGAAGAATTCAGGAAAACATTAACATTCAACAGGAACTGAGGCAAGGACCATGAAGCTAGAGTAGAGGGTGAAGAAGTTTGCTATTGACTTGGAAGGAGCAGAGGGTGGAAAATGAACAAGATTTTGTGCCTGACCTGGAAGGTAAGGGAAATGAAGTGATGATTGTGACCTCTAATACCATCAACAGTACTTAGTGTTCCCTGGGAAACACTGGAGCCAAATAGCCAACACACTTCTTTCAAAGAGTTCCTGGAGTTGAAGCTGTAGCCATATCTGGACAGTGGTCTGTTTTTGTACAGTCCTCAAGCTAAAAATGGTGTGTGGAGTTTTAAAATTATGTAGATGAAAATGTGAGAGACTACATGTTGCCAGCAAAACCTAAAATATTGACTATCTGGTGCTTTTACAGTTTTGTACTCATTGACAGGGACATGGGTCGTGGTACCTTGCTACAAGCCTGACTCAGAACAATGGGAACCAAGAACTAAAAGGAGATCTTAACAAGAAAATGTTTCAAGCAAGCACTTTCCACTGTTTCAATCACAAAACTTTTAGAAGATCTGGGGCTGGTGGGTTAGGATGGGGGTGGAAACCTCTATGCTTTAGGGGTAGGAGAGAGAGGCATAAAAATAACAGCTAATGTGCATTCAGCATTTTACAAAGTGCCAGGAGCTAATTGAAGGATGCTCTGCAGATTTTATTTGACACATTTTGCAGCTATTCAAGCTGAGGCCCAGAAGAGGGTGGGTAACTTGCCAAAGGTTATACATCTAATAATTTGTGGCCCTGAGGTTTTGAATGTAGACCACCTGGATCTATTGTGATGGGAAGATACTAGAAGGTGTGGGGAGAGGACAATTTCTGAAGCTTGGAACAGGCAGCATCTTGTCCCTACACCTGACGGCCCCTAAAGGAGCTTCAAACTACTCTGTAGGGAGAGGCTTCTGGCCCCATCAGTTAGAATTTTTGCTGAATCTGGAAGGGCAAATCCAAAAACAGGGAGGGAAGGCCCAGATGGCTGGCCTGACTGAAAGTACACTGGAGAAAAAGTGCTTCCATATAACACTACCTCCTGGAGTTAGGCTGTGCCACCCCCAAAAGGTAAGCAGCAAAATGAGGCGTTGATAGTCATATATGAACACACAAGGAGACTGAAAAACTGAAAATACTGGACAAAATAAACAGCCAAGTTCAGTTAAAAACCCAGATTCCTAAGAGTGCAAGCAAGAAACAGCTTTAAAATGACATTTCAAATTTAATCCCTAGTCTATTTGTAAACAAAAGAAAAATATCATAAAATTTCATCATAGACTTGCAAGCACATACTTAAAACACTTGGGCAAATTTTTAAAAATTGACTTTCATTTTCAGAGATATTGGGAACTCATTTTGCAGAGAATCGCCTACAGCCCACAGGTTGTCCGCCCACCCTTCCCAGTCACATACACAAAGCACACAGCAACACTGTCATTACATTGAAACAAAAATCAGCAAGATTTTAAACTTGGCAATACTTGTTACTTCTGACAGGAAAGCAAATGAGAGGCACATCTCTAAAGAAAAGGAGCCAAAATACTTCAGAAAATTTAAACTGCATTCCAATTCCATAACTCACAGCAATTTAACTAAACTCGTCAAAGGATTGGGACAGTCTTCCTTCAACTTCTTGTAGCCGAATGTTTAGCTGAAAAAATGACCGAGTCATTGTTAAGGGTGCTTTTCTAGAAACTGGAACCTCAGAGCAGAGTAGCAACAAGGACCAGGCACAGAATAGTTAGGTTTACAGGGCACACAGCCAGCTGCGACCACCACACCCTTCAAGTGTGCAGTAGGCCAATAGGCGTGTGGCACTGTAAATGCCTCCAGAACCGCTACCTCGCGTAAACATGCCTATTTTTCATGAGCCTGCCACACTCTAGAAGCAACAGCTCTTTATTGGAGAGAATTGAGGGGCTCTGAAAAGAGCCTTTTTGGGGTAGGGCACATTGAGGAAAAAGGAAAAAACTTAAGCCCTCTCCCCACGGATGCGGCGCGCGAGCTGGATGTCCTTGGGCATGATGGTGACGCGCTTGGCGTGGATGGCGCACAGGTTGGTGTCCTCGAAGAGCCCCACCAGGTAGGCCTCGCACGCCTCCTGCAGCGCCATGACGGCCGAGCTCTGGAAGCGCAGGTCGGTCTTGAAGTCCTGCGCGATCTCGCGCACCAGGCGCTGGAAGGGCAGCTTGCGGATCAGCAGCTCCGTGGACTTCTGGTAGCGGCGGATCTCGCGCAGCGCCACCGTGCCGGGCCGGTAGCGGTGCGGCTTCTTCACGCCGCCCGTGGCCGGCGCGCTCTTGCGGGCCGCCTTGGTCGCCAGCTGCTTGCGCGGCGCCTTCCCGCCCGTGGACTTGCGCGCCGTCTGCTTCGTCCGAGCCATGGCTCAGTGGTGACAACTTAACACTGAGTGAAACCAGCCAGCCCAGTATTTATATCGACTCTCGCGCTCCGATTCGACAGTCCCTGCTCCACCCACTTCCTCCCCCGCCGATTTAGTTCTTGGTTTAATTTCTCTCAGGAAAGGAAACATTTTCCCGCCTGTTCAGCCTCTGTGATACTGTACAAAGAAAATATCTTACTGGCTTTTAAAAAGCCTCCAGGATCCATTAAAAATTCTAAAGAAAATGTGAGAATCTGAAAGCGCCTTGCACTGTTTTAAGTAAAAGGTGTCTTAGTGGGATTCTTGACAGTGGGTTTAGTGAGCACGAAAGGGGATGAGAAATTAAACCGAGGCATTGAAGTGGTTTCTACTTCCAGCCACTGTGCCGCGCTGGCTTTCTCAAACCTGAGCGCACTTAATCGCTCAAAGAGCTTGTTAAAACAAGGGTCGGCCAACTTTTTCTGTAAAAGATCGTGAAATTTGCTGTCCTTGAAAGTACAGCGTGAATGTAGTGGACATAAGCTTTCACTAAAGGTATGAGAACAGGCGGTGTGGACTTCAGTCACAAGATACTGCCACAGGAGTAGGTGATGGACATGCTGGGCATGGGGAGGGGGCCGAGTGGTACCCAAATGCTCTTAAACTGTCTGGGGAAAGTTACACAATTTAAGTTCCTAAGCGAATTGCCAAAGTCCACGGTAACTTATCCGCGATAGGAGCTCTGAGAAATTTTTTTTTTAATGCCTACAGCTGTTAAACGTATTTTGGGGTTTCCCGAAGGGACTCTGCGTGATGAAATGGCGGTTTGGAGACTCTAGCACCTGCAGCCTTAGAGGGCGCCTGAGCGAGCTGACTCCGGGGCGGAGAGTTAGGACGCAGGGGGAGAGGCTGTGACTGGGGGAGGGAGCCCCTCCTTCGCAAATGCAAGATGAGGCCCTACAGGAAGCGAGAAAGTTAACGCACCCGAGTTAGAAATCTGACCATTTAGTCTAGTCTACGGTCAATGGCAAACTGCTTGACCTTGGGTTTGGCCAGAGTACCTGCCTGGAAATGGAGATCTGCACGGCGCAGTTTTTAAACGCAAGCGCACTGTGGGGAGGGGAGATGACATTCAGCCGGATACCTCGAAAAACATAACGGGGGGGTGGTGGTGGAACATAGTGCCCGTATTTTGTGACGTTGCGAGCGGAGGGAGCAGTGTGGGAGGCACACTTGTGCTGTTTACTGGAACCACTAACTACCGCCCCTTCCCCGGACGACTGGAATTCAGCTTCAGTGACCCAAAAAAACGACGAAGGGAGCGCACAGCTCTTCCCGAGGGAGTGGGCGGCCCTGAAAAGGGCCTTTGGGGGGGAACAGACGAGGATGGTGGACGCGGGGGCTCAGCCGCCGAAGCCGTAGAGGGTGCGGCCCTGGCGCTTGAGCGCGTAGACCACGTCCATGGCCGTGACCGTCTTGCGCTTGGCGTGCTCCGTGTAGGTGACGGCGTCGCGGATCACGTTCTCCAGGAACACCTTGAGCACCCCGCGGGTCTCCTCGTAGATGAGCCCGGAGATGCGCTTGACGCCGGATGGCGGGCTTGGTGATGCCCTGGATGTTGTCGCGCAGCACCTTGCGGTGGCGCTTGGCGCCGCCCTTCCCGAGGCCCTTCCCGCCTTTGCCGCGACCAGACATGTCTGCAGTCGGAACAAACACAACCAACCCTCGCAGTGTTTTATATACGCCTTTTGCGGACCTGTTTGGGAACCGGTCAGGCCAGCTTCCCCCGCCCCTTCCACCGCCCCGCGCTTTTTTCCGGAAAAAGAACCAGGCGGTGCTTCATTAAACCCCTTGGTTTAGAAAAACCCACCGTTCAAGTCGTGTTCAAGGGTGAAAAGCTGAAAGCTTTTTCGTTAAGACCAGGAACTGGACAAGGATGCCATTCTCACCATTTTTATTAAACATAGTGTAGGTCGTTCTACCGACAGCATCAGACAAGAAAAAGAAAGAAAAGACACCCAAATTGGATAGAAGTAAATCTCACTCGCAGATGACATACTATAGAGACCTCTAATGATTCCACAAAAAAACTGTTAGAACTAAGAAATGAATTCAGCAAAGTAGCAGAATGCAAAATTAGCATTCAGAAATCTGTTGCATTTTTATTGACCAGTAACACCATCAGAAAGTTAAACTGCAATGAGATGTCACCTCGCACCTGCTAGAATGGCGATCGTCACTAAGTCACCAAACAGCACATGTGGAGAAAAGGGAACCCTTGTGCACTGTTGGGATTGTAAATTGGTGCAGCCACTATAGAAAAAAGGTATAAAGTTTCCTCAAAAAATTTAAAATAGAAATATTATATGACCCAGCAACCCCACTTGTGAGTATTTATACAAAGAAATCCAACACAATAATTCAAAAAAACATATGCATCCTTCATGTTCACTGCATCATTATTTACAATAGCCAAGATATTGATGAACCAACATACGTGTCCATCAATGGATGAGTGGATAAAGATGTGAGATTTTATATATGTATAAAGGACTATTACTCAACCATAAAGAAAAGTGCAAGCTTGCCATTTGCGAAAACATGGATGGACCTAGTGGGTATGATGCTAAGTGAAATAAGTCAAATAGAGAAAGACAAATACCATATGATTTCATTTATATGTGTAATTTCAAAAAAATAAATGAACAAACAAAACAGAAACAAACTCCTAGATACACAGAAAAATTGATAGTCGCCAGAGGGGACAGGTTTTGGGGAACTGGAGATAAAGGTAAAGAGATTGAGAAGTACAAATTGCCAGTGCCACTGGGTGTAAAGTACACGTTAGAGACATTCTAATAACTGTGTATGGTGTCAGATGGGTACTTGACTTATCAGAGCCATCACTTACTAAGGTATATAAATGTCTAACCACTATGTTGTACACTTGAAACTAATATAATATTGTTTGTCAACTGTAATTGAAAAATAAAATGTTTAAAGCCTAATTTAAAAGTTCCTCAGTCCAACTGCTCCTTCTACAGTGTCTTCTGCTTGCCCACTGCTGGAAGACCATTCCTTTGGGTCAGGATTTGCTGTCTCTTTTTTTCCTGTCACCACATAGTATCCACCACACTAGTGACAGGGATCGCTGGATTCCAGTGGCCCATCTCAAGAGCAGTGATTGCAGTCATCTGGGTTATGAATGAAGCCTTGTATCCAAAGCGCTTTCTGTATAATCTTAACAGATTCAGCCTGAGAAAGTGGCTGACTACAGTTAATGGCCCTGATCATGGAGAACTTCAAGGTGGAATTCCTCATGTTTCAGCTTCGCTTCTCTACCCCTTTCCTCACCTCCTACCCATTCTGTCCTTGCTGTCATGGGGAGGGGCAGGGGATGACTTTTGTTTTGTTTTTTCATCTCGGTTTGAAACACTTTACTTTTCTAAAGTTGTTTAAGGAAAGTCAGCTTTTATGCACCATTTCCTTGGAGAATTGCTGAGCAGGCATCCACCGGGTGGTCTGGAAACATACTCCCTGAGGATAAGGGGGGGCTGTTTGTTCTTTCTGGAAACACTGAGAAAACTTACCAGTGCTCCCTTATCTGGTGAAGATAACATACTCTGAAAGACCTGTAATTTGATTGCAGTAACTGCTTTGCTCTGGAAATGATTTTAACGTTCACATCTATGTTTCTCAAAGGTGTTACTCTCCCTGTTAAATTAGACTTTGTTCATTCTCTTCTCCCCCCTTCATGGAGGAGACAAATAGACTGGCTCTGCAGATTTCTTAGCTTAAAAAAAGTTTGAGAATCTCGTTTTATTTAAATTAAGTACTATTAAGATGCTTCCTTTTTGCCTTTCTCAGCAAATAATAAAGCTGATTGGCATGAATTGCCCAATAAATTCTTGTTGAATAACTGGGATAGGGTTTTTTTTCTCTCACAAGAAGAGACATATTCTTTCCAAGAGAAATTTGCAGTGTTTTAAATTCCATAGAATCCCCTTCCTTTTAATCAGATGAATAAATGAGCTATACTGTCCTTCGCAATGTTCTGAGTGTTGCTTACTGATCCACACTTGTCCGGCTGACCATTTCTTAATGTTCTTTGTTACAAGTGTTGGAGTCAGTCCTTTTCAATAGGTATGTTTTCAATTTGTTATGCCACTTATTTATTTCCTTGACACCTGATTTTGTTTGTTTGGGTTACGGCTTTGGAATTGGCTGGTAGGTTGTGTTGTGTGCCTCTTTTTACTTTCCTCTTGTCCTTCGCTCAAAATTATTTTACTTACTAGTCATTAATACCTCTTCTAACTCTCATTTTTTCTGTCCCCAAACACATACACACTCACACATAAGCACACAGACAGCTCTTTGCAGTACTTTCCACTCTCTGAGCTTATCCCTCAGATGCCCCCTGCCGCTCCACAGTATCCAGTTGGGAACCTTAACCAGGAGGCAAGGAAGGATGGAGCATCCCTTCTTGCTCCCGCCTTACAACACACCATCTCTGCCGTCGTCCTTGAACTTCCTTTAAGCTCCTAGTGCCTCCATGTGCTGTGAATGTCAATTAAAGAAACGTGGAGATGCAGAATTCACTCCCCTCTCTGGCCTCTTTCTCAACTCATCTTCCCTGTGCCATGTTCTTGTCTACTCCTGGCCTAAAAACAATTTCCAGAGATACCCCATACTTCCTCCTCAAACTCTCAAGACCCAAGTCTCCAACTTACAAAGCGTTTCACGCCTGACACTCGCTCCTTGTTTGACCTAAAACCCTAACATATTTCTGCACTTTGGTACATATGACCACCAACGGTCTTTATGTTGCCTTGGAGAGCTGGTTTTCACATCTGAAATATATCACACAATACCTGACAGAAGGTGACTTTTTTCATTCATCTCCCCTTACTAATATCTTTAGGGTTCATTATTTAAATACCCTTAAAGTAAATACTACGAGAGGGCTAACCAACATTTACACCTGTTTTGCTTGAGGGAATTAAGGTAACCAGTTTTTGCGGTAACCCCGGAACGCCGTCCCTGTTCCCATTGTTTTAAACCTCTTTTTTTAACACCAAATCTAGTAGTGGAACAGCCACTGTCAAGAGTATGAAAGTGGCTCTGAAAAGAGCCTTTGGGTTCAAGGTTTCCGCCCCTTGGGAGTTTACGCCCTCTCCCCGCGAATGCGGCGCGCGAGCTGGATGTCCTTGGGCATGATGGTGACGCGCTTGGCGTGGATGGCGCACAGGTTGGTGTCCTCGAAGAGCCCCACCAGGTAGGCCTCGCACGCCTCCTGCAGCGCCATGACGGCCGAGCTCTGGAAGCGCAGGTCGGTCTTGAAGTCCTGCGCGATCTCGCGCACCAGGCGCTGGAAGGGCAGCTTGCGGATCAGCAGCTCCGTGGACTTCTGGTAGCGGCGGATCTCGCGCAGCGCCACCGTGCCGGGCCGGTAGCGGTGCGGCTTCTTCACGCCGCCCGTGGCCGGCGCGCTCTTGCGGGCCGCCTTGGTGGCCAGCTGCTTGCGCGGCGCCTTCCCGCCCGTGGACTTGCGCGCCGTCTGCTTCGTCCGAGCCATCGCCAAACGCCTGGGTGCAAGGAGCCGCCAGAAAGATCCCACCCTGTCCCCGCAACCACTATATATAAGGCGAGCCCCGCTCTCATTGGATCAGGCACCTGTCGATCAAGGCTCGCGGCGAAGTTATTGGAAGGCGGGTCCACTTCCTGATCCTAAGATCCTCCCCGGCGTTTGGAGCCGAAATTACCTTCTTCCTCCCACCCACCCTTTCAACCGCGGCTGTTTTCTACGCTTTCTCGCCTCTAGGGTCTTTACGCCTTTTCTCTACAACGCTCTTTGGTTTTTCTCCGCAGAATTTAATGTAAACATTACAATGGTACATCTCCTTCGCTGAATAAAAGTTTTAAGTTTTGGCGCCTGAAACTGGCTTTCGGTTGGTCAATTTGAAAAGGCGCGCGCTGGATGTGATTGGCTAAGTGATTTTTTGGCCTCAAGTTTAGGAAGGCGCATTTCACGTCAATTTCTTCACTTCTCTATTTAAACTTCGAGCTTTCAAAATGTTTTTATAGCCTTTTTCTAAATGTCTAACTCAATTTCACATTTGATATTACAGCTACATAACATTTACTTTTCACTAAGTAGCGTTCTCAGGTAAAGCATTCCACAACGTTGTGCAATTTCAACTGAAATGTGTGTAAAATTGGGTTAAGGGAAAAAATCCTCAAACGTCTACGCGGTACAAAAAGATTTACTGTTTCCCTTTTTAAAGTCATGCTGGGCCCTGTGTTGAGAAGCTCCGCCTAAAGGTATGCCTCCGGGGCAGGTAGTTTTCCCATTTACAAGGGACTAGGGCCCAGCAGAGTTGAAGTTGGGCGAGTTGCAGATGAGTCCTATTAACAAGGACTCGGTGGTTTTTTGCACGGGCGGTCCACTAGATTTTCATTTAAATATTCACCTTTGACCAAGCCTTGTCCTTCTCGATATTTTTCTGGTGGCTTAACCCTGAGGCCCTGCAGCATTCATCCCCTTAATTACCTGGTGCAGTCTCTAATTTTACTAGGCTAATGCTAACTTCTTGTTTTCATGGAATTGCTTTCGCGTTCCTAGGCGTGTTTAGACACTGACACCTACTGGTAGATTGAAGGTCATTTCCAAGTAGCTGCTACAGTACAGGAAATGCCAGCCCTTTTAATGAAAAGCTGGGTGGCTCTGAAAAGAGCCTTTGGTTGAGATTCAGGATGACGCTAAACTCCCCCTTTACTTGCCCTTGGCCTTGTGGTGGCTCTCGGTCTTCTTGGGCAGCAGCACGGCCTGGATGTTGGGCAGGACGCCGCCCTGCGCGATGGTGACCTTGCCCAGCAGCTTGTTGAGCTCCTCGTCGTTGCGGATGGCCAGCTGCAGGTGGCGCGGGATGATGCGCGTCTTCTTGTTGTCGCGGGCCGCGTTGCCCGCCAGCTCCAGGATCTCGGCCGTCAGGTACTCCAGCACGGCCGCCAGGTACACGGGCGCGCCCGCCCCGACCCGCTCCGCGTAGTTGCCCTTGCGCAGCAGGCGGTGCACGCGGCCCACGGGGAACTGCAGCCCGGCCCGCGAGGAGCGCGTCTTGGCCTTGGCGCGCGCCTTGCCGCCCTGCTTCCCGCGTCCAGACATTGTAAGCTTATAGAACTTCACTACAAGTAGCTGCTAAAGCGAAAGTGCAGGGGCGGCACTTTTTATAAACGTTTTTGGGCGCGAAAATGCAGACATGTCATTGGTTAACATCTCAGCTTCATCTTAACCAGTGAAAAGGCAAATTTGGAATTCTTGCGTTCTGATTGGACAGAGCTAATTTTTTTGACGTGGCTCTGAACAGCCACCAATCAGACGCAGGATTTTAGTTTTTCACCTCATTTGCATGCGATGTTTTATATAAATACGACACATCCTACCTCACTCTTACTATTTCTCTGCTTTTAGCGACCACGTCTGTTGCTCTCCCGACCATGCCCGAGCCGGCCAAGTCCGCGCCCGCCCCGAAGAAGGGCTCCAAGAAGGCGGTGACCAAGGCGCAGAAGAAGGACGGCAAGAAGCGCAAGCGCAGCCGCAAGGAGAGCTACTCGGTCTACGTGTACAAGGTGCTGAAGCAGGTGCACCCCGACACCGGCATCTCGTCCAAGGCCATGGGCATCATGAACTCCTTCGTCAACGACATCTTCGAGCGCATCGCGGGCGAGGCGTCGCGCCTGGCGCATTACAACAAGCGCTCGACCATCACGTCGCGGGAGATCCAGACGGCCGTGCGCCTGCTGCTGCCCGGCGAGCTGGCCAAGCACGCCGTGTCCGAGGGCACCAAGGCCGTCACCAAGTACACCAGCTCCAAGTAGACTCGCGAGTAAGCGCCTGACTCCTAACCCCAAAGGCTCTTTTCAGAGCCACCCACCTGCCAAGAAAGAGCTGGTGTGCTTTGCCTTTCCGGGTTGTGTGTTGGGGGAAACGGGGTAGTGGTCTTGGGAGGACATTTTAAAAAGTAACATTTTAGGTAAATTTGGTGTTTAACCTCTATTCAGACTGGAATAAGCACATTTAAAAACTAGTCTTAGCAATTCACCTCCAGCCAGGCAATCTAACTTTGACCTGTAGGATCTCCATCCTGTCTCCACAGCAGTGGTTTCATTTGTAGGACCAAGTGGTTATTGCCCTTCTGGTGACATAAGATGCCAGAATGAGAAAGACCCTCCACCAAAGATAGAGACTAGGCTCACCAGCAACATTTGCTGCAATAACAGGAGGAAAACTATCAATCATAACGTGCAGACAGAAGAGGAATTTAATCAAAGTTAAAATCAGATGGAAGAGTTTTGTTACAATGAAATACCCGTGTGGGAAGAAGCCCAGTGAGGGTAGATCTGTAAGGGTAATGCCTAATAGAGACCTGAGTAATCCAGGAGCCAAAACAAAAGGCTGCTGTGTGGCTTCTCCACACACAGCTCTTCACTTCTCTGCCACGAAACACACCTATGATCTTGGGCTCCAGAAAATGAACAAAACAAAGGGAAGAAGTCATTTCTTTCCAGAATCAATGATGCTGCTGTTGGAGTAAGTGTGGGGGGGCTGAGGAATTTTGTTATGGATGGAAAGTCCTCTTCAGGGAGTTCACTCTCTGCTTGGTTTTAGTTTCAGTTCTGTCTCTTCTGATGAAATGGTATCCCTGTGGCTTCGTTAAGATTTTAAAACTTCAACAGCTCCAAAATACTTGGATTTGTGAAGGCAGATGGCTCCTTAAAAAAAAATAACTATATTGATGATTCCAGTAAGGACAATCTCTAATTTTCAAAGAGCTGAACAGGGACTAAGGTGTGGGGATCACCTTGTAACATGCTGTCTGAGCTGGCTTCCTGGGCTTGTGAGTTGGGCAGCTGCACAGGGTCCTGCACTCAGAAGAGCCACATGTTTGTTTAATGCTCTGCTGTCATTTATCTTCTTAGTTTCCCTCTGGGATGTCACATATCAGAAAAATTAAGATTACTTTTTGCTTGTTTCCTGAAAATATAACATTTCCCAGGCATCTGTCTGTGGCAACAGCATGGTAAAGATTTTATTCTGGTGCTTGGTTTGAGTGTTGTTTTAGTTTTATTTTGTTGCTGGCTTCTGTTTAACCTTGGTTTAGGATTAACTCTAAATCTACCCCTGAACCTCCTTCAAAAGCTCCCCCCCACACACACACATTAATGCTTTGGCACTATGGTGACAATTCAGTTAATTATCTCAAAAAACGGCATAACTTAACTACTGAGACTATCTTTTTAAATCATGTCCTTAATTCAAAGTTGTTCCACCTTTGAAACAATGTTTACTCTTTGAAATAGACTTTATTCTTAGAGTATTTTTAGGTTTACATAAACATTGTGCAGAAAGTACAGAGTTCCCATATACTCCCCTTCCTCCACTTCAGAATCTCTCCTATTATTAACATCTTGCATTAGTGTGATATACATTTGTTGTAATGGATGAACCGATATTGATACATTATTACTCCCTAGAGTCCATAATTCATATTAGGGTTCATTGTGTTACACAGGTCTATGGATTTTGACAAATGCATAATTACAGTACATATGGTAGTTTCACTGCCCTAAAAATCGCCTGCGCTCCACCTATTCATCACCTATTCGCCCCCCAAATGCCTGGCAACCATTGATCTTTTTACTGTCTCTCTGCATTTCTCATTAAGTCAAATCATTGCAAACTTTTTAGACTGGCTTTATCAGATATGTGCTTTGCAAATGTTTTCTCCAGACTGGCTTGTCTTTTCATTCTTTTCAATGGTCTTTCACAGAGCAGAATATTTTAATTTTAAAGCAGTCCAACTTACCAGTTTTTCTTTCATGGGTGATACTCTTAATGCTGTATCTAAGAGTCATCACCAAACCCAAGGCCACCTACTTTTCTTCTAAGTAATTTAGAGAAGTTTTATAGATTTATATTTAGGTCTGACATATCATCCCCTTGAGTTAATTTTGGGGAAATATGTAAGGTCTGTGTGTAGACTTTTAAAAATGTATTTATTTTTTTAGAGTGTGGATGTCTAGTTGTTCCAGACCAGTTGTTGAAAGGACTATTCTTTCTTTATTGAATTGCCTTTGCTCCTCTGCCAGAGATCAGTTGACTAGACTGGTACAGGTCTCTATCTAGGCTCTATTCTGTTCCATTAATCTGTTTATACTTTCACCAACACGCTGTCTTGATCACTGTAGCTTTATAGCAAGTCTTGAAGTTCAGGAGTATCAGCCAACTGAGCCAACTAGCCACTTTCTTTTTTTAAGAAAAAAAAAAAAGTTCCTTGACATTTCTGTGTTGGTCTAAATAAAAAATAAGTGGACTTTCTTCTACTCTTAATTTCCCTTTCCTTAAAAGGCACCTGTCTCACTCCCATTCTACTCCCTCAATTTTCTTCAATAAACTCTTTATGCTTTTATATTAATTTTTAATCTAAAAAACAATCACACCTATATTCTTCGTGTTTCCATTGAGAGGAGGTCTGAACTTCCAGTTCTGAACTGTAGTGATCTTAGGCTGTTGGCTCGAATTGGAAAGTTCACTCCGTGGGGGAGAGGGTAGTGAGCGCCTGGCCGGAACGGGGATCGAACCCTCAACCTTGGCGTTATTAGCACCACGCTCTAACCAACCGAGCTAACCGGCCACTTGGTGGCGCCCTTGTCTTTGACCGGAACGATAGCATTGAAAGGAAGTTTATGTTTTAAAATAAAGGGACATTCCTCTACACCTTCGACCCCTTTCGCCCTCGGTTAAAATAAGACCTTTAAGCCAGTATTTCACGTTCACATAATCAAACTGAAAGTACTGTCGTGGGCTCCCACGAAAAGGAGCAACTACACTGCCGAAACCCGGGATCGAACCAGGGACCTTTAGATCTTCAGTCTAACGCTCTCCCAACTGAGCTATTTCGGCTAGGCCTGACGCTGCTTTTCTTGTCAATTACTTTTAAATAGTCTTTTAAAAAAAATCTTAGTCTCCCTTTTGGATGTCACATCTCAGAAAAATTAAGATTATTTTTTGTCTTGTTTCCTGAAAATATACTGTTTTGCCCATTTAAAAAATAAGTGTATCAACATAAGATCAAATTGAGGAGGAAACCCCCAAAATTTCCTGAATATGATGGGAAGAATGAAAAACCAAGGCGATAAAGGAAACTACATGTGGTTTCTCAGGTTACAACTGGCTGGCAGCAGGGCTGTGGAGGTTCAGAGCTTCCTGCTGGAGTGGAGGCTCCCTAGAGTCCAAGACACCACCATTTGGGATCATGTCTTGTTCAGCGCTCAAATATACTTTATTTTTTCAGGTGTTTCCATTCCTTCTCCCTTTTGGTCTATTGAGGTATAAATTACATCTGGTAAAGCACATCCTCAGTGTACAGCTTGATGAACTTTGCAAGTTTGTATCCCTATGGACCTACCACCAACTCCCTAGCTGAGACCCTCCACAGTGGGCCAGTGTTCCGAACTCCTTCACTAGATGGACTGTCACTTATTTTAACTTCACATACACCAAATCAACTAGAATCTGCACTGTTATGTCTGGCTTCTTTCGCTCAATATTATCTTTGAGATACATCTATGTTTTTATGTGTAAAAGTAGTTTGTTCTTGTTCACAACTTCCATTTAATGGCTATTCCACAATGTACTTATTCATTCTAATGCTGATGGGCATTTGGATGGTTTCCAATTTGGGGTGGTTATAAAAAGCACTGACCCTTTTTGTGTACGGCTTTAGGTGAACATAAACACTCATTTATCAGATAGAAAGATGGATGGGTGATGGATAGATAGATGATGGGTGAATAGATGGATGGATGGAATTGCTGGGTCATATGATATGTGTATGTTTAAGTCTATTAAATGTTGCTAAACATTTTCAAAAATAAATGTACAAATTTACACCACTAACTACAATGTATGAGGCTGCTGGTGCCTTCATAGGCTAGTCAATACTGGGTGTTGTCAGTCATTTTAATTTTAGGTATTCGATTAGGATGCAATGATAGTTCTTTGCGATTCTAAATTGTATTTTTTGATAACTAATATTTTATGCCTTTCCATATGCTTTTTTCCCTTCTTCTAGAAGGTTTACTTTTAACCATTAAGTTTAATTCCATCTTCAATTTATGTATGATGTAAGATAGGGATTTAATTCATTTTTTCCTATATAATATCAACTGACCCAGCATTATTTTCTGAACAGTCGATCCTGTCCCCACTGAATTTCAATGCCTCCTTGTCATACAATGGGACACTGTATTATATCTGGGTGGGTTTGTTGTCTGTTTTGTTTGTTTGTTTGTTTTCTGGTTTTTTGGTTTTGGGGCTATTTTGTCCCATTAGTATGTCTATCTTTACAACAATATCACACAGTCTTCATTTCTATACCTTAAAATAAGTGATAATACCTGATAATATGGCATAATCAATCGCTCAGGCTGATGTAATGAAGCCTCAATCAAAACTCTGGACATGGAAGCTTGAGTAGTTTATTCTGTGCACAGTCACCCATTAATGCCAGAAGAGTAACTCAACCTGAGGAAAATGGAAATTTTACACTTGAAACCCTGCCTCTAAATGTATATGTTGGGGGGGGGGGGTGAAAATTAAATATTTAAGCTTCCATCTCAAGAAGCTAGATAAAAAGAGCAAGTTAATCCTAAGAAAGTAAAAGAAAGACAACACTGAAAATAAGAGAGATCTATTAAAATGCAAGCAAATGTACAATAGAAAAAAAAACACTGAAGCAAAAAAGTTAGTTCTTTGAAAAGATTAAGAGAATCAGTAAGTCACTAGAAAATGATACCAAAAAACAAACAAAATAAAGAAAACACAAATTACCAATATTAGCATAAAAAAGAAAGATTGCCAGCTTATTTAATGAAGTCAGTATGATGCTGACATCACAACTTGACTAGGACATTATACAAGAAGAAAAATACAGGTCAGGATATCTCAGGGAAACAGATGAAAAATCTTAAACAAGATATGAGCCCATTGAATCCAGGAACATATTGAAAGAATGATCTATTATGACTATATGGGACTTACTCTATAAATATAAGATTGGTTTAAATATAAAAATCAATATACTTTACCACACTAAATACTAAAAGAAAAAATTCTGTGTATATCTCAGTAGCTGAACAATAACTTAATAAAATTCAATTCCCATTTATAATTACAATTCATGCAAACTAGAGGGGGGAAAGTATCTTCTTTAGTCTAATAAGAGTATTCAGGAACAACACCACCCTACAGCTGACTTTATGTGCAATCCTGAAATACCGAGTGCTCCTCCCTCTTCTCTAACGGCTTCTGGACCACACCCACACCTAGGCCTTTGCATTTGCCCTTCCCTCTGCCTGTACCTGGATTTCACCATATCTACCCAAGACTTTTTTATTTCCTTCAGGTGTCCACTTAAGTATCACTTGCCTAGGGAGAACGTCTGTAACACTAATGTAAAATAGCGCCCCTGGCACAGCCCTTGGCATCGCCTACCCCTCTTACCCTATTTTTATTTTTCTCTATACAAGTAGTCACCACTTTATGTAATTATGTATTTATTTTTAATTGTTTGTTGTTTACTTCTCCCTACTAGAACTTAGGAGCCAGAGACCAGAGGCTTTTTATTTCACTGCGGTAACCTCCGGACCTAGAATGGACCTAGCAAAGAGTGGGCCTATTGGTTGAATGGCTGCATTTGAGATAAGAGCTCAGAGGTTGATCATTTCCTCCCGAGTCTGGAATTTCCCGTCATTAGTGCCCTGTGGTCAGCAGGGTGCAGAGCTCTGCAGTAAAGTAAGAGGACTGAGTGGGAGAGAATGTTACAACCATGACAGGTAGAGTCAGAGAGATGCTGTAATCAAAGTAAATAATACAGAGAACGTGCATCTCATCAGAGGAGAGGAAATCCGAGGACAAACTGGGGGAAGATCATATTTAAGAGACACGAGACAGGATTAAACCCGGAGGGACTGGATGAAAGCAGAGCAACCCCGAATTATTACTTCAGACACACAGTTCTCCAAACAAGGCCATTTGTTTATTTTCTGATGCGATGAGGAAGAAATACACACCCAGCGAGCTATGCCCGATGTTTCCCAGGCCGGTTCATGTGAGGCAGGCGGGGCAGCGCCGCTCGAAGCCCCTTCAGGTTTCACAGGTGGGGCTCCGCGACCTCCCTGCACCCTGGGGGCGTCAAGGCCGCGACGCGCGGGGCAGCTCCGCATGGCCGTGAGCCCGGCGGCCCAGAGGGCCAAGGAGCAGGTTAAAGAAAGCGGCGGGAAGCGGTGCGGGAGACCGGGCTGCGCGGCCTGCCGTCAGGCCTCCTGGTGAAGGGGAACTGGTTTGCTTGGATAATTTCAATCTCCCTCCTCTGGTCTGATTTCCTCCTGTTTGAAAACGACGGAATGTACTTCTCAATCAGGGGAATATTCGCCGTCTCGCCATGGAAAACATAATAACCTCTTTTTAGCGTTTTCTTTGGAGAGAAAGGAAAAACACATGAGAATGAAATAAGCCCCTGAAACCGTATAGGGAAGAAAACATGCTCCAGGTGAGGCTCGAACTCACAACCTCGGCATCACCCGCACATATACTGCCGTATAAGTACCGCGCGCTAACCGATTGCGCCACTGGAGCATGCTTTCCCCGCCTCGCGCGCGCGCGCGCTACGGAGTCAGAGACGCGCAGGATCCTCGCTCCCCGTGGAGCCGGGAGCCGGACGCCCACGAGCCGTGGCACCCGCACCCTTTCCCCCGGCGCCGGCTCCGCGGATACCACCGGCTTCGGTCACGGCGCTGCCATCTCTCCCGCAAGAATGATGCGATGCTCCCTCTGCGCCGCCGAGAGGCCACACTTCCCAGGGACCGGGAGCGAGGCCGAGCGCGCGGCGCCCCGCGCTCCCCTCCCTGCCGCGCGCCGAGCGCCCGAATCCTCCCGGGCCCGCCCGAAAACCGCCTTCGGAGTCAGAGCCCGCGGGCCCGGCGCCGGCCGCGGGGAGGCTGCCAGAGGAGTGACCACCGCGCTCCGTGCGCGCTGCGGGAGGCGGCGCCGCCCCCCACCTGCCCGGCTGCTCTAGGGGCTCGCGCCGCAGTCCGCCTCCGGGACAGCATGCCTCCCACTGTCCTTGCTTCCTCCCGGGGGCCTCTGGTTATAAAGGCCCGTTTTGCCGGTGGGTTGGTTTGCTTGCTCGCTTCTCGGCCTGGCGAGAGTGCAGCCGCCAGCCACACGTGCACGTGCGATACGAAGCCTTCTGGCCCTTAAGGGATAACTCCTGTCCTGAGGACTGTGCAGCGAAGGGACTAGACTGAGCCTTGGGGGTCTCTGCTCTGACAAGCCCTGGCTCACCCTCTGTCTCCAGTCTTGGGGGCAGAGGTTTCCCTGCGACCTCCCCTCTCTTACGTTTTCAACAGAGTCGTTAATATTTCAGTCTGTTCAGCTTTTTAATTGTTGCTAGGATGGAGAGGAGATTTCCAAGGTCCTGGAAATCCTGTGTTGCATTTTTTTAAATTACTGAACACAGTGCCCTGTAATTAAGACCTTTTTATCAATATGAGTTAAAATCACACCCCTGAATTTCAACGGATGAACTGCAAATATTACAGACATTAACACAGTAAAAATTATTACAAAGATGGCTTTAGTTTTCCAGCTTATTTTCTTATAACCCCAGGTTAAACAGTTTCCCGATAACTTCATTTTGCTGGAGAGCACATGCAGGTTTGGGGATGCGGTGCTACAGAGCGAGGGTCCACTGCCCGATGGGCGTACAAGCCAGTGCTACGGCACCTGGTTCTGAAAAGAAAGCTTTATTTTGAAATCGACTGGCAAGGAGACGGGCTTTCTGATCCAGGGCTCCCGGCAAGGCGAAGGGGTTTCAGCACCAGGCCTTTCTGGACAGCGCACCTTCGCTTCTGAAAGGGTTCCTGCGTCAGGCTCCGGTCACGTCCCCGCGTCACGTGCAGTATTCTCTGCTCTGCACATACCTGGGCTGCGTGGCTTGCAGTTTTGTTCAGCTGTCTCTAGAAACAACTCAGTATTTTGTAAGAGGCAGGACTGGGCCAGTGTGAGCTGGCTCTGCGGTTACAGCAGCATTCATTTATTTTTTAAAACTTATTATTCATCACACATATTTGAATTCCGACTGGCTTGTGGCGATTCAGTCATAAAGAAGGCTGGTTCCTACTATGAAGTGTCATTTTAGTAAGAAAAAGTGCATAGGTGAGCAAATGGTGCTGTGAAGAAGGACCTCACACGGAGACTGCGGGTAAAGCGAAACGCGAGCTGGATCCTGAAGGACAAGTAGGGCTTCGCCAGAAGGATGGAGGTATATTTCAAGCAGAAAGCAGTGTCTGTTGAGTCATGAAGCATAAAGAACGCTGAAAAATCGGAGGAACAACCCGAGTCCTAAGTTGCCAGCAGTAGGAAGCTGCTCTGGTTGACTTTAATGGAAGCAAATCACCTGTGCCTGTCCTGAGTCTTGATCAATTTACAGTCAACTTTTCAAACATGGTACAATGTTAAATGTGTTGGATTGTTTCAAGAATCCAGAGTACTTTGGAGGGGAATGTATCCATGTCTTATCAGTATTATTATAGTATTAATTATTTAATGCACATGTGGTGTAGGGAAATTCCATCATTTTAATTTTTGATATAGATTATTGATTTTGGTAATTTACGTGAGCCATTCAGATGTTATCAGGGCTTATTTTTTAGGGCAGCTAATCCCAACTATGAGATAATACACTGAGCTCAGGAAGATCTGTCACTTCATATTTAGGTACAACATTCATCAGGGTGGAGTTACTTTCTTTGTTTTTCTCTCTTAGTTGACCTTGGTTCCTTGGTCTTCAGGTAATCTATACACCTCCTAAGGTATTTCCAAACTCACCACACTCATTACATTTCTTTAGGTGGGCTTCATTCAACGGTTACTGAGCACAGACCAGGGTCCATACTCTGCAACTCTCTGAGATACAATATCGGATAAAATGTGACTCCTATCTCCAGGGGAGCTTAGCATCCATTAGGTAAATATGGTAAATTTGGTAATCATAACATAGTCTCTTTAGGCCTACAAAGGCTAAATTAGACAGGACTCTTTAGGTTGCAAGTGGGGCTGTTCCAAGTAGCGTGATAAAATTGCAGCATTAAAGTCACCCACATGACTGCTAAAGGATTATGTCACAATACCTGTGTCATTCACCTCATCTGATCTCATCACATAGGTGTTTTATCATCTCACATGAGTACAAGACAGTAAGATATTTGGAGAGAGACCACGTTTACACAACTCTTATTACGGTACATTGTTATAATTGTTAACTTCTCACTGTGCCTAATTTATAAATTAAACATTATCATAGGTATGTGTGTATAGGAAAAAACATGTACATAGGCATGTACAAAAACCGTGGTACCATCCACGGTTTCAGGAGCCTTGGGAGGCATGGCTCGTGAACAAGGGCCACCACAGCGTTGGCATTAGCTGTATTCAGGCATCACTGGGTTCAGCTGGCACAGCTTTACTACCATCTGTTCTGAATTCCCCGCTGTTGGCAGTGAGTACAGGGCTTGGGGAATGGAGTCAAGGAAACACATTCCCCACAATCAAACATGAAAAACCAAGACCTAGAGGCTCCAGTGAGATTCGAACTCACGACCCCTGGTTTACGAGACCAGTGCTCTAACCCCTGAGCTACGGAGCCTCGGTTACCTTCGTTCTAGGTCCTTCTCTTAAAGTTGATCATTTGGTCAAATCTTCAGGGTTTTGTTGCTTTCCGGAAAGCCTGACGTTCTACCCTCAGGCCCTTTCCGATTTTCTGTGCTGCGGACAAAGGTATTCCAGCGCCCGCTTCGAGTCTCAGCATCCCCTTCAACTGGGAGGGTTTGGCCGGGATCAGGCGGTGGGGTGAGGGTGGGGGTGGGGGTGGGGTGGGGTGGGGTGGGGGTGGGGTGGGGGTGGGGTGGGGTGAGGGTGGGGGTGGGGGTGGGGGGTGGGGTGGGGTGAGGGTGGGGGTGGGGGTGGGGTGGGGGTGGGGAGGGTGGGGGTGGGGTGGGGTGAGGGTGGGGGTGGGGGTGGGGTGGGGGTGGGGAGGGTGGGGGTGGGGTGAGGGTGGGGTGGGGGTGGGGTGGGGGTGGGGGTGGGGTGGGGTGGGGGTGGGGGTGGGGTGAGGGTGGGGTGGGGGTGGGGTGGGGGTGGGGTGGGGTGAGGGTGGGGGTGGGGGGTGGGGTGGGGTGGGGTGAGGGTGGGGGTGGGGTGGGGGTGGGGAGGGTGGGGGTGGGGGTGGGGTGGGGGTGGGGAGGGTGGGGGTGGGGTGGGGTGAGGGTGGGGGTGGGGTGGGGTCCCGGCTGAGGGCCAGGCCTGCTTCTCCCTCCACGCGCGTCGCTGAACCCAGACAGAGGAGCACTGACAAAGGTCCCAGAAAATGGCCAGGGGGGCGTTTGGAGACCCAGCTCGGACAAGCAGCAACCACAGTTGAGAAGACGGAGCACAAGAGGCTCAGCCGCGTCTGTCGCTCGCAGGTTCCTCGGGCAGGAGTCTGGGGAAAGCTCCGTGACTTCCGGAGGGTCCACGGGCAGAGTCGCGCCGGCGGGAAGTGCCCGGAGGGGCCCTCTCCTGCGCACGGCGCCGCCCGGGTGGCCGAGAGCCAGGGACAGTCCTGCCCAGGCCGGGGGTCTCCCCATCCCGGAGCGGGGTGGGGCGGCATCTGCGGACGAGGGTGGGCTTGCAGGGAGCACAGAGGCCCTGGGGTCCGGGTCACGGGGGTCGCGGCGAAGGGGCCGGGCCGTGGACGCTGTGCCGCGCGGGGAGCGAGGAGGGAGCCCCCGGTGCCCCGATCCCGCCTCAGGACTGGAAGGTATTCGGGTCCCGACTCGCGAGCTCTCCCGTCTTCCCGCTTCGCGGGCGGCGCAGAGCTCAGACCCGGTCCCACGCCTTCCCCAAGTTGCCCGGCGCTCGCGGTCAGTCACGACAGTAGCAGGGCGGCGGCAGCGCGTCAGGATGGCCGAGTGGTCCAAGGCGCCAGACTCAAGCTCCGCTTCCCGCCCCGGGGGTTCTGGTCTCCGCGTGGAGGCGTGGGTTCGAATCCCACTCCTGACACACTGCTGTTTTGTGCCAGCGGAGATTCCCTCTGCTCAGAAAGAAACCACCGTAACACCCTGTGGGGTTCCCCTAGGTGCCCAACTCACCAGTCCTCAACACTCGGGTCCTGTTTGCTGTGGAGAGAATTACTGAAATCTTCACCACTTTTCAGGACATGAAAATAATCTGTTATAAAGTTCTATAGAAAATTGGCCAGTTACCTCCCTCTGTCACCTCTAAACTCTAAGAAGTCTCTCGAGATTATGACACTGCCGAAACATTTTAAGATCATCAATAGCAAAGAAATGCTCATGCTGTTAAAATAAATTAACAGCTCCCTCTCAGATTTCTCAGAATGATGTGACTTAGATGTCTTTTGTTTTATGAAAGAAAAAAAAATGCAGTCTGTGACATTCTACATAGACTAAGATCTTGGTCTTAAAATTAGGAATCTTCAGATTTTTGCAGCTTTGACATTAAATGAGTTTTTCTTCCTGTATAGCTTTTAAATTACTAGGCAGCAATTTCTCTCCTAGAAAGTCACCTCAGTGAAATCCCAGTCCAGCTCCATGGCTGGCTTTGCCTGGTGCGGTCAGTAGTATTTGAAGTACCAAATTGTAGGCGGCCACCTAGATGTGCATCAGGTGTCCTGCAGTGGCTGCAGATGAATTTTGTGCCATTCAGCAACGGCACATAGAAGCAGATATAAATATAGCAAGACAATAGATTATTTGAACTGTGTTGAGTAGAAAAAAACAAAATCAGGTCCAACAGTGCCAATGAAAGTTAAAATCACACAAATGAACATTTTTCAAGGGTAGGTTCTTTTCTAAGGATCTTAAATACTTAAGACAAGATCTATAAGTTGGAGGAGAGAAAAGGGCTGGATACAGGGCATGACAGGAAAAGGCATGTTTATGAAACAGAGTAGAACTGAGAATGACTGTTCATGGACCAGTAATACAGTGAGCCATAGACAGCCAAGTGTGATAAACTTGCATCTGTGAACCCGAGGCCTCCTTTCCCCTTCTCCCCATGACTAAATTTCACTTACAAAAATGCCAATGAAAATTTGCTTTACAGACGTTATGGGCAAAACTTCACTGATATGTAATTTTAGTATTCACACATTTGAGTTCTATTTTTCTTTAGTTTTTAACATCTAATTTCAGGGACCCCTGCATGTGCTCCACATCCTGCATGTGCTCCACATCCACAAAACATGTTTAAAGATAAAAATTGATAAGAATTTCAAGAGAGCAATTGCAGAGCATAAACCCCAAGAGCAGGGACCTTCTAAGTGTGGGTTTGGAGCAGGGGATAAGCTGTGTGACCGCGACATGGTTTTCTAAATGAGAAGTTTCAGCAGTTGAGTAGAAACTGAAAGGCCATTTTTAAGCTAAAGATGAGGCAGTAAGGAGTGAGTGACAGGAATGCAATGTGTGTGGAATATTCCCTGGGATCAAGCTAAGCAAGTGCTTGCTTTCCTAGAGGGAGCCACCCACAGGAGTCAGGGTAGTTTTGCTGGAATAACATTTGCATTGAGCTTTTAAACAGTTTTACAGAAGGAAACTAACACCACCAAGGCCTGGGCCTCAACTGTCCTCATCACATTTCGAAACCTCCTTTTCAAGACTTTCCTGGGAGAGAACCCTCTTCAGACTAAAAGCCACTGGCTTACAAGACCAGAGGCCAGTGCTTCTCTTTCGGAAGGTCGTGGTTTTGTTCTGTCAGGACAGCTGGGGAGGTTACTGGAAGTGGAACCATCTGGGAAAATGGCTTCCGTGTTAGGAGGCCAACTATGTCTGCAGCTTCTGTAGCAGGGAAAATGAAAACGAGTAGAACCTGTGCCCTGCAGGACTCCGAGGGGAAACCGAGAAGAAAAGAACAGCTCAGAAAAACAGTCAGCATCTTCTGCTTCTTTGCTGAGGAGCTAACATGCCTCATGAATGAAGATGCACTGTGACAGAGGCCACCTGCCTGGGACCAGCACTCCTGAAAGACTCTAATGAGGCCCTAAATAATAAACACCCCTCAAAGGGAGCCTGGGTAGCTCAGTCGGTAGAGCATCAGACTTTTAATCTGAGGGTCCAGGGTTCAAGTCCCTGTCCAGGCGGAGCTATCTCTTTTTATTTCAGTTAATAAGCTCTGGGTGACAGAGCCCATTCAGGAACATCTCTGTGACTGGGGAAACCATAACAGACAAAGGCACTGCCCTAAAATAGTACAAGTTCTAGTCTTTCATTAATGATCCTCTCCCACTATTAAATGAAATACTTTCCCAACTTTCTAAGAGGAATTGAAAAAGGGCACCATATAGACATAAACTAATGATAGGATTGTTGAGAAGTATGCCACTTTAAAGTTCTCTGGAAATGATCCATTAATGTGGGAGTGGAGGGGAGTGATTTGTGTGGACCTGACTAGAATGTGAAAGACCAGTCACCTGTAGTGTCTCTGAGGTTCCCCCACCATTCAAACAATCTCTCCCTACATAGAACATTTGCAAAAGACCCTGCTTGGTTGGAAAACCTCACCCAAACACATTTTGAAATTCTTAGTTGTCTTTTTTTGTGAAAGTGTGTTGGCATTTGCAAAGCACTTTTCCAAACACAATGAGATGAGTGCTTTTGGTGTAAGCCTTGGTGCCTAGGGATGCCAGGTGAGGGGTCCAGGGATACTTTTCAGTATCGTTTTTCTCTCCCACTACCTTGGACACTTGAACCAGCGGGAGCACTTCCTTCCCTGGAGCCCATAAAGGGCAGTGCTACTCAGCCAGGAGCTGTCCTCCTGCAAGTCCTAGCAGAAGGGTTGGTCCCATCCAGGCCTAAAACCAGAGTCACCCCAACTCCACCTCGGTGCTCAGTGAGTTCGCTCCATTTTGGAGAGTCCAGTACCCAGCAGGAGCCCAGCTCAAGCCTCAGGGATCAGGCCCAGGTTGGTGAACTCTCTCGCCATCGGAGAGCCTGACCTCCCACCCGACGCCTTATGCACCCAAGGAATTTGCCCAGCTTGCTAAAGACGTTTGTCAAGTCCTATCATTATGTCTATCCTATCCCTCTTCATAATGGGCATGCTCTGCATGTCAGTAGTCGTGGCCGAGTGGTTAAGGCGATGGACTAGAAATCCATTGGGGTTTCCCCGCGCAGGTTCGAATCCTGCCGACTACGTCAGAGGCTTCACTTTATGCTAAAGTGCTCACCGTGTAGTTCCCACAGAGATAATACCTGTACCTGTCTCCTACCTGCCTTTCCACTCTTAATCAACCACAGCTGCTCCATGTTTCTTACCAACGCTTGTCTTGTTGCAGCCCCTGAAACCCAGAGCCCCTTCCCGCCCACAAAAAGCGGAGTAGGGCTGTTTCCTCAAAAAGTTTGCTGGGGAGGGGGTGGGCAGGACTCAAGGCTGTCTCCAAGTTTCTCTCCCAAACCCTGCTGGAAGGAAGCTATTTCATAAAGAGACAATTCAGTGAAAGTGTTTCTCAGATAAATCCTAGAAGGTAGTCTATGCCACAAAATGGAAGCTATTTTTATTTTACTTTAAAATGTATCATAGTGTAAAATTGGGAACAGAATTTAGGGAAAAGTTTTTTATGATGATGAAGAGACCAGGATCTACTGGAAATAAAGAGTATGATAGCAGAAAATAGCAGTTAATAATACTGGAAGATAAAATTTAGAAAACCTCCAAAAAACCTAGAAACACATCAAAGGCAGAAAACAGTAGTGACAAAATTGAAAACCAGTTCAGGAGATTCAATGTATTCTGACAACTGGCAGTTCCAGGAGACAGGAGAAAAACTGGAGGGAATTTTATCAAAAAATACAAGAAAACTCAGGACAGCAGGATTTGATGATCCAGATGGAAAGGAGACCCCTTTGTGACTGCTCTCATGGTGTCGAATTTAGAAAATATTTCCCTACTTCAAAGTCATGAAGATGCTCCCGTGTTGTTCTAGAAGCTTTACTTACCTCCCAACTATCATCTTTCTATTTAACCTTTACATTCAGATCCACAGTCTACCTGGAACTGGCTTTGTGGATATTGTTAAAGGAGTCAATTTATCTCCCCCCCCCCCCCCCCGGCTGTATGCATTAGATCATTTCCCCCCATTATATTCACAATTTATGCAAAGACTATTCATTCTCACCATTTCTGAGGTGCTCCCTTGCTCATAAAGCAGGGTATGGAGTGTGAGGGTCTAATTCCAAATTCTATTTAGTGTCATTGTCTGTCCATGGACAATGTAATATTGTCTTAATTATTGTCTTTAGCATTTATGTCTTTAGCATAAAGTAACTCCTCTAATTTTGCCTTCCTTTTAAAAGGTAACCTGGGCTACTTTGGCCTCTTTCACTTTAATGTTATATTTAGGTCAATTTGTCAATCTCCAAAACCCCCCACACCTGAGTATTGTTACTAAAATGCACTGACTCTAATGGGTCAGTCTAGGGTAGAGTTGGCACCTTTACAGTACTGAGTGCTCCGATCTAGATTCTTTCTAGGAACATGCTGTTAAATATGACAGTGGCATATTTACTTGAATTTTCTTACTGCATGTTGTTGCTTTAAATTTTTTTGTACTGATAGGAACGTTAAGAGGTTTTAAAATGAATGTGGTTGAGCCCACCGGCCATGCCCTAGATCTAACTCTGGTCTCTCCAAACAGCACAGTCAGGAACCCACATCACACAATCACTTGGTGATGACAGAGACAAGGACAACTGGTTTAACTGGAATCTCAGCTTCAGGGGTGAGCGCACCTTTCCCTCCTAATTTGCAAGGTTAAGGTTAATGAATCATGCAGCCTGAATTTAAAGAGAATGCTTCTTTAGCAGCTTTATGCTTAATTTTACTGGAGTTATTTTGTTTATTATCATTACATTTAGGCTACATGATATGAAGGAGAAACCCAAATGCAGGGGATTCTTAGGCTGGGGCACAGCATCTTCAATACTTCTGCAAATTCCCTGGAATAGTTTGCTAAGTGGATGGTGTCTGGGTTCATCTTGTGTGAGAGGGTGCAGAGCTTTCCATTCCATATGCCATGGGGTGGTAAACCCACACAGGTTTTAGAAATCGTCCCTAATAACTTCACAGTCCATTCAAGGGAGGGGAAGAAATTGCCAGCTTTATTTTCTTGTGAGAAATGCATAAAATGTCTTTCAGAGGCCATGAGGCCCAAAGCACATTCTTTTTAACTAGTACAAGCAGCTTCTCCACATGGGCTCAGCAGCTCTTCCCCATGACAACCAGTGGTAGCCAACATATTGAGGGGCAGACCCACTGCAGTGCCCTTGTTGGAGTTCTGTGTTCACATCAATGCTGGCACATCCCCCTAGAAGGCAATGCACAGAGGCTTGACTGAGCCTTAATCCGAAGTCTGTTGCAGAACCTATTCTTCACCTTCTGTTGTTTCTTTCTCTATCTGTTGCTGCCCGAGGTAAGCCACTTCCTTTTCAATGACCAGGATCCACATGCTGCAGCTGCACTATCCTGCACATTCTGTGTGTGAAGGTCATGGACCACTCTCTCTTCAGAGCAGCATGATCAGTTCTTGTGCGAGTCAGTAATTTCCACTTTTATTCATGTTTTAGGTTTCCATCTTGTCCGCGCCGCTAGACTGCCAGAAACAAGCCCTTTCCCAACATACCCCGCGTGGGCTCTGCTTTATGGTCCTGTTTACAGAGCTTCCTTCCCAGGGGACACTAATCTGGTCAGGTGCAGGGACTGTCTTCGTCTCCTTTACCCTCCTGTCTCCAGCACCTTACCCTCCACTGGAGTCCATAAAACTAGCTAAACAAGCGATCTTGAAGAAGGAGCTGAGCTAAGGACGTTTCCCCACAGTAAGAACTGGGGGAAACGTAACCTTTCCTTGCTTCCCGTGGCTCGTCTCACCTCTCATTTCTCCTCTCCCAGTCCCCGTGCCAGTGCTCAGGTTTATGTTCATTTTACAGGACAGCCCTACCCCAGTGCCTGCCCAGAGGGACACCGGCATATGCAACCACCCGGGAGAAGAGCTTGACTGAAGAGGGGAGCTTTCATCTCCGTATTTTGCAAGCGCTACTTCTACGCTCCTTTTGAAATTACTTCCTTTGGCTGTTTGCGCTCCGTGCCCCGGTGAGTTACAGGTAACGCTTTCTTCGGGCGCTGACCATACATACGCAGTTGTGTTGGATGAACACAACCCAGAGTCTGGTACAAGGCCCAGCCCTTAGAAGGTGCGCACTAGAAAGGTTTTGCATGAAGTAGATGTTTTGGAAGTTCCTTGTGTTTATTTGTTCGTTTTTAGTTGCCGGGACAACTGGAAGGAGAGGTGTGTCTCCTCTGCGCGCCTGCTCCTCCAGGTGGGCAGGAGGGTCCGGCTCTGCGGCCTCCTGGGCGCGCGCAGGAGCGCGGGGCGCGGGCGGGAAGCTGCACAGCCTGGGGGCACCGCGCAGCCTCGCCGAGTGGCAGGGTCTCTTCCTCCGGGTTAGAAGTCCTTGTGCAGTCCTGGAGATGCCTGTATTCCCGCTGGTAGCCCCACCAACTCGGACCCCCAGGGGCAGCTGGCTAAAGCTCGGCTGAACGCTGCAGCTGCGCCGCGGGGCCGAGACCCGTCTGCAGGACTGGGGAGGGTGGACCCCGAGGAACCCGCCTACCCACCCTGGAAACACATCCTGTGACTGGGTCCAAGGAAAGGAGTCTGCAGTGCACTTGGAAGCTTTCACCGGGCACCCCTTGAAATGTCGTCTCCGAGAACGCTCCTCACCCATCGCTACACGAGACAAAATTCAGACTTTTTCGAGCACAAACTCTCCCATTTTCTCTCAAGCACACTTCTTTTGCAAGTTTTCCTCCGTGAATTTGCCAGGAATCGACACATTCAAGGTGGTTTTCTTACAGGACTCGGACCTGGTGAGTACATAACCTGGGTGGAGAAAAGTGTCTCACGGTGAAGTTGAGCGGAGTTGCAGACACGAGATGTGAAATCTCTAAGTTCAGTTTACCCCGTCTCTACAGGAACTAAACGTACCAACTTCACCAAGTCTTCAAGCATTAAGTCATCTAATCAACAAAAGGCGCCCAGTCCAGGGGTGCAATGCCTAGGACACGCCCACTCATTTCTCCGTAATGAAGGAAGCAGGGACTAGGACCACCCAGCTTCCGAGTTGCTTATGGGGTGCGCTACATGCGCTCCAGTACTGGGCAAAAAGTAAGATAAAATAAAGTAAGATAAAATCCCTTCTGATTTTCTTCCAAAGTGTCGAGCGGGCGTGGACCAAGAATTTTAACTGACATGCTTTCAGGAGAATTACTCTAGCTCATTACACATGATTACGGGAGGCACCACCCAAGGTGAGGTTCCATGGTGTAATGGTTAGCACTCTGGACTCTGAATCCAGCGATCCGAGTTCAAATCTCGGTGGAACCTGCCTTGCCTTACCTTTTTCATGTTCCTCCGAGGAAAACACCTCCACCTAAATGAGGGAACCCAATTTTGACCCTGACATCTGTGAGTTCCTTAAGTCCCAACGCACCTGCATCTGGGAACATACAGGAATAGAATTCCACTTGGGTTTAATAGAATTTATTTTATAAGGAAGAAAAGAACCATCATGATGTCAGAGTAAGAAACATTCACAACAAATACACTTTCTGGAAGAATATTTGACCTCCTGGAGAGCTGAAGTTCCCTGTGGCTTCTTAGGCTAGTGAGCCAGCAGCCTCTGTGTAGTTGGTCCTGGCTGGTGGTTAAAGTGGTGAACTAACTGCCCCGTCCACACCGAGACCCTCCTCATAACGAGCAGTTACTCATCTGAGCTCCTTAGAAGGAAGGTTCCCACATCTGACTTTTCTTGGTCCCAGTGGGAGACTCCGGGAGTGTTCCCACATCACCACCATACTTTATTACTTTTTAAAAAGGAATTAGACCACAGTCCTACATGTTTCCTTTCCCCCAAAAGAGCCTAGGCTTTGGTGATGCCTTCCTGTTCCCTGCCATCAAAACTGCTTTGAAGGCAGCCTTTCCTAAAGAAAGTAGTGTTTGCTCTCCAAGGAGGTGGACCCTTCTACAAGCACCTAGAAAAGGAAATTCCAGGAAATCATGAATCATCTACAGTGAAAGCCAAGGTTGCCAAGTTGTGAATCCAAACTGGGTATTAGTAAGCAAACCACTACACAATTCCAGAAATTAGGAAAAACCATTTTACTTGTAATCCAATCAAAAGGAGTCAACAAAGTCATGCCAGGCTGGCTCGTCCTGGGGTCCAGGATGGTGGTGAAGAGAGAGGGGCCAAAAACCAGGTGAGGTTTTGAATCATTCTGGGCACAGAGTTCAGACGCAAAATCCCATCGTATGATTAACAAGTACGGGTCAATGTATTGAAGGAATGCCAACAACAGTTGAGTTTCTTCCTAGGAATTCCTGGGAGGATTCGGTCTGTCTCTGCCTTGGCAGTTTCCCTTCGCCTCTGGCCACTCAGCCTCTTTTTCACTTTTGAAGTCTACTAGACAGGCCCTCTGCTCCCCATTTCCAAGAACAGCTGCATGCCTTTTTCTTTATTACTTGATCAGTTTACCCAAGGGTTTACCAATTTTATCTTTTTCTTTTTTTTTTTTTCCAGATAAAATTTCAGCCTTGTAAATAATCTCCACTTTATGTTTCTATGCTAGAGCCTTAAAGCAGCTGTTTTCTTTATTGCTTCCTTCTCTAAGCTCTTTGGGAAGGTCTGCTGACCTGTCCCGGGCCTCCTTCCTGACTCCTCTCCTCTCCTCTCCTCCCCTCCCCTCCCCTCCCCTCCACCTCCACCTCCACCTCCACCTCCCAGGTGAGTCCTTTCTCCTCCGTGTCCCTTCCTCCAGGACAGGGGCAATCACATCAATCCACCGCCGGCCTCTGCCCACACAAGAGACTCCCTTTACTCCAAGTTCTTCTCGGGCCTTCCCCTCCATGGTGTACCCGGGCTCTGTCCTGTTAAGCACCGGACCGCCCAGCAGTGGAGGGACGTGCGGGCCATGGCCACGGCCATGGCCATTCACGCTCCTCGCGGGAGCCCAGCAGGCAGCTGAGGCGGAGGATGAATGACACTGAGGGGAATCTTGCTTAGTTGGAACCCCGAAAACGAGATCAGCCTGTCTCAAAAGAAAGAGGACCCCACGGGTCTTGGAAAAGCATGGGAAGAACACAGCTAGCAGAGGATGGTTTCCATCCACCGACCTCTGGTTATGGGCCCAGCACGCTCCTGCTGCACCTGCTGCACCTGCTGCACCTGCCCGGGGCGGGACTTTATATTCCTGACGCCTTTTGGTCGCAACGGCCTCTAACCCACTCACTCACGCAGAGACCACAGTGACTGGGAGGAGCTACATGGAATAAGAATAAAAATCTGGCCAAATGAGATTATTTCTTTAAGTGAATTCAGGACTCAGGCCTGCAATGTGGATGGACCTCATCAACTGACGGCACAAATAAAGCAAAAGCTGCCCTGAGCAAAAGGGAGTTCTGCCAACAGACGAGCTGCAGCGCCAGCTCCCTCTGGGCCACCAGCCTGCTGCCCCTCTGCAGGTCTGAACTTGCCATCCTCAATAACTGCCTGGACCATTTCCTCAAAATAAGTCTATATACATACACTGGCTCTGTTCCTCTGGAGAACTCTCACTACAGACACAGTCTTTTGTTAGGCATATGCAATATAAATATCTTCTCTAAGATTTGCCTTGTACATGCTTACTGGTGGCTAGTAACGAACAAAAGTTTCCAGTGTTGGTGAAGACTAATTTGTACATACATATTTTTTGTGGTGACTGCTTTTTGTGCTCCATTTTAGAAATATTTGCGCACTCCAACGTCATGAAGAAATTATCCCAAGTTATCTTTCAGAAGCATTATTGCTTTACCTTTCATGTTTAAATATGCATTTCATCTGATTGAGTTTTGTGTAGGTTGTAATTCATTTATTTCCATATCGATATACAATTTATTGAAAACAATGATCTTTCCTTAGAGCACTGCAGGATCACCTTTGTTCTAAATCAAGACTGTATGAGTGGTTCTGTTTAGGATGTGTTCTTCTGTTTCAATGTTTAATTACCCATCCAAGTAAGTGCCACACTGTCTTGATTGCTATGGCTTTAAAATAGTGATTTTTTTTCCTTCCAGGAAACTTTAGTTCACAAAGTCTAACATACATTCACAAGCACATTGCTTGGAGCTTCAGGTCTTATTGAAAGCAGCAATGTTGACACTCCTCAAATGCTCCTGGAACTTGGGGGGGGTGGCCATTTGCCTTGGGCCTCCACACATTTGATTGGCATCTTGTGGAGGCTCCAGTCCTTGCAGTTGCCCAGGCCAGCCAGTGCAGCCGGGTGGACAGAGCTCCCAGCTGCGCCACGCGGGCATCATCATTCCAGGGTTTGACGTCTAGGATGGAGGGCTTAAATACCTTCATGGGCATTTTTACCTTCTTTTTGGCATATTGCCCCAGTAGCTCTTTGTGCATGTAAATGGGAGGCAGGTGCCAACCATGTTCTTATTAACTCCCAATGAGTCTTAAGTCTCTTGTCATTTAAACCCAGGTTCTCCTCTGGGCCTTAAAGTAGCTGCAGCTTTGATATTCGAAAGGCGCTGGAGTGGTTCTCGGATCAACGCAGCTGGGACTGGGAGTGACGCCAAAGAAGGAGGGTGCAGGTCCCCTGCAGGCGACTGAATACAAAACAGGTCCTCCCACCTCCCTGTCAGAAATGGAACCACCGTCTCCCATAGGGCCCGAGGGGGGGTCTGCGGGGAAGAAAAGGCCACGGAGACTCGTGAGAAGAGGGGCTTCCCCCACAGTGCCGCCACATCTGCCCTCCCAGGAAAAGGACCGCGTAGTCGGCAGGATTCGAACCTGCGCGGGGAAACCCCAATGGATTTCTAGTCCATCGCCTTAACCACTCGGCCACGACTACACTAGCCGTCCGGGGGCTTTTGCAGGCTATAGACAACAAAGAACACAAAGACGTGTAACCACAACCCCACATACAAGCAGGCTTTGTGGGATGAACACAAACCAACCTTTAGGTAAAATTATTTCTGTCCATCATCTATATATAGCAGTTTTGTGGGGTTTCTGGTGCACACTTTTTTGTGAAGCATATATGCTCCCCCCAGCGTCCCCCCACCTAGTCATTTGGAACATTAGCTTTCATTGAAGTTAGATGCCAAAACAAAAGAAAAAGTTTGTATTTAATAAAACTTGCAAAATAAAAAGCAATTAGTGATGTATTAGAACTAAAAATATTAATCAAATTGTTTGTTTTAGGGAAACAGTGAACAAGGACTGGACACAGCCACAACTTTGTTTCACTGGACCAGAAAAAAAAGAAAAAAAAAAGACCATGGCAGAATGGATTTTGGTAAAGGAAGAAAGTCAGGCTTCATTTGCAGGAAACAAAAATTACTTTAGCCCTAAACTGGAAACAAACCAAATGTCCATCTACACTAGAAAAAATTGTGGGTTTTGTTTTGTTTTTCATACAATGGAATACCACAGAGTGAAGAAACTAGAAGTACACACACCATATGGACGAAATCTCACAGCCTGATAAAGCCAGACATGAAAGAACACATGCTATAGTGCATTCCAATTTTGGAAAGTTTGAAAACAGCTGAAACTAACCTATGGCATTAGAAATCAGAATAATGATTACCCTTATAAGGTATAGACTGGGAGGTCCCACTACCCTTGGGGGCTTTTTCTGAGATTCTGATAATGACTCTGGTTCCCACACTGGGTCCTGGGGACAGGGCTGTGCTTGCTTTGTGTAAATATATTGAGTTGCTCACCTTCATATGCTTTTTTGTGTACCTGTTAAACTTCAGTAAATATTTTACTTTTTAAAAATTCCATCAGTAGGGTGTAAAACTTTTGCTGTCACTGAAAGTTACTTTATATATGAATATTTATTGATGACATACTGAGATATTCACTGTGTATTTTCAAGTTAAAAAGAACAAGTTATTACTAAAATCCTATTCATTGTGCAAATAACTAAGGCAGGGTTATATCTTAAATAACTGACCTACACATATTCTGTGAGTTTCCATCTTTTTTCTGTTTAATTTTGTAAGAAATTGCCAAACTGTCTTCCAAAGTGGCTATACCACCTTGCACGCCTACCAGCAAGGAATAAGGGATATGTTCTTTCTTCTTTTTTATTTCTTGATTTTAAAAAGAGAAACATCAATTTGTTGTTCCACTTATTTATACATTCATTGGTTGATTGATGTATTCTTTCTTAAACTCAGAAAATTAGTCATATCTTTACTAGGCAGTCTAGTGTTAGAGACTGAAAGTGAGAGTTTGGGACCAAATTACTACATTGAAGTCCTACCTTCATCATTTACTGGCTATGTGACCTTGGGAAGGTTATTCGACTTATCTGTGCCTCAGTTTCCTTTGTTGTAAAGTAGAAACAATAATACAGAAATAACTTCATTAGGTTGTTTCAAGCATTAAATAAATAGATGTAATGCACTAAAACACTGCCTGGCACACACAGTGTTAAATGAGGCTGATCTCAAGTGGTCTCTCCCTGGTGGCCAATTATCCACACCTATCCTTGGCTTTCCTTCCTATCCTTTATGTCTAATCTATCCATCATCCATCTTTCTCTTTTGAATCATGGAGGAGCTTTAAAAGAATATCCTATACACAACTGATTCACTTTGCCACAGCATCAGGTTAATTCTTCTCAGTATAACTTTAATTACGTTGCTGAATCTTAAACGTTTGCTGTATGTTTTTAATACTTTTTCGCTTAGTATCTTTATTTCAACGTGTTCTCTCACAGCTTTCTTTCGTGTTTCATTTAGGCCATGTTTTCTTGCAGTCTATTGAGAATACCAAATTGTTCCTGTAAATTTTCTGGTTCCTGCAGACTTTTTCAGAAATCTGCTCTTAGAGACTTCTAGATATTGTTCCCTTTCCTTTGATTGCAACTTTGTTTCCATATAGTCCATAATAGGATTTCCAAGTTAAATTCTGTCAAGCAATGGGTTGAGTGACTTAATCTTAGCCCCTTCCAAATGCTGTGGACGTATGCAAGCACAATAAAATGCGTGGGCCACATATTTAAAAATATAAAAACCTACCGACTTCTGTTGGATTCTTTTCTGCCAAGGACACAGACACTGGCCGGGCTCATTCGCAGTCCTGTGCCGCGGTGACAGGCACACGCTGCACTACAGCCGGGCAAAGCATGGTGACGTCATCTCCCGATTCCTTCAGCATTTTTAAAAATTTGGGTTGTGACCCATTTGGGAGTCATGAAAGCAATAGAGTGGGTCAGGACCAGAATTTTTAAACAAACGAAGAGAACACTGAATAGAGTGCAGGCCAGGCTGTAGAAGTACGTAATGCATGCGGAAATGCTTGTTTGCTTTTTAAAATTATATGTGTGAAAATGTGTATTTCTCACGGTCTGTCGAATCACACAAACTCGAGGGTCAGCGCCCCAACACACATCGCCACCTGACTCAGGAGCGAACCACCGGCGGGTACACCTTCCAGGCCCGCGCGACTGCGTCTGCGCGGCGACCGAGGCCTCTGGGAAATGGAGTTCGGCGCGTGGAGCGTTCTGGGAATCGTAGTCCTGCGTGGCCACCCGCGCTCCAACGCACCGGCGAACGGGGGCGGGGCTCGCTCCTCGCGACCGGAAGTGGCCGTTGAACCGCTGTAGGACGGGAAAGAGGTTGGCGCTGTGAAGTCCAGCAGCTCTGGCCCCTTTCCCTAGGTTTGCTGATCGTCTCGGCGCTTCCAGACCCGCGATCTGAGCATGCAGATCACTGTGGAGGAAAGCCGAGGTATCACCATGGCAACCATCAGCCCTCCGGTCGCGTGACGTCACCCTCCTCGCCGAGCTAGGATCGGCCTCTACCGGAGGAAGCTGGGGGGTCCTGGAAGCGGGCGCCCGGTGCAGCCTTCGGCACGGGCGGTTCCGCCCTGACCCCGCGGACCGCTTTGTTCTTTTGTTCCACTCTGGGAGGGAGGACCGGAGCTGGGCCCCGCCCCGCTGGGCCACCTTCCAGCTTCCCGCCCCCGCAACAGGTGTGTCTTCCCGAATCCGAGCCCGCCGGGGTGCACGAAGCTACTCGGCAGTCCCGTGGGCGCCTCTGGCCAGATTCTAGGGGAGGCACCAAGGGTTTCGTTAATCCCGGGCTGAACCTGCGCCCTCGAGCGCCGCGGTTTCGCTCAGCGGGAGTGCCGCTCGCCGTGAGCGCTCTCGGCATTTCTCTCCCAGGACCCCGTGGCCGCTGGGCAGAACTCTGCGGTGTGACCGACCCGGGCTGCTGACCCATCTGTCTTTCAGCCAGCCATCCTCAGCGTGTGTTAAGGTTCAGAGCCCTTGCTGGACAGCTGAGCCCCAGACGGAGGACCCAGCTGGAGGGACGCTGCTGGGGACGTGGTGACCAGGTTCCAGAGGCACGGGATTGGCTCCTGAGATGGAAGGTAGTGAGGCCGGCTCGGGGGGAGCGCAGTGATGGAGGCAAGAGCAGCCCCAACTTGAAGATCAGATACTTGGCAGCTGGACTAGGTGGAAGGAGGAAACCTTATATTTAAGGGTCAAATAAAGAGGCCGAATTACATTACAGGGAGACTTGGCGGAAGAGTTAACTCCCGGGTTTAGGGATTGGGGCAATGGTTCAGAATGTCTGTGATCTTCACATGACTTCTGTTTGTTAAATATCAGAATGATAATCTTGCAGTCAGAAAAAAACCTTGGTAATCATCCCTTCAACGCAAAAATGAGTTTTTTAAAATATCGCTGGGAGATAGCCATCCTTAGGCCAATACCTGAACAAGTGTGGCATTAAACTCTCCATTTTATGTGCAGACTGTTTCCTTGTGACTTTTTTAGTTCCTTATATTAGACAGAAGTGCCTTTTTTTAAACTTCTGCATTGATCTTAGTTCTTGAAATCCCCCGAAGCAAAACTGTTCTCTCACACGCTGCCCTTCAGATATGTCAAATCAGCGATTACCACAAATTTTTTCCTAAGCACAGTAGCCTCAGTTCCTCTGATGCCAGAAGAGCTCCTCTGCATTGTCACTGTCTTTACATTCTTTAGGTATGGCTATGCAGTCAGGTTTGGTTTAACCTATTATTATACAATCCTTTTTCTTGCCTTTCTTTAATATCATTAGAAGTTTGAACATTACTTATTTATATAGTTTAAGCTATACCTTATATTTGTCTCAATTCTTTTTTTAAAGGGTACAAAAAATGTTTTCTTAGAACTGCATGTTTATCTAGTTATCTCAAAACAAAAATGTTTAAAAAATCAACTGTCTTTCATTATATTAATGAACAATTGGAGATTGTACTAAAAATAACTCCATTTACAATAGCATCCAAGATACGAAACAAACATATCTAACAAAATGTTCATGATCTGTACACTGAAAGCTACAAAACATTGCTGAGAAAATTTTTTTTCCAGCTGAGATATAATTTACCCATAATACTGTGTAAGTTTAGTCCAGTGGGTAGACTTCATACACCTACATATTGCAAAATTATAATAAGGTTAATGCATCTGTCACCTCACATATTTGCCTTTTGTGTGTATCTGTGTATTGAGAACATTTAAGATTTACTCTCTCAGCAACTTCTAAGTATATAATGTAGTATTGTTAACCACAGTCACCATGCTGTACGTTAGATCCCCAGAGCTAATTTATAGCTGGAAGCTTGTACCCTTGGACGAACATCTCCCCATTTTCCCTATGCCCTTCCCTTCCCACCCTGGAAATAACTATTCTACTCTTTGTTTCTATGTGTTCAGTTTTTTTAAATTCCACATGTGAGATCTTACACTATTTGTCTTTCTGTCTTCCTTCATTTCACATAATGCCTTCAAGGTCCATGAATGTGGCAAATGACAGGATTTTCTTCTATTTTATGGCTGAAATATTTCATTCTGTGTGTCTACATATATACACATATTCCCACAGTTGGTGGGAATGTAAATTGGCATACCCACCATGGAAAACAAAATGGAAATTCCTCAAGAAATTAAAAATAGAACTACCATCTGATCCACCAATCCCACTTATGGTTATTTATCCAAAGGGAATAAAATTACTATCTCAGAAACATATCTGTACCCCCAGTTCACTGCAGCATTGTTTACAATAACCAAGACATAGAAGCAACCTAAGTGTCCATCAATAGATGAATGATTAAGAAAATGTGATATGTATTTCCCTGATGGCTATACCAATTTACATTCACACCAACAGTATACAATGGTTCCCTTTCCTCCACATCCTCACCAACACTTACATCTTGCCCTTTGATAATACTCATTCTAACAGGTCTGAGTTCATATCTCATTGTGTTTTTAATTTGCATTTTCCTGATTAGTGATATCAAGTACCTTTTCATGACCATTGTATGTATTCTTTGGAAAAATGTCTATTCAGGTACCCTGTGCATTTTAAAGTGGATTATTTGTATGTATGCTGTTGAGTTGTATGAGTTCCTTATATATTTTGGATAATAATTCCCACCGGGGATGTCCCCTGTCCTAGAATTGAACCAGCAACCTTTCAGTACAGAGGATGATGCCCAACCAAGCCACACTAGCCAGGGGCAGCACAGAGTATCTTCAAATTTATTTGTATCTTCAGTTTTCCTCCTCATTGTCATATAGTTTTCAGTGTACACATCTTTCACCTCCTTAAATTTATTCCTAAGTATTTTATTGTTTTTGATGCTATTCTAAATGGGAGTGTTTTATTTATTTTGCAGATATTTCCTTGTTAGTGTACAGAAACACTATAAACTAAAGTTGTATTCTGCAACTTTACCAAATTTGTTGATTAGTTCTAAGTTTATTTTTTGGTTGAGTCCTTAGGATTTTCTCTATGTCATCTGCAAACAGACGATTATACTTGTTCCCTTCTAATTTGGATGCCTTTTTAAAAATTTTTCTTACCTAACTGCTCTGGCTAGGACTTCCAGTATTATGATGAATAAACAGTGTGAGTGAGCACCCTCTGGTTTCTGTTCTTAGAGGGAAAGCTTTCAAACTTTCATCATTGAGTATTTTAGTTTTGGGCTTGTCATATATGGTTTATTATGTTGAAATACATTCCTTCTTCAGCAAGTTGAGAATTTTTGTAATGAAAGGATGTTGAACTTTATCAAGTGCTTTTCCTGCATCTATCAAGATGGTCATATGAGCTTTATCATTCATTTTGTTAATGTAGTGTATCACATTTATTGATTTGGATATGTTGAACCATCCTTGCATCCCAGGAATAAATCCTGCTTGATCATGATGTAAGATTCATTTAGTGTACTGTTGAATTCAGCTTGCTTAAATTTCGTTGAGAATTTTTACATCTATGTTCATCTAGTTTTCTTCCCTTGTAGTGTTCTTATCTGTCTTGGTATCATGGTAATGCTGGCTTCCTAAAATGAGTGTGGGATTGTTCCCCCCTCTTTGTTTTTTTTGGAAGAGCTTGAGAAGGATTGGTGTTAATTCTTGCAATGTTTTGTAGAGTTCACCAGTGAAACCATCTGGTCCTGGGATTGTCTTTGTTGGAGGGTTTTGATTACTGATTCAATAACCTTACTCCTTACTGGTCTGTTCAGATTATCTGTTTCTTCATGATTCAGTATCAGTACGTTGTATATTTCTAGGAATTTATCTACTTTTTCTAGGTTATCCAATTTGTTGATGTATGACTGCTCAATTATAACCCACTTAATTTCTCTAGTCTTGCCAGCAGTTGTATTGACCATGCCCATTTAATTTTAGACATTCTTGTATGTAGTATAAGTAGCAGACATCACTGTGATATTTAATTTGCATTACTAGCAAAATTTCAAAAGGCCTGTGAAGACTAAGTAGCTAGAGAAAAAACTGTGAATCTTAAAAGCAGTGATTTACCTTCTCAACCTACCAATGAGAGTATCAGGGCATTTATCAGGGCTAATCGTCAGCAATTATGTTGATTATTTTTTGGATTCTGTGAATTAAAGGAAATGGCACCATTCTGTTATTTTCAAATAGAATAAGTGGATTTTCAAAATTGCTGGGAGCAGCTCTGTTGGACAGGATTCACTGGTTTCTTCTTCCTCTCCTAGAGCTGTCCTCTCCAATATCTGCCCTTCTCCAAGGGGGACATACTCTACTCCCATCAGCCAGTTTTCAGGTAAGTTGAGACTTCCTGAAATGCCATTTCAGCCCTTAGAGTAGGGTATGATTATCCAAAAACCAATGTTGGCATTTCATTCTGGGTTCCTATCTGACGTTCTTCCTGGTTCTGTCTCTCCAGCTTAACTAATACATTCACCACTTAGCTCTTGCTTAGTAGCTTGCCATGCTCTAGCTTGGCTGATAAATATTAAAAAGGTGAAATAAGTGCTGTGGAAAATAAAGAATGAATAAAATGTAGTCTGGAGAGCGTAGGAGAGTTTCATGGAGGATGTGGGATTTTCACTACCTCTCAAAGGATGGACATTTGGACAGGTAGGTGGGAGGGTTGTGGTAGATTCTGGGTATGGAAAAAGATTATGAGCAAAAGTTAACATATAAGAATTAGCTGGGGTTATACAGGATTCATAAATATTTGGAGGAGATGGATGGGTTGAATAAAGTTGGAATATGAAAGGTATTGAATGTCTAGATGAGAAATGAAGGCTTTATTCTATAGACCATTTGTGAATCATTGTTTTTTCCACTCCTCACCCAAGGATATTCTTAATTGATTTGAGAGAGAAACAATGATGTGAGAGAAACATCAATTGGTTGCGTCGCATGTGCACCCCAACCAGGAATTGAACCTGCAACTTGGTTATGTGCCCTGACAGGAAACAGAACCCCCAACCTTCTGGTTTATGGGATGACACTGTTTTAATATTCATTTTACAAAGGAGGAAATATCAGAATCATGTTTCAGATAGCCCATGGCTTGCTTTACTCTGTCATTATTGCAAACTTCACCCCTGTCCTAGGTAAATGCTTTATGACCAAGCAGAAACATGTTTGGTATTTCAGGAATCAGTGACCTTCAAGGATGTGATAGTGGACTTTACCCAGGAAGAATGGAAACAGCTGGATTCTGTACAGAGGGATTTATTCAGGGATGTGACCCTGGAAAATTATACACACCTGGTCTCTATAGGTAAGGATGATGTCTCTGAGTTAGCATCTGGGGTATAAAGGAGGAAGAGGGATTTCTTGTGCTTAGGTGAGTTTTGCCTTTAGGATTCCTAAATTTTGAAAGGCTTTGAACAGGTTTCTCTCTCCTAACAAGTAAGACACACTAATAATTTTTCTGAACCCTGATCAGTTCCCAAATTATACGTTGTCAGGGAATTTGTAACACTGAAGCTTGATATGCTGTTCATTCCCCTCGGACGGTTCCTATATATCCTTTCCTCTGAAAACAAAGTGGTGAAACTGAACTCTGATTTGGCACTTTTCCCTTACTGCAGACAGGTAACCATCTTCTTTTTTCCTTCTCATGAGCAGGACTCCAAGTTTCCAAACCTGATGTGATTTCCCAGTTAGAGCAAGGGACAGAGCCATGGATCGTGGATCCAGGCATTCCAGTGGGTGGCTTTGGAGGTAAGTAATGGGTCCCAAAGATGAATGTCATTAACTTAGACCTCCTCTCAGTCCATGCTGTCTCCTCTTTGCCACCTCTGTCACTCTTTAAATTAGCTATCTCCTTAAATGGAGTGCCCTTACTTTTTCTTAGAGGTGATCTATAAAACTGAATTAGATATTCTCTTACTATTTTTATCTTTTATTTATCTATCATTCTCTTTGACTCCTTCCAAATTTCTCCCCAAATAATAGGGATATTTTTGAAAATCCTTAGAATTTCCTGAGGGCTTTCCATTGAATTTCATTAGATCACTTCCACAACAGCCGTCTATTTTTTATTGTTGTTCTTTACCCCTCTACTAAGAGAATACTGGCATTATTTTTTCTTTCAGGCTGGGAAACAAGACTAGAAAATAGCACATCAGTCCCAGAGCCAGACATTTCTGAAGAAGAGCCATCTCCAGACACAGTCGTGGGAAAACACAAAAGTGATGACTCTTGGAGTTCTAACTCCTCAGAAATGTGGGTGTCTAAAGAAAGTCTAGAGAGGCAGCAGGCAAATGAACAAACACTGCCAAGGGAAATAAAAATAACTGAGAAAACAATACCTACTTTGGAGAGAGACCATGTTAATCATGACTTTGAAAAAAGCATCAATGTTAGTTCAACCCTAGTAACACAACAAGATGTATCTCCAGAAGAGACTGCTACTAAAACAAGCATCAAACAGAATTTAAAACCAGTTAAAAAAGAGAAATCTTGTAAGTGCGACGACTGTGGGAAAGCTTTCAGCTACTGCTCGGCACTCATCCGCCATCGGAGAACACACACTGGGGAAAAACCCTACAAGTGTCACGAGTGCGAAAAAGCCTTCAGCAGGAGCGAAAACCTTACAAACCATCAAAGAATCCACACTGGAGATAAACCATATAAATGCGATCAGTGTGGAAAAGGCTTCATTGAGGGTCCATCTCTTACTCAACATCAAAGAATCCACACAGGAGAAAAACCCTATAAATGTGATGAATGTGGGAAAGCCTTCAGTCAGAGGACCCATCTTGTTCAGCATCAGAGAATTCATACGGGTGAGAAACCATATACTTGCAATGAATGTGGAAAAGCCTTTAGCCAGAGAGGCCACTTTATGGAACACCAGAAAATTCATACAGGAGAAAAACCATTTAAATGCGAAGAATGTGATAAAACCTTCACGAGGAGCACTCACCTTACTCAACATCAAAAAATTCACACTGGAGAGAAAACCTATAAATGTAATGAATGTGGGAAGGCCTTCAATGGGCCCTCAACGTTTATCCGTCATCATATGATTCACACTGGTGAAAAGCCATATGAATGCAATGAATGTGGGAAAGCCTTCAGTCAGCACTCAAACCTCACTCAACATCAGAAAACACACACTGGGGAGAAACCTTACGATTGTGCTGAATGTGGGAAGTCCTTTAGTTACTGGTCATCCCTGGCTCAACATCTGAAAATTCATACTGGAGAAAAACCTTACAAATGCAATGAATGTGGGAAGGCCTTCAGTTACTGCTCATCCCTTACTCAGCACCGCAGAATTCACACCAGGGAAAAGCCCTTTCAATGCAATGAATGTGGGAAGGCTTTCAGTTACCTCTCAAATCTTAATCAGCATCAGAAGACTCATACCCAAGAGAAAGCTTATGAATGTAAGGAATGTGGGAAAGCCTTTATTCGGAGTTCATCCCTTGCTAAACATGAAAGAATTCATACTGGTGAGAAACCCTATCAGTGTCATGAATGTGGGAAAACCTTCAGTTATGGCTCATCCCTTATTCAGCATAGGAAAATACATACTGGAGAAAGACCTTACAAGTGTAATGAATGTGGGAGAGCCTTCAACCAGAACATACATCTTACACAACATAAGAGAATTCACACGGGAGCAAAGCCTTATGAGTGTGGCGAGTGTGGCAAAGCCTTTCGACATTGTTCATCTCTTGCTCAACATCAAAAAACTCACACAGAAGAAAAGCCCTACCAGTGTAATAAATGTGAAAAGGCTTTTAGCCAGAGCTCCCATCTGACGCAGCATGAAAGAATTCACACTGGAGAGAAGCCGTATAAGTGTAATGGATGTGACAAAGCCTTCAGCAGGAGCACTCATCTAACTGAGCATCAGAACACTCACACTGGGGAGAAGCCATACAACTGTAATGAATGCAGGAAGACTTTCAGCCAGAGCACTTACCTCATTCAGCATCAGAGAGTTCATTCAGGAGAGAAGCCTTTTGGATGTAATGATTGTGGAAAAGCCTTCAGATATCGTTCTGCTCTCAACAAACATCAGAGGCTGCACCCTGATATGACTATTCCAGGAGCATCATAAACGTAGCGATGCATTTACTCTACTTTGTCCTATTGTTAAGTACTGAAGAACCAAAATGGATTGAGAAACTGCTTAAGTAATTTTCACTTTTCACTGTCACACTTTGGAACAGAAAGTACACTGAGCTGAAGTAATCCATTACGTTAAGCAACTTTGTAACATTGGAAAATTCAACTGCTTCCAGCTTCACTTTCCTTCGTGAAATGAGGGACTTGGAAGGAGATGATTCTGAAGGTCATGTGGAGGCTGATGCTCAGTCCGTTCACAATGTATTCTTGAGTAGGGTGACTGCATACCAGGTTCTGCTGTGCTGCATCTAGAATATATTCATGCATGTTTTGTAACAGCATTTACACTATGGTAACTAGACTAGAGATCTATTAAGCTCCTGTTCTAATGCATTTAAGTTGAATAACTGGTTCCTAATAAAAAGAGTTATAAAATACCCTCCTGTTAATAATTCAGTAGCATATAATGGCTTAACTCAACATAAGTACTGTACTTTCCTACTGTTTTCTAGTATGTTTTAACATTCCAGTTTATTACAGAGATTCTCTTCTACAGCTTAAACCAGTGTTATCTGACCCTAGTTGCATAGTAGAATCAGTTCAGGAACTACAAAGCTTTATTGCTAAGTTCCACCACCAGAGACTGTAATTTAATTGCCCTAAGGAGTGTGATCCAGGGGTCAGTGTGTGTGTGTATATATATATATATATTTAACTCCTAATTGTGTTTCATCTGTAAAATAAAGAGTATTCAAGGAATTAATTTATTAGGCATGATAGTAGCACATGTAAGAAACAGTCCATAGTTTTTAGAGATGATAATGGAATATCTAGGGGTGAAATTACATGATGTCCTAGTTTCATTTAAAATATCTCAGCAAACAAGCAACACGAAGGAAAAATGACTAATAGAGCAAATGTGGCAAATTTTAAATAATTGTTGAATCCTGGCAATTGGCATATGAGAGTTCAATTTACTATTGTCTAATTTTGCACGTTTTAAGTTTGTCATTTTAATAAGTGAACATTATGTTTTGTCAATTTCTTAGAGAACAAGTTTAAAATAGACTTAGCTGGTTTTGTGATCCCTGAGATTAAAAATTCAAAACAATTATAAAAATGTATTAAAAAGTTACAGAAATTAAGTCATTAATTTTCTGATTGGAGGGAGCAACTGGACCTTTAATGTTCACCTACCCAGTGGTCAGCAAGTGGGGCTATGAGATAGAGTAATGTACGATTAAGCATTTATGATTGTCCAAGTCTCAGTTCAGGTCTGCAGAACAAGGAGTTTTGGTCAACCCGCTTTAGTACAGGGAGTGCTAGGGTTATGGGACCCTCACGGGGAGGCAACTGCTGGCAGTTTCAGAGTCCAAGAGAGCAAAGTCACGCCTGGTATACAGCTTCACAGTTTAAATTACAAAACATCCAAATGTTGGGCCACAAATTATATTAAAGTTCTTGTAAGTCCACAAAAGGTACGGACTTGTCTTGATGGCCCACCAGCCCCTTTCCCTAAGTTCTGTCATCCTCTGATCGCCCTTCTTCCTTTCCATCTCCATTTGCTTTCACAAGCAAAATTTAAAAGACAACGTGTTGGGAGAGTAAAGGCAAAAGGTGATATAAAAGATACGGCTTTGAGGGGCTGTAAAAGTGAAATTAATCACCAGCTGCCCCTCCACCTCCCAAAACTGCATAAAGCCATCACCTAGGAAGTAGGCAAAGGGCAACTTCAAAGTCCACTTTGCACCGTTTCAGACACCCGGGGCTCACAACCACCGAGAGTCCTATGTCTCCGTTAAAAAGTTTTTAATGCAAGATGCTCGGATTAACTTGCAAGAATTACTAATTCGTACCAGAAAAGACTGAAAGTCACTAGCAGAATTTCAACAAACCTCTGAAAATGAGTTGACTGATCAGCAAGCAGAGCCAACAAATGCACTTTCTTCATTAAAACCAAGAATTAAATAGAAATTAATCTCCAGACTGCTGTATCCAAAAGCATTAAAACTTAAAAAGCGTGAGCGCAGAGTCGTTTTCGAACCACTCACAAGGAGCTTCCGCGGCAGAAGCCAGCGAGCCTGAGCGACCCTCGCCCTGCGCGGCCCGTTTCCTCCCGCGTGGAGCCGCGGTCACGCCCTTTCCCAGGAGGTCGGTCGAGAGCCAGAGTCCCGACGTCAGAAAGTTCCGGAGCCGAAGTTCGAAAAAGGAAAGCACGGCGGGTCCGAGGAGGGCGGGCCGCTCGCCGCGCCACTGCGGCCTCGGGCTCCTCCGCGCCCCCGGCGTCCACGCGGCCCCGAGCGGCGGGAGGAATGCGGCTTCGGGGCGGCTGGTGGCGCCACCCCGCGACTTCGAGGGGCCACGAGGGGAAAACGGCGCGCAGGGCGGGGCCGCAGCTACGAGGGCCGCCGGGGGCCAGGCGCGCACACGCGGGGCCGCAGCTACGGGGGCCGCCGAGGGCCAGGCGCGCACACGCGGGGCCGCATCTACGGGGGCCGCCGGGGGCCAGGCGCGCACACGCGGGGCCGCAGCTACGGGGGCCGCCGAGGGCCAGGCGCGCACACGCGGGGCCGCATCTACGGGGGCCGCCGGGGGCCAGGCGCGCACACGCGGGGCCGCAGCTACGGGGGCCGCCGAGGGCCAGGCGCGCACACGCGGGGCCGGCCCCGGGCGCCGCCCTCCGGCCCTTGGCGCCCTTCTGCCTCCCCCCGCGCCGAGCGCCTGGCCGCGGGCCCCGTAACGAGGGTCACCTCGGAGACGTCGGTCAGCGTGCGCCGAGTCGCTGTGATTTTCTCCGTGAAACAGCTGCCCCGTCATGGGCCCCGCGGGTCCCTCACCCGGCAGAGCGCTGCTCCCCGTGCGCGGGCCGCGTGGGCACCGGCGCTACCGAGGACCCCGCGGGCGAGCGAGACGCGAGCTGCCCCGTGCAGTCGCCGCTCCGGGCGGTGCGGGCGGCCGGTCCCAGCCCGTCGCCTGGCCGCCTCCGGTACCGTCTCCAGTCGTTTTGGACGCGCGGGGAGTCACAATGAGGTGGATGCTGTTGCCGGTTTCGGCGGTTGGGGAAACGCCTTTTAACTTCCTCGGTTGTGGCCCGGGTTCTCCACGTCCGGTCAGGAGCTCCAGACCCTGCCCGCGCGAAGTGAAAGGCTCCAGGCAGACGGGAGGCAGGGCAGAGACTCGCGTGTCGGGCGCTTACTAACACCAGGCGCCGCCCTGATCCCTTTACCCGAGTAAGTCGCGTCTCGCGCCGGAGGCCGGCGACCTGCGCCGGAGCGGGAAGGAGGGTCCCAGACACGCACACAGAACTCGCGCGGGGCGAAAGGGCGGCGTGGGCGAGGCTGCGTGGACATTCAGGAGACTGCAGGGATCCCCCTTCAATGAAACCCTCCCGGTTTGGGCTGAAACAGAGTCCAGGCCTGCACTGGGCCCCTGCGAGATGTAAGACAATTCTCACTTCAAGATTGCGGAAGAAGCACCTGAAAGAACCAGAGAAGAGGGAGAAAGTGCGCAGATCAGAAGATGGAAACCACCGCTGCCCAGGGCTCCCGAGGCGGGCGGCCGAACGCGGCCGGGCGGGCGGGCTTGTAAGTGTGGACAGGGCTCCCGAGAAAGCGGCAGGGGGGACGCGGGAGGGGCGCTGGGCAGCAGCCCCGGGGAAGCCCGCGGGAGAAGAGGGTGCCGCCCGGCGAGCACTGGCCCGCCCTCGTGTGCTGGGGAGTAATGGCAGGTGACCAGGCAGAGCCAACCGTGCAGGCCTTGAAGTTAAACAGTCTGAATTTTCCTGTGGAATCTTTCGTAGGGAATCCGAACAAAGTGGTGGTTTAGTCAGGCAGCTAAAGACAGGCAGACACGGGCATCAACAGTGTGTCTACTCTAGTCATCTAAGCCCAAACTAGGAGCAGGGCAGCAGCAGTAGAAACAGAAATCAACTATGAAGTTGTTTCGAAAAATCGAGTGGGCCGATTATCTGGGATAAGGAGCCAGTGAGCAGTGGTTACAGGGCATCCAGTCACTTTGCAGCAGTTTGTGATGTTTTATAGCGTGATTTGCAGCATTTTTTCATCTCGTGGCACATAAACTAATTACTAAAATTCTGCAGCACACCAAAAACATATTTTTTGCCGATCTAACAACAAAAAAAAAGGTATAATTCTCATTCGTTCACATCAGACAGCTACTGTTGTGCTTGGCTGTTGTCAACTTTTTAATTTGACAATCTAAGGGAAAAGAGGTCAGTTCGCCTGAGTAAACAGTCAGGTACTGCACGTATAAAAATTCTTGCAGCTTTTTACAAAGATGGTGCCAAAAGCAAAGAAGGAAGCCCCTGCCCCCCCCAAAGCCGAAGCTAAAGCAAAGGCTTTGAAGGCAAAGGAAGCAGTGCTGAAAGGCGTCCACAGACATAAAAAAAAGATCCGCACGTCACCCACCTTCCCACCGCTGAAGACACTGAGGCTCTGAAGGCAGCCTAAATATCCTCGGAAGAGCACACCCAGGAGAAACAAGCTTGACCACTATGCCATCATCAAATTCCCCCTGACTACCGAGTCAGCCATGAAGAAGATAGAAGACAACAATACACCTGTGTTATTGTGGATGTCAAGGCCAACAAGCACCAGGTCAAACAGGCTGTGAAGAAGCTCTAGGACATTGATGTGGCCAAGGTCAACACCCTGATCAGGCCTGATGGAGAGAAGAAGGCATATGTTCGACTGGCTCCTGACTATGATGCTTTGGATGTTGCCAACAAAATTGGGATCCTCTAAACTGAGTCCAGCTGGCTAATTCTAAATATAAAAATCTTACACTGCAAAAATAAATGAAAAAATAAAAATTCTTGCAGCACACCAGTGTGCCACCACACACCGGCTGAGGATCACTGTGTCATAGGGATCTAAACAAGACTTCTGTCTTCAAGAAGCTTACAATCCAATTGAATAACCTCATAACCCACTAGAATGAGGTTATTCTTGTCCAATTCTTGCCCAAAGTCACAGAGCTAGTCATTGTTAATCAGAGAAATGCTGGGAGGTAGGAAAAGTGTGGATCAGTACAGACTCATGGAACCCAGAAACTCAACTTTGAAGGCATAAGAGTGGCCCAAAGAGCCAATTCTACAAATGTCAAGTAGGAAAAGGAGAGACTAACAGGCACTGAGTATGTCTAAGAGATCAGTGTTAAAAGATTGGCAGAGCCCGGCCAGCATTGCTCAGCAGTTGAGCATCGACCTAGGACCCAGGAGATTGAGGTTCGATTCTCAGTCAGGGCGCATGCCCAGGTCTCCAATCAGGGGTGTGCAAGAGGCAGCCGATCAATGACTCTCATCATTGATGTTTCTATCTCTCTCTCTCCCCTCCTCTCTCTGAAATCAATAAAGACATATTTTAAAAAATTAAATTAAGATTGATGAGAGTCAGAGCCAAAGCGAATCAGTTTCATGAAGTCTGTAAACAAAAATTTTAAAATTGGGGCAGCAATATATTTCCAAGGAACTAAATGTCTGTAAAAGTTTTAGGACAGTCTTGGTAATGATAAAATAACACTAGGATTAATTAGGCACATTAGTACTATGGGTTATACTTTGACAGAAATATGAGACAGCAAAAATGTGAGGAAGAAAGAAAAATCTGTCCTTATAAGTCCAGAGACTGAATTTGACTCAACAGTATTAACCCCAAACTGGTGGGAAGTGTTTATTTTCGGTCTGAAGCCAGCTCCTCCTCTTCTGTGACTGGCATCAGCAACCATGAATATATACACACAGAGAGGACTTCCTCTTTAAGTGAAGGGGCTGATGTGGTTGGAAAACAGGGGGTTCACTGGCTGCTCAGAGAAGGTAAGGAAATGCAAGGTGTCAGGTAGCTGTATACTCTAAAGTTGGAGTTTTCAAGAGTATTAGATTGATGCTAGGAGTTTGAAGTCATCTCGTTGAATGGATCACTCATTTCAGCATTTAGTTTACAAATAGGAAGGCTAGTTGAAACCAGCTTATAGCTAGCTAGGAAGAAGGAGAATTCAAACACATTTACTTTTCTTTTCAGTTGCAGGAGGGTATGCAATATGCTCTTCGGCTAACATTCATGAAAGCCTAGATGTCACTGTTTAACATGAAGCTGCTGATGTCTGATGAGCGTTGAGCTCTGACTGAAGGCTGTCCCACAGTCATTACACTTGTAAGGCTTCTCTCCAGTGTGACTTCTCTGGTGAATAGCAAGGGATGAGCTCCGACTGAAGCCCTTTCCACACAATCTGCACTCATGCGGCTTTTCCCCAGTGTGGACTCTGATGTTCAGTGAGGGATGAGCCTCGACTGAACACCTTCCCACAGTCCCTGCATTCATAGGGGTTCTCTCCAGTGTGTGTTCTCTGATGTTCAATGAGGGATGAGACCCAGATGAAAGTTTTTCCACATTCACTGCACTCATAGGGGTTCTCTCCCGCGTGTATTTGTTGATGCTGAATTACGGTTGAACGGTCGCTGAAGGCTTTCCCACATTCATTACATTTGTAAGGTTTTTCTTGAATGTGAGTTTGCTGATGATGACTAAGGTTAGTGCTTCGGCTGAAGGCTTTTCCACATTCACTGCATTCATACGGTTTTTCTCCAGTGTGGATCCTCTGATGTAGACCAAGGTGGGTACTCCGGTTGAAAGCTTTCCCACACTCACTGCATTCATAAGGTTTCTCTCCCATGTGAGTTCTTTGATGCTTAATCAGGTGTGTACTTCAGCTAAAAGTTTTCCCACATTGATTGCATTCAAAAGGTTTTTCTCCACCATGAATTCTACTGTGGATAAAAAGGTGTGATTTATAACTGAAGGCTTTCCCACACTCACTGTATTTACAAGGTTTCTTTTGTGGAAAGAGTTTGTGTTTAATTAAACCTGAATTATCTTTGGAGTTTTTCCTAGATATGGGGAATCTGGCACCCTTTGGAGTTTTTCGCTGTGTGTTAAGTTTTGAGCTTAGACTAAGTTCACTGGATTCTGGGCCTCCCTCCTCAGTGACAATCTCTTTGAGAGTCATTGACACTCTCCTGATGGCTGTTTTCTCAGAAGAGTTCTTCCGTGCAGGACATGCTGTCTGCCTTGACAGCTGGCCCTCACTGTCACAGACCTCTTCATCCCTAGGACCTTGGGTGGTATTCCCTCTGGGACTTTCCATTGCTGGCCCTGAAAACTGTAGCTCTTCAGAAACAGCCTGATTGGTGTTGATGCTTTGGTTCAGCTCAACTCTCCCTATCTGAAAGACAGTGAAAGTGCAGATGTCACCTGTGTCTAGTGTTGAGAGCAAAGAAAACAAACCAGCAGGAAAAAGACAACTAATTTGCAATTTGAGCACACCACCAACTTTATATGTGGAGAAAATAAAAAGAGGCAGAAGAGATACCAGGCAGATTTTTTAATTTTATTTATTTTTTGGTCTGTTTGTTGTTTTACAGAGGACATGGTGAGAAGAGAATTCAATAAATACAGGGAGGTGACTGGGTAATATGCTAAGCCTAAAAAAAAGGAAATGAGCAGGTACTCTAGCTGATGAGCTGACTTGGGGATCAGAAAGTAAAATGAGGCCATGGGCATGGCAGCCACAAGCTCACAACAGGATCTGAGATCCACTGGGTGAGGGGGTGATATGGTTTTACAAGCTTTTCCTTTCTTATAACTGGAAACCTCCCAGATGTGGAGATGAACCACATAGGACATTCACCAAGAAGCCATGCACGGAGAACCTCAAGAGCAACGTGGTGATGCTGTCAGTGTCCAGCTTTGCCAAGATCATGCCTTTCAGCTGGAAACGGAACAAAAGAGCCCTACCACTGGGTTGACTGAGGAGTCAGAATTTCTAATTTATTTAGAACCTTGCAGTAAAATCCAGGTGCATACTTTATGGGAACTGGCTTTTCTGCTGGGCTGGCTGGCCTACATTCTTGCAGCCCAGATCCTACGCTAATCCATCATCAGGGCACTTCTCTCTTTTATTACAGCAGTCCTCAAGGCAGCAGTACCACCTCCTGGGGAGAGTTTTGGGAATTTGTTTTTTGGTTGTCACGTTGATTGGGGGCCAGGGATGGTGGACATTCCTGCAAAACAAAGAATGTTCCTTATCTGGCCAGACTTTCAAAGAGCTGTTGCCTGAGGCTAGAACCTAACACTGCTTGACATGTAAATACAAGGTATTTTGCAGAGCCTTGTCATATATTGGAAAATCAACGAAACAAATTCCTCTTTCTTTGAATGTTATTGGCTACACTCACCATTTCAGCAAAACCAAGCCATTCACAGTATTAGGTTCACAAATGCAACATCCATATTCAGTGCGCATTTGTAGCTGTTGTGTTCACAGTGACTCTTTGCCCAGGAGCAGGCACCGATTTCACTCAGTTGTTTACTCGGTGAAATACATATTCTATCATAAATTACTTTCCTTTTGGTTCTCCTTTATATTACAGTTAAGGTAATACATAGATATTTTGGAAATTGTATCTAGAGGTAATTACTACTATCTATAAACTTTATTGCAGAATTTTAAGGGGGATGGTAGGTCTGAAGGGTAGAGAATTACTTCTCTAATGCAATGGAACTAAAGTACTGACAGTTACCAGAGAGGTGAATAGTGCATCTCTCAGCAGGTAATTTGCAAAGCTTCTAAAGCCTCCAAAGCAAGTCTTCGTCCCCAAATGAAGTCCTTGAATATCTGAGAACACCCACACCACCATAAAGGTGCTGTGAGAACAATGGAGATTTTGTACATTGTGGAATATTATTACTTTTAAATATTACATTCCATCCTGGAGAAGACATATTCTTGAGGAAATATTTAGGATGTTGGAGGCAAAGAGAAACCAGAAAGATCTGAAATTTGGAGATCTTTGTAAATTCTCACACTAGAACCATTCAAACAGAGGGTACCTAAGAGTAGACAGGATATCCTGAACAGAGAATGAAACTAAGACAGAGTTCACAGGTGATAGCCAGTTGGAAGTTTAGGGTTCACTCTCATGCTTATTAATATCTTGATGATGGCTAAAATGTGCCAATTTGATACAAGATTATCTATAATTCAGCTACTGTATATACAGTGCACATTACAAAAGCCCCAAAATGTAGTTGTTTTTGCATTTCAAATAATCTCATGACCTGGATAACTGTATCACGCAATGTCTGTGTATGTGACACATACGATGGACACACAGAAACCCCGTTGGGGAAAGAATCTACATTTAAAAAAGGAACCTAACTTGGAGGTGCATGCAACCTCTGGAAAAGGGCCTCCTTTGGGTCTTTTCTTTCACATCTGCCTTTTCTAAGAATTTTACAAATATTGACTCATTTATGCCTCGCAATGACGGGGGCGGGGGGGGAGGCACACGACTATTATTATTCCCACAATACAAATCAAGAACTGAGGTACGGATACACCCAAGGCCAAGCGCTAAGTCCTGGACTCAGGCTCACCACACCTGAGTGCACCGCACTTACTGCATCTCAACAGGCAGGGGAAGAACACTTGAGTCCCATTTTCCATTCCTGGGGCCCCTACCTAAATGGCCGAGAAACTGAGCTCTGACTCTAGGACACCAGCCCGACCCTGACTCCTCAGGGTGGAGTGGGGCGTAGCGCATCTCCCCGGGGCGCCCCAGGATCAGCACCCTCGAGGGGGCGGCAGGGACCCGGCCGAGCCCGAGCGCGAGGCCAGTGCTGGGCGCGCGGAGACCCCAGTCCGGCCGCCGAGGCGCCCCGGGCCGACCCGCGGGCAGACCCCCGAGCCACCTCGGGTCTACCTAGGGAGCCCAGTGTTCCCGCAAGACCGCTCCCAGAGCCCCCAGGTCCACCCGCCCGGCTCCGCCGCTAAGCGCTGCGCGCCCCACTCACCGGCCGCCTCCCGCCCAGCACCGGACACTCACCCGGCGGACCAGCGCTCGCACGGAACCCGAGTGCACGGAGCGTGGGGAAGCCGGAAGCATTAACAGGAAACCCCTGCGCGCGCCGCCGCTCTCGCACTCGCGAGCTTCCCGGGTCCCACCGCGCTTCACACTCTGCACTCAGACCGTGGTCCCTCCTGCGCCGAGCGCAGGGCGGGTCCGTGCGGAACAGCCTCCGGGACTAGTGCACCGGGGCGACTGCAGACTACCCGTTAGAGAACCGGGGTGGTAGGGGGCGTGGCACGGGCCGGTCGGCGCCCGCTGCGCATGCGCGTGAGGGCCGGCGGGCGGCGGTTGGCGGGCGGAGCGGGTGGGCGGAGCCCGAGGACGGACGCGGCGAGCGCGGCCCAGAGCCGCGCGGTGCAGGCCTTTTACGAGCGGCCGCGAGGGCCTGTAGCACCGACTGTGGGCAAGAAAAGGCCTCGCCGTTTGGGTGTCTGCGAGGCTGAAGGAGCACCCAGCGCGCAGGGGTCGGTAGCGTTGCTGTTTCCACGAGCGCACGCGCGCGTCGCGGCTCCCACGTTCGCCTCCTCGCAGCCGCACCACCCGCGAGGGCGCCCTCCTTTCGCTCAGAACCCGGGGTCCTCCCTGCCCCTCTGCTGTCCTCTCGGATAAGTGGGTAGCGCTTCCCGGCCCTTTCATGCCGTGCACGACGCGGTAACGCCCCGACTCACCTGCTTTGACCACCGTCGGGGGAGGGGGGGAAGGCGCAGGCCCGGAGTGACGGCGGGGGCGGCCTGCCGGGGAAGCGCCGGCCCGACTTGCGCGGGGGCGGGGGCGCGGGAAACGAGCGGCGGAAAGAAGACGGAAAAGGAAACTCACGGAACGACGGAGAACGTCGGCACCGCCCCGGGGGCTTCCCGTCGGGCTTTTCCCTCGCGGCTCCTCTCCCGTCGCGCGTCCCGCCGGACTGAGGCAGCGCCCCCCGCGCGCAGCCGCCCGGCACCGGGAGGGGGCGCCCCGCTCCAAGTCCCTCCCGCGGTCCTCCAGTAGCCCGGGAGCCGTCCCCGGGGAAGGATTTTCAGCCAGAAATAAAGGCCTAGGTGGGTCCCCTGCCTGATGTTCACGAGAGAAGGGGCCACGGGGGGTGAGGACGCGCTCCCAGGGCAGCGAGGCCACGTGGGTTGAAGGGGGGTCTCGACGCGCGCGCCTGGAACCCCGAACCGCCCTCACGGTGCGGGGACAGTTGCGAGCCGATGGGCGTCATTTATGGAATGAGTCCACTTTGTTTACTTACATATTAAAGGAGAAGAAAATGGAATAAATCCATACAATCAATTTTTAAAACAAAGCAAATATATTAAACGTAACTGATTTACAAAACTGGCTACAAAAAAAAAAAAAGATAAAAATAAAAGGGAAATAAACCAAAACTGGCTACAAAAATACCGTGCTGAATAAAGAATAGGTTGTCTACGATCATTTACTATAAAAGCAATAAAATACTTTTTTCTAAATACTCCTTAAAATTAGAAAATATATCATTTTAAAGGGGGAAAAATAGACAGCTAATTTGGATACAATTCTTGTGGAGAAAATAACCGATTTTTATACAAATACCATAAGGTATCAATTTGCGGCTCAATATTTTGGGAAGCTAGAGTCAACTAGGTGACTAATATTCTGAAAATTTAAAAAACAAACAACTTCTAAAGATTACTAAAAGAAAGCCTCTTCTAACAATAATCTTGGCACGAACCGAACCCGACTCTGGAAAGGCCTTTGGAAAGCGGGCTCCGGTCCAGCCGCCCGCGGCCTCCGCTCCCTGCGCTCCGCCCGGCGCCCAGCGCGAGACGGCGGCGGGACCGAGCTCCGCCCCGCGGGCCTGCGGGGGCCCAGGCTCCGGCGGGTGGAGACGTCCCGGGGCCCCGCCTGACGAAGGACGAGCGGTCCGAGGGCGACTGGGATTCAGCCCCTCGGGCGCCCCCGGACAAGGCGGGGACGCGGCCTGTCCGAGCCCGTCCGCCCCGAAAATGCCGGGCCCTGCCCGCTGCGGGAAGGCGGGGGCGGCAGGAGCGAGAATCGGCGAGTTGGGCCCCAACGTTCCTGCTGACCCGCGACGGCCACCCGGCCGCGGGCGCACCGTCGGGCCTCCAGTCCTGGGCTCCTCGCCGGGACCCCGGGGGCCCGGGCGGCCCGCGAGCCCGTCTGTAGTCGACGCCGGGGCCGTCGGGCCCGCTCAGTCCAGACCTGCGCCCCGCGCTCCCCCTCGAAACCCTCCCCTCGTCCGAGCGCCCAGCTTGGGCCTCCCAACAGCAGAGCGCACGGGCCTGCGGAGGCCCCGCGCGCCCCTGGGCCCACCGACGCCGACCTGCGGGCGGCCGCGGGGCCTGCGAGGGTGGAGCGCCCCAAGGTCGCGCCCTTTCCTCGCGCTCGGATCCCAACCGTCAGCGAACCCCGCGCGCTGGGACTCGGCTGTCGGAAGATGTCGGAAACCGCGGAGGCCTAAACCGCCCTCGGAGTCGCCTCGCCGCGCCGCATGGGCAGTTACCTGGGCAAACCGGGGCCCCCGCCGTCCCCGGCAGAGGGGCGCGCAGGCCTGCCGCAGAGGCCCGTGACGCGCCGGCCTTCTCAGGCCCTGCACCAGGTCCACCGGGTTCAGCACGTCCACCGCGCCCACCCTGCCCCGCGGCTCAGACCTGGGAGCCGGCCGCGCAGCTGGGACCCCGCCAGCCCCGCCTCGTGGGCGGTGAGCGAGGCCTGGCGGCGCTTCCCCATGGCGCAGCCCCGGAGCGCCATCGTGGGGCCGCAGCCCGCCGACTGGTGGGGCAGCTACCTGAAGCGGACTATCTGGTCTCTTCGGCACCCCAGGGCCGTGTGGAGCCCGGTGACCATCAAGATCACTCCCCCCGAGCAGAGAGGGCTCCCCGGCACCTCCCCGGCGCCGGCCGTCAGCCTAGCGGGGTTCTCACCCTCTGAGCAGCCCCCAGACCCACCTGCAAAGGAGACAGTGCTCAGGGTCCTCGGAGAGTACAAGAAAGGGAGACTGAGGCCGGGAGAGCCGCCGTCCCGGGCCCCGGAAAGGTCGGACGGTAAGAGGAGTCTAGCTGCCGGGTCGTCGGCATTTAAGCCTCTGGTGAAGGGTGGAAGCCTCGCTTCCTTCGTGCCCAGTCTTGGGCCTCTGGGCTTGGACCGCAGCTTGAACAGGGGGCCCAGTTCCTCCCCCGCGAGCTCCTCGGCCGGTTCACACGCAGGCGGCCCGCTCTGCTCCAAAAGAAATGCTATTTCAAGCTCTTATAGCTCCGCCAGAGATTTCTCTGAGCCTTGGAAGAGAAGTGTTTCCTGTGCACCCTTCCAGATGCCAGAGTGGCCAGTAAAAAAGAAAAAAGGTCATCAGCGCCGCTGTCCAGTCCCACTGGCATCAGAGGAGTCCCCAGCAGCGTCTGGCAGCATTGGGCAGCAAAGTGAGGAGATTCCACGGCTGCCCCCTAGCCCTGGGACCCCGGTGTCCCCTAGTCCACCTCCCCAGCTTGGTTTTGCAGTTCCTGCTGAGGACCTGGCCTTGGGGACAAAAGCTGGACTTCAGTGGAGCAACAAAAGCAGAAAGGATACACTGGAGATCAACACCGACCCTGTCCCTGGCACTCGGTCTGCAAATCCACCTTCCCAGTCTCTTACCCTGCCTTCTACAGGCACAGCTCCAACCCAGGGCACAAATCCTCGGGTGGCATCTCCGGGCCCGGTGGCCTCCGTAAAGTCCATGCGAGAGGGAGTCAGTGTGGCCCACTCACCTCTGAAGACACCCAGCCTGCTGTCAGAGCCCCTTGCAGGCCCCTCTTCAGACTCAAAGCCCACAGCTGCTGTCACCCTTCTGACCCCTGTTTCTTCCACATCACCAGTCACTGACACTACATGGCCACCCTTGATCTGTCAGGCTGACAGGCCTGCCAGGCCCCCAGGCCCACCTGCTATTACCCCCGCAGTGCCCTCTACACAAAGGACTGTGTTTGGAGTGGTGAGACCAGCCCACCATCTTTCTGCATCTGCATCTCCTGCTGCAACTTCTGTTGACCCCACATCAAAACCCATTTGGGGGTCCCCACCCAACAGTGAGCCTGGAGTCTCCTTACCTTCCGGGATCTCAGTCACAGCTGCAGCATGGTCACCTCCAGGCTTCTCAATGCCCACCTTCAAACCCATCTTTGGCAGCATAGGACCGCTTCAAACGACGCCTGTGATAGCTCCTTTCTCTTTCAAACAGACCTCTCCTCTAGTTCCTCCTGCTTCTACCCATCTCTTCCATGACCTGGTCAAAGCTACCTCTGTAGGCACCTCCACTACCCCAGTCAGCACATCCAAAGACCCCTCTTTCAAGCCACCTCTGGATTTTGGTGTAGTGGTTGTTACCCGTACCACAGGCAACACTTACTCAGTCCCTGTGCCTTCCACTTCTCACACTTTCCTCGTTGAGGCTTCCCCTGCCTTCAGGGCCGGCGTCTCCCCAGTCACGGGCTGCATTTTCCCACCTCCCCAGCATTCTGCCATTCCTATGGTAAAGGACTTTAACCAGGTTCTTCCCAGTGCTATCCAGGTATCCCCTAGTAAAAGCACTGTCAATTTTAAGGGCAAGGACAGCCCTCTGCCGGCCTCAGCCCTCGTAACCACAAGCCAGCCAGCATTATCATCCTGCATCTCCAGTCCTACCTCAGCATTCACACTTCCTTTGGCATCAAACTCAAAGTTACCTTTTCTGCTATCCCTGGGAGCCACTCCCCAGCCTGCATTTGGAGCTGCAGGTGGACAAAAGCAAGGGGCCACCCAACCAACCCTTAGCCCAAGCTTCAATAGCTCTTCTGTTTTAGGAAACTCAGCAGTGGTATCCCCAACCCCAACCCCAACTCCAGCTCAGCCAGCCTTTAGCATCCCCACACAGCCAGCATTTGGGGTGTTGGCACCCTCAGCCTCCACCTTCCACATCCCTGCCAGCCTCCAGCCAAATGTAGGCAGCACCCCAGCAGGTTTTCCTTTTGGTCAAGCTAGTCCCACTGGTTTTGGAGTTGTCACCCAGACCCACCAGAGTGGAACTCGTGGCTCAGTGTTTGGCAGCACAGCCCCCCGACCTTTTGCCTTCGGGGGATTAGTGACCCCTATGGACTGCGGGGAGCCTGAGGTCAGCAGGACGGTCCCAAACACGAGCTCCAGCTCTGGAGTGTTTTCCATTGGAGCAATCCCAAGTGGGGTCACTCGTATCAGCACACCCTTTGGAAAAGGCTGGAGTCAGAACACCCAGGACCTGACCACCCAGAGCACCCCTTTGCCTTTGGGAAGGGCCAGCATTTCTGCAAGAAAGATTATGTTTGGGCCTTCCCCCATGGCCCCCTTAGCTCAGAGCATCCCTGTCCCTAGACCACTTAACACAGGCAGTAGCTTTGGCTTTGGGATTCCCTCTCTGCCTGCCCAGGCCTCCATTGGGAGAGGGTCTTTCAGATCATCAGTCCCTTCATTTTCCATTGGTGCAAAACCAAAAACCCCAAAGAATCGGGAGCAAGGGCATTCCCGGAGGCATCATGCCCACAAGAAATAGCCTGTGTCCCTCACCCTCACCCTGACTCGGACCTCAGTGTTGTTGGGAAGAGACTCAGCATCTAATTTTCTAAAGCAAAAAAACCCAGATTTAAGGCTAGAGCTTTATGTTCACCTGTGACTCCTCATCTGTATTCTAGAAGGTAAAGCACCAAGATGTCTAGTGGTGGTAGCAGGAAAACACTGGGTGGAACCTCTGGACTTGAACAGAGCCTTGCCTTCCCCTCCTACCCATTCCTCTCTGCATCGGGTGTGAGCTCAGTCAGGATACTGCCTCCTACCCTCCCCTGGGGACAGACATGCCAGGAAGCAGCAGGCACAGCCCCCACCCTCTTGCATCTTTGGAAGGAGGAATGGATTCTAGGCCTTAGCTTTTATTCAGCTCTAAGAAGTGGTTCCCTTCCTCTGGTCCCTGGGGATGCTGAGCCCTCATTCTTGCTGTGTTGTTCCTCATTGGGTTCTTAGAGGAATTTTGATGCAATTTGACCTTGAACCAGCTTTTCCTCAAGGACCAATGGTTATCCCTGAGGGTGTTCTGCCGCTTCCTTCCACCAAACCGTTTTAACCTTTTACCAGGCAAGGTGGCATTTCAGCCCCACCCTTCTTTCTGCAGTTTAGCTCCTAAGAGACTGGTGAAAACTCAGCCTGTCAGGCCCAGAGGTCACTCCTCATTCTAGAAAAGGGAAGAAGTTCTTGGCCAGAGTCCCTCCAGGCTGGGAGCAGGCAGGTGGGCCTTGCTTACCTGACACACTTTCATTCACCATTCTCCATTAAGTGTGCAGAGACTCCTCCTCTTCGCTGTGTCTCATAGGATTGTCACGTGGGCTTCCAGTTGAATTTGAAGGACAGACGACTTGTAGGCGTGGAGGTGCTCTGTTGTTAGAACCAGACTTACCTGTATATGTAAATCTGGAGCCTCACTGATTGGATAAGTCACATTATGGCTACAAATGCCAATTTTCAAGTTTGTTTTTTGGTTTTTGGTTTTTTTTACTTTAAGGATGACTTGTCAGGAAGCTGTAGGGCCAGGCAGGGCCAGGTGACCTTGCTTCTCTCTACAACGTAGGCTGTGTTGCCTCCAGTAGAAGCAGGAAATACTCAGGGAACCAAAACTCACCCCTCATTTTTCTTTTAGTTGGTACAAACCACTCCTCCACTTTTACACCTGGGGGTGAGGGGTCGGCAGGGCAGGAAGCCTCGTGGGCCTGCAAACAAAGAAAGCAAGCAAGCAAAGGAGAGCAGATCCTTTGGCTGGCCTCTGCCCTGTGACCAATGATGGGGGCCTGTGCATGAGTGGTGACAGTTCTGCAGCAGTTCTTACTACCCTGAGGAGAAAGCGACAAGAATAATGCCCTGAAGACATCTACCTGCTGTTTTGTTCTATGGATACCTTGGAAGAAGCCTAGTTGGAAAAATAAGCCATCTTAAATTAGTTGATAAAATAAAAAATTGTCAAAATAAGTCAGTGATGTAGAAATTACTGTGAAATTCATGTCAATCCGGAGGCACAAAGCCCAAGCCCAGCCAGTTAGTAAAGGTGAGATTCAGGATTTAAACCTGCAAGGTTCCAAGGTCTGGTCTTTCCCTCATATAGCAAATTGCCAAGGTTAGAACTCTAACTAGGTCTCTCTGACTCTAAATATCCATGCTGTTTGCTCCAGCAAAATAAATGGGTGATACTGTATATGATATAACTTAGTCACATAACCATGTTCACATAGTCACTTCCTGTTACCTTTGTCATATTCTGTTAGAAGAAAGTCACAGCTTGTGCCAGACCCTCAAGAGAGATCAAACAAGGTCACGACTATGGGGGGTGGTTATGGGGACCATATTAAGAGAATCTGTTTGCCATGCTGGTTTCTGATCAGCTCATCTCCACCTATGCCCCTTGTGTGTCATGTCCTATGTTGCCAACATGGTGAAAAATGAAAAAAGAAAAAGCTAGGCTGGGGCGGGTGGGCATGGTCCCTTCAATAGAAGGCACCCAGAAAGAACTCATTAAAATAAATAATTGTAGTTTACATGGAATATATTACATATACATATTTTAATATACTATTCTTTGTTTAATCTTATAGTAATGCACTCATTTCCATGACAACAAATACTCTTTGAAAGTATAATTCTGAAAATTCCATGTGTTTTATCGAATGGAGGACACATAAGGACCACAAGCTTCATGCCTGTTTTGTGTTCTCAATAGTAAATGCATTCAGCTCATAAATATTTGTTACATTAAACTGATCATACTGTATTTATACATTCCAAATATTTTCCATAATAATGCTGAGATGAATACCTCTGTATGAAAATCTTTACCTGCATCTGTATTTCCAAAAGATTGAAGCTTAGAATTGGAATCATGGGGTAAATATGGAGAAACACCTTCAGACTCTTGTCATATGTTTCTTTCCAAGTTTTTGGTCCTTGTGTCCCTTCCCAGGGTTGTTACCAGGAGCAAATGAAATGCCCTTGACCAACGAAAGATCTTTTTCCGCCTGGGAAACTCATCTTCTTTTGCACATTTTCGTTTGACTTGTCTTCTGTTTCTTGATGAGTCATAGGATGTGTCTCCCCCTCGCTGTGAGGCCTTTCAATTGCAATATTTCCTTCCACTTAGAAACTTGCATTTCATCCAAATAATGATATCTTTCAGTGATCACAGTTCTTGGTTTTTTTGTTTTTGTTTCATTTTAACTTTGTGCTGAAGAACAGTACACATCCAGAGGCTGCCCTGAAATCAGGGTGTCGCCCACTGGCCTTCCTCACACTGAGCACATCAACGTAACCAGCATCCAAGAAACAGAATATCAGGAACACTCCAAAAGCCACTTTGTGCAGAGTGATACTTACATTAATCAACATACACTTTGAGACTTTTTTCAGATACCCCTTCCCTCTTGTCAGTCAGCCACCCTGTAAGGACCTGCAGGGGAGCGAGGGCCGGTCCTGGGCACCTGGTTGGTGAGGGGACTGGAGCAGAAAACGCGGGGGCACCACAGCCCAGCTGCCCGCTGGGTCCCTCGGAAAGGGCCCAGACGTGAGGGGGCTCTCGCAGCCTTTTAACCACCGAGGACCTGAACTGAGCTTTTCAGTTGAGTCAGTGCCCAGATGTCCATAAGTCCTGTAGACAACCCTCTGGAGAACTTAAGGAAACAAGGTCCCGTTGTCCAGAACCGGACACCCGAAGGTCCCCTGCTGGGATTCTTGTCAAGCACGTGCATTTCACCATAAAAACGCTCAGCATTTCTTTTTCTTCGAAACACTCTGGGTATTGCCTGGTAGCGTTTCCAGAACTGTAATTCGCTTAAGACCCTTGAATAAAACTATGTTATTTAATTGCAGCAAAGACCCTGGTTTACTTACGCCCAGTGGGGACCAGGGCAGCCCGGTGGCCACAGGCTGCGGAGACACCTGTCAGTCTGTCAGTGGGCGCCTTTCTCCACTTCTGGAGTCAATCCCCACTTTTCTCGGTCCCCAAGTGTCACCTACCTTCCTGTTGCTCTTCTCGCCTGCCCCCTTCCCTCCTGTCTGCTCAGCTCATGGGCTTTCTCTAGAGATTTCCTGTTCCAGCAAGTCTGGGGGCTCTCCTCGAGCATTTTCTTTCGGGATTTCTGCCCCCACAAGAAAAAGTGGCACACAGCGAGCCTTACGTTGTCCTTTGGCTGGTGACTGCAGACACTGGGCTCAAACAAGGACCAGAGACAAAAACGAGGTCCCACCGAGATTTGAACTCGGATCACTGGATTCAGAGTCCAGAGTGCTAACCATTACACCATGGGGCCCACCTGTCACCCAACCTGCCTGAATTCTTTGGTGACATAATCCCTCCTCCCAAGTGCCCTGACCCAGGCCCCCTTTATAAAGGTGTAAAGCCCGCCTGCTTTTCCTTCTCTAGGATTAAGTGGTAAACTGTTACCTGTCAGGTGCTGGCCAGCACCTTTTACACCGGAGTCTCCCTGGAAAGGACAGGCAGGGAGAGGGGGCTCCTGAAGCAGCCCACCCTTGGGGTGCCTCCTCGCAGGGCGCTTGGGCTGTCAGCTAACACAGAGGCCTCAGAGACAGGGAAAGAGCATTCTTTCAAGAACTCCTTAAGTTGTATCTCTTGTTGATTTCAAAGAGAAGAGTAGTTGGTATGTTGGAAAGACGAGTTAAAATCAAACGAATTTTTAAAAACGTTGCCAACTATCCTTTCCACTTTTCCCCTCTTTCCACCAGGCAGAGCTCCCCCCTTTGAGCCCCTTGCCCCTGTGCTCGGCCACCGCTCCTGGGGGAGTGGGAATGAAAACCCTGTCCGGGAAGTGTTGGATTTATGGGAATTGAGTTGGGTCATGGGTGGATTAAAGGGTAACAAGAGCGATGGATTTGGAACTTCTTAGGACATTGCACGTTATATGTTATTCTCTGCTTTCTACGGGTTAAGAATCGGGTTTCTCTAAAATCAAGCAAACCTGTGGCCGGTGTGGACATCCAACTGGCAATCTTGGCATTATTAGAACCACGTTCTAACCAACCGAGCTAACTGGACTCTGACTTGCAAAAACTTTTTTTTCTTTTTTAAATGTTAAGTTCAAAATAGTTGTTACATATATAGCAATTGACACAGGTTTTGCAGGTTCTGCAACTTACACAACTAACTGCTCACTATAAACTCAGCTTTTCATCTCAAAATCAAGGTAACATTAACTGTGTAGGACCATGATGAGTTCACATATTTGTTCAATTAATATTTATGGTGTGTACTAGGCACTGTGTACTAGGGTTTCATTGATGAACAAAACTGGGCACTACACCCCTTGGAGATTATATTCTAGTGAGAGAGACAGAGGAATCAAGTCACCATGCAAATTAATGCAAAATTTATTTAGAAAGTTTGGGGAAAGTTATTTCTGAAAAAGTAAAGACTGAGAAGATGCTAACTGGTATAGAAGATATTTAAGGAAGGACAGTAACATGCACAAATCCATGGTAAGTGAGAGGCTGCAAATAGGGCAGTGTGGTTGGAGAGGAAGGAGATGTGAGGTGCGAAAACGAGGCTGAAGACCGAACATTGGTCACGGAGAGGGTTTCAGGGCATTATCTTGAGGGTTACATAATAAATAAGCTATAAAATATGTAGGTAATGGATAGCTCTTTTATATATTAAAAAAAGTTCCTGCCTCTTACCCCTTTGTCTTCTCAAAGTACACAGAATTTTAGACCTAGTCTGACCTAATTAAGTATAAAAGAGCTAAATTTCTCCCAGACGATTTGAGAAAACTCACAGGAACGTGGCTCCCGTGACTCCCCTTAGCGGGCCGGGGACGCAGCGGTGGCCTCGCCGGCAGCCGGGAGCCCCAGGGCCCCGCCCCAGCGAAGCGCGGGCGCAGAGTCGCTGCGGTGAAGCATTTCCCGGTGGCGTGGCCCCATGTTTGAGCCTGCATTCAATCAAGCAGAAATAATGTATTCCATATTTCATGCTTTTATAAAAATAAAAAATCTGCGAACAAAACACACGCATCGCCACTCAACATACCGTTCAACTATTTGCTCCTTTCCTTCCCCACGTGGACAAATCGCTCCTCGGCCCTGCACATCCAGGGGCGCTGTCCGTGGTCCTGACTCCGGGAAGCTTCGGGCTCCCTCCTGACAGGGGGCGCACCTGGCACGGAGTTGGGTGCCACTCCCTGGAGATGTCCGAGGGGAACAGCCGGCTGTCACGACACCCTGCCTGCGAGGCCCACACCCTGCGAGGGTTCCCTGTGTGTCTGTCTCGCAGACTTGTCTCAACCGCACACCCAAGTGAACCCACCCACACCGGGACTGTTTTCTGCTAAACCAAACGAAAAGTTGAACCCACTAACGCCGAGCTTTTCGGTGCCCAGCTAACGACTGTTGGCTGCTAGTAGCCGCAGAACCAGGAAAGCCTCGCCCGGGTCACCGGGTCAGGCTCAAGACCCCGGGCCTGGGAAGCCCAGGTGTGCAGACGCAGCTCGGGCTCAGGTACTTGCACCCGCGAAGCCCCGATTTGGAGTCAAGGGTTGGGCTCAGGTCCCAGCACCTGGAATGCCTCTGCCTTGTGTTGGAGATTGGCCTCAGGTGTTTTCTTTCTTCCCCTTTTTCTTTACCTATGTCCTAGCTAATCTATCTGTCGATCACCAACTGTCTCTTATCTATCCATCTATTACCTACCATCCATTCATCTATCATCCATCTATCAATCTATCACTTATCTATCAGTCATCTACCATCTATCTGTCATCGATCCATCATCCATTTATCTATCTATCTAAATTTTGGTATGTCACACATCTCAATTTCTTACTAGCCATTTGGTTGTCTTTCATGAAGTGCCTGTTTAAGTCATTTGCCCACAGACCAAAAGCGAAAGTGCAAAGGATACAGCCTATTGAAGAAAAATCAGAAAAATGCTTCATGCCTTGGAGATAAGCAAACATTTTGTAGACAGGACATAACAAGCACCAAGTGTAAAGGAAAGAGTGACTCTCTGGGCCTCATACAAATTGAACACCACTTTCATCTAAAGACTCCATTGAGAGAGAAAACACCAGACACAAACTGAAAGAAGACATTTGTAATACACATATCATAAAAGGTCTTGGACCCAGATGGCATAAGAAACTGCTAATGTGCAACGGTAAGAGGGAAGGATCTAATTTTTAAACATAATTAGGTGGATTTCAAGTTCTTGTTATTCTTAGAAATTCTTTGCATAAAGTCCCAGGGTTGACAGCGGGAATGAAGAGTGAACTGCCAAAGGCTTAGACATTTAGAGGAGAAATGCAGATGCAAAAAGCCTCAGACAACCACTGTTTCAAACCAGGGACCTTTTGCGTGTTAGGCGAATGTGATGACCATTACACCCTACACCACAGAAACACCGCGCTGAAGAGCAGCTTTACAAGGTGCAGCAGAATCGTGTACTCATTTCGTGGGCGCCCCCAGAGCTAACAATTTTGAATGATCTTTCTTTTAGTATATTTTCACTCATGGTGCATTTCTCTTCCTCGCATTTTTTATTTGTTAAAATAAAAATACAGAAACTCTAAGACTCATAATCAAAAGTAACTCAAAACCAGAGTCCAAATTCCTTCTCCAAAACTAGGCAGGGTGACATCTGCACCTTTTGAACTTTTGGGGGGGGGGGGTTATTTTGTTTATTTGCTTGTAACTCAATTGGGTATAAAGCAGTATTTCATGTGGTTTAATTCGCATTTCTCTAATGAGTAAGCAGGTTGGGCATCTTTTTTTGTGGGATTACTGGCCATCCATGTGTTTTTAATTGAAGTGGTTATCCAAGTGTTTTGCCCATTTCTTATTCACTTGTCTTTTTATTATTGGTTTCTGGGAGTTCTTTGAATAATCTGGACCCAAGTCCTTTGTGCACGTATGTGCATGCTTCCCTCAGCCTTTTGGTTGTCTTTCCATTTCCTAATGATGTCTTTCAATGATCAGAGTGAGAAGCAGGGCCCAGGGTCCAGAGAGAGATGTGCAGAAGGCGCCCAGCCTGGGAGCTGAGCTGAATTTGAGCCAGAATCTGATTAGCAGGGGGAGGGCACCAGCATAAAGAGTGACATTTCTCTGACATTTGTCATTAAAATAATAACATTCACAATGAGAATAATCATCCACTTATATTTATGGAACTCTGTCTGTAACAGGGCAGTTTTAGTTGGGAGTGAGGATGGTTGTAGACACAAGTCAGTTATATGCAGAACAGGTACCAAATCCCAATTCCTGGGAATTTCCTCTTTCTAAACAAGCCGCTTTCTCCCGTTCAGTGAATAAATATGTCCTGGCCTGAGAATGCATAGGGCTCAGACCCCATCTCGAACCCGGCTCTTTGCCAGCTTGAGCCAGGTCTGCAGCTGCTGGAAGATGCTCTGTAAATGTGGGAGAATTTTGAAAGTCAGATCCCAGCACTGGTGAGGGGAGGGACATGCAAATTAGTATGCAGATGAAATGTAAATCACCCAGAGCTTTTTCTGCCTTACCTGGCGCCCTAGGAGGAGGCTAGGGGAATCTGAGGGCCTCTCAGGTGCCATATCCAAGCAGTGAGAGGCACTAGGGATGAGAATGGCTGAAACTGATGGCCCCAAGGCCTGTGTTACACTTAGCACATGCCAGGGGTCTGCATCCCCTGGAGAGAAAGGAGAGAATGGTGTGCTGAGCTGGGGCAAGGTGGAAACTTCGGGGCCAGGTTCTGAGGGCATGCTCACCATTAACGAACAGCACCTGGGTGGCCCCTGGGGTCTGGCCGCCATAGTAGGAGTTTGTCTGGGCCACAGCCTGGCCTATGGAGGAGGGTGAAAGCCCAAACACCTGCTCACACAACTCTAGCTGGGAGGGCAGTGCTGGGAGCCTGGAGAAAGGACATCCAGGATCCTCACAGGTGACATCTGTGGAGGGAGATATCTGTAAGTGTGGGGTATAAACTCAGCTCCCCAACCTGCTTCAATAATCGCATGGCTCTCCCCAACAATGACCAATGAGTTCACAGTCCTGTTAGAGGGACACCTCTGGCACTCGACTGATGGCCCAGAATGATAGGGCTGTGATGGGATAGTGTCAAAGATGAAGCAAAATGACTGTATATGAAAAATAGGGTATATACTTTCATTAGAAGGGGCTATGAAGCATGAAGATGGATCTGGTTGAGGGAAGAGAAAATAGAATGTGTTTTTTTGATAAGGAAGGACATAAAGGACATAGGTGTTTTCTTTTTTGGTAAAGAAAAAAAAAGGAAAGTGATTTTGTTCTAAAATAGAATAATAAAAGGACAAAAACTGAAAGTTGTATGTAGTTGCCGAAGGTTTGTGTAAGTTGCAGAAACTCCGTGGAGGGATCTTGAGAAAATAACTTTATATATGGGTCAAGCTAACTAAGATTGGGATGGTAACTAGGTCAGCTGCATTAAGTATGATTGCCAGACGGACTGCTATTAGGCTGTTCATTTACCATGTTAGCTTATCTGCACCAGTAGAAATAAACGCATTCCTTCTATGGATGTAATTGTTCACTTCCCTTCCTCAGAAACACCCATTGCCTTTGTCTCCTAATTGGAAATCTATTTAGGTTTCTGCCTAAATCAGTGTCTCTCATATAGGTATTCTTATTGGTCTCAAATAAATGCTTGTTGCCTATTACCTATCCCTTCCATAGCCTTTTTTTTTTTTTGCTTTTTTTTTTTTTTTTTAGGTTATTAGAGGTGAGGGTTGGGCCAGGCACTCACAGAAGCCAAACTCAGTACAAGTCTGGTACAACCACTGCCGGTCACCCACACCGGACACTTGGGGTTCTGTGACCCTCAGCTGCGCCAATGTCTCTGCTCGGGAAAAGCTTAAACACCTCTGGCCCAGGCTGTGTATGACAACCTAGAAGACAATATACATACATACATACATACATTTATAAATTTCTCCCCTCCCCCCGTAAGCCAGGGTCTGAAAGCATAGATCCCTAAAAGTCAAAGGTCAGAAGTCAGCAGAGGGAGTTCCTATGTTCTCCTGGGAGTCAGTGGTCAGAGGAGGTAGGTGCCTGGGTCCTTGTGGGTTAGACGTTAAGGTACTAGATGACTGGGACCTTAATTACCTGTGAGAACTTGGGCAAGGGATAATGACTTGGACCTCAGTTTCCTCATCTGTAAGTGGGGACAGTAATAGTGCCTACCTCCTAGAACTACTGTGAGAAGTCAATGAAATAACATATGGGAAGCACTTTGCACAGCTCTTGGTGCAGATAGTGCTGTAGAAGTGACAGCTGGATTACAACTGTGGATTCCGAAGATGGCGGTTCTGGGCTCCAGGAGGAGAACTCTGTCCTCAGGGCTACCTATATTTTTTCATTCAGTCTATAACTACTAATCGACACTTGCCTGTGCCAGACACTGTTGCAAGCCCCAAGAAGAAGACAAAACAAGACAGGAAAACCGATAGCATAGTGGCTAACTTTGCATAGTGTGTGAGCCCATCACTGGCCCCTCTTTACTTCACCTCCCCAGGGCCCTGTGTCATCCCCCATTTGGCAGATGAGGAAAATAGGGTCCAGAAAGGATTCGCGGCTGCCCAAGATTGCACAGCGGAGGTGGAGCGGGAGCCCTTGTCTCCCGCCGTGCTCGGGGAGCTCACCTGCACGGCCCGGCGCAGCCCGCGGTAGGGCCCGGGGCGGCTGCCATTGCCCCTGCCCTCGAGGAGAAACCCGCAGAGCCGTCGCACGCTCAGCGGCGCCCCCGCCTGCCGGTCGTACTGCACCGCGCCGCCCACCAGCGCCTGCAGCGCCCCCAGCAGCTCCGCTCGGTCCTCCGCGCGGCCCAGGGACGCGCATGCGCCCAGCTCCGCCCTCAGCGCCGCCCGGGCCGCGCCGCCCGCGCGCAGCCGCCGCTCCACCTCCGCGAAGGCGCGGGACGCCGCCGCCCGGCACTGCGGGGAGAGGCCGTGTCGGCGGAGACCGGCGCCGGGCCGCTGTCTCTTCCAAGAGCAGCGGCTCCCTGCGCTCCCCGGCCCCGAGCCCGCTCCTCCCCGGGACTCGAACTCGCGCACGCCAGGCCCAGCCCCCTCCGAACCTCCCGGGCGGTCGTCCCCAGGCCCCGCCCCACCCTGAGCCTCGCCTCCTGATAGGGTGGTCTCTCCCCAGGCCCCGCCCCACCCTGAGCCTCGCCTTCTGATAGGGTGGTCTCTCCCCAGGCCCCGCCCCACCCTGAGCCTCGCCTCCTGATAGGGTCGTCTCCCCAGGCCCCGCCCTCGTTAGCCCCGCCCCTCCTAAGCCCGGCGCCTCCTCAGCTCCTGCCCTCTCCTAGGGTCGGTCCATCCCTCGGGGCGCCCCTCTCCCCAGAAGGCTGCACCCTTTCCTCTGGCCGCAACCTGGAGGCCTCCTCCCCCCCGCCCCCCGGGACTGGCCCACTCCTACTTCCGGGGACCCGCCGATGGCCGCGCTCGTGAGGCTCCGGGACACCACCTGTGGCGACCGCGGGAGAAGAGGCGCGTCGGGGACCCGCTCCGCGGAGACGCCGCTCCCGCCGGGCCCCGCCCGCGTCCTTACCTCGTTGTACGCGGAGAAATCCAGCACGGCCCGCACCGGGGCCGAGGAGGCGACCGCGGCGAAGAGGAGATGCGGGAACTGGGGAGGAGAAATCGTCAGGCCGGGCGCGGGCTGGGACCGCTGACCGCTGACCGCTGACCGCTGACCTCCGCCCTGTGCCACGCGCTCCCCGCGCGGCCCGGGCGAGTCGCTCTCGCTGTACCCCAGACCCTTGTGGAGACAGCTGGGGAAAGCCCTTCTAGGGGGGGAAAGGGTGGGGAGGGGGGTCCTATCCCCTGGGGTGGGGACCCCGAGTCCACCCCCCGTCCGCCCAGAGGAGTCCCGCGACCTTCAGCCGCGCCCAGGCGGCCAGGGAGCCGGCGTAGGAGCCTCCGAAGCAGACCCAGGGGCTGGAGGCGGAGACGTTGAGGAGGCGGGAGAGCGCGAGGCGCGCGGAGACCACGTCGGCCAGCCTGGGGTCGGGGGAGGCGGGTCGGCCGTCTCGGGAAGCCCGGAGGCCCCCGTCCGTGCAGGCGGGGAGGGGCCTGGCCAGAAGCCGGGGCCCTTCCCTCGCGAGGACTTCTGCGGACTATCCGCACGTCCATGGCCGCCGGCGGCTGGGCGGGCGGAGACCTTTTGGGAAGCCTGCGCCCTCCTTTCCTTCCGTATTAGGCGGGAGAGGAAAACTCTCCTGGCAGTTTAGGGGGAAACCTGACATGCATAAAAGGGCTTGGGGACAGTCAGGCAGAGTTCGCCAGGAGGCGGAGGGGCCCCAGGCTGGGACGGTTGCGGGGGGGGGGGGGGGGGGTAGAGAGATGCTGGCACGCGTCTGACGGCCTCTTCTATCCTGGGCGCTTTCCTGCCTCCCTAAGCTTTCTGAGCGGTTTGCAGTTACTGCCATCCTACTGCAGTTAGAAACCGGCCTAGCTTCTGAAAAGATTGAGAGACAGGAAGTAACACAGAGGCACAGAGATGCAGACGGACATATAGAGATGGAGACAAGAGTAAGTCAGAGAAAGGCAAAGAGGACTACAGACGGACAGACAGACAGACACCAAGGAGGAGAGGGAGAGGCAATGTGTGGAGACCAATAGCGCAGGTGAGGGGAAGAGCAGGGGTTGTTAGTAGGAGCAGGAAACCCTAAAAGGAGGTGCAGTGTCTGGGGGAGCCCACTCCTTGCAGAGGGGAGGGCTCAGAGGCTGAAGGCAGCAATGTGCCTGCATGTGGAGGGCAGCCAGGAGGTGAGCGCACTGCAGCCCAGTGAGACTGGAACCCGAGGTCAGAGGTAACGTAGGCCGGAGCCCGCAAACCTCTGGCCACTGTGAGGGAGAGACAGAGGAGAGGGATTTGCAGTAGGTTTAGGCTCTACCAATCCCTCTGGCTTCATCTGGAGAAAAGACTGAAGAGGGCAAGGGCAGAAACAGAGACCAGTGGGGGGGCCGTGCCATCCAGGTAAGAGACCAGGCCATGCGGACCAGTAGCCATTGTGAGATGGGATGAGGGAAGAACCAAGAGATAGGGAAGGACAGAGACCCAGAGGCGGAGAGAGAAAAAATGTGACAGTGAAAGACGGAAGAAAGTGGGAACCAAAAGCTCCAGGGCAACTTCTGGAGACAGAGACCGACCCCTCCAGTCCCACAGCCCCAGACACTTTCCCTGCCCCAACTTACGCATGGCGACTGGACAAGAAGCGGAGTTGGGCCATGTTCAGACCCCCAGCAGGTATACTCAGGCCATAAAATCTGTGTTCCAGGCCTATCACCAGAGCGCCCAAGGCTGGGGCCAGGGCTGCAGGGTGCCCTGTGAAGAGTATGGAAGGGGGTGGGAGGGGTGTAAGCCCTTGCAGCCCTCAGGTGTCACAGCACTGCCGTGCGCAGCTCCCCTTCCCACCCCCAACAGCTTCCCAGCTACATCTTCCCCACCCTTGCTTCTTACCTCTCATCACTGAGCCTGGCCCAAGGCTGCCCTCACCTCCCAGATGCAAGAATACGGGTCCATCCTGGCTGGTCCAATGCTGGTCGTTTACCCAGTACCGCTGAGAAGAGGAGGAAAGAATGGGATTGTGGTCGTCCGGGCCTATTTATTCCCTGTTCACCCCAGTCTCTCTCCCTAATGGATCTTTATACACTGAGCAGCCTCTGAAGTAGGCTTGTTTACTTATGTGTTCATCTCCCTCCTGTTGTCTTCTCACCTAGAATGTAAGATCTACAAGAACAGATATTTTGTCAACTTTTTCTCTTATATCCCAGGAATAGTGGTGAGCACATGATAGGCACCTGCTATATATTAATAATTGTAGAATAAGTACAAATGCAGGTGGGTTTAGGAATAGCACCTAGGTGAGATGACCTTTGGGGACTGTGTACAGAGTAGGTGTGAAAAACAGCAAGTTTGTTCATTCAGTAGATATCTCCAAGTGCCTGTTGTGAGCCAGGGCTGGTTCCAAAGCCAGTCCAAACCTCTGCTACACACTGAGACCTGGTGGTGGGTTTAGTGTTTAATCTGAAGGACAGGGAGAAGAGGGACTGAGGGGGGAGAGAGAGAAGAGAGAGAATTGAAGGACAGGACCAAAAAGTAGAGGGTGAGGGAAGAGATAGGGGACAAAAGGCACATTTAAAACACAAGGGGACTGAGCTGAAGGTCATAAGGGATACTGACAGCAACATAGGGTGAGACTGAGGGGCAGAGAGGTGGGAAGACATAGGTATGGAGATGGGAAGAATGCAGAGGCTGAAGAACAGAGTAGAGAGGTAAGGAGAGGGCAGGGTAGGCAGTGGACTCCCCCTTTCCTGGCCTCACCTGTAGGAAGGACCTCCTGTCAGATGCGTTGAAGGGGTCCAGTGGCTGCTCCAGCCATCCCTCTTTAGGGAGGGATGCAACCGCCGGGTCCAGACTCAGGCTCAGGACAGAGCTCTCCTGAAACCGCTGAATGTGCTCACTGAGACGCCTAAGAAGAGAAGCTGTGGGACCCAGAGGGGACAGAGTTAAGCTGGGACCCCTTAGGAGCCCCTCCCTGACCCTCAGGCTCCTCCTACCTGGAGCTGAGGACCCCCAGAGGGAAACCAGGAGCAGAGGGCCCAACCACAAGGCAGGGCCCACGGCCATGCTGTCCAGTCCTCTGTGAGAGGCTCTAGGGATCGTCATGTCCCCAGGGCTGGCCTTGAGATTTATAGCCTTTCATCAGGAGCTCAGGTTTCTTTGCAGGTGACTCTCCCGGGACAGGTCAAGCGTCTGTAGGCGCCACCAACGCGGGGCAGGGACGCCAGAGTCTATGTCTAGAGGCCTGATGATGGGGCACCTGGATATCCAATTTCTTCTCTCCCTGATTTTCTCCCCCTCTCGTCCCCTGACCTCCCTTCCTTAGTCCCTCAGTCTTCCCCTCCCCTCCCTGTCCTTCAGTTGTTATTAAAAAGAGCTAAACAAGAATGTCTTCTTAGGAAAGGGGAAAGAAATGTCCTTTAGTTCTAACCACACAAGAGTGTCAACAAACTTTTTATTTTCTCAAGTAAAAAGGGGAGCTGGTAGCTGGCCAGTTAGCTCAGTTGGTTAGAGCGTGGTGGTAATAACACCAAGGTCGCGGGTTCGGTCCCCTTACGGGCCAGGAGGAGTACCTACCCTTTTTCTCCTTACGATACTTAAATTTGCTGCAAAGTCACCATTTATGACAAAGCGATGTGTTTGGAAAGGCCACAGTTCTGTATAGAATTCACAAGAATTTCAGAAGTGAAAAATTAGAGACAAATATAATCCCGGCAAAAAAATGAAATTTAGACATTTCAGATTTGACAAAGGGGCATTTTCAAAGGGCGATGAAATCAAAGCCAAAGCTCATTGAAGGAGAGAGCGATGATGGTAAAGGCACAGTCCCTGCCAGAGAGCTGGTGGCTGATATTTTGGGGGGCAGGGTGCTTAGGAAATTGAGGCCTTTCCGAAACTGAGTGGGTTGACAGAACCTGGTTATTTGGGAGAGATGGTGTTGTTTGGCACTCAAAGGCTGTTGCTGAACTGAGTCCATCTCTCCCTGGCTTTTTTTCAGAAGGCAGGGGTTGACAGTGATTGGGTGTCTTCCCAATGTGTGTTCACAAGGCGGTTATCAATGATAGATGGGCTTGGTTTAAAATTGGTTCTGGTGGCTACTTGTTATGGTTACAGTTTATCCAAAGTTTGTGATTAGTTTGTGTTCTCAACATTTTACTTTGGCCTAAAAGCAAAATCAATCTCCCTTCCTTCTTTCCTTCCCTTTTCTTTCTCCATTCGATATCCAAATAATGTATATTTAAAATACCAGTTTTATCTTGATGCTTCTCAGTCCATCTTGGACACCTTTACCTTTCAGTTCACTGATGGGAGGAAAAGCAGAGATGGAGTTAAGGACAGGGTGAGGGGTGGGTCATGATCACGACATGGGTGATGGCAGAGTTGGGGAAAGACACTGGAATGTACGGGGTTCATAACTGGGCCATAAAAAATGATTTTTATTTTTATCTTTGTGCATCAGTTCAGCCAGAAATAATTAGTTATGTGTGGTGGGTCCTATTTAAAAACTTAAATCATATAGAGTCTCTTCACTTCTTAAAATCCAACCTCTGATTTTATTAAAATGAAGACCAAAGTCCTTAAACAATGGCCTCATAAGACTCTATACTCTATGCTTTGTCCCTTCGGCGCTACCTCCGCCTACTCGGCTCATCCTAGGCAATTACAATGTATTCTTTTGTTTGTTTGTTTTAAATAGATTCAGTGACATAGAAGCATGGCACCGTGTATTCTCGATCCCTCTGCACACACTCCTGTCTCGGGGCTGTTTACTCTGTCCCGCCCGGGCCGGCGGGCACCCCCTCCTTCTGAGCCCCCCCCCCCTTCTGAGGGCCCCCACCACCGCCAGGCGCAGCTTCAGCCCTACCCGGCGGGCAGGGCGCAAGAGGACCTGCTGAGCCGAGCGAGGTCTCCTTATACAATTCTTGGAACTTAAAGTGCGGCACTGCAAATGGAGCGCGAAGATTTCAGAATTTGGCGGAAATAAATATAAACAGATTGAGATAGAAGTTTTCTGGTACAAAATTCATGACTTTACGCGTTGTTTCCGCCCGGTTTCGAACCGGGGACCTTTCGCGTGTTAGGCGAACGTGATAACCACTACACTACGGAAACCGCCCTGCCGGCGACCTTTTGTATTTCTGAGTAAGTTATGATTAACCTTGACTTTATCTTTTCCTTTTGGTTTGGTTTGGTTCAGACCCTATTTTCCCTCCACACTCGGATCCTCGGCATCCACAGCGTCTGAGCCGATCACTCAGCACAGGCTCCTCCCAGGGCCCCAGCGACAGTACAGGAACCGGGCTGGGGTGCGCAGGCGCCAAGGAAATTCCATATCAAGAAATACCTTGGTATGTTCTGCGCCCATTTCCCGGATCCCATCTCTCGATGACTGTAATTACCCTTTAGAAGCTGGACGGACTGGCAGGGCTCCGAGGACAAAGGCAGCAGGCCTGGGGAGGGGTGACCCCGACCAGGTCGGCCGCGGGGGTTGGGGAGGGGCTGCGAGCCGGTCTATCCGAAGTCACGCTTCTCTGTCCTGTTCTGCGCCTTACGTCCCGTAACGTCCCCCAGCGGGAAGGTGGCCTTTGTGGTTCACCTGACTCTTCTTGGTTAAACGCCCCATTTCCACTGTCCCGAGTCACCGCCCTTCCCGGGGACTGAAGCCTCCTGCCGTCCTCTAGTTTCTAAGGCGGACCCCACTCCCCGCCCGAAGCGCTGAGTACAGAAAAGGTGCTCGTCCGCAAAGTCGCCACGAGGAACCAGAGACGGGAGAGGCTCCTGGCCTTTGAAGGTCACGCAGACTGGCTCCCCTGAGGCAGCGGCAGGGGACCTGATGAGTAGATGGGGGCGGGGGGGAAGGCAGGAGTCTCCTCCGCGGTCTCCAGCCCACCTGGTTTTGTTTTCAGGTCAGATCAGCAAGACAAACGCTGTTACGGGAACGCAGACGTGAGTTAACCTTTCTTAGCAAGCGGCTTCACGTTCATTCTGAAGAAGTTATTGAAAAGCCCGGTCCCATTCTAGGCGCTGCAGGTTCCGACGCGCGAAAGCAGGGAAGGCGCCCCCAGCCGGTCGCACGTCGCGCCTTAGTTACAAAAGGCGGCTGCGTGGAATGACCTGAAAACCGCAGGGATCTCTCCTCCAGCCTTAGCGGTCAGGAAACACGTGCTGGGGGAAGTGATGTGACTTCAGCAAATGTGAGGCGGTGGGCGGGCCCCAGAATGGAGAGCGAGTCCCGCCCCGGGGTGAACCCGGACTAGAGCGTGGGTGGGTCCGCGCGCTCCCATTCTAGGTGTGAGTCAGAGCCTGTCTTCCTCCCTTTTCCTCGTGGAAATTCATTCCTCTGAGAGCAAGTAAAGTGACATGTGCCGGGGCAGGGGGCTCAGGGAGACCCTCCACAGTAGGAATTTAGATTTAGCCTGAATGTGATGGGTGGGGAAGAATCAGCTGTTCCAAGACGAACAGGACAATTTCCTTTTCCATCCACAGACCTCTTGGCTTCGGTGTAAATGAGTAAAATGGGCCAATATTTTGTGACGAATTTTTCAAGCATTCCTGCATTTTGAAAGAAGTCCACAGTGATCACCACATGTCTTTGTACTATTGGAGACTGGTCCTCAGCTTTCCTTGTTGAGCACTTCTGCTCTAAAAGACAATGTTCCCCGGCACCCTCTCCTGCGCGGGGGTGAACCAGTTCCTCCAGAGCAGTGTCCCAGAGCCATCTTTCCAGGGCAGGTTGGGCTCGCTTTCTTTTGACCATCTGGGGGGTGCAGGGCACCGAATGTTCTTCTCTGTTGCCTACGGGGCAAAGAGCCTCACAAACTTATTATCCATAATCTTCCAGGAACTAGAAATTCTAATTAGTGCTAACTTGGTAAAACTTAATGCGAAAACCTTACCTGGTCACCGGGATGGCCGAGTGGTTAAGGCGTTGGACTTAAGATCCAGTGGATGCATATCCGCGTGGGTTCGAACCCCACTCCCGGTAGTTTGGTGCTCACGGGTATTTTATCCTAAAAAAAAAAAAAAAGTTCCTTGTGTAGTTTTAAAGTAGGCCAGTTTCTATTTGGGCTTTAATTTAGTCGTTCCAACCTGACTACAACTGATGGGTTTAGGTAATTGACATACAACATATTTGTGTAAAAATCTAAGTTGTTTTCTGTGTTCCTTTTTTGTTCTTTATTTCTTTCTTAATCTTCCTCTTTGAATATAAGCATTTTTCATGATTTGATTTTATCTCTACTGTTGCCTCTATCACTTATGACTTTTAAAACAATCTTTAGTGCTTTCCCTAGGATTTTTTAATATACAAATACAATTAATAAATCTGCCTTCAAATAATATCATGCTGCTCCTGTATAGTGTGAAAAGCTTACTCCCTCCTATATTTTGTTATTGTTGTCATACGTTGTGCTTTCATGTACACTATAACAGTACAGCATGTTTCTACTACTTTTGCACAATGCAATCTTTTTTTTTTTAGAGTGATTAAAAGTGGGAAAATTTTTTATTCATACCAACACTGTAACCATTCCTGGAAATATTAAATTCTTTGTATATCTCTGGTCTCATATTCCTTCTTCCCGAACAACTTTTTATAGTATTTCTTATTTGCAGGTCTGCTAGTAACACACTCTTCAGGTTTTTTGTCTAAAAAGATCTTTATTGTTTCTTTATTTTTGGAAAATATTTTTTGTTTGGTGAAGAAGTCTACATTGACAGGTTTTTGTTGTCTTTCCATTTTGACTCTATACCCTTAAGATCCATTCCCATTAAAACCTGCCAGGTTTCTTTTAGTATAAATTGGCTAAATCATGCAATTCTTTTTATGTGTAACACATCTCATGGGCCACACTTTGTCCTTGATCCCTGGGTCACTTATACAATGCTGTGTGTAGATTATAGCTCAAAAAAAAAAAAAAAACACAACTGGGGGAAAGTATCATTAATTCACACACAAATATTCTCCAGGATGTTTCCTTAGCTTTCCATGCCTGAAGTTTGTGTAAGATTTGGAGCCCTGGGTGAAGCCTTTGCTTGGTTATAAGTTTTGTCTTTATAAACTTAAAAAGAAAAAAAAAGGGGGGGGGGGGAAGGCGTCGCAACAATGTGCATTTTCTGTACAAGGCTGTGGCAAATGCAGGCCACACAGGCAGCCTCCTCTATCCTGGGTGGGAGGGGGAGCCCCCGTCAAGCAGTTGTTTCCGTAGTGTAGTGGTTATCACGTTCGCCTCACACGCGAAAGGTCCCCGGTTCGAAACCGGGCGGAAACATAATTTTCCTGAAATTCAGTTTAGACTTTCTTATAGATATTTACCAATTACAGAGCTCAGAATTCGCACACTTACTCTTTGTTGGAAAGGAAGAGTTATCATCCTAAGAGACCCGGGCTATACCACATCATTTCTCTGTCCCCTTGTCCCCTCTGCAGATTCAGCCCCTGGGAAGGAGGAATGGTTGCTCTCTTTGAATCTGGGTGGTAGGATTATCTGACCGAGACTTTAAAGCAGCCATCATAAAAATGCTTCAGTGAACAATATGAACATTCTCGTACCAAATGAAAACCAGAAAGCCTCAACAGGAAATAGTAAACATCACAAAAAAGAAAGAAAATAAAATATGGAGAACATGAAAATTTTATAATTGAAAAATTAACTAAAGTAAAAATCTCAGGGCATGGGTGCAGCAGCAGCATGGAGGGGACAGAGGACAGAATTAGTGAAAGGGAAGACAGGAGAAGCCTCAGGGCAGCCCTAGCAAACAGATACACTCACGCGTTGCTGGTGGGGATGTAATACAGCCACTCTGAAAAACAGTTTGACATTTTCTTTAAAAACTAAACACGATATCACCATGTGACCAGCAATTGCCTTACTTGGCATTTATTCCAGAGAAATGAAGACTTACTTTTCCATAAATAACTGTAGGAGAGGAAAAATAATTCTCCCTGTTTATCAAATTTTTACCTGAGTTTTGGATGAGTGAGGGAGGCAGTATGACACTTTCAACTTCTGCTAAAAACTTGGGGGCTTCAGAGAATTTAGTTCACAGGAGAAAATCCTAACGGAGTAGTCAATGTAACCATACCGGACTTGCTCACTTTTCTTGTGGTCCTCCCCGCCCCATGTTTCTTGGAAGTTATTGCTTAAACTTATGGGAATTTACAAATATGTACTTTATCAAGCTGTCTTCAACCTTGGTGGTGATAATACTCTTGTTTCGAGAGAGGGCTGTGGATGCAGAGCGGCCCCCAAACGCCAAAGGAGCCGAGAGACCAAAGGAAGAGGCAGATGAGTCCAGCCTGCCCGTTAATGGGTTTAATGGAGACTTAGTGCAGAAACGCAGTCCTGGCGGCGGCCCGCGGGACTTCCGCGTCCAGCCCCGACACGCGCGCGCTTTTACCGCTGAAGCCGCGGGTCTGCGCGCCCCGAGAGGAACGCGGGCGATGAGAGAGGCCGGCGCGGGGTCCGCGTCCAGCTTCTCGGAGACACTTCCGGGCGCCGCTCCGGGAGAACTAACGGGATTCCGTGGCTGCACGGCGCCCTCGGGTGCGTCCCAGGACCCCGGGGCCAGACGGAGACTAGGGTCAGAGCGGAGTCACTTGGGTTCCGCACAATTCTCCAAAACTACGCAAAGCGAGGGCGAATTCCAACCCGGGATATTCTGTTTAAGCGGAGGTGGAAGCTTCCGAGACGCACAGGGTAAGTGCCTTAGATCGCCCAGCACTCACACCGCTGGGAAGTGGGTCCATTAACTTCAGGCGCACGAAGCGCAGAAAGGCCGAGAAGAGACCGGGGCGCTGCGGGATGCGGCGGAGACAAGGGAGCAGAGGTGACTCGGCGTGAGCGCTCCGCGGGCCCTCCCAGGTGGACACCTGTCTGCGGGCGGTCAGGCCCTGCAGGGAGGGGCGTCTCCTCCGTGACCCCCGCGTTCCTCCTGGTTCCGACCACGGCCCGCTCTGGACACGGAACTTCTTGGGCTTGGGGGTCCTGGTTCTTGGGAACCGGAAGGGGTCGCCGACTCTGGAGAGGAGGTCGGCACGGTCTTCCGGCCCTGCGGACTCGGCCTGCACTCGGGCGCCGCCACGTGTCAGGCGCCTCGCACTGCAGCTCCGGACCCTCTACTACGCGCGGGGGAGTCGGCTCGGTCACTCTAAGACCGTTTTCCCGGAAGGAGCATGTTCATCTGTGCTGGCGTCTTGGATTACTGTTTCTTCTTTCTTTATAGTAAAAAGAACATTTTTTAAACCTTTTTGCAAAGAAGGAACTCGGTGACTTTAGTGGAATATGCCCTTAGAAAGGCTAAGTTAAAAGGCCCTCTCGTCGTCGGCCGGTTAGCTCAGTTGGTTAGAGCGTGGTGCTAATAACGCCAAGGTCGCGGGTTCGATCCCCGTACGGGCCAGCTGCGTTTTTCCCATCAGCTCCTGTTTTTATGTCGTCCGCTTACATCTGACTACAGACAACTCCTCACATGATAACCGCTGGGCGATAAGACTTGTCAGTTTTGTTTTGTTTTTTGTCTAAGAAGCAACGTGGGGGGAGTCAGGATGGAGAGGTTTGAGAGAACACTAGATGAGGCAGGGCGGGCGCATTTAGGGACCGGGGAAATAGGGGATCTAGAGGATTCCTTGAACCACTCTGTACAGAGCTCGACCCAAGGGTTGCGATAGAGCTTGAGAAAGCGCTTCCTTCCGCGGGGGTCAGGCGTCCCGCGGGTTCGGGCACGGTGCCTTCTGTCGGAGCGAAGGAAGCAGGAGCCTCGCGGCGTCTGGAGGAGTTTAGTGTTTCTCTTCAGCGCCCCAGGTCCAACAGCAACCTGCAGTGACCTCTGACCCTTTCCCCCAGTTTTGCATATTTGAATGACAAAAACGGTGCTGCACTGAAAAATCTCTAGGAATTTCCCATTTGGTGTACAATTTCTGAAATGTTTATGTAAGTAGGAAAGACTAATCTTTCCTCCTCTCCCCTCCTCCTGGCATTGCTTCTGATTTGACGACTAATCCTGTGCAATTTATCAATAGTAACATATCAAATAACCCTAATTCTTTCCAGCATCTGTTTTTTACAAGGTTAAAGAACAAATCTTTATGACTTTCCAGGGGCCTTCTGGGAAGTCTCAAAGAGAGTTTTAGGTGCAAAGATACCCTGAAAGCTTTATTTTATATTTGGGATTTGAATTTGGGAAGGCAAAAATTAAGCTGTCACCACATTTGAACACTTAGGATAAGAATTGGATCACAAAATGTGTTCAACTTTGTAACTTGTTAATGAACTAATAAGTAAGCATTTAAAAATTTGTGTTGGGATTGTTCATAATGGACAAGCATTTCAAGTTTGTATTTTTAGCTACTTAAATCTTCAAGATATAGCCGAATCAATTGTTTATAATGTGTTTCAATAGCGCCATTCCAATTCAAAGGGCCCTTTAAATACCAGGGTTCTGACAAATGACTGCACTCCCAAGTGGATTGACTGGCACATCAGAGACTTAAAACAAGAGGCTCTTGAGATGCAACCCCCGGTTTGAAAAATGTTCTACCAGTTCCAGAATGTAAATAGATAAATAAATAAAAATCATATTTCAGGATGACATAAATCTGTTTACTTAAAAACCAAGGCAAATATTAATAAACTGTCAGATATTTTTATTTTCAGATGTTTATCCTTTTGCTTGAAGCCTTTTTGTTTATATTGATGAAATAAATTCCAAACCTAAAGAAAGTTTTAAGGAGTTTATTTGAGCCAAAGCTGAGGGCTAGACCCTGAAGCAAAATCTCAAAGGATTGAGAAAATGCTCTGCCGAATAGTAGTTTTGCCATTCATTTTACACATTAGAATCAAAGGAGAGGAGGTAAGGAAGGTACATAAAAACCATTGGTGGCAGATTAAGGAGGCGGGAGAGAGTCATGTAGTCCCATTCATTTGTTTGCCTTTTCTTCCCTTGTCTTTAAAACTCGCCGCTTTCTGTCAACCACAAAAACCTTATTCATTTTTCTCTTCATGCGGATCCCTCAGATTGTGATGCAATTATCTGGCAAGAGATCCTCTACAATTGAAATAACAATTCAATACAGGCTTAATCAGCTATATAAATTCCTCAATGCCTCTCTAGCTTTTTTAATGGCATGTACACTAGTGAAAAGACAAAACCAAACAAGAAGGCCCCGCTGGGATTCGAACCCAGGATCTCCTGTTTACTAGACAGGCGCTTTGACCAGCTAAGCCACAGGGCCCCCTTTTAGGTAAATGTTCATTTATATCATATTTGTAACTTTTTCTGTGAAATGTAGCAATTGGCCACACTTACTTGATTTTGTGACAGAGAACACATCTGTATTTCTGAATTGGTTCTAAAGCAGAAACATCAACATTTAAAAAGTGCGTTCTGTATTGCAATGTTTTAAAAAATTGATTTTAAATTGAAATGAAATTCCTATTTCATGGTGTCTATCGCCCTCTACAGGAAATATTGGATATTGCAGCACATTTTAAATTTGTTTTTTTTTGTTAATTACGTAAATCTTTTGTCCACAAATATTGAGGCACTACTATATTTCAGGTACTTTTCTAGGTACTGGAGTTAGAGCAGCGAGAAAGACAGACAAAAACTTCTACCGAATTTGTATTCTAGAGGAAGGTAAAGAAAGTAAGTTTTAAAAATTTGGTCTCCAAACCCCAAGCAAACGAGTGATGCCAGAAAAATTCCTCTGTGGTCTGGCGGCAGAGCCCACGGTGCCACCTTCTGAGCTAATTCACTGCACATGACAACTGTCATGCTCCTTCTTTTCAGCTGACCTGCACGAGAAAAGAAAGGAAGCAAAGCTGCGGACGCACGGATGCGGAGGAGGCTGGCGGCCTCCCGCTCCCACCTCGCGCGAACCAGGCGCCATCGGGGCCCCTCGTTCAAGGACACAGCCTGGGCCTCAGTGGATCTGCCGCTCCGCGCGGGGGCCGCGGGGTGAAACGTTGCGGGGCACCGTCTCATTGTGCTCGTTGAACTGACTTGGTTCTGTCCTCAACGACGTAAACCTGAGCGGAGGGTTTGGATCTATGTTGTCCGCGCGTCCTGCTGCCATTCCCCGCCTCATAAGCAGCCTTTCTAATCTGGTTATCGTGCATCATTTTGATCACATGCATTCTTTACAAAGTTGGCATTTTTGTTTTGTGTACATATATTATACGTTTATGTAAACGGTATAGTATATATTCTTATGCCTTTAAAAAAATCATTGTGACTTTAAGATCCACCCAAGCTGCCCTGTGCACACCCGTCATTGCTTCTGACTGCTATGCACAGTCCGGTGGGCACCGGCCGTGTGTTTCCTGCCCTGTTCCAGAGATGGACCCCAGGTTGCCTCCAGTCCCATGCCGCAAATAACCCGCCCCTCGGCCGCCCCCCTTGGTGTACTCGTGTGAGGACTGCACTGGGATAGGCTTGCAGAACGGCTAATGGTCCCAGCTTCTTCTCCAGTCTGTCTATGCTCCACCCACACTGTGTGTCCTTTGATCGTGCCCACGCTTAACATTATCCAGCTTTCTACTTCATCTAGTGTGTGGAGTGATGAATCTCATCATTGCTTTTTGAGGTTTGCATCTATGGTCTTTAAAGACTTTGAGCATCTGTTTAGCCATTTGAATTGCATTTAAGTGCATTGACTCTTATCATTTGCCAGTGTTCTTATTGAGGTTGATGTCTATTTCATGCTGACCTACAGGGGCATATTGTTATTAGTCTATTGTGAATTTTAGACCTTGCAGTAGTGTCTACCATTATGTTACCTATTGATGTTGTCAGTGGAGAAACTTAATGGTAGGAACTTGATTTTTGTTAAGAATTTGTCTCCTCTATCCCTTAGGACTTGAACTTTTGAAGTTATGCTTAAACGGTCTTTCTCTGTTACTGGGTTATAAATCTTCTCTCAAAAAATGTATATTTTCTTTTTCACGTTTGAGACATTGATCCACCTGGATATCTTGATAAATGTACAGTTTTTATGTGACAATCTGTTGAAGTTGTGTCTTCTGGTACCCAAAATTTGGTTTAGTAAGGGTTTCCAGGATATGTGGGTGCTCATGTAGCATCCCACACTTCAAGCCTCCTGTTTCATGTAACTACTCAGAATGCCTTTTTTTGCAACTGTTGTTTTCAAGTGCTTTTAATTCAAAATAATCTGCCAGAGGCACATGTATTTTGGGGTGGCATTTTCTGACCCCCTACAGTGGAAAACATTTATTTGCTTCCCATCTTAATGCACAAATATCCTAAGCATAACTCAGTGAGCAGTCCCCAGTTGGTCTGTTCTGGCCCAGTCACAAATAAAGGGAGGTCTGTTTATAGAGAATCACTTACCCAGCACCTGTAATTTGCTACAGGTTGTGTAGGCACCACAGTGTAAGGTGAGTGCACTCAGGGGTTCTAATTGCGGCACTACTCTGTCTGCTGAACCTCCACAGGTGCTTGGCACCTGCTCAAAATAATCTTGGAATGAATGATGGACATAGAAGTGTTCAAAGGGTCAAGAGTGAGGTTTCAGGCCTTTTTTCTCATGTGTTTATAATGACTCTACTTGAGATTATTTCAAACTTGTGTGTGAGAGATGCACAGGAAATGCAATTTAGCACCAAAAAAACCAAACACCCACCAAAATTATGAGTCAAATAATTATAAACATTTTCTACTGTATTAACTCTGAAATATTTCCCACAAGTGTGTGGTTCCATAGTGCAGCGGTTAGCACGTCTGCTTTACACGCAGAAGGTCCTGGGTTCGATCCCCAGTGGAATCAGCAATGGAGGGCTTTTCTTCCCCTCCCCTCTAGGAGGCAAACAGTGGGGTTCTTTTGTTTTAAGCTTGGGAGAAACAATTGGCGATTCTCCCCCATCCTGTCTCTGGGAGATCCACTGCCACACACACTGCTAGCTCAGATTGTCACCAAGAATAGTCCTGTTATTTCTGCACTTCCAGACACTGAGTTATGGAGAAATAGGTTTCAGAAAAGCCTGATGGCTAGAGTCACTAACCATCTTCTCACCTGAAGAGTATGAGAACCTAATCCCAGGAATTCCACTTCTGCCAAGACTCAGATCCCCACTGAGGTTGCTGCGGCCACAACAGAGTAACCACTGTAGCATCGCAGCGAGGGTGCTACTAGAGCACCTGCCACAGCCCTTCCTCTGCTCTCTTCCCAGCAACATTAAATACGTGTATTTATCTTACATACTTATCCTGTAAGTGGTCTGTAGTGAGTATCTCTTTCTGGCTGTTTTTTAAAGGCTCACTCTCTTCACACTGTTCTTGTTGAAGCTTTCACATTATGGTGCAAAGCTGAGTTATGTCCCAGCACTGGATGAGTGAAGTGCCTTCCTGGATCTGGAGGAGGGAGAGAAGGCCAGGGGGTGATCCTCACTTTTCTTGCAATTGTTTTACATTACCTTCCCTTTGCAACAGTTGATGCATCTAAAACTTTTGCAAGAGTGTATAAAATGAGTAAAGATTTTTAGTTTGTAGGTTTGCTCATTTCTCTAAAATGAAAACATCCTCTTTGAATTTCCTTATGAAAGTAAAGAAGCAATACCAGCGATGTATGCTGGTCAGTCTTACAATTACCATCACTGACATTGCTCAATGTTGATATTTATATTCATGTTAATGTACATGTTGTAGGCGTGCAGATGCAGTGCCCAGATCCCACCTTGAGTAAAGACTTGCTGGCCAAGTACAGACAGCTCCTTCTGTCTACTTTTCCCCAGGCAGCCCACCTCCAGTGACAGCAAAGTGGGGATATAAGGGCTAGTTCAGGGACATTTGGACCCAATGTGGGGGCACCTCTAACAGGCAATACAGGCACCAGAGCTCCCCACCTGTGTCTGGTCTGTATCAATTTGACTCTCCTTTTACAGATTTTGGTCTCTGATAATCATCTTCCACTGCAAACTTGACCTCAGCATCTGCCTCACAGAACCCAATCTGCATCATTACATCACCATGAATTTTTCTGTGTGGCAGGGATTCTCTTGTATGTTATCATTTCTACACAGAAGCAGCAAATAAATCTGTGTATTACAAGTCATTTTCTCTCAAATCAGTTTGTAAACCCCACATGCTAAAGTCAATGCTATTTTTTGGTGTCTTTTTTTTTTTTTTTTTTTTTTTAAAGTGGTTTGTGTTCTGTAGCTTTTTCCATAACTAATTTGTATTATCAAATTTATTATCCCAGAGATCAGGATTGCTGTTATTTTTAGTTATTCATACACATTCATTTACACACCCAACAAAGTCCTGTATTAATGGTCACGTTTCACCCCCCTCCCCTTTCACTTCATAGCCTCATGGACTGTCCCCAAGTACCAAACACGTTTTGTCTTCAGGCCGTTGCACTTTCATCTCTACTTGGGAGTCCTCTTCCCCTAATAGCTGCTGCTCTCATTTCTTTTTTCAATTTATGTAGGTCTCTGATCAGGTAACACCTTTCATTAAAGAGCTTAACTCCACTTACCCTCTATCTAACTAGCTCCATTATGCTCTATAGCTTAACCTATTTCCTGCCTGACACATAAAACACTTGACAGCACAAGTTAGCATATCTGTCTCCCCCACCTGGGTTTGCCCGGAGGCAATTCTCTAGGTTGCATTCCGTGTTGTACCCTGACCTGCTGTGAGTTCAGGAAATGAAAACACGTTTTCCAAAGAAATAGGGCCACGAATTAACCAATATGGGATTCAGTAATTCTGCACATTTTAAGTCAATAAATCAAAACCTAATTCTCTTTGGGGTTAAATCCTAAAGAAAAAGGGATTATCTGCTGAAAAAAAGAGTAAGACAGGTTGGGTGTACCAGCTTTCTCCGATAGTGTAAGTGGCTCTGAAAAGAGCCTTTGTTTACCAGCGTTTCTAACCTGGCTCTTTCTTACTTGGCCTTGTGATGGCTCTCGGTCTTCTTGGGCAGCAGCACGGCCTGGATGTTGGGCAGGACGCCGCCCTGCGCGATGGTGACCTTGCCCAGCAGCTTGTTGAGCTCCTCGTCGTTGCGGATGGCCAGCTGCAGGTGGCGCGGGATGATGCGCGTCTTCTTGTTGTCGCGGGCCGCGTTGCCCGCCAGCTCCAGGATCTCGGCCGTCAGGTACTCCAGCACGGCCGCCAGGTACACGGGCGCGCCCGCCCCGACCCGCTCCGCGTAGTTGCCCTTGCGCAGCAGGCGGTGCACGCGGCCCACGGGGAACTGCAGCCCGGCCCGCGAGGAGCGCGTCTTGGCCTTGGCGCGCGCCTTGCCGCCCTGCTTCCCGCGTCCAGACATTGTAAGCTTATAGAACTTCACTACAAGTAGCTGCTAAAGCGAAAGTGCAGGGGCGGCACTTTTTATAAACGTTTTTGGGCGCGAAAATGCAGACATGTCATTGGTTAACATCTCAGCTTCATCTTAACCAGTGAAAAGGCAAATTTGGAATTCTTGCGTTCTGATTGGACAGAGCTAATTTTTTTGACGTGGCTCTGAACAGCCACCAATCAGACGCAGGATTTTAGTTTTTCACCTCATTTGCATGCGATGTTTTATATAAATACGACACATCCTACCTCACTCTTACTATTTCTCTGCTTTTAGCGACCACGTCTGTTGCTCTCCCGACCATGCCCGAGCCGGCCAAGTCCGCGCCCGCCCCGAAGAAGGGCTCCAAGAAGGCGGTGACCAAGGCGCAGAAGAAGGACGGCAAGAAGCGCAAGCGCAGCCGCAAGGAGAGCTACTCGGTCTACGTGTACAAGGTGCTGAAGCAGGTGCACCCCGACACCGGCATCTCGTCCAAGGCCATGGGCATCATGAACTCCTTCGTCAACGACATCTTCGAGCGCATCGCGGGCGAGGCGTCGCGCCTGGCGCATTACAACAAGCGCTCGACCATCACGTCGCGGGAGATCCAGACGGCCGTGCGCCTGCTGCTGCCCGGCGAGCTGGCCAAGCACGCCGTGTCCGAGGGCACCAAGGCCGTCACCAAGTACACCAGCGCCAAGTAAGTGCCTCTGCAGGCACCTCTTTATCCAAAGGCTCTTTTCAGAGCCACCCAGTTGTCAACATAAGAGCTGTAGATACGTATTTTAAATGGGATCCACTCTAAAACAAGATGGAGGCGCGCTCTCCCTCCGGGGATCCTGCCCGCGCCTTTCCCTTCCCCCACTGACACTCCGAAGCTCTAAGCGTCCCCGCGAGACTTGCAACAATGGGAGCAAAGGGCAGAGGCAGCTCATCCAGGATTGAACCCCTCCCCTGAGCCTGTCTTTAAGGCCCCCTTCTGACTTCCCAGTGAGCTAAAGCAGCTCCGCCTTGGTACATCTCTTTCCTCTAACATTTTTAGAGAACCAAACCCGTCCAGCTTAGTCTCTCGTATTGCTTCTTCTATGCTAAGCCCTTCGTTTCACGGTCCCCAGCTTTAATAAACGTACCCTCAAAAAAACCCCAAAATAAAATGGAGCTGGAGCTGCTTATACCTGAAACCTTGGAGGGTTAAAACCGGTCAAAATAACCTTTGGACTGGGCCCAGGGCAACACTGTACCAAAGAAAAAAGGGTTTTGCAAGGAAAACAAAGCAATTATTAATACATTTAAAGGGCCAAAGGGAGAATAGCGATGGCCAGGACCTTCTAGACCCCAGGCCTGACACGGGTTCTTCAGGCTCCAGGCAGTTCCAACTCGCGGCCGGACACCAGGGTGGGGCGGGGGAGACAGAGGCCCTCCCCTGGCCCCAGCAATCCTGGCAGGGTCCCTGCACCGCCCCGGCCCACATTCCCAGCCCGGAGTTAACCTAGGGAGCTGCACTAAAGAATTAACGTCGCTCTATTTAGGCAGTTTGCCACTGGTAGCTTCAGCTTTTACGATGGAAACTTGGCCTGAAAAGGGCCTTTGGTTTTGCTACGGAAAGCGAGTTTGTGGGTTCAGTCTGAAGGCATATTTCAAAGAAACTTTTTGTAATCATATTGTAGTGTTTAAAGAGCCCATAACAAAACAAAACAAAAATTTAAAAATCTGATTCACAGCAGGCAGCCAAGAGGAAGATGATCTGGGAAGAGGAAGAGAAGAGGCGGGGAGCCTGTGGCCGCCCGAGGGAGCTCTTTCAAAGGCAGAGCGCGGCCACTCGCAGAGGAAGGTAGACGGTGGAGTTAGAACTCCGACCCCCTAGGGAAGGTCGCTGGCGAACTGCCTGGCCTGGGGCTTAGGAAGGAGCCCAGTCTGAGGCTGGGAATCTGCGAGGCCCGGGTGGCGACGGGCTGCCCTTGTTGCTCGGGACTAACCTATTAGAAATGAGCACCCAACATTTTGTTTCCTCTTTCCGTGGGCGCCTGACGAAACCATTGCAATTTACTAAGACACCCCACACACGCGGGGTTATTCTCCGCGAAAACCGCAAGCTACAGCTGAGCCGCTTACCGGAGGCAAAGGAGAGATGGGGGCTTCCACTGCAAACCCGCTGGAGCCGTTAGGGTTCGCCCTGTCGTTTCTGCCTGTGTCCACAAAGCAGGACAGCCGCGCACAGCTCTTCCCGAGAGAAAGTGGGCGGCCCTAAAAAGGGCCTTTGGGGGGGAACAGACGAGGCTGGTGGACCCGGGGGCTCAGCCGCCGAAGCCGTAGAGGGTGCGGCCCTGGCGCTTGAGCGCGTAGACCACGTCCATGGCCGTGACCGTCTTGCGCTTGGCGTGCTCCGTGTAGGTGACGGCGTCGCGGATCACGTTCTCCAGGAACACCTTGAGCACCCCGCGGGTCTCCTCGTAGATGAGCCCGGAGATGCGCTTGACGCCGCCGCGCCGCGCCAGGCGCCGGATGGCGGGCTTGGTGATGCCCTGGATGTTGTCGCGCAGCACCTTGCGGTGGCGCTTGGCGCCGCCCTTCCCGAGGCCCTTCCCGCCTTTGCCGCGACCAGACATTTCCAAGAGCTGGGTGACCAGTAATGCACCAGCAGTGACAGGAACTCCTTCTTATAGGCACCGCTCGCGGACCAGAGTGAAAACCTGTAGAGCTGTGGCGGGAAGTCCCTCTGGGCCGCAGGCAAGCGGAAACCCTGCTATACTAATTTCTTTTACCCCCAGTCAATTCTTTTGAATCCTCAACACCTGGGTTGTTTTTCTCTCTTTTCTTATTTAATGTGTCTCGCCCTCCTTCCAAATTAAACAAAACCTTAACATTGTAGAGCAAAGATTTTCTTTATTTTTTGTTCAAAATATTACGTATGTCCCTTTTTCTCCCCAATGACCCATTCCACCCTGCCCCACCTGCCTCACCAGTCCCTCTCCACACCATTGTCCGTGCCCTTGGGTTCTGCATATGTGCATATAAATTCTTTGGTTACTCTCTCCTTCTCCACCCACCTGCCCTCCTCCATCCCTCTGAGATTCCTCAGTCTGATCTATGCTTCCATGTTATTGAATAATTTCTGTTCATCAATTTATTAAGTTCTTTAGATTCCACATATAAGTGAGATCCTGTGATGTTTGTCTTTCTCTGCCTGGCTTATTTTGCCTGGCATAATATTCTCCAGGTCCTTGTATACTGTCCCAATCGGTAGGAGAGCCTTCTTCTTTACAGCTGCATAGTATTCCATGGTGTAAATGTCCCACAGCTATGCGATTTTCAATTTTTTTTCCTCGTAGCCCATAGAAACTAAAGTTGAAAGTCGCTATTGAAGAAGATACATAAAAAAGCAGTGAAGAAAATATTTTGTTTTTATCTCTATATATGTAAATGTATTTTTTTTCTCCGACAGTATTTGCATAAGACTGTACCATTCTGGAATGTTTCTTAATATGCAAGAGAGAGACATTCCACATACTGACTGCAGAAACAGAACAAGATGGAATAATTAAGTAGAGAATTTTAAAGCATTCCAGATATACTGTTAAATTCTCGTTCACCAAAGGTACCAATTTTCATTTTCAACAGCAGCTCCTATTATGTCTTACTAATTATGGGTAGAACCACTTAAGAAATAATTCCCAACATTCCAGATATAGAGAATTAACTTTAAAAAAATAACTGGCTGGTTAATCAGTGCATATCAAATATGTCCCCACTGATTTGAGAAACTTTATTATATATTGAATATTTTACTTAAAATTAATTCTTCAGCTTTTTTTATTTTAAAAAAATATATATTTATTTCAGAGAGAGGAAGGGAGAGGGAGAGAGAGAAACATCGATGATGAGAGTCATTGATCGGCTGCCTCCCCCACGCCCCTGACGGGATGGAGCCGGCAACCATGTGCATGTGCCCTGACCTGGAATGGAACCTTGACCTCCTGGATCCTAGGTGGATGCTCAACCACTGAGCAACGCCTGGCTGGGCCTTCAGTTTTTATTGTTCTGCTGATCTGTGTGGGCTTAAGTATTATCACTGTTTGTAACAAAAAATACATGGTAGTTGGTTGAAGTGTGCCCCCTCCTCCCCAATTCCCATCTACCTGGATCCTCACAATGCCACCTTATTTAGAAATAGGGTCTGTGCACATGTAACTATTAAGGATCTCAAGATGAAAACATCTTGAATTTAGAGTGGGCCCTGAATCTAATGGCTACTGTGATCACGTAAGAGAGGACAGGCACAAAGGCAAGGAGGGTGTGAAGGACGTAGAGGCTGGAGGTGTGTGGCCAGTCAAGGAATATGAAGGACTCTGGACTCCAGAACTGCTGTATAATCCCATCAAGTTTGTGGTAAATTGTTACAGGCAGTCCCAGTAAATTAAGTGACACAAAAGGAAACACTCCCAGCTCTCCTGCCACTCTAGCCTCTGGACATGATGTAGTTTTCTTCGTAGTACTGATCACAACCTAAAGTTTGTTTTTTCCAACTTTTGGGGGCCACTTAAGTGTCTATCATTGTTATATACTGTTCCCAGCATTTTTTACTGCAAGAATTTTCATTAGGATAGCAAGTTCTTATTTTCTAACTTACAAATAAACCTATATATATATGTGTGTGTGTATATATACAGGTACACCTTATTTCTTGATGCACTTTTTTGTCACGAGATGGGGAGCTGTGACTGTTTCAGACTCATTCAATACAAAAAGAAATGGTAAGGTCTTTACCAGAAAATAGGGTGGCCCTGAAAAGAGGCTTAGACTGCTAAGCACTTCACTTTTAGTCCTGAGGCGTTTAACCCTGAGGGCCTGCTGCATCCGTCACCTTAATTGCCTGATACAAAACACCTGTGGTTCCTCTCACTCAGCTGATGGTAACTTTTGTCCTTTATCAGACGTATGGTTAGCGTCTGGTCTCCGGGGTACTGACACCTACTGTGTGAACTACAGTAGAGGGGTTTTATCAACTAGGGGCTACAATGCGGGAAATGCCAGCCCTTTTAGTGAAAACTGAGTGGCTCTGAAAAGAGCCTTTGGTTGAGATCGAGGAAGACGCTAAACTCCCCCTTTACTTGCCCTTGGCCTTGTGGTGGCTCTCGGTCTTCTTGGGCAGCAGCACGGCCTGGATGTTGGGCAGGACGCCGCCCTGCGCGATGGTGACCTTGCCCAGCAGCTTGTTGAGCTCCTCGTCGTTGCGGATGGCCAGCTGCAGGTGGCGCGGGATGATGCGCGTCTTCTTGTTGTCGCGGGCCGCGTTGCCCGCCAGCTCCAGGATCTCGGCCGTCAGGTACTCCAGCACGGCCGCCAGGTACACGGGCGCGCCCGCCCCGACCCGCTCCGCGTAGTTGCCCTTGCGCAGCAGGCGGTGCACGCGGCCCACGGGGAACTGCAGCCCGGCCCGCGAGGAGCGCGTCTTGGCCTTGGCGCGCGCCTTGCCGCCCTGCTTTCCGCGTCCAGACATAGTGGATGCAAAACCTCCGCTCTGACCTGGGTAGGAGTCGAGTCATCCAGAGGGGCCCTCTTTATAGCGGTTCCAGGGCGCGAAAGTGAATCTGTGCCATTGGCCAAAAGTTACAGCCGGTTCACTTCAACCAATGGGATCCTGGTTCTGAAACACACTTATTTTGACTGGACGACATTCATGTGACGTTTCCAGGAGTCACCGCCAGTCAGACACGACTTTACTCACCGGCTCCTTTAAGAGGCTGGGAACCCAGAGGACGCTCGCAGCTTTCCACGCGTTCTTCCCATTATTTAGCAGTTTGTTCGGCGGTTTGTCGCGACCATGCCCGAGCCGGCCAAGTCCGCGCCCGCCCCGAAGAAGGGCTCCAAGAAGGCGGTGACCAAGGCGCAGAAGAAGGACGGCAAGAAGCGCAAGCGCAGCCGCAAGGAGAGCTACTCGGTCTACGTGTACAAGGTGCTGAAGCAGGTGCACCCCGACACCGGCATCTCGTCCAAGGCCATGGGCATCATGAACTCCTTCGTCAACGACATCTTCGAGCGCATCGCGGGCGAGGCGTCGCGCCTGGCGCATTACAACAAGCGCTCGACCATCACGTCGCGGGAGATCCAGACGGCCGTGCGCCTGCTGCTGCCCGGCGAGCTGGCCAAGCACGCCGTGTCCGAGGGCACCAAGGCCGTCACCAAGTACACCAGCGCCAAGTAAGTGCCTCTGCAGGCACCTCTTTACCCAAAGGCTCTTTTCAGAGCCACCTGTTCTCAGAGAGAGAGCTGGTGCGAAGTCGCGCAACAATCTTTTGAGAACCTGTCGACCCACTAAGGACAAAAATAGCCACATGACCCCCTCAAGGGTCTGGAACTCCTTTATGGAAGAACGCCCTGAGCTTTACAATGTCGTTTAGGAATTCCCTACATTTAAAAGGGCTCTGCCACCTCTCAGGGTTAAGGAAGGATGTAAAGGGAAATGTTAAACTCTACGCGTTATGTTCAAATACGCCCAGTCCCCTACCGGGGATCGTTGGACTGGCGCCCAGGGCCGAGGTTTCGCGGGCGGTTTGAATCCGCCCCGGGCGCGCCAGCCCGGACGCTGCCTCCTGGAATGCGAGGCCCCCCCGCCCCCAGCTCGATCGGCGCTGCCCGGTGGCCCCTCCTGCCCGTCATTCTTTCCTCTTGAGCGTCGTACCCATTCGGGAGTGAGGTTTATTTCCTCTTGAAATTTTCGTTGGAGAGAAGGTGGTTGAAAGAAGTAATTGCACCATGTATCGAAAACATAACCCCGGATTGATGACACTTCCAGACTCTCCCATAAGCCATCAGCAAATGTCTGCTTCCTTTAGGCTGCGGCTCTTTGGGGTCTTCGTTAGACAGACGAAATGGCATTCTAACTAATACATGTGCTTTTACTTAGTGAGTTTTTGGTTTGGTATTTTCTATTGATTTCCCCCTTATACAAAAGAAGACTCGCCTTTCCTCACCGAGAGCACAACATACAGGCACTTTTCTGTCAACCTTTCATGTGTAGCTGTATCATCATCTTTGTAGAACTGGTATTTGCTCTTTAGACAAATATTGTTCACTGATCTCATATTGTTTCCTGAACATCAGAATTTTTTTTTAATTGGGTGATTTCTAAACTTTCTGTAATGTTTCCATTCTAATGTTTTCTTTCACACTATCCTGCAATTATTTCCTTCCCTTCCAGGGGTGCTGGACACCCCATTCCCAAGGCTTTTTCCACCTTAATTTGCCTTAGTAGAGGACATTGTAGAGGAGCTTCCTCTTGTGTGGAAGGCTTTTATATTTTTTATGTTTTAGGAAGGTGGGGGGTAAGAGACAAAAAATGGGAAATGCTGATATGGAAACTTGACTAGTTCAGTTTCTCACTGCATCCTTCCTATTCATATAATTAAAACTAAGCACATTTCTGAGGTAAATAATTGTAATTGTGGAGGGAGAGGGAAAGTGGCACTCCACAGGAAATGAGGCTACCTGGTACCTTTGTTCAGGGGAAAATGTCAGTAGTTTTATATAATTTTAAGGTGAGAAAAGAGATTCAAGAGGTTAGTAGTGAAAGAGTAAAATCTTAATTCGGGCCTGAAAAGAGTGACAAGCAGCCTGGACCAATAAAGATAAAGTTGGTCCTACTGTCAACCAGGTTGGGAGAACAGACAGGTAACGCTGGCTATGAAATTACCTGGATTTTTCTCCCAAGGTCATTTACAATAACCATCCCCTTCAGTAATTACTCTTTTCCTACCAAAGGTGCCCCAAACCACTTTGCTAGACCCCACCATGACTGGGGGTCCCTAATGCATAAACCAAACCACCCTGTTTCATGACAGCACCCAATCCTAATTGACTCCTGCTAATCCCCCTTGGAAAATATCAACACACCCCGAACTGGTCCATGCTTCCCTGAGAGTCTCCTCGGACAAAAGCCACTGAAAATTATAAGCAGTGAACTCACTGAAAAAAGTTTGGGCGCTTTAAAAAGACAACTCTGGAAATATTGAGATCTATGTATCAGAGATATAAAAATTGGAACCACATGGCAAGCCAGGAAACTTAGACTAATCAAAATGGAATATTTAGTGGATATTAAATGTAAGAATTCTAATTATGGATTGAAAGCAAAAGCCCCTCCCATGAAACAATATGTAACATCGGATGGAGTTGAGGGATAATCCGTGAAACCTGCCCTAGCGGGTGGGACACAACCGTCCTCACCGAGCAGGTGCCGTGACTGAGGGACCAGCCTTCTCCAGGTCCAGCTCGGGGTAGCGGGCAGATCCCTAAGGGTGTTGAAAGCTGTTTTGAGAAGATTTACGCACCAAAAACCACGCAGCCGACGAGGGTGGGATTCGAACCCACGCGTGCAGAGCACAATGGATTAGCAGTCCATCGCCTTAACCACTCGGCCACCTCGTCCTCCGGGGCTGGCTGCTGGTGCGCGTCCGCCTTGGACTCGTTCCTGGGCCCTGCCGGACGCTCGGATGGACAGGCCCTGGGGTGTGGCCGGGAGATGTCTGCGGACTTGGGGACAGATTCTTTCCCTCCACGTAAGAGACCAGAACCCGAGGGGAAGCGGCCGGGACGGGATGGAAACGCGTGTGGGGCCTTCGCCCCTTCCCAGCGCCCCGGTCCCCCGGGGGCGACGGGCTTCGCAGTCCCCCCGGGTCGGGGAGGCGGCCTCGGGGCCGGGCGCGGGCGCCGCCTGACGCGCGGTGGGTAAAGTCGCCTGGAAACGAGGGGAGGGTGTGCGGGGGGCGCCCCTCGACGCCACGGGGGCGCACAGGGGGTCCTTTCCCGCGTCCTAGGACGGGGAGTTCTGATCCCCCAGGTACCTGTGCGCTTCTTGGGTGGTTTCTAGGGGAAATGTCCAACTTTCCTTCCATTTGGCGAGGGATGCGGTACTGAAAAGGTTCAGGGAAGCGATTCGGGTGGGGAGAGAGTGGGGGAGGGAAGGGGGAGGGGAGGGTGGGGGAGGGGGAGAGCCGTGGGGGTCGGTCTGTTGGATGGATGGATGCGCACGACTGGACGCGAGGAGGGACTGACCGGACTGAGTCACAAACGGCTGGAATAAGAAGGTGACGCTGGAGGCGAGTCCTGAGCGTTTTCTGGAGGCGGCAGAGAGGGCGGGAGGGAGGAGGCCGCAAAGAGCGTATTTGTACTTATTTATATTTATAGGGCCAAGTGTATGTGTGGTGTGAGGAATAGGTCTAATTTTATCTTTTTCTAAATTATATAATTGATCCCCAAGGCTCAATGAACACCTTTCCCTCGGTGACTTGAAAGGCTCTTGCCCCACGCGCCCGTGTGGCTGTACCCTTGTTCCCAGCACACCAGGCCCCTATCCCAGCCGGGCCACCTGCGCGAACCCTTGTCTCGCCGCACGACGACTCCCAGCTGCCTGACGTGTCCTCCACCAGGCTCCAGGTGGCACACTTCCCGGATGAGCCCCTCGTCTCCTTCCAGATACCCGCCAGCCCAGAGGTGAAGGTGTTAGACCCTCCCCACTTCAAAGGGGCAACCACCTCCCGTGTGATGCAACCTCTTGAGTCCTTGTTGAGAAAATGGCAAAAGGTACAGTGTCCTCTGCACCCCTGAGAACTCTGAATGGCCACCTGACTTAACCCAGCTGTGGGAAACCCCAGAGCCACTACCTACACCTGCAACCTTGCTCCTCTGTCCTAACGTCACCCCACTGTTTTCACAACAACACTCAGTCCTGGGATAGACAGCGACCGTGGACCTGGCCAACTCTAGCTCAAGCATGTCATCCTTTGTGAAGCTGAGCAGAATGTTCTCTCCTTTGAGCCTTCTAATTGCCTCATGATAGTTAATAAGCATCCACTATAAGGTCAAATCCCTTCTCTATCTGGGTTCTGGACACATTCAAATGGAGAAACAGTCTCTCCGTTAAATGAGCCATAAAAGAAACACATGAAATCCATAACATACTCAGACCACTGAGCTAAGGGTTGTATGTGCAGCCACTTGTGGAATCTCAGGGGAAGACAGGTGCTCACTGGCCTAAAGGAATTAAAGTCCTCGACGTCAGCGAACAGGACCAGGGAGGATGTGGAAGCCAGTGGATGTGGTCAATCAGAGGGAAGGACATGGAGGAAGAGGAGCCCACCACACACTCCAGACATGGAGGCCTCCATGGGTGGCCAAGTTTTCTCCCTGAAATCTGTGACTACAACTTCTTAAGTCTTCTCACGTAAAAATGGGGATTGCAATACTACTACTATAATTATGATTAAATTTAATTATTAAATGAGTTAATACATGTAAGCCCTTTAGAGCAAGGCCCAGACCTTAGTAACTCTTTGGTGAATAGTATCTGCTGCTGTTATTTTTCTGAGGATGAGAGGACAATGTGCCTCACACAGAACCAATGATCAGTAAGCTCTGGATGAGTGGATCTGCCAACAGCAGGAAACATACTCTTCTGGTCCTAGAAAAGTCAAGTACCTGCTACAGAAACGGAGAAACAGGCCAGTGAACGCCTTATGACTGTAAGAGCTAGTGGCATTGTTTGGCAGTAAACTTTTAAAATAAATATATATATATATACAGAGAAGTGTAAATATCATGAGTAAACATCTCTGAGTTGTATGAATCTAGAGCAGGAAGCAGACAACGCTAGCCCCTAGAAGTCTCCCTCTGCTGTCTCCGAGACACCACACCCCAAAGGTAGCCAGTATTCGGATTCTAGCACTCTATGCTCTTTAATTAGCAATTGTCAATGTAATGTGGTTTTTAAATGTTCTGAAAGTGACCAATTCTGATATTCAGATGTTTCCTCCAGGTTATTCCTGAGCTTTGGTGAACAGAGGGGATGGTGGGAGGCTGTAACGAAGTCTGGGGAACCCGGCCTGTCAGCGAGCTGAGCTTTGGTAACTGCTCATACTCAAGGTCCCTCTGATGCAATACCGCACATTGGCTCTAATTGGGATTGGGATGTTTCTGGGCTCAGCAAATTATGGAGCATCAGGGAGAAGGGACAGTTGTGCCCCAGGGACCGACATTGTGCAGAAGGAGCCCTTTACCTGGGACAAGCCAGAACTTTTGATGTTGATATTGTGACAACAGTGAGTGTTATCCATGAGCTGTGGGGATGTGGGGCAGTATAAACAGGGCCTCACAGGTGCTGCCGCCGGGACCACCACCCAGAGCAGCGTTGCACAGAGCTACCAAGGTGAGTACACCTGACAGCCGTGGATTGTGGCTGCTTTAGCTTTGGAAGGGGGCTGTTTGGGGCAGGACTGGGCAGGGGCAGGTGTGGGAGAGGGTAACAGTTTTTGTTTGGTTGTTTATTGTGCTATTGTATATTATCTACACTGCTATTTTCTATAGACATTAAAACTCTAAAAGTAGACATGGTTCTAGATGTAACCATTTAAAATGAGTGGATTTCTACAAAAATGCAAGACTTGAGTAACACATAAGCTTGCAACCTCAATACTACTGCCTTCCTAATAGTCTGCCCCACTGCCCTCCCCACGATCAAATGTGAAATTAGGACTCAGCCTATACTCGGTCTTCCTTGCTCTCATCCATCATCCTCTGTCCTCCTCTGCCATCCAACCCAAGGCTGCTAGTGGTGATTTAACTTGAAATACCTCAGCCTGAGTGGTCTTGCTCCCTGCATTGCAGGGGTCTCCTGCATCAGTAACCAGCATCGCAGCTCCAGCCCACTGCCAACTCAGCATCAAGGATAGTAAGCCACACACCTGAGCATTTTGAGCCTAATTAAACCCCTTAAATAACTACCCACAAGGGACCTGCAGAGTAGAGTCCTTGCCAGGTGGACAGACCTCCCTTCTGTCACCTTCCTCCTTAGCATTTGTCCAGTCACACTCAAGCTGCATCCCAAATTTGGTACAAATACAAATGTATTTGGGAAAATTCAAAATACCTTCTTTGGGGAAAATATGTGAGACTGCCTCATGGATTGTTTCAGAAGCCACACATGGAGGAGCTTGGGCAATGTATATTCAACCTTATCAAAACGCACATTACCCTACAGTCCAAAGGTAGAGGTTGTTGTGTTGCATTAAGAAAATAATACACATCTATTTGTTGTCTACCAGAGATATGCTCTACATTCAAAGACAAAAATATGTTAAAAATAAAATGATGGAAAAATATACCATTCAAAATTTGGATGGCTGTGAATATCAGACAAAATAGATTATAAAACAAATGAAACTAGAGATTAAGAAGGGCATTTTTATAAGGACAAAAAGTTCATTAGGAAAATCTAACAATTATAAATATATGCAACTAACCACAGAGCCCAAACATACACAAATTGAAACTGGCAAAGGAAGGCAATTCAACAGTAATAAATGGAGACTTCAATACTCCACTGTCAATTAATAATAGAACGAGACAGAAAAATCAGCAAATATAAAGAAGACTTGCACAGCAATACCAGCCACCTTGACCTAATTGACATCTGTAGAACACTCCACCCAATAACAGCAGAATACAGATTCTTTTCAAGAAAACATGGATCATTCTCTAGGACAGACTATATATTATTTAAAAGTCTCGATAAAAATCTGAAGATTGAGATTATACAAAGTATGTTCTCTGATCATAATAAAATCAAATTAAATTCAATAACAGAAGGAAATTGAGGGAATCAACAATCCCTGGGTATAAAAGAAATCAGAAGGGAACTGTAAAAGTACTTTGAACTGAATTTAAAAAAACATAACATCAAAATCACGGCACTTTATTAAAGCAGTACTTACACAGAAACATATTTTTAAACACCTGTATTAGAAAAGAAAGGCCTCAAACGAATAACCCAAGCTTTTGTCTTAAGAACTAGAAAAAGACAAGCAAACTATTAAATGAAATGGAAAACAGAAAAACAATAAAGAAAGCCAATGAAATGAAAAGATGGGTCTTTTGGAAAGCCAGCAAAATGAACAAAATCTTAGCTAGACCCAACAAGAAAAAAGAGAAGATGAAAAATCAGGAAGGAAACAGAGAACGTCACTACTGATCTCGCATAAAGGAATAGTATGGACATCATGCTAACAAATTAGACAACTTGGATGAAATGAAAAATTTCCCAGAGGATGCAAATTATGGAAATTAACACACACAAAATAGAAAATCTGGATAGGCATATAATGAATTTTTAAAAAAACAAGAGTCGGTAATTAATCTTTCAAAAAGAAAAGACCAAGCCCAGGTGGCCTAACTAATTCATTAAACATCTATAGAGGAAATACATCAATTCTTCAGAAGCTAGGAGTAGACAGGAAAGCACTGGAGAAAGGGATGCGCTCTCCGGGTGGAAAAGATGCTCCAGGTGAGGCTCGAACTCACAACCTCGGCATCGCTCGCACACATACTGCCTATAAGTACCGCGCGCTGACCGATTGCGCCACTGGAGCACTCGCCCCCACTTCCGGTCACCCGTTACTCAGCCCACGCAGGGATGTCCGGCGCTGGCTCCCGTGGCTATGGCCCCAGCGTCGCCGCCTTCCTGGAACCGGGGCTGCGGGTAGCGCACGAAGGCGGGCTGGGTCGAGCCACGGACCCCGCCGGGCCACGCCTCCTGCAGGCACGGAGGGCGCTCTGCTCGCGGGGCGAGGGAGACACTTCCAGGGCGACCGGAAGGCCCGACGTGAGCGGCGCCGGGGGAGGACCTTTGCGGCTGAGCTGCAGGCGAGCCTCCTAGGGCGGCGCGGGTCCCGGAACCCTGCCCTCAGGGGCCCTAAGCGCCGGGGGACCTGCAGTGGGCGACGCACCCGCGCACCCGCCTGCCCGCCGCGTCTTTCCCGCCGGAAGCTGCGGCGTCCCGCGCCCCGGGGGTTCCGGCTGTGCCTGGGGACCCGCGTCCGCGACCACGGGACGCGGGGTGGGACGCACGGGGCCTCCGCGAGCCTCCCCCAGCGGCGGGGAGCGCCGGAGTCCACGCGGACCCGGGAGAGGACCAAGGTCGCGCGCCTGCTCTCGGGGCCGGGTGAGGGGTCCGCCCGCTTCCACCTGCGGGCGGGCGGGAGATGCGGGGCGCGGCGCGGCAGGGCGCCCCTCCCGCGGTTGCCCGCGGTCCCGGCCAGCGGGCGCCCACGGCCGGGCCTGCCCGTTCCCTCGCACCCGCTTTGTTTTTAATTTAGTGTCGTTCTTGTGGTCTCCCGGCCAGCCCTGGAGGCCCTGTTGGAGACCTAAGAACCCAGCCAGTCCCCTTAGAGACTGGAGCCCAGCGCTTCTCGCCCCTGCCTGCGCATTAGAATAAGCTGGGGAGCTTTCAACGAATAATAACAAATCTTTGAAAAGACATGCCTGGAACCACCCCCGATGATTCTGACTTCATCGGTTACAAGTGCGTGATTCTCTTTTTTTTTTTCTTCCAGATGTTACATTTCATCGTGGCTTGGCGGTGTTAGCTAGGAAATTAACAGTCATACATACTTCAGAGTGGCTCTGTCCAGGGATAAAGATAAAGCCACTCTGTCACCCATTCTTTATACCTGTTCCAGTCTCATTGAGCAAGCTCAGATCTTGGACTTGGGTCAGTTCAGACAATGAATGCCGTTCACCTTCAGTTGGTGATCCAAAGTAGTGTAGATTTATCTATAAATAGTTTAAGCAACGTACAGTATAGAAAGTACACTTATGGCAAAACCTTTGCAACCGTCATGGTGCCCTAAAACAATTACAATAGTAACGTGAATAGCTGATCACAGATCACCATAACAATGGAAAAGTTTGAAATATTGCAAGAGTGACTATAATGTGACACCCACACTCACATGAAGTAAGCAAGTGCTGTTGGAAAAATGGTGCCAACAGACTTGCTTGACACTGAATTGCCACAAACGGTCTGTAAAAGATGCAACAAGCATATCTTGTTTTGTTGTGTTGCACTTTTTTATGCTTTGTAGATATTACGTTGTTTTCACGCCTAACACAACATCCATTCTGCAGCCCATGTATTACAGAGTAATTTCAACTTTCAAGTTTTATTACTTAAATAAATTTTTGTAAAACTATGGCTGTTAGAGAGCAGGCAGCATTTTCAATCATGTGAGCAGAGTGTTTACAAAAGAAAGAGAAGTTAGCTTCTCTACCCAGCCCTGTAGGTAACTGAGATATCAAATTTTATTATATATTTTAAACTTCGTATTTGGAAAAATTTCAAACAGGGACATTGACGTAGTTAGATAACAAACTCCCATGTAATTGGTCTTACAATCATCAACATTTTGCCAGTCTTGTTTCCTCTATGTTTTCACTACTTTTGTTTGGGGGGGGGGGGGGGGGGGTTGGAGTGGGGGAGGGACTATCTTAAACTAAAACCTAGAGCTAGCATATCATAAATTCTTCAGTTTGTATGTCTTAGAAATAAGAATTCTTTATTTTATTTCACTTTCTTTTATTTCTATAAGTGCAGTACCACTATCACATTCAGCAAATTTAGCAGTAATCTCTTACTGTAAGAAGTTACTTGACCAAAAAGTGAGAACTAGTATTTGAATAAAGGTCCTCTGTCTCTAGCTTCTTGATTCCTTTTCCAAGCCATTTTAAACAAAAAACAGTTGTCTCATCTTAAGGGTGCATGTGCCTTAAAGTGAATGTGGAATGATTATGTTTTTAATGTGTGGACTGAGAGGTTATATATAAGAGAGTAAGTGACCAATGTTGATAGTCAAGAGTTTGCTTGTAAATATATTTAAGTCTCCCTTTATTCCTTTTTTGACATCAGCAGAAATCTATTTGCCCATCTACTTTGTTTTCCTGGGTCAATTCAAAGCTCAGGGGAAAATACGGGGCTCCCACCAACCTCAAGTCTTAAACATATTGCCTTAAATTTCTATTCTTCCTAAGTCTCCTGGCTGGTTTCTGTGTGCACACAGTTTTCAAAAGCAATCTTGACCTTGTTGAGTTACCTCTGATTTCCTGCCATGAATATTGCTTGTCTCCCCAGCCAATGGCATTACCATGCTGTCCTCTTTCAACAGTACAACTGATCAGCACATAAACCCATAGGGCTAAGCTGGCAATGCACTACTGTTGCACACCCCAACGTCCTAGTCACCCCTGGAAATACATGGCTATAGTATATACCCAACACAAATTGTCATTTGGGGGAAACTGCTCCTGGATCATTCATTCATTCCACAAATATTTATGTAACACCTGCCTTGTGCCAGGCAAAGTTGTAGGTGCTCAGAATACATATGTGAATAGAATAGACACAGTTAATCCTTGCCTTCCCACAGCCCACATTTAAGAAACGTCTAAACAGAGGTTTTCAGCAACCCTCTGCTTTTTTGTCTCTATTTTTATTCATTTATTTGTTAATTCTTTCACCAACAAGCATGCCAAGTGTTCACCATTGGCTAACCAGTGTGCTAGACAATAAGGTTGGGGTCTGAAGGCATTACATGTTTTAGCATCATTCTAGTCAAGGATGTGAAGGGTGTAGTTTGACCCGCTGTACCCTTAACATAAAATTGGTTTCCACTTACATCTTCCCGGTTATTTCCTTGATTATCCTGTATTCTCTCTCAAGTGTCCTTCAGCCTTGTACAGGACTACGGTTCTTCTGCTCATTAGGTATTAGAAGTGAGAGCTAAAGACACAGGCCGTAACTTTTGAAGCGCACATGTGCCAAGGAAAACAAAGACGTTGCTGGGTGGATGGGCATGGACATGAGACGTTTTTAAAAAACAGGGGCAACAGAGTAGGATCTCACATTTTTGTTGGGAGACAGAGTTCACATACTTATGATGTCACTAAATGTTCCTGCCAATGGAACAGGAAGGGACCACAACATTCTACGGTTAAAGAGAAGGCCAGGATGGGCCTCTGTGTAAAAAGGTGCCATAGAAAACAGAGGGAATCAAAAGATGGAAGCTGAAACAGAAAGAACCAAAAAAAAATTAAGACAAAAGGTTAGCTGGGATCATGAACAGCAGGAGAAAAGCAAGGACTGTGATTTGAGGGGAATGACAAGGAGGAGGCATGCTGAGACTGCAGAGCATCCAAAATTTACTTCTCTTGACATCACCGAGGAATATACTTGGAATGTGCTATATTTTTTCCCCTTTCTGTTAAGAGAGATTCACTGAGCTCCTCCTACATGTAAAGATGGTGCTAAGTGTGGTGGGAGATTAAGGAGTCAGAGCTCTTATCTTCTAGGGACATCTAATCTAGGTGATGGGACAGGACAGGCGGGAAAAGCATAGTAACAATATGGGCTGTGGATGATTACGTGTGAGGAGTGTTTCAGACAAGATGCGAAGACCAAAGAGGAAGATTTCAGGCCTGGCTGGTGAGGGACCCAGGTCAGCCTGTGGCCTGGAGAGGATGTGCTTAGGGGATGAGGAGGAGGGAGAGCCTGTGAGCTGAGGATGAGAAAGGACAGGAGGATTGGACTTATATGGGGAGAAATCCCAAAGGAACTGAGGGAACTTAACTCACTCACGGCCCCCCTTTTTTCTAGTCAGCACCCTTTTATATGAAGTGTGGGGTAACTAGGCCCTATCGCAGTCTCATCCTTACCTGCGCTCTCCTGGGTTTTGCTCTTCTGTGGTGGGCCTTCAGCCTGTCCACCTGGGTGAAGATAGAGATCCCAGACAACTCCCAAGTCCTGTTCAGTGCTCTGTTTGCAATCTGCAGTGGCAAGATCACATGTTGGGCTCCGCTATCCAAATCATGTAAGTTCTGGCCTTGAAAGGGAGGGCCCTGCTGGTCCTGCCCCAGCCCTTCCAGTCATCACCAGCCTCTTTTTCTGCCCCAGCTCACATGGATAAAGCAGTCATATGCTTCCCAGTGACAGTGGCTCCTTTCAGGATGAGCAAGGGGATGAGGCCAAAAGGGTTACCAGCCCGGCCAAAAGCACGGGCCTAGACCTTTTTTGAAGCCTGGCTCCCCTCCAGCCCTAAGTTTCCCACCCGCTGCTGCTGGTTCCTTCCTTAAAGTCCCTGCACTTCTTCCTTAGTGTTCTAGGGATTCAGACCCAGGAAGGAGGGGCCCTATAGGGAGCTGCTGGCCTTTCTCCCCTCTCCCTCCCCAATGCAGACTATTTCATATTTGGTCGAATTTTCATGATCAGCGGCCTCTTTCTGGCCTTCATTGTGAACATCACCCTTCTGGCCTTCCCTCACTTTCTTCCTGACACCAGGGAGCAGTGCTTTGTCTTCACCATCACCTTCTCTGTCATAGGTAAGAGATGGGAGGAAGAGGCTTCCCTCAGTTGTCCTGGTTCTGGGCTGGGGTGATGTTCCAGTGGGCACAGCTCCTTAGAAACTGTTCAAGGACTGCTAAGGTAAACGATAATCTAATGACAATAAAAAGAAACAGAGTAGAGGAGCTGAAATGACAACTGAAGGTCTTGGGAATTTGCCCAAAGGCCATACACTCAACTAAACCAGGCTGGTCTTTGCCCGCCTCCCCCCCCTTTTTGTCCCCTAACAGGTATCTGTGTGCTCCTTGCATTACTGCTGCACTCTCTGCATATTTTGAAAGTAACTAACATATTCAAGGAAGTGAAAATCACCTTTCTCTATCCCTCTGTCATCCTTTCAGTCAGCATCATACTGTTTTTCTTATCTGGTGAGTGTTCTTGAGGCTTTGTGAGTCCTTGGGGTAGGTCCTGAATCCAGAACAATCATGCCTATGGGTTTCAGCGATCTCCCTTGAGTACTGCTAGTTTCTGGGTATGGATTTGGTCCCACCTTACTTGATCTATTTCATTTGCTTATTGCAGTGGCTCCTACTCTATGTTAGAATTTTGCCTTCATAGAAAAATAGAATCCTTTTCTCCTCTACCTTCATTAAGAACCATGTCTGGGAGATGAGAATTTATAGGATCGATTGTAGGAGGGTGAAGGGTGGGTGGAGTAGAGAAATGAGGTGACAGAGTAATCTGCACTTTAGGTCCTTGGACCCCACACTCATTTGCTAAGCCTGCTGAAAAACTGTGGGCTTCTTAACTGACACCAAGTGTTGTAGTTATTTGCGTCTTCAACATTGTCATTTTTTCCCTCAGGAATTCTCTGCTTCTTCAGCTCCCACCACTGTTGGTTTTGGTGTGTTCTACAGCGACCCATCCAAGTGAAACCCAAGCCAACATCGGGGGCCAGTGGGAGCCCAGTGACAGTCACTGAAAGTAAACCGGGTGGAGACAGCTAGCCTAACCTCAGTGGTGAGAAGAGTAACCGTAGAAACATCATGTCGGGCCTGTAACTCAAGACTTCACAGCTACACACACTCTCTTGTTAGTTACTGTGTAAGCCTGGGAAGAGTTTGCCTGTTCCTGGCCACTGTTCAGGTGAGGGTTAGGGTCCAGGGACTTGGGCTTTCATGAGAGAGAGGGTGTAGCTGGGGATGGGGAACCATGAGTTTGCTTTGGGTCTTGGGGACTTGGAATGAAACCTTCTCCTCACCTTGAGCCTGACCAAGGCCCACCCCACGTGTTTCCTGTATCCTGGAAGTCGTGTCCTAACAGTAACAAAGCTCTTTCTCCACCTGTGAAGCCTGAGTTTTGATATAAATTCTCTGCCTTCTGGTAATTTCATGAGTGGAATCTTTTCGCTATCATATTATTCAGGACTCTGTTGCAGGTAACAAAACCCATCCAGACTAACTTACACTATGACAAAAGAGTGAACATTTTGGACAGATGCAAGGGTAGTCCACAGACTCAAAGGAAGTCCTGGTAGAATCAGGGCTACACAAGACCCTGGGGATAGAACCTGGAGCTCTTTCCTTCAGGATGCTATTTTTTTACTATTCAGTGAAGGTTAGTGGAATTTCCTGATCCATAAATGCAAACACTATCTTAAATTCCCCTTGCTCATCACTTTCAACGAGTCATCAAAACCTGGCCCATCCACTTCTGCTCCCCTGTCTGAGCCCTCCTTACACCCAGTGGGCCTGCCAGGCCTTGGTCACCCCTGCCAGACTGGGGGGGCTCTGAGCATGGCTTCTCCCCACTGCAGTCTGTCTCTACCATGCTGTCGACCCCATCTTAGAACACAGAGCTGAGAATGTTTTCCTTAAAAAAACATTTTGCCTTGTTCTTATCTTCAGGATAAATTCCTTATCTTGATAAATAAAGTTCTTTATAAGTTGACACCAACCTATCTTTCAAAATGTTTTAATATTTTTATTGCGATTCATGTCATACATGTGAAAACAGTGTTAAAATGTATGTATACAGATGAAAGGCTAAGAAGGGAACCACCATATCTAGAAAAAAATATTTCCAGTGTATCAGAGTCCCTGGTAAACCCCTGCAGCCCTTCAGCCAGTCCCTCCACACCAGTTCACACTGTGCCACCTCCTGGAGCTGCTTTCCTGAAACTCTGCCAGGCACCTGTTGTATCTTTCAGTCCTGCACGTCCTGAATCCTGTGGCCATTTGTTTCCTTCTCCACAAGGTCAAATTTTTCTCTGCTTCAAAACGAAGCTCACATGTGCTGTCACGAGAGCGTCCCCTGACATCCTCCCACCTTGCTTGATCTATTTCTGTGCAGCCCGCACGTTTCCTTTATTCCTGTTTTATTGAAAGTATGTGTTTAGACTTGTCTCTCTGACTAGATGTTAGTTCCTTGAGGAATGAGGCTTAAGCTTTACCTTTGAATCCTTAGGGTTTCACATTTTACTTGGTAAATGGATGTTTAATAAATACCCTTTGAGTTATTGAGGTGAAGCTTTAGAAGATCGGGAAGGAGTGGGGCATTGCTGTCACTAATGGCCACACTTTACCGACAGCCTAAACATCTGCCAGGACTTTCCCTGCATTGTGTCCTTTAATCTCTCAACAAACCTGCAAAGGGACTTTCATCCCTGTTTTGCAGATAAGGTAACGGGATTACTCAAAAGTTAAGCAAATCATCCAAATTGACCTATCTAGTGAAGGGCAGAGTCGAGGTTTTAACCCTGTCTCCCTGAGCCTGCTCTTTCCTTCCACATCGAGTTTCTTCTACGTGAACAACGACCAGAACACAGAGCTAAAGTTAAGGCAGAAAATGTTAACTATGATTATGCCGGAGATGAGCAGATTGTGAGGATGAAACGAATTAAAAATCAATGGTTAAAGAAGCTGCGAAAGTGAACTGGGAACCAATGAGAGTTACATGTTTTATAGACAAATTGAGGCAGCATAAATTACCGATTTTCAGAGTAAAGCATAGGACTCCTGCCCTGTAAAGAGGTAGATGGAGGTGGCCGTTTTGGGTGGAGCTTCAGGTCCCTGCACTGGGATGCTTGTCAGCCCCTCGACTCCAGATTCAGAAATGGAAGTGTCATTTTACTACGCGGTCATAAAGACCTGCGATGTATGACATTATTAATGGCCAAACTTACACAATTCCGATTTACGTCAATATATAATCATGTACAATTAATGTCAGGTACTGAATACAAGTACTATATACAAGCTATAGGTCAAATTAGTTTTATGGCAGTGAGATCTGGAAATCTGGCCATGGTCTAGGGTGGGTTAACGTAAGGGGAAATCACTTTTAGACTTACTTCAGCTTCCCCTCTCAGGGGGAAATCACTTTTAGACTAATACAGTCCCAGTCTTGGCAGGAAGGGGATTAGGTGAGAGTATGTGATACAAATGTAGCCAGTGCGAGGAAGTCTCCCAGCGCGAAGGGAGGGCGCAGGAGGAGTTCTCAGCAAGAGACAGCAAGGCCGAGGTCAGTTTGTTTTTCTTTGGACTTGAGACCGTGGGAGTTGGAGGGACTGCGAGGGAACCAGCTGGAGTTGTGAGATCCGTAGGCTGAGAATGACAGCAGAAAAAAGATTCAATATAAAATCTGGGTCCTGGTGGCACCATGGAGCCACTGAGTTAACCAGACAGCAGCCTCCCGACGCTCGGGGCTTGTTAGGTGTGATAATTAATTCACTTTAAGCCGGTTGCATGTCGTTGCAATTGTGGAGCTTTGCTGAAAGCTCCCAGCTGCTGCAGCGGGATCTTTGACTGGAGGTGTGACGGGTTTTGTATTCTCGTGCCCTAAATCCTCACGATCACTGGCGTTATGAAAAAGCTCAAAGCCACCCCCGTCAGCCGTGTGAAACACGGTTCGGTGGGCGCCTGTTTGGCTTAGGAGGCCTGCTTCTCTGCCCGCTCCAGGCCCCGGCTCTGCTGTTGGGCATCACCGTCTGTAGGCTTAGGGGGCACTTGCCCAGCCCCAGCCCCAGCCCGGGAGCCAAGCTGCATTCAGAAGCCAGAATGCCGCCCTGTACACGGCACTGCTCCTGCATTTAACGAGTCAAACGAGGCTAGAAAAGATACACACATCGGTCAATAGTATCTTCTCCGCCAGCCCATTTTGCACGAAAAAGTCTCCGTTTGAGAGCGCTTGCCTCTTTGCTAACGCTCCTAGAGAGCCAACAGGACCCTTAGCGAATCCTGCCGAGTTTTCTCGGGTGTCTGCGGCCCAAGCGCGCACCGAGACCGGCCGCAGCGCTGCGCCGCCGCCGCGGGGAGGCGCTCGGCGCCGAGGGCGGAGCGCACGCGGGCCCCGGGCAGGCTGAAGGCCGCGAGCGAGGGGACGCAGCTCCCGAGACCTCCCCGCGGTGGCCCGGCCGCTCTGGGTCTGGTGTGGATCGAGGGGCGCGCAGGTCCGGCGGCACCGGAGCTTCCCACGGAGACCCCCTCGGCGGCTGAGTCGGTGCCCGCCGCGCTCTGCTCGAGAGGACGCGCCCTTAGGCCCGGCTCCCGGTTGTGACCGGTCTTGACTCTCTTTGTGTCCTGAGCCACCAGAAACTGAGTAATGGAGACCCGCACATTTGTTCACAAAAGAAAAAAAGGGGAGCGAGGCCCCAGCAGGTGGGGAATTAGCTCAGGTGGTAGAGCGCTCGCTTAGCATGCGAGAGGCAGTGGGATCGACGCCCACATTCTCCAGGTTTTACTTCCCCGACCCCGGCTCTCCAGGAGGCGCCCCCAAATCTCCTGACCCACTGAGCAAAAAGAAAGACAAAGTGTGGGGCGTCCTGAACGCAGCGGTCACTTGGCCGTTTCCTCCGTTTTTGACCTGTGGGCATGGACAGTACAGGGCTCGTGATCACCCGAACCCGGTGTATAAAGATCTACCAATTTATAATTCGTGTTCTGTCTGCCCAGAGGCGCTGTGACCCCACAGGGTGAGGTAGACCACGTTGCCGTTTTCTACATGCAACTTTGCCCTAAACTTGACACAGGCCTGGAAAGTGCAAAAAGCATAAACCCAAACTGAAGAAGCTCAGCAAAGCTCAAGCAGGATAAACCCAAAGAAATCCACACCCAGGCATATCACAATCAAACGTCTGAAAATTAAAGAAAAGAAAAAATCCTGAAAGCTGCCTGAGGAAAATGAAAGGGAACCTACAACTTGTAATGTTTGGGGATTTCCTACCAGAAACCATAGACACTAGAAAAAAATGGAAGAGTGTTTTTTTTAATGCTGAAAGAAAATGTGCTAAGGTTTACTTCTGGCCTCAGGTTTATTCCATTGGTCTGTATGCTTGTTGACATCTAAGACTTCTCTCTCAACTCACTACACACAATGTCTTGACAAATATTGTGGATTCTCTTTATAGTCTCTCTAGAATCTTTCTCTTCCTCCCCTTCATCTATCCCTCCATTCATTCGACAATGTTTATGGGGAGATACTCTGTGCCAGGCCGTACAGTGGAGGCAGGAGCTGGAGAAAGACCCATGCTGTTTGCCTCAGCGACTGGCAGGATTTGTGTGAATAAATCTCAGTACTTTAATAACTTTATAACTTGTTTGCCTTTCTCTCCAATTCCAGTTCCCATTTCCAAGGTCTTTGTCATTCAAAACTGAAAACCTTTTTCTAAAGTGTAAAATTGATTATATAAGGTGTGTGCTTGGATTTTTTTCATGGGTTTTAAGCCTTAACAATGTTTTTTTCTGGTCATATCTCCAAGTATCAAGGCTTTTCAATCACTGCTTCCCTTCATGTATATTTTATGGCAGGTATGCAGACACATCAGGCACCATACAACCCAATAGGACAGGTACCTCTCCTCACAGAGGAATTCCTACATCCATGACTGTCTCGCCCACCCTGTGTGCGTCCCTCCTAACCTGCTACTTCCATTCCAATGTTTATTCCTTCACTCTAATGTGATCTTGTCTCTTAATCCCCATGATTTTTGTCTGTAATACTTTTGTGATTTTTGCTGACTTTCATGTGGCGGGGATGGGTGGGTTCTACATGTTACACCTGAACAGGACTCAATGCATATGTCAGATATAAGCAAAAAAGGACTCCAGTGTGAGGGTCCTGTAGAGGTTTTTCCACTGGCCTCACACGAGAGGTCCTACCTCAAGACCAAGTGGAAACAGCTGGAAGTTGTTAGGGGTTTTTTTTGCCTCCAGAACCTACAAGAGGCTGCCGCACCACCTGCTCCCAGGCGCACCCAGCTGCAAGGAACAAGGGATAATCGCACCTTTTTTAAAGGGCCATGTGCCATCCCGAGGGAACTGTGCCACCTTGTCTGTTTTGGGTGGGTCCGTCGGCTGTTCTGGAAAAGGTGAAACGTGAAGTTCTCGCGGCGCCACTTAAACCCACGGGGACTTTCCCGTCCCCTGTCCTCCTTCCCCAGCTGAGCAGGTGCCCACCGCGCTCTGCCCCGTGGTCCCTGAGAGCACGTGCTCTTGTCTTAGTCCTGGTTCCGCGACAACGGCCCTGCGTCCTGAGCCACCGGAAATAGCGGATACTGGAGACCCGCACATCTGGTCATAAAAGGGAAACTGGAGAGAAAAGGCCACGAGGCCGGCGGGGAATTAGCTCAGATGGTAGAGCGCTCGCTTAGCATGCGAGAGGTAGCGGGATCGATGCCCGCATTCTCCAGGTTTTACTGCCCCGACCTCGGCCCTCTAGGTGGCGCCCCCAAGTCTCCTGGTCCACGGAGGAAAGCGACAAAACCTGGGGCCTCTCCAACGCGGCGGCCACTTGGACGTTTTTCGGATTTTGACCTGTGAGCATGGACAACACGGGGCTGCTGATGACCCTAATCCAGGATATATATACCCACCGGTTTATAATTCGCATTCTGTCTCCCCAGAGGAGCTGTGATCCCACAAGGGTGAGGTGTACCACGTTGCTGCTTTTCCTCAATCCTACGCAGGCCTGGAAAGTGCAAAGCGCATAAATCCAGATTGAAGAAGCTCAGCAAAGCTCAAGCAGGATAAACCCAAAGAAATCCACACCCAGGCATATCACAATCAAACGTCTGAAAATTAAAGAAAAGAGAAAAAAAAAAATCCTGAAAGCTGCCAGAGGAAAATGAAAGGGAAGCTACATTGGTTCATATGGGTTAATTTTCAAGTAGACTCGATTGTACTCTTTAAAAACTGGAAACTGATAACACGATGGTGCTTGGAAAGTACTATTTACTGTTCCACGTGTAACGTGCCCCCTGGCGCCGGGTTGCCCTCTTAGCGCAGTAGGCAGCGCGTCAGTCTCATAATCTGAAGGTCCTGAGTTCGAGCCTCAGAGAGGGCACTCTGGTTTTTTTTTTTTTTGGCACCACGTGTTCCATGCACCATAAATCACAACACAAAGAAAAACTGGCAAATGGTCACAACCACTTCAAAACTGACCCCACATTCCCTCTCAGGGGGAAATCACTTTTAGACTTACTTCAGCTTCCCAGAGCTTTGAATCAAATGATTGGGGAACAATTTCCCATTACACCAGAAACCACAAGCTACGCCTGTTTGGGCTCTTCCTCTCCCTCTCATCAAAGAAGCTGGGAAATTAAATTGCTCTTCCAATCTCATGCTCTGAAGGTCCCCTAACAACACTGAATGAATGGGTGGACCAGGGGTAAGATCATTCATTCTTTTAGCATCCAACAAATATTTCTGGAGCACACATCTTATTAAGGGACTGTTCTAGGTACAGTGGTTAGAGAGTAAATAAAACACAAAAATTCCCTCCCTCCGGAGGCATGCATCATAGATACTCATTGAGGGCTTGAAAGATAGGCTGAGAGATTCAGGCTCTCTTCCTGGAAGGAACAGGCTGCCCTCTAAGGTTCTCCATGGTCCCTGGGTAGCATTGTGCCTTTCCTTTCAGGATAGGAAAGAACCTTTTTCAGTTATTTTAGACTCAAAATACACAAAGATAATTACAGTGGGATGGGATTCTGATGAGGGAGCTTCAGGGTTCTCGTTGTTGACCTATCTTTCATTATACTCTGTGAGGAAAAGTCCTGATTTCTACAGAATCCAAAGTCTATTAGAATTCTCCTACCCACCCCCCACACCCAGCAATCCAAGACACATTGGGACGAGGTAGTGCAGAGGCTGCCCACCTAACAGAAAATCCCTCAGCTTTTTGTGTACCTGGGAATGCCTTAATTTCCCCCTCACTCTTGAACTCTTGAAGGACGGCATTGCGGGCTACAGGATTCATATTCGTGTTTGACCCTCTCCCTCCCCTCCCCCCCTCCTCCTCTGTCTTCTTCTACTTCTAGCACTTCTGGCCTCCAAAGTTTCTGATGAGAAATCTGCTGGTACTCTTACTGAGAATCCCTTGTATGTGATAATTCACTTCTCTCTTGCTCCTTTCAAAATTCTCTCTATGCCTTTGTCTTTTTAAATTTTGATTTTAATGTGTCTTGGTGCGAATGTCCCTGAGTTCATCTTCCTTAGAGCTCACTGGGCTTTTAAAATGTTTATATTTATGTCTTTATTCAAATTTGGGAAGTTTTCAGCCATTATTTCTTCAAACACCTTATCTGTCCCTTTCTCTCTCTTTTCTTCCTCAGATACTCTCACAATGCATATGTTGATTTGTTTGATGATGTCCCACAGGTCCCTCAGGCTCTGTTCACTTTTCTTTAGTCTTTTTTTTCTTTATGTTCCTCAGCCTCAATAATTTACATTGTCATACCTTCAGTTCACCAGTTCTATCTGTTCGCATCTGCCTTTGAGTCCCTCAAGTAAACTTGTCATTTCAGTAATTGTACATTCAGTTCCAGAGTGTCTTTTTACATTTTCTACCTTTTTTGATATTTTCATTTTGTTCACACAACCTTTTCTTGAGTTTCTCCATATTTTCCTTCAGTTGTTTGAGCATCTTTAAGACAGTTGTTTTAATGTTTTTGTCTAATATATCTGAAATTAGATCTTCAGGGAATGTTTCTATTGATTTTTTTCCCCTTTGAAAGCCATTCTTTCCTGTTTCTTTGATGCCTTATAATTTTTTTGTTGAGCTCTGGACTGTTGACTCTAATAATGTGGTAACTTTGGCGATCAGATTCTCCTTCTTCCTCAGGTTTTTTGTTGTTGTTCTTATTCTTAAAAAAAAAAAAAAAAATTTGTTATAGGCTCTTTTTGTGTCAAGGATCAGCCTAAAGTGTAAACTTGAGGTCTTCTTGGGTCTTTTCTGACCCTTTTCCTTGGCATGCACAGTTACTTTCTATTTTCCCCCATATATGTTTTTGAATGTCCTAGTTTTTAAAGTCTAGCTCCCAAAGGAGGGAAAATTAAAAAATAAATAAATAAAGGGGCAAAAAGAGCTCTGATCGTTTTAATGTCTTGAAAGGTAGCTCAGCCAGAGAAAGAGGGGTTTGCAACAATGAGAGGAGCTGCAAGGACAATTGGCCTCCTGCCTTTGTCTGCACTTCTCTGATCCAAAACAGCCATCAGCTACTAACAGTGTTTATATCAGCCCAAGGAGGTAGGAAGAGGAACAAAGAAGAATGGAAAGCAAAGGGAACAAACCATCAATAAGTTATTAATAGGTAAACCCATATGAAAAGGTATCAATGAGTGTACATAATCTAAACACATCAATTAAAAATCAGAGATTGTCAGAATGTATTAAAAATATGCTGATTATAAGAAACTCAATATATAGTTATATGCGAGATTTAAAGTTATATACAAGATACAGAGTAAGACAGAAGTGTGGACTGGAGACAAATTCGGGGACGATTTATTCGCTCATTTTATTGGGCACCTCCTACGTTATTAAAAAAAAAAAAAAAGTAAAGAAGACCTTGGAAGGTGAAAGATCGACTGAGATCTTTTGGGGCAGGAAAAACCACTTCATTGGAACACAAGAGCAGCTGCGGACAGCACAGCTGTCCCTGGTCGCACAGCCCAGAGGGTCTTACGGTTGCGTGAAGACGGAAAGGCGAGCTCTCCACCGTGCCTGGCCCGAGTCCTTCGGGCGCAGCTCTGGCTCGGATGGAGTGATTTTCAAGCAGCATCTACTGTGCTGTTTTAAAACTGGAAACTGGTAACACGACGGTGCTTGGAAATAACATTTTCTATTTTACTGGGACTGTGGAAAACCAGCCCCAGCTGCCCTCTTAGCGCAGTAGGCAGCGCGTCAGTCTCATAATCTGAAGGTCCTGAGTTCGAGCCTCAGAGAGGGCACGTTTTTGGTCACAGCCCGCCCGCACCAGAAACCGCGAGCCCACGCGTGTTTTAGCGCTTCCTCTCGCTCTCACGGAAAAAGCTAGGACATTGCTCTTCCAACTTCGTGGTCTGAAGGTCGCCCAACCGCACTGAACGGGCGGACCAGGTGTAAAATCCTTTTTTTATCATCCAACAAATATTTCTGCAGCACACATCTTATTAAGAGACCATGCTGGGTACAGTGATTAGAGCGAATAAAACACATAAGTTCCTTCCTTCGTGGAGCTACATCTCATTTGGAAGGAGTGGGAGAAACAGACAGGCAAAGAAGAAAATGCACAATAAATTAAATGGGGAGATGTCTGCAGTGGGGTAATCATTAGGCAGTAAAGGGAGTGGGCAGTGTGGCGGTAGCACGTTCAGCTTCAGAGAAAGAGTTTTTAACTTAACAGCCTCCCGGATGGATGGGAACGGCCGTTACCCCCGAGCTCCTCCCGCTCCCGCAGTGCGGGAGAGGAGTGACGTCAGCAGGACGGCCGCCGGGAAAGCCGCCGACCCCGTTCCCCGGCAGAGACACGAATTTAACATTCCGTAGGGTCAAAAAGCCTTTAATAAGAACTCCCGAAACCAGTTAAGACGTCGCAGTGTCCCAAGCCAGGGGAAAGCCAAGAATAGCCACGTTGACATGGATGCGCCGCTGCATTTCACTCGCTACAGACTCTCCGGGAAGGTAGCTCCCCGAGATCGGGAGAAAATGTCCAACGCGCCACTGCTCGGGGAGGAAAGAGAAATGCATATTTAACATTCTGGCTTTGTGAGGCGAGGGGAGGGGAGGCCAGGGGAACCGGTTTCTGCCTCACCTGACTGGCAGCGAGGACGGAGAGCCTCATGCTTTGGATGCCCCGGGGCCGCGGAGAACCCGCAGCAACGGAGATAAACGCCAGAGGGAGCAAGAGATCACGAGCTTCGGGGAAAGAAGCCGACAACCTCCCTGGGAAATGCCCTGCACAAGCTCAGGGAACGCACATCTCTGACAGGTCTTCAGATCCTCCAGCCAGGCTGGTTGGTGAAGGTCAGTCGGTCAGTCAAGACTGGAGAACAAGTAGCTGCTTTTTCAAATGCCCAAATTTCAGCAAAAAATCCCAAGGCATATGAAGAAACAGGGAAATCTGACCCAATTAAAACAATTTGATCTCCAGAAGCCAACTACAAAGAAACTCGAGATATAATTCAAAATAATCATTTTTATGAAGCTCAAGGGGCTCTAAGAGAACACAGACAGTAGTGAATGTGAAGACAAGTCATTTGAAATGATCAAACTAGGGAAGCAAAAAGAAAAAATTAGGAGGAAAGTGAAAAAAAGTGTAAGGGACTTATGAGACATCATCAACAGAATAAAATATGCGTATAGGAGTCCCAGAAGGAGAAAAGGGAGAAGGGGCAGAGAGCTTATTTGATAAAATATGGCTAAAAACTTACCAAAACTGAGGAAGAAAATGGGCATTCAAAGGACTTCAATTAGGATGAACCCGACCCACATCGAGACACATTATAATTAAATTGTCAAAAGTCAAACACAAGAGGGAACGTTGAACGAAACAAGAGAAAAGTGACCCATCATGCCAAGGGACACCTCATAAGATTATTGAAGCAGAAATATTACAAGCTGGGGGAGTGAGATGATACATTCAAAGTGCTGAAAGAAAAAACCTGCCAACTAAGAACAGTATATCTGGCAAAACTGTTATTCACAAATGAAAGAGAAATAAAGACCTTTTCAGATAAACAAAAGCTGAGAGAGATCATTATACTGCGCCTTACCAGAAATGCTAAAGGGAGTCCTTCAAGTAGAAATAAAAAGATGCTAGACAGCAACACAAAAGCATAAATATAAAGCAAAATATTTAACAAAAGCAGAAACATAAAGCTTTCTGATAAAACTAAATATATAGGCAAATACAGAACCCTGTAACACTGTAATGGTGGTGTGCAAATCACTTTTGATTTTGATATTTAGAAGATAAAAGCATAAAAACTGTAAAATGATGTTGATACAAAATATTAAGGAATATTTTTTTGTCTGCTAAAAAATTATTCTTCTTTTATTTATTTTTCCATCACCATTTATCCCTTCTATGCCCTCTTCCACCTCCACCCACCTCCCTTCCCCCACTTAAGGAACATCTTTACTGCCTAAGGGGCACCACAACGGGCCGCTCTCATGGCATATGGTAGACATTCCATGTAACCCCATCACCCATCAGTCAATGGAGCCATCAAATTCTGGAATGGCTCATTCAAACGAAGGCGCCCAGTCAGGCCCCACAAACCCAGGCTCCCAGCTGGGCCCAGCTCTTGACCAGCTACCACAGACCCAGGATTTTGACCCACTCCAGCACCACGCCAGCCCCCGAGGACCCAGCCTGGAGGCCAATTCCCACAAACCCAGGGTCCTTCTCTGTAGTCCCAGCTACCATATGTAACTTCCACCTCTATTATGATACCTGCTGTCTCCAAACTAGGCTGTAAGTCTTTAGAGGAATGGGACTGAGTCTTACTTGCCTTTAAATTCCTAATACCTAGCATGGTGTCAAGTGAATTGGAGGTGCTCAATAAACATTTCTTGAATGAATGAAACAATGAGGAAAAAAAGCACTTTACTTGGGCCAGAGTCTCTTGAAAGGCAGGGTGAAGAATACAAGTCCTTCTTACATGCACAGTAAGTCCTCACTTAATATCGTCAATAGGTTCTGAGACTTTAAGTGAAATGATATATAACAAAAGGAAGCTTACTATAGGCTAACTGATATAAACAAGAGGGAAGTTCCTTCATCATCTCATCAGCATTATAACAAAATGATGAACAAAATAATGTTGAGAACCTGCTGTACTTTTCCACAATATGCTCACCACTATTGAGATAGGCCTATAAATGTAGTGGTTGCAAGCACAGGCTCTGATATCAAATTGTTCCTATTTCAGCTTCCTGTTACTAAATGTGGGACCTTGGACAAGTTACTTAATCTGTGTACCAGTTTCTCCTAAGATAAAAATAATAATAGATATCTCATAGAATGTTACAAGTTAATGAGATAATACATGTAGAGTGATTAGAACAATGCCTAGAATATATCACGTACTCAGAAGTAATTAAAATTTATTATTTCAAATATTAAGAAGACTCTGGATAGGGTGTTCTGACTTTACTTAGAAGTTTTCATTAAAAAACTAACATGAAACTAATCTGCATCTCCTTTCATGAAGAATTCCAGGATTAGAACCTGTGATTAGTTAATCTTGAAATGTGACCGTTAAAGACCGCGATGATGCTCTCAGCACCCTCGAGCCGCAGTCTTTTGCTCACAGTCCAGGTCCTTGGTCACCGTGCCCAGGCTGGAGACCTCTGTATTCTTACCCCTCAACCTTAACCTTTGATATCTGGTGGCTTTTTAAAAGCTCTGTTTCATTTAACAACTGAGCAGGGAAAATATATGTATATATTTCATTCTAAAGGAAATCTCATTTCTGCTGCAACTCATAGTTGATTCCAGCCCAGAAGCATACCCGGAAATGGCCGGGAAACCTCGGGGTCCGAGCAGCCCCGTTCCCACCACGCGGGCCCACCGCGACCCCCTTTAAAGCCTTTCTTCCAGCCCGATGGGCACGTCCTCCACGACAGCGCTTCTGCTGTGCTTTTGTAACCGAACTCAAGGGGTTCGATGCTTGGGGTGGTCTACTGAAGAGCCAGAGGCGTGGCTGCCTTTCGCGGTTCATTTACTTGCAGTAAGAGAGTAGTGGGGCATCACGTCCAACGCGGGGTCTCCGGGGGCGAGGCGTGGTCGCGGCTGACACCACGGTTTGCTCAGTTACGTGTTGATTTCGCCTTTGCGGCTGGCGACCCTCATCTGGTTGGGTTCCAGCCACGCTCGTCTGGTTGTAGCTGCGTCTGCAGAACACTGTCGTACATTTAAACATTTACCGAGAATACCCTTTAGGAAGAATCCCCGCACCTTGAGACCCGGATCCTATCTAACACTTTGGGGTCCTCCCTTCCTTCCTGGTCCTTCGGGGTGTTTTTCTCAGGGGTGGCGGCACCCGTCTGGGCGACTCCAGTCCCGCGTCCAGCCCCTTTTCACAGCCTTGAAGAAAGAACAGGCGTCGGGAACAGCAGCGCGAACGGCCGGCGGCTTCCACATCCGGGCCCTCGGCAGCCTGAGCTAGGCCGCATGCGCCCCGGGGCCCCGCCCCTCCGGAGCCTCAGCCCCATTGGCGCAGAGACGGGGGGGAGGAGCGCGCTGTCGCCGCGGGCGGGTGACCACGTGACCCGCGGCGGGGCGGGGCTGTGCCGCCGCCTCCGGCCCGGCTGAAAGGGCTCGGTAGCCGGCCTGGTCGGTGTGGAGGCGCCGCCGCAGGGCCCGGCCCCAGCTCCCCGGCCCGGCGCGCAGAGGGAGCTGCTCCTGGCCCTCGTCGGCCCCAGGTTTGCTTTCCCTCCTTGCCCGGGGGTGCGCCCTTTGGTCCACGACCGCGGAGCCTGCGGCCGCCGGGAAACCCGGACCGAGTGTCCGCGAGTAACCGGAAGTGCGGCGGCCGAGGGGCGGTGCGGGGGCCGCGGGGCTAGCGGGCTGCGGGCTGTGGGGGGCCGGGCCTGCGGCGTCGGGTCGGGACGCGGCCGACCGGCGCCCAGCGGCCTGGGCCCTGGGAGCGGCCCTGCTCCGCCCGCCCTCGCGCTCCGGGACCGCGGGCCCGACTGAAAGGCGGTCAATGGAAAGTTGAAAGAAGAGCCGCCCCGCGCGGTGGGTCCCGCCGAGAGCGCGGCCGGCGCTTTTCTCGGCGACCTGCGCGGTTCGTGCTGGGGAAGGAGCCCCAGGACGTTCGGTGGCGCCCCCTTCCCCTCTTTAATGCAGGGATTAGTTGTGTTGCATTCGAATCAGATGCGGGAGAACCCGGTTGATTTAATCACGCCGTAGCCATTTTTGGAAACTTGCATTATATGTAACTTTGTTATGCACACTTACCAGTGGTAGGAGATTGGGTCCTTGACCTTAGAGGTTGACATAATACAGACAAAAAACAATTAGCAGAAGGACAAAAGTTAAGCAAAACAGGACTCGGGGCTTTGTGATGAAGTTAGTTATTATCCAGGAGGATTCTTGATATTTTGTCTTGAGCTGGTTGGGAAGGAACCATGGCTACCAGGGGCAGGTACTTCTTGCAGGAGAAACAGAAGGAAGCAAAGGTAGGAAGAGGTAGGATCTGGTTGAAAGATGCTGACCAGACTGGAGAAAAAAACCAATATGTAGATGTCCAGCTCCAGAAAAATTATAAATTTCTGCATTATTGGGTGTGTGTTTTTTCTCTAGGACAGGGAAGAATTGTATGTTGTGAATAGTTATGTACTAGAGACCTTTTGGAGCCAAAAGGAAGACAGTCTTGAGTGTTTGTTATGGCAAGTGGCATACAAGGCTGTATGTTTCTATATAAGTGGAGTGCATTTTGGAGGGGGAGAAAACGGGGACCTGGGGAGGACAGGAAGGAATGGGATAAGATACATGGAAAAGGGGAATGATCCTTTTTTAGCTTGTGAGATAGCAGAGTGATATAACTGGGTCCTATCCTACCAATTTAAGTGTATTTTATACTACATTCCAACATGCATATTCACAATAGGCTTATAGTAATTGCTTCTTGATTGATTTGAGCCCCCCAAAAGGCATTATGGTCAATGCTTAGGTAGGCTCAGGAGTCAGAAGATGGCAGTTTAAATCCTGGCTCTGCTACTTACTAGCTGTGACATCTTAGGTAGTTATTTAACTGCCCTAAGCATCAGGCTTTCTATCTGTAAGGTGCAAACATTGGTAGTAACATCAACTTTACAAAGTTCTTGGGAAGATTAAATGAGACAGTCCATGTAATCAATGAAAAATAGGTATGATAATCCCTAATCTAGGGCCTGATAAGGTAAGAATTATCTATTTTTTAGATATTGCTTTATGGACTTGTCTGCTTGTCCCATACAGCCTTTAACTGTAAAGATAACCTTGAGCTTTGAAGTTCTTTACTCAGCTTGTGTGCTTGGACTTTTATTGCCTGCCTGTTCATTCTGTGCACTCTGACCCTCACAGTGGAGGAGAGAACCAGTCTCTTCCTACAGGAGGGCTTCCTGGAGCTAAGACTTGAAGGATTGATGCACTCAGGTTTGCCAGAAGAACCAGCCAGGGCTCCTAGCCTAGCTGGTTGCGTTGCTGCTGGGCCTCCAAGGAGGACGATGGCCCTTTTTGGTTCTGGTATTTATGCACTCGCACTCTCATTCAGTCAGCTAATGTATTCCAGGTGCTAGGGACACTGCAGTGAACAAAGACTTAGTCCTAACCCTAGTGGAAGTTATAGTCTAGTAGGAGAGAGAAACAAATTAAGGAACATAAAATATATACCACAAAGTGGGGCATGGCTGTGTTAGATAAAGTCATCAGGGTGTGCTGCTTTTTGAGGAAGTAATTTTCAGTCCAACACTTGAGTCAAATAAAGGATCAGGCAACCCCCGGGGGAAGAGCATTGTAGGCAGAAGGAAGCAGTGCAAATGTTCCAGGTATCCTGGGAGGCTGGAGGTAGGTGGAGGTGCCACGTTACACAGAGCTGTGAAAATTTTGTGTTTATTTTGTGTGATAGGAGACAATTATAGTATTTTGAACTAGGAAAGTGTTATGAACAAGTAGACTTAGATATGGATAAGAAAATTATTTCCTTGTTTAACAATTTTTTTTCTTCTTAGTGCCCCACAGTTGTTGGCTACTTAGGGCAAATACAATACCCTAGGCTGATAACTTTAGGAAATACTCACTCATTTACAGTCTGTGACCAAGCTCAGAATCCTTTATCTCTACTCTATTCTCCTTTCGACCTTAACAATAATACACATTTTAAAAGGCAAAATTCCCATAAACCCACCATCTTATATTAGTTATTTGTCTAGATGCCTGCATATCTTTTACTTAGTTGCGATTCTGGATTCTTCCTTTTCCTCCTGACATTTCTCCATAACTGTTTTTGCATAATCTTTTTATAAATCATTAATTTGCTGAGTTATTTTATTATTTATTTGGTTAATTATTTTAAATGGATTTTAAACAAGGCTTTATGCAAGATGCAGGCACAGAGGATGGGCTCAACGACTGTTTTTTGTGCATGTAAAGAAGGAATTAAGGAAATAATAGAACCTTTCATTTATTGAGCACTTGTTGAGACCCAGACATTGAGCTGAGTCCTTAACTGACACTGTCTCAGTTCTCACAGCAACTCCTTGAGGCATGTAATCATAGCTCACCTACTTTATCAAAAGGGAAATGGAAGCCTAAGGACTTTAAGTCACTACCCAAGTTCTCACAGCTACAGAGGAGCGTAGTGGGAACTTGAACCAAAATCTAATTTCAGAGCTTGAACATTTAATTTTAACTAGCACAGTGTGCCAACTCTCAGATACCATGTTCTTTAAAAAAAAAAACACAACCTTTTAATTTTAAAATCATTTGAGACGTACAAAAATGTTGTAAAATAGTACAAAGAATGTCCATACACCCTTTGTCCATAGTCCCTAAATGTTAACATTTTACTGTGTTTGCTTTATGATTCTGTTTCTCTGTTCACACAGATATGCATTTATTTCTGACTCAGCAATCCGTGTTCTAGAAATTCACTCTGAAGATACCCATGCATAAGGTTACTCATCGTAGCAGTGCTTGTAGTTTGAAAGTATTTAAAACAACTGAAATGCCCATGTGTACGAAAGTGGTTGAATAAACTTGGTATATCCACATATAATGGATATTTTGCAGCTGTGAAAGAGAATAAAGAAAATCTTTACCAATTGATATAGAATGATTTCCAGGATAAACAGTAAATTGTAAAAGCAACAGGGTAAAAGAATGTGCTTGCTACTTTTGTGTAATTTTCACACTGATACTGGCAGTGGGCTGTGGTTCACACTCTTCAGGTTTAGTCATCGGTGTTACGTAACCTGTGTCCTTTCTTCTGCATGATGTGTTTTCATTGCTCTTTCATTTAAAAAAATTTTCAGAATGTTTGATTTTTGTTATAATGGCTACCTTTGTATACTTAGACCTTTTTAAATGCCTCTAGTCCCATTTTTTAAAATATATATCTTTATTGATTTCAGAGAGAGGGAGGGAGAGAGAGAGAAAGAAGCATCAATGATGAGAGTCATGATCAGCTGCCTTCCACACGCCCCCTGCATGTGCCCTGACTGGGAATTGAACTCCAATCCATGCTTAACTGCTGAGCCACGCCTGGCCGGGCTAGTCCCGTTTTCTTATTGAACCTTTAATTATCTGGTTTCCCAGTTTTTAATAGTGCTCTTCACTCCTGCCTTCCATTAATGCAGTAATCAGTGAGGTTATTTCAGTTTTCTTCCCCTTCTCCCAGTTTTTAGTTGAATTATTTTTATTTTATAGAACATAAAATGTTTTACAAGGTTGCTAATTCAGCAGCACATTATCACTTTGCCACTGTGGTCAAGTTTTGTTTTAAAACTGGATGGTATTTTTAGAAGATACTGGGGAGATAGATTGTGCATTTTAAAATTTTCTCCACGTTGAAGGACCTTAAATTTCCCTTTGTTCCTTTTCTCCTTGCCTGTGAGGTCCACAAGGTTCCTCCCCTTCCTTTTTACTCTCCTCTTTCCTAAGAATTGTTGTTCCAGGCTGCCTCTTCTATGTGCACGCTAAGTCTCTTCCTTGTATCCTGCTTTTATCAGAACTCTTAAAATTTTTTTTGTACTTAGAGTGGGTTTTCTCTTTTTGACAGTGAACCTTTGATCGATTCTGCCACAGGTAGCCCCGTTTTGTTTTCTGTCCACTGACTGAAGTCAGTCTTAAATTACTGGCATGGAAACCCATAGGTTTTCTGAAAAATCCCAACTGAATTACATTTTACATTTTCCTTGACTTCTGTGATTCAGCCTGTATCAAGTTCAGGCCAGGGGATACAGAGGGGACAAAGAAATAGTGAACTCGCTGCAGGTGAGGTGGTGGTCCCATGATCTGGTGCGGAGTTCGGAGTTGTGTTTTATGGGAGAGACAGCTGGCATGTGTTCACGCCATCTTTCCTGGAACCAGAACCATGAAACATGTCATGTTATTAGTGGCGGCTGTGGGCTAAGTGTATGTCCCCTGTGCTCTCTGCATCTGAGCGGCTCCGTGTTTGCTTCTGGTCCTCAATAGCAGAAAGGTTGCTGAGGAAACGGAAAGTCTGGTGACCTGGAGCAGGCAGGTTAGAGCTGCTGAGGGAAGAAAGCAGTGGACAGGCCTGGTGTCTAACCTCTCATGCCCATAGTCAATGTGTCCTGAGTTGTTTGTGGCTGAAATATAAGTCAGCCTAGTCTTGTAAATTGTGAATGACGAGAGTGGTGGCGACGGCGGGCCCTACAGGGAAGGTGTGGAGGGGTGTCCTCCCTGGGGACACTGTGGTCCCTGATGTACTTCAGACCAGGGCAGCTTGTCTCCTGGAGGAAGCTCATGCTTCATCAGCGAGCTTAGTGTTAGGGGCCCTTCCCTGCAGTGCCACTATGTCCCCAAGGATGGTTTGTAGGTTCTTTATTGTCCATTTCCTCCAAAGTCATGTGGGATGACAGGGATTGCGTAAGAAAACCCACCTGCTCTTGTTAAGAAAACTGTCCCCGTTTTCGGGTGGTTTGAGTGAAATGATGTAGTGCTAAGTCCTCTCATTTGTGACTGTTTTTCCTTTTCTTGTCCTGTGTTTTATAGAATGCGGTTGCAATCTTCCTTGAGAAATCACATCCTCAGGACCAGGAAGTAAATGCTGCTTTTCCTTCATTCACATTCTAGGTGAGTTCCATTTCCTCAGCCTTTTGAAATGGCCCTTCTTTCTTCTAAACCGTATCTCATCAGACCAGCTCCCACCTTATGGCATTCAGCCTTGGTCCTTTACCAGACAAGGACACAAGTAGGACTGCAATAAGCTGCTTATTAAGCACCAACTGTATGCCTGAGCTGCTCTGTATATTAAGAAAAGAGCAGCAATCAAAACAGACATCATGCCATATTCTGGCCGTAGACAGCAAATCCGTGGATTTCCTGTGCACTGTATTAGATGACAAGTACTGTGGAGAAAAGCAACAGTGAAGGGGTCAGGGAATGCCAGGGCACTACTCAGCCAGAGTGACGGGAAGAACCTAGGTTTGAGATCACCCAGGTTGTGGAAGAAATAATAATTCCTAGTACTTTCCATATATGTTGCTGATTGGTTTGATACTGGCAAAGAGAGAAACGAACTGATTTCAGCCCCTGCAAAACCGAGGGTATTTACGGACCCTGATGCAGAATTTCTGTCTTTCCTACAGTGATTTTTAACTTTGAGCATTATTTTCTTAGTTATAGGAATATAAATAATATTTCTCCTTTGTCTCACAGTGTTGGAAATACCGAGTAAGGAACTGGTAGTGTATATGATGTTGGAAACTTGTAGAGACCAACAGCTCATGACTCAAAGATCTAAAACAAGTGTATCTTTCAAGTTCTTATCTGGAAAACGACAATGAAGAAAATGATGGGTCAAGATGACCAGTGGAAAACTCCCTAGGAGAGAGCCATAGAAATGTGCACTTCAGAAGAGAGAGCTAATCAGAGAACTCAGAGAAGGAAATTATATCATGCGTGCCCTGAGAAGGGTCAAAAGATTTTCATTCATGTACATGAGATTGCTCAAATAGATGATCAAATATACCAGTGCCTTGAACGCAAGCAAAACTTCTGTGAGAACTTAGCTCTTATTATGTGTGAGAGAACCCACACTGGGGAGAAACCTCATCAGTGTGATATGTGTGAAAGAACCTTCATCCAGCGCTCAGATCTCATTTCACACCAGAGGGTCCACAGTTATGAGAAACCTTATAAATGTAGCAAATGTGAGAAGAGCTTCTGGCACCACTTAGCCCTTTCAGGACACCAGAGAACACACGCAGGTAAAAAGTTCTATACATGTGACATTTGTGGCAAGAATTTTGGACAGAGCTCTGATCTGCTTGTCCACCAGCGAAGCCACACAGGTGAGAAACCGTATCTGTGCAGTGAGTGTGATAAATGCTTCAGTCGAAGTACAAACCTCATTCGGCACCGAAGAACTCACACCGGTGAGAAACCATTTAAGTGTCTGGAGTGTGAAAAAGCTTTTAGTGGGAAATCGGATCTCATTAGCCACCAGAGAACTCACACTGGCGAAAGGCCCTACAAATGTAATAAGTGTGAGAAAAGTTACCGACACCGTTCAGCCTTCATTGTTCATAAAAGAGTTCATACTGGGGAGAAGCCCTATAAATGTGGCGCCTGTGAGAAGTGCTTTGGCCAGAAATCAGACCTTATTGTCCACCAGAGAGTCCACACAGGGGAGAAGCCCTATAAATGTTTGGAATGTATGAGAAGTTTTACTCGGAGTGCCAACCTAATCAGGCACCAGGCAACTCACACGCACACTTTTAAATGCCTTGAGTATGAGAAAAGTTTCAGCTGTGGCTCAGACCTTATTGTGCATCAAAGAATTCACATGGAAGAGAAACCACGTCAGTGGTCTGCATGTGAGAGTGGCTTTCTCCTAGGCATGGGCTTTGTTGCCCAACCAAAAATGAGAACTCAAACAGAGGAGCTGCATTATCAATACAGTGTGTGCGATAAAGGCTTCCGCCAGAGCTCAGCCCTCCTTCAACATCAGACAGTCCACATTGGTGAAAAACCATATATCTGTAATGTGGCTGAGAAAGGGCTTGACCTCAGCCCTTCCCATGCGTCAGAAGCCTCACAGACGTCTTGGCCAGACAAGAAGTTATAACAACATAAAAAAAGTACTTAAGAATCAGAGAACTCATTTAGATGAACTCTAGGCTAATCTTAGACTTTTCTAAGAGCTCAGACTTCAGTGGGGACCAGAGAATCTGCGGTTGTAGGAAGTTGGGAAATGGTTTACCCAAAGAGCCAACCTAATAACACCTATCAGTCACTCCAATGAGAAACCTTCAAAGGCCTTCAGGTTTGGAAACCTTTAGTCTGAGCTCATATCTCATCACCCACAAGAAGATTCGTACTGGTGGGGAACCTTGTAGATGCAAGAGAGTGAGAGAGCTTCCTAGCAATGCTTACTCCTCTCCATCCCAGAAAATTCGCACCAGAGGACAGTGCCATTGGTGTGAACAGTGCTTCAGACACTATGCACAGCTCACTGGATGTCAGAAAGCCCACATGGGAGAAACCCCAGCAAAGTGTGGAAAAAGCTTCCCACAGAACTATGACTTTCTTACCCATCAAAGAAGCCATATCGGTAAAATTTTAGGCATTTGTCTTGAATGTGGCAAAAGCATTAGATGGAGAGTCTTCTTGGGTTTGCAACAACAAAACAGTCTAAGAAGAGACCTTATGAAATCTCTGAGTGAGAAAAGCTGTCAATGATCAGCTCCTTTGGTACACCAGGGAACTCACACAAGTGAAAAAAACCGTAAATATCTTGAGTCTGAATAAAGCCTTGCTAGAAACCTCTACCTTTGGGCTCCAAAGAACCTACTCTGCAGAGAATTTTGCTCTGGTGAGAGATCTAGTCATGGACTGTGTACATATAATAGGTATGAGAATAACCGTGCTCATAGTTAACTGACCCATGGGGTGGCGGTGACTTTAATGAGTCAGTATGAAAACAGTTGTTAGATACCCAGAAGTGTGTTGTGGGAGGAGCTTGGGCAGGTCAGAGCAGGCTGATGGAAAACTCAGGTGAAGATGCTTTTTTATCTGAACCACTTAGTTGATGATTGCTTTACTTCCTCTTTTTAACATTTGGAAATCCAATAAAGGAAAGGACTGTGCCTGTGTGATAGATGGTGTGGCATGTGTTACCGTTGGGGAGAGTACTGACTTTATCTCTTAATTTTTTTTTTTTTAATCTTGGCCAGACTGGGGACTGGTGTTTTGATAGTAGCTTGGGAAACTTGCTGGTAGTGAAAAGAACTAAGCAGTAGGGAGTAGTTATCCTGGATCAGAACTCCCAAGTTTCCCCTTTGGAGGGCCAACCTCATAAAGAAGCAGAACACCCAATGTTTTGCTTGGTGTGAGTTGAGGCATACCCTCGAAGTTTCCTTTCCCTAAGATATCTGAGTATCACTGGTATATGAATTTTCTGCTTTAGAGATTCATCTCTTCAACTCAGAAATGCAGATTTCAAGATGAGTTATGATATTGCTAGTATCTACAGTTTTGTGGCTTCATGTATCATCTCCTCCAATGATAATGTATTCTCATCAGCTCATGTCTGAATGTCTGAGGGAAGACTGGAAGAAACGTTAGGCCTGCACAGGCGAGTAACACACGATGGAACAATGTTAATGGAGGAACCGTGCTTCTTGGTTTTGACTATCCTGATTCCAAAGCCAGTGTTCTTTTCACTCCATTATCCTGCTGCCTATAGCAAAGTCAGCCCCATAATGATATGCCTTTCATTTACTTTAGCTCTGCCATGAAAAGAGAGGATGCTTTTTAATCCCAGGGAAAGGATTGCAATCACCACAATATAAGGTATTTATTTGGCTTGGAACGTAGGATGCTAAATGCTAGAGGGGAAAAGTAGTTGCCAAATTCATCAGAGGTTTGAGGATAAGCACTTAGCTCCAGGTTAACAGAATTATTATATTTAACATTCTCTAGAAGTACTGTAATTAATCCAGGAATCTATAAATGGACACTTCTGAAGGTTTTTCCCCCCTCAGATTAAAACATATTTAATAAAATACTTAAGATTCCTGCAGTGTTTGGGACTAGACTGGTGAATAAATATTTTGTTGCTAGTCTGTCTGGTTGATCATAGCGAATCCTTAAACTCAGGAGCGTTGGCCTCGGACTCCTGGAGGTGGCCAGCGGCTATTTTGTGTGTGGCTCTAAGCTGTGGTCCTGATGACTGGCTGATGATCTTGATAATCATAGGGTTGGTGGGTATAGCTCATAGTGATAGTATGGAATCTGATTCTAGGGTGTTTTTTCTTTTAGCAAACAGATTCTGGAAGGTGATTCAATCTGATAGGTTTTTGTTTTCATAAATAGCCCTTATTCCATGAAAAGTTGCCCAGTGTGGTAAAAAACACAAGATGTATTTGTTTTTCTTTGGTGAAAATCATGCCTATCACTAGTATGTGTTTGATTGTTGTAACACTGAAATAGTATGGGTGTATGGCATGGTGGTGATGAAATCAGTCCTGTGGCTACTTGTTAGTCATTAGAGAGAACTTGCGGAAGGGGACAGAATTGGTCTCGTTGGCATAATGACTTGACCCTTCTTTCAGCTAATCTCACTGGTGATTGTCTCTAGTCTTCAAGTAAATTAAAGATGGACCACCCCTCAAACACCGAAGTTTGTGGGTATGAAACAGGTCCGAGGTCTCTTAACCATGAGGAAAAGGTGTTGGTATTATTCCTATAGCATAACCTGAGGTTGGGGAGGACCACTTGGGAGCCTGTAACCAAAACTAGAAGGTACCTTCTGGGATGGATGGAGGTTCTTGAAACAGTGCCAACCTAGATCTACCTCAGGTAAGTAGTTAGAGTAACTTTCAAGATTTCAGACCAAACAAGACACTTGTATTCAGTGTATCATTCCTATGCTTTAATGTTTTTGTTTTCCCTTAATTCTTAAATAAACATTTGTTCTGAAAAACTGCATTTTGTCTACTGTACTAAGAAAAGCTTTCCCCCTACACCTGCATTAGAATAAAGCAGGTATTCAGGAATCCTTTCACAATATATATCATCAGTTCATCATGATGTATACTTTACATTTTAATCTTGCAGTTTTGTCAGTTATACCTCAATAAAGCTGAATGAAAAAAGAATAAAGTGGATACTCATGTGGCCCTGAGCCCTGGTGGTGACAGTCACCGGCATGGCTCAGCAGTTGAGCATTGACCTAGGATCCAGGTGATTGGGGTTCGATTCCCAGTCAGGGCACATGCCAGGGTTTCGGGCTCAATCCCCAGTGGGGGGCGTGCAGGAGGCAGCCGATCAGTGACTCATTGATGTTTCTATCTCCCTCACCTTTCCTGTCTCTGAAATCAATATATATATATTTCATATATATTTTAAAAATTTCTAAAAAAATAGAAGCCTAGGAGTTTCCAGTGCTAAGGCTGAGAGTGAGTGAAACCTGGAAGGAGTGCAGTCTGTGCTCCCTGGGCAGCGGGTCCTTTTGGAGCCTCCTCACTGCATGACATAACAGCACAGGGAGGAGTAATAGCTTCATCTGACCACATTGGCTAAAATTCAGTAACCACCAGTGCTCCATTAATGACCCACGTGGAATCCAGTACCCTTGTTAATCACAGATGTTAAACACATCCAGGTTTCCAAGAGAAGAAAGACACCTGGGAGGATCATCCTCTAGAGCAGCTCAATTCCACTCAACCATGCTTTTCCATACTCCACATCCTGGGCAGGATGTGCTAGTACTAATGCATCAGTGAGAACATGAACACACCTATGGCAAGAGGATCTTCAGGTGAGTGGGGAAAGGGTTAAATATCCTTTCCAATATAATTAGTGAAGGTCCTGCTAAGAAACGCTTTCTTCTAGAGATGTTAGGTGGCCTGGTTGAGTCCAGACATGGCTAAATTATTAGGAATACTTTCTGGTTTATCAGGTTCCTTACCATGAGAGGTTTATGTGTAGGGTTGAGGTTTGTGGGTGAACATAGGGCAGGAGACAGCTCTGAGACCCTCTCCAACATTTTGTGTATCTGACAGTTCTACTAGACTAGCCGACCTCTAACACCTACTTACCTACCCATACCCTTATTGGTAGAAATGTGGGTTGATGTATAGATACAATTAGTGAATACTCATCCCTGAACAGTTGAGTGTTATCTGAGTTGTGAGATAGACCATCTTTTACATGTTTATTGTCCACGTGTGTCCCTGCCTCAGTGCAGTCTTTTATATCTGGCATCTTTATCTGGTGTATCAGGGAGGCTGCTATTTTTATGTATGGTATTATTTTCTGGAGACATGTTGAAATTATGTTACTTACAAATAGTGTCAATTTTGTCTTTTTTAAAAATATATTTTTGTTGTTATTAGAGAGGAAGGTAGAGGGAGAGAAACATAAACAGAGTAAAACATCAATTGGCTGCCTCCGGCACACCTCCTACCGGGGACAGAGTCTGCAACCTGGGCATGTGCCCTGACTGGGAATGGAACCAGCAACCTTTCAGTGCACAGGACACCCCACCAACTGAGCCACATCAGCAAGGGCAATTTTACCTTTTTTTCCACTTGACTTTTGTTTTCACTTTTGTCTATCACCAGGATTTTTTGGAATGTATGAATAGTAGTGGTAACAGGGAATATCTTCATTCATTTGTGACTTTAATTAGAATATTCTAAATGTTTCACAAATTTTGAGATTTGTAATATCTTCCTGGATGCTCCTTATTTGGTTAAAAAAACTTTTTTATTATTGGACCACTAAGGGTTTTTACCATTATAGAGTCTTAAATTTAGTTAAACTTCAATCTTCTGCTACATTTGCCCAGCTTTGAAACTTGGATTCTGACCAGAGTTTCGATCTCTGAGGCTGTGTGCAGACTTCTTTCTCAGTTATAGTGTTACCTGTTGTCAGTCCTTACTAGTTAATACTAGGCTGCTCTGCATGTTGTCTGTGACCCTCCCCCGTCTTGAGCCCTAACACAGAGGTGTACCTGAGGGGAATCACTGTGCCCACCGTAAAGGTTTCAACCCAACACTCCATCCCAGGAGCTTTGTTTGCAGTTGTAGTTCACCAGGCTCTTCCAGACTTCTGTTCACCTTTCAGGAACAATCTGGAAAAGCTGGTGAAAAATGACTCCATCTCTGAAGACTGTGATTGGGAATTAGGTCCAGACAGTGTCACCATGCTCTCCCATGGCCCCACACTACCCTTTACACACCCCACATCCACCATGATGCCTGAAGTACCTCTATGCATTTATTCCTTAAATATCTCCCTTTTCCTAGTGGTCTATACGATTCTTAATGCCAAGGACCATGTGTTGTTAGATGCTGTCATTCACATCCTCATATAATGACTTAGTAAGTACTGAATTAGACAACTGATTGATAAAATAGGCTAAAAACTAGATAGGTAGAATGGATTCTGAGACCAGACCAGATGGAATGAAGGTGAGGGAATGGGACACAGAAGACGGAAGTTATAACTTACCCAATGCTCCGCCCCTCAGGTACAAAGTTGTAATTATATATATATTTCTTTCTTTTCTATAAATACATTTGGAAGGTGTTTCCCAAACCAGTCCCACCCCATTAACCCCACCGGTTCATCTTTTCTAAATGAAAAGAATGCTGCTGCTGCTGCCGCCAGTATCTGTGGTTGGTGAACAGCTGCCCCAGTCTACCCACTGTCACTCCAGCTTGATACAAGGCTCTTCCTGGGCCCAGTAAGTGGGATTTTTAGAGGTCCCCAAAGGGTAGGAGGCAGGCAGCCAAGAATCAGATAAGATAAAACAGGCATCTGTAGTAGTAATAATCATGCTACTAGCATGAATTCGGTGCTTCTGCCAGGCACATGCAGTAGTTGGAGAGGGGAAGAGAGGCCCAAAAAAAAAGAGGTCTGGACACTCACTAGACTCCTAGTCTGAGAAACAAGCTCAGACTGAGTAGTCATTATCAGGTGGACAGAACTCTGGGCTGAGCTAGGAGATGGACTCCCTGCCCCTCAAGAGTCCTTGACCACCTTGGGGTCTCCCATGCTCTCTGAGGGTGGTGGGGCTCCAAAGATCCTGGCGAGGAGCCCACGGTTGGAGCGGGCCTGGTCCTGAGCATTGGCCAGGCGAGCCCGTTCACGACCCCCTGGACGAGCTGCCTTACGGGCCCTCAGCTCCTGCTCAGTAGGACGCTGGGCAAATGTCCAGGAGCCATCCGGGCGGGTGGAGTCCCCGTCAGCGGCAAGGAAGCGCTTCCCTCGCTCCACACTGCGCAGATAGAAGTCAGTCTCACGCTTGGCCTGGGCAACTTCTGCTCTCAGGCGCTGCCTGCGCACCTGGCGCTCAAAGGCAAGATGCTCGCTGAGGTGGGACCAGGTGAATCGGTGCAGGTACTGCAGACAGGAAAACAAGAAAAGGTCTGGGTAGGACAGGTCAGGATGGAGAGAAAACAGGAGGTGCCTGGGCTGGGTGGGAAGGTAGGAGGATGGGAGATGCGACAGACAAGCCTATCCCCTCACCTTGAGGTTCCATAGGTCGTAACGGAAGGGGCTGCGCCTGCGGGCACCCATGGGCGTGTTGTGAAGGCTGGCGGCCACACGCTTGGCTACTCGCTTGTCCCGGAACTCCACCCAGCCCTCTGTGTAGTCCTTGCTGTACTTGGACCGCTTTTTCCCTCCGGTGGCTGAGGCTGCTGCTGCCTTCTTCTTGCGACGCACAAACCCATCTGTGTGCCAAAGACAGAGCAGTGGTCATGGAGACAGACGCAGCACCCACTTACGGCATCGCCCGCTGGCCGAGTTCTCAGAACCTGCCCGCAGGCCAGGATCCCAACTCTAGGTCTTTGCCGGAAAGGGAGTTGAGAACTGCAAAGTCCGCCCTTTCTCCCCATGTCTAACTCAACCCTTCCTCAGTGTTAACTCCTGTCACGATATAAATGGAGTCATTTGAAACTGGAGCCAGAGCTGCCCTTCCAGTACTGGAGCCAGTACTGCTTTGCACGTTTATGCCTCAAACCTTTGGATGTTTAGTGGCTACTGGACTAATAGATAACAGACTGAAAATTAAAAACATTGTTTAGAATTAGCATCACGATGTCATGTTACCTGCACCAATAGCGACGCCTTCCTTCTACTGACGTAACTGTCCCCTTTCTCATAAGTTCCCTTTGTTTGTCTCCTCATCAGAACACTATCTGGGCTTCTGCCTGAAATCAGTGCTTTCCCAGCAGCTGTTCTTATTGATCTCAAATAAATGCTTGTTGCTTCTCACTCTGAAAGGCCTTCGATTTGGTGGTTAACGCTCCTTAATCAGGTCTGCCCTAAATGTTCTATTTAAAATTCACACGGCCCCCAAACTCCAATCCCAATCAGTGCCTGCTCAGGAGTTGGGGGCCGCAATGACAAAGAGATGTCTTCCGTTCTGTGGAAAAGCCACTAAGATTTAACAAACTGGCAAATTCAGGCCAAAAAAGGGGGGGGGGCGGAGGCGAGATTAAACTCCAAATCAGCTCTCCGAGCACAGGCCCGCAGGGCTCCCGCCGCAGCCTGGCCCCTGCGGAACCACCCCGGGGCCTCGGGCGCGCGCTTACCCTCGGGCTGGAAGAAGACGCGCCCCACCTCGCCGTAGGCGCTGAGGAGGTTCCGCACGTGCAGAGGCCGGAAGCGGGGCGGGATGTGGCCCAGGTACACAATACCCGGCACCACCCGCTTCCTGGCGCTGCCAGCTGCCTCCTCGGATTCCTCCTGCTCCTCTTCCGCCTCTAGTTCCAGGTCTCCCCCTTCCACAGGCTCCTGCGCTGCCGCTTCCTTCTCCGACTCCCCTGCCTCCATGCTGGTCGAGACGTGAAGCAAGTCTGCCGTAAAGCGCCGCGCTGTCTGACGCGCGCCATGTGCGACGCCGGCGGCGAGGGGGTGGGGCCGATGAGGGTTCTGACCAATGAAAGGTCCAGGCCTGGTGCAGAGGGCGGAAGTGGGTCCCGGTTCGCGGGAAATTCAAAGCAGGAGAGCGGCTCACAGGCTAGGGAAAGGAACTAGCCTGACTTCCGGGCTGGAGAGAGGCTGACCGGAAATGGCGCGCCGGAAGAGGCGCACCGGCCAAGGCTGATCCCCAAGTGTAATGCTCCCTGCAGAACGCCCGGTGAGACGCGAAATGGCGGGTGGCAGCAGGCCTTGCCGGGATTTGGGAGTGGCTGGAGTGTCTTCTGCGGTGGCAGGCGGGCACGGCTGCGTGGATCGGAGGCACCGCCTTGTTCAGTCCTCTACAGTTCACGGTCATTCTCGGGAGCCGTCCGGCTTTCTTACCTGCCACCTTGGGCTGTTAGGGGGGCCGTGTGCAGGGCGCGCCAGTGCCCGCGCGATGGCGCTCCTGAGCCGTTTCCGCGTGTCCTGCGGGTGACCAGAATTGCCTGTCACCACCCTCCCCGGAGAACTAATGGGCTCCCCGTCGGCACTGCCTCTCAGCTCTGATTTGGCTACTCGTATTTGGAGGCTGAATTCCCCGAAGGAGGTTTGCAAAGTCTGCCTTTGTAAAATGTCAATGCCCAGTATGTTCTCCGGGATCGGGAGTGAGGACCTCATACTGGGGGGCCGGGAGCAAATCCATCGCTCCCGGTTCTCAGCCACGATAAAGCTCCCTGGCTCTGAGCGATGGGGTGGGGCGGGCTTTCTTTCATTCCAGTTCTACACCCGCCCTCCTAGTAGAACCATGGAAAATAAACAGGCAGTAACAAATGAGTGGCGGCCAAATTGAGTTCTGTGGCTGGGTAAATTCTGTCCAGGGAAGAGTATGGAGAAAGCACCCAGGTAGTGGTGAGAATCAAGGCAAGGCTCACACTGAGCCACTTTGAGATGAATGGTGGGTTTCTACACACAAAGAGAACACCTAAGTTACGACCTCTCTTGTCTAAGATGGGGGGTGGGAGCGGTGCGTTTCTCCTCACAGAAAGTTATTCACTCTTTGTCAGCCCTGATTGCAATAATAATAATAATAATAATAATAATAATAATACAAAAGCAGAAGAACAAGCATTAGGACATTGTAAAGATCTGGGAAGGTCCACTCTGCATATCCTGCAGAGCCTAGGGACAGAGTCCCTTTCTTAAATAAGATGTTCCAGCTCCATTTTAATTTTGATCCTCTTGCCCCAATTTAAATGAGATTAGAAAATAACATTAAACCTCAAAGAGGAACTTTCTAATGATGCAACATGAGGCAAAGCAGTGGGTGAAGGTGTAGATGTTGGGTGAGGGCCTTCACATTGCTTGAGAAACTTGATTTTTTCCTCCTGGATGCACTTGCGCTTTCCTTCCGGTTCCCTGCTTCTGCGGGTGGATTCCAGTGTGAAATAAACGTGTCCAGTTTCTAAGCACATGTTTCCGCGGACTCCACTGCACTCGGGAGATATCTCCGGACAGGATCCAGCTCCGAGCAGCATGTTACAGGTGGCGCTGGGGGCCTGAAGTCGTCCTGAGGCTGTTTGATCACTACTGGTCCGCAGCCCAGCTCTTAGTTCTATTGGATGATAGGCCAACTATAACTTGTATCCGAAAATGCTAAACTCCTTCTAAATATTAAGGTGGGTAAGGGAGAGAAAAAGGCACGCCAGGGCGGGGAATTAGCTCAAATGGTAGAGCGCTCGCTTAGCATGCGAGAGGTAGCGGGATCGATGCCCGCATTCTCCAGTTTTTATAAATAACTGCTAAAACGTTCTCAGACAACTCCCCCGGCCTGAGTTCCGGACCTCTCATTGCCCATTTCATGACAGGGATAGCCATCGCGTAAAGACCCACGTACTGGTGATTACCTCACCTTCAGGATAGGAGAGGCAAGGGTCGACTTTTGGGGCTTTCTTCCACGCTTGCAGGTTTGAATAAAGGTTCTGAAGCATGAGAACAAAGATACAAGACATTGCCAGGCACAAAATTCGCAGGCAACTCTTCCTTACCTTGATCTAATATCTTTGTAGGAGAGGATTCTTCAATAGGTATTCAGGGTCACATTTTTGAGACAGGGTAAAAATGAGATTGGCACAAAATTATGAAGTGCTTTCTATTAAGAGAGATCTCTACCTTGTAATTCCCGAAGCTGGTAGAAAATCGTACTAATTTTTCTCTATTTTTACTTCTAAAATGTTTGTTTCTCTTGTAGCAGTGGTTCTGAAACCTTGCAGCACGTTAAAATCACCTGGGAGCTTTTAAAACTACCAAGGCGGGGGGCTACCTGCAACGCGGCCAGAGCGGGGGCGCTTTGTAAAATCTCCGCAGGTGATTCTGACGTTCCCTAACCGTTGTTAGCAGAGGTTGAGGAAGGCCGTTACCTAATTAAAGGTAGCAGTGGGCGTAGTGCCAGAGTTTCGTCCCGCGGGCGGGGGCTGTGGGCATCACCTGGGAAAATCCTTCCTGAGGCTCAGGACTCTCTGGCCACCAGGGGGCGCGCGTGCTCCACCAGGTCCCCGAGGTCTGTCGGTTCGCTTGACAGCCCTTCCCCCCCTCCTCCGGGTCTCCGCCGGGGGGCTGATTCGCAGCACTCGACCCATTGGGCCCATTGGGCCGCCCCTGATCGCCTGGTCCGGCTCCGGACTTCTCTGCGGAACCGGCTCCGTGCGAACCAAGGGACTGAAGTCTGGTCGCCGTATTAGGCATGGTTACGGAGAGTAACGATTGATATAAAAACATAGATTCGCTGCACAAGAAAAAGTCAAATAGATGCCCATCCAGGACTTAGAGAACTGGGAGGGACTGGGAATGAAAAGGGACGCAAAAAAGTCAGTTCCTTCGAGCCGGATTCGAACCAGCGACCTAAGGATGCCCGGGAGCTTCCACTACAGTCCTCCGCTCTACCAACTGAGCTATCGAAGGAAGCACGAGGGCCAGCTGCCCTCCGCGGATGCCAACTCTGCTCACAGCACCAGCGACCCGCCACCTCACGTGTCCGCGTCGTGGACAGGTCGCCGTGGACGAAGGAGAAAACGGGAACAGCCACTGATTTGCAAGAAGCAGTCGGGCACCGCTGAGAGAAGTCCCTGCTTCCTGCGGCTCTCCTCGCTCTCCGCTCTCTTTTCCATGTGTACGCATTTCTTGAGCTGCAACACTTGAAAATAAGTAGCAGATATCATGACTTTCCTCTTTAGACACTTCGGCGTACACACCCGTGTGTGAGGGCATTTTCTACATATGCCATCAGTATCACCTCTAAATAAAAAAAGGTTTCTAAACCATCAGAAATTCAGATTGAGTATGTCTGAGATGGAGCCCAGAAACCTGAAATTTTAGAAACTCCCCAGGTGATTCACATGTACAGTGGGTAGCCAAACTCAGGCGTTTCCATTTAATTGTCCTGAGTGAGGCCTGAGAGAGCATTAGAACAGCGCTAGTGAAGTCAGAGGGAAAGCGTGTGGTTAATTTGGCTTTTAGAATCTGTGTGTCTGCTTTCTCTTCTCGTTGTCGTGGGTGTTTGGGTGAAACACAAACCTGTAAAGGCACGAAAGCTTCAAAGGAATAATAAAGGAAGACATGAGCAGTGGGATTTTATAGAGGGGGGGAAATCTCAAAAAGTCTCCGTCGGTTTGACCAGGGGACTGATTTTCAAGTCACTAATAATAGCCAAATTCGCTCCAATCTGGAATAATATTGGCGAAGTACAGGGCTGAACTGACCTGCTCCACAACCAGCATGTATTTGAGCAAAAAGTGTGCATGGTGGGAATGAAGCGAACACACATCAGTGGCAGGACAGGGCAGTATCTTCTAGAAGGTAGAGAGTTCAGAGGAGTTGGGGTAGACATGCAGTTTGGAGTTTGAAAAATAGGCTTAAACTTTTGGATTTTATTTTGCAGGCAATTGCAACCTGTGGTGGTTTGGTTGGTTCTTTAATTGCCACAGGAAGGGGAAGAAAAGTTGGACACTGTGTCTATTGTGCTGCGTTGGTGTGAGTGACCACGCCCCGAAAAGGTGTAGGAGGCGGTGGTAATAGAAAATTTGTTATCCATGCTTCCATAATGACATGTGCTTGGATCAGAACGTGGAGTCTCCATTCTCAAGACTCCGTGGACACTGCTGCCTCTGAGCCTCTGCCCGTCAAACTGTTCCCTCTGGATCGTTTTGTCCACCGTCAGACTTTACCTTTTCCAACATCTCTGCACCTTCTTTCTGCATCCTAGACCTTTTCTGGTGTGGATGGTGCTTCAGGATCATCCGAAGAGCCTAACTATACAGAGTAAACGGCCTACTATAGACCAAATATGAACACAAGTAATAGGCCAGAAAAATACATTCCCTCCAGGGGGACGGGGAGTGAGGCCACATTCAGGAGTTAAGAGGGCACGGAATTGATTAGCAGAGCCAGGAGCAGTAGCCGCTCACGGAGATTCCGTAGTTCCACGCTTTAAGGGTGTTGGGCTCTAAAGTTTCTCGTTTGACAGCGAGGAGGGATGTCTTTTGGAGCTAATGGGTGTACATGAATCAAGTAGAAGAGCGTTAGAAGTAAATTAAAAAGACTCGCCCAACGTGGGGCTCGAACCCACGACCCTGAGATTAAGAGTCTCATGCTCTACCGACTGAGCTAGCCGGGCGCGTGTTTACAGCACGGCCAGTGTACTATGAGACAAAATCAAGCAGAAAAAAACATTAGAAGTAAATTAAAAACACCCGCCCAACGTGGGGCTCGAACCCACGACCCTGAGATTAAGAGTCTCATGCTCTACCGACTGAGCTAGCCGGGCACCTGTGGAAAACGGTCCCAATGTACTATGAAACTACTAAGATTCTATTTGGGATGACTTTGGATAGAAGATTCTAGATATTGAGATCACGTTTTTGTTTTATTGATAAAATCACATGAAATTCAAAGAATGTAAGCATTCTGTGAAATTATTAGCATGCGCTACACGCACTTTGACTACATCTTCCCACCTCCCCCCATTCTCACCAACCTGTATTGACAGACCACAAAATATCGTGAGAGAAACAAGCAACAAAAGTTGGGCTCGTCCGGGATTTGAACCCGGGACCTCTCGCACCCTAAGCGAGAATCATACCCCTAGACCAACGAGCCACACGCCTGCGGGCCTCTTCTGAATGTGTTAAATATATGGTGAGTTTCTGTTTGTTGTTTTTTTGTACTTCATGTATAAATGTGTGCAACTATAACTAATATTTTCTTTTTCTCTCCCTCCACCTTCCTCTCTCATATTTTTCCTACTTTGAAAAACCTGTTGCTCTCAGAACTTCCCCGGACTTTCCCTCCACCCAACCCTCTAAAGACTATATAAAGCCTTATTTCTCAGAGGTTGTTGACCCATCCTTTGAATAAACAACTGTGGCGTTTGTTAGAAACGCAGAAACCTGTGCCCTTTCTCTGGGGCGAGGTCCCATAGGCTGCATTTTGACAAGGCTCCTACGGCCCCTGCAGCTGTAAGCGCGGGGCTAACTTGGCCCATGTGCGCGTTCCCAAACCCACTCGGTCTCAGCATTTCCCACGTAAAATAGTGAAAACAGGTGAAAATTTACTCAGCAGGATACGAAGCTGTGAGGACGTGAATGAGTAGAGGAAATGGTCTGCACAAGGAACCAGGAGATACATAATTAGGGCGCTGAAAGTCTGGTGAAAAATGAGGCTGATTGGCAGGAGTCACACCAGGAAATGACAGAACAGAGGGACAGGTCGGTGACAGAGCCTGGAAAAGGGCTCAAGGTGGGATCCTCTGAAGATCCGCCCCGATGGAAACACTGCGCGTCGGGGACACCGAGTCCGGGCTGCTCACGTGGCCCCTCGTTCCAGTCGCTCAAGACTTATCTGTTTGGGAGCATTTCGAGGGAAGTGTTTGACCAGCAACCTGGTGACATTCTTGTTCCTTCTGATGAATTTAATAACTGCTAAGGTGCCCTGCAGCGTGTCTGCTGCCCCAGGGCAAGCGCTGCGAGAACTCCGCTGGCGCAGGCCCGCGCTCTGGGCTCCCTCTAAGGGCCCGCGGCGGTGGAGACGCTGCAGGCGGGCCTGGGTCTTTCCTTTTCTAGGAAACTACACCCGAGTGCGAAACGCCGCGAGCTTAACCACGGCCGCGGAAAAAATAAAAGTAAAAGTAAAAACAGAGCACCCTTGGCCCGTACGGGGATCGAACCCGCGACCTTGGCGTTATTAGCACCACGCTCTAACCAACTGAGCTAACCGGCCAGCCGATAAGCGCCACCTCGAGAGGAGGGTAGAAGAGATTTCTCCTCTTGACCTTGCTGTTTTTTGGGTTTTTTTCCCCCCTTCCAACAATGTGATGCGTTCCAGCAGCTGAACTCGCCCACACCGACCCGGGGCTCTCATTTTTCCAATGTTGGTCCTATTTTGTCGTACCCGACGCAGCAACCACGGGATAACAATACGCCTCCTTCCGTCTTGGTGTTCTCAGAATAAGATTATTTCTCTTCTAAAGGCCAGCCAGACACCATAAGGTGGCCGTTAATTTAATGAATCCTGGGCAATTCTCCTGGTTGTTCCTCTTCGGCCTCTCCATTGGGTATGTTTATCTCTTTCAATTTCGTTTCAGATAAAGATTTACCAAAAGACTTTTAAGCAATTTAGTTTCCCTCTCTACATACACAGTTTACACGCAGTGGCTAAAAGGACACTGTAAGAAATTAATGAAGAGGATGATACAGCATATTTGGACATTTTTAAAATGTAACTTCTCATAGTGTGTGAATAAAAGGGACTTGGAGATGCCGGGGATCGAACCCGGGGCCTCATACATGCGAAGCATGCGCTCTACCACTGAGCTACATCCCCTGCCCTGTGGATGGTCACTTTGTTCTTCTCCCCAACTTTTAAAATCTGATTCCCCCCCCCCCCCCCCCCGCAATCGTAAGATTTTCTGAATGTTAAAGCTAAATTCTCCTTCACTTATTCATAAAAACCTTGAAATGGTTGATGGGACATTTGTCATTATTCCAAGTGGAGGAAGCCTTGCAGCTTTCTGACCTTGTCAGCGCTTAACGCAGAGATACAGGGATAGAGCTAAGTGCCTGCTGACCAGGAAAAGGGGAGCGGGGCTCCCCCTAAAAGCTTACTTCTTTTTTTTTACTCTTTTCTCCAAACACAGTTGAGGCCCGGCACAAAATCAAATCGTTTCCCCTGTCCCTTTTTAGGTGTCCAAAGTGCCGCGGAAAAGGTGATTTAATTAACTCGTTAAAGAACAGCATTGGATCGGCTTCCTTTTGAAAGTACTCTGCGGAGGCCCAAGTGTAGAATATTTCAGCTATTTCTCCGGGAAGCCTAGGAACTGAAGGCCAGCATTCGACAGTTCTTGGCTGCACTGAATTCTACGCAGTCCAGTATGTATTAACAAGCATTTTCAGAATGACTAGCTCTGAACAGAAATCACTTAAAATTTCTAAAATGACTTTCGCCTTCGATTTTATAGTTCAATTAAGTATAGTTGATGTGAGCGCCTTCTTTGCGTGAGCCCGGATAGCTCAGTCGGTAGAGCATCAGACTTTTAATCTGAGGGTCCAGGGTTCAAGTCCCTGTTCGGGCGCTTTCGTTTTTCCTCTATTTCTGCAATTTTATTCAAAAAATAGTGACAGGAAGGAAGGAATTGTCAATTCATAGGTTGATTTCCCTAAAAAATAAGAGGGAATCCTGAGCACGGCATCGAAATAATAAACTAGGGTCTGTTCAGAAAATAAAAGGGCCTTTTAGTAAGGCGGCTGGAAACCACAGCACACAAAATATTTCATCTAGAGCATGAGAAAAAGTTTTATTAACAGTAGTTACCAGTTATCAAAGGTCAAACTGTTTTTGAAAAGCAACAAAAGCGCGGTGCATCAGCGTGCCCCCGTCTGGTCGCCTGCTTTGCTCAGCTCTGGGGATGCCCAGGTAAACGGCATGTTGCAGTGGGGCCGGCACTCAGAACTCATGGCCTAGCGGTTTCCAAACCGTTTGGCCAGCACCTGTTTGAAGTTTAGTTTACCTCTGCATCCAGAAACACACAGGTAACAGGAACAAAGGTTGCCTTCATTACCACTCACTCTTTGACATGCCCTACATTCTGCTATTTCAGATGCTGATTTTTCTAAATGCTGGGTGCTTCCCGCCATTAAGTTGATTTCAAGTCCTCCTGCTTGGGAAACACTGGGCTGTAGGGTAACCATGAAATGAGGTGTAACATGGTACCGGGGGATGGGTGCTGTGCTGAATAACCTGCCTGCTCCAACTCTTGCCCTAAATCCAAGTCCCCTGTCCTGGCGTGAGCCAAAGCCTCCAGTCACCTGACCGACATTTTTCCTGCCTTGCTTGATAGCCCTTGATTGAGACTTCACTTGGTAATTGATCAAAGCAGAAATTTCATCCTAATGGATCCAGAAGATAACAGAAAAATTAAATTTTTTTCTACAGCTTCCAAGGGGCAGCCTGGGAATCCAGCGCAATCCAGACCGGCCGGAGCGCGGGGTCACCGAGAAGATGGCCCTCCGAACGGCCTAGAGGGGACCCGGAAGTGCGTCTGCGCGGTGCGGCTTGTCCGCCGGAAGTTCCGGTAGGGCTTTCGTACGCCATTTTTGTGACCGGACGGGGGCGCCATTGGAGGGGTTTGGAGAGGCTCGGTGTCTGTATTACGGGGTCGCTGTGACCACAGTTGAGAACCGAACGTAGAGGCACGAGGACGAATACGGGGAAATGAGTGTCCCTCCGTCTTCTTTTCAACCCTCGCAGGACCAGTGCCTCCGTTTTCGAGAGTTGTAAGTTCGATTATTGAGAACTCTGGGTCACTCAAGCTGTTTCAAGTCAGACACCAAATTCCCAAAATGTTTGTAAACCAGCACGTTAGGTTATGACTTGACAGATAGAAACGTAAGTGCCTAATGGATCGGAAAGGTGGGCAAGGGCGTTTAAAGGTGAACTCACGTTTTCCTCATTTCCCCTTTCCCATTTGAGGAATGTTTCTGTCTAAAAAATTACCGTCCTTGTACAGAAACAGTCTTCCTTCTCGCTTTATGTTGCTGGAGACATACTAGCGCTCTGAATTCCACGACCACTTTCCCCCTGGAATTTACTGTCCTTTCGTTACTACCCTTCTTCACTGGGAATTACCACTGTTTAGCTTGCAGACTATTTTTATTACTTGCATTTGAAATGAAATGGGGGTAGTAATATTGAATATATAGTCATGGAAATAAAATTATGCATGTAAATCACTGAGCAGACACAGTTGTTGGCAAACAATAAACACTTAAATAGTGTAAAGAACCTAATATAACTTGGTTATGCATTTTATTTTGTTGATTCAACAACTTACTGAACATCTGTGCACCATGTTTTCACATCCTTCAAAGTGTTATTACTCTTACTAGAAGACTTTTCTGCACTCCTTGCTTGACCAACTTCTGTTTGTTTTCATTTTGCTGTTTAGGTGTCAAAATGCCCCATGAAGCCCTCCCTAAAACCCCTTCAAGTTCTGGCGTCCAGGTTAGGTCTCCTGCAGCATTATCACAACACTAAGCACACTGCTATGTGGTGATATCACTTGGCTTTGGACTGTGAGAACAGAGAATGCTTATCTTTAATCTTGATCTGTTTGGGAAAAAGGAAAGTAGAGGTTTGTTATTTATGGAATACAATGGGGTGGGCATGGTTTAGCAGAAGAAGGATGGTAATATGCCAGGATGAAGTAGACTTCCCAGCAATTCATTTGTGACAGCCATCTAACTGGTCTTCCTCCTGTAACTCTTCTCCCCTTACAGCCTATAGCCCATGCATCAGCCACACACACAGACCTTAGATTGTGTCATTTCTCTGTTCAAAACTCTAATGGCATCCTATCATGGAGAGAAATTACAGCCTGGAGAGTCATCATTGTCTGGCCCTTGGCCATCTCTGCAGTCACATCAACTATCGCTCTTTCCCTCACTCTAATTCAGCCACTTCTGCCTCCTACTTCCTCCTCACTTCTGCATTTGCTATTCCTTCTGCTGGAATGATTTCCCCTCATAGTCACATCTCATGTTCCCCTATTTCACTAAGTGCTCTGCTGAAATATCACTGAACCACCCTAAGTACCCACTTAGTTCCCTGTCACATAAATATGTGTATTTTCTACCTGCACCCCAACCCCCAGAAAATAAGCTTGGTGAAAGCAGAGACTGTTTTGTTCACTGTTGTACCCCTCCCCACTCCCTGGGCACATGGACAGTGTCTCATATTAGAAAAAGGAAAAATGGTTTAAGGTGGTGAACAAATTGTCTGTATGTAGAGAATCTATGGTTGTCTATGTAGAAAACCCAAAATATGTAAATGTAAGAATTGATGAGAGTTTAGCAAGGTTGCTGTATACAAAAATCAACTTTCAATGAAAGCAAAATGTAGTAACTAAAAATATACCATATAAAATAGAATAAAAAAGTATGTATAAAGTCCCTAGGAAATATTAACAAAAGAAGATATTCTTGGAGAAAATTATAAAACTTTATTGAAAAACATTGAAAGATCCTAAATAAATGGAGCTATACTACGTTCATAGATTGAAATACTAAACAATGTAATTTATAAATTCAATACAAATCCAATAAAATTCTAACACTTTTGTTTGATTTAGGACTTGTCAGTCATAGCCAAGACACTCCTGAGGAAGATAAATTTGGTGGAGGTGTTGGAGGTGGACGTTGGATTTGTCCTGAGGTATCAAGACTGCTTTTTAAAGTTGTAGTACTCAGCACTGCCACAGGTTAGACAAACTGACTGGTCAGTCAGAACAGAAACCACCATCAGACCCTACCCCCACCCCACACGGAAACGATTTATGAAAGAGCCAATGTTACAGATTAGTGGGGGACTGGATAAACTTTTCAAAAAATGGTGCTGGGACAACCACTTATACATATGGAAAAAATACTATATTGAACTTCTGTCTCATATGCTTCACAAAAATCAGTTCAGGAAAGGCTAAAGATAAATGGGAAAAGCAAAACTATACAACTTTCACAAGGCAGTAAAAAATATCTTTATGAGTTTGGGTAGGAAATGATCCCCTCCCCACCGCCAGTTTGTATTCAGCTTTTGCAGATACTTAAAAGAACACACACACTCAAATCAACAACAAAAAACCAGTTACTTCCAACAGAATATGGGTAACAAGCTATAAAATTTTACAACTTCCAAAATCCCTTCCTCAAAAAGTCAATCAAATCTTCGGTTGCTGCTTTGAACAGGAAAAGATTTCAGAAGGGATAGACATTTCATGAGGCATGTAAGAACTTTTCACAGGTCAACTTTGACATGAAGAAAAAAACCTAAAACCTGCAGGATTCTCAAAGGGATGATCCACAAACTACAAACAGAAATCTTGGTTCTTTTGAGCAACACCATCTCGATGTCATCATCAGAAAGCTTGAGTGCTGCTACCCAAAACAGTCGATTTTAGGGGTACCAAGGCCACATCCTGAGTTGTGGTTTCAGGAAGTCAGCTATATCTTGATGGCATCAGGAAAGAAGACATGACATTTGGTTTCCCACAATGAAAGTCTTCTGAGCCAAAGTGACTCAAGTGTAAATGGAACCAAGAATAATCTTCAAAAACAAGAACAGCAAATCCTATTTTTCTCCATTTCAATCTAGCCTCTAAACACTGTATTAGTGGTACTTGCCCTTTCCACAAAAGATGGCAACAAAGTGTCTTGTGTGCTAACAACATAACTTAAAAAAAACAACCTACGTTTTTATAAAATTTGATTTAAAAAATAGTATTTCAAACAGAGTCATTAGAAGTATAGACTATGAAAAGTCCACTTCACTTGGCATCCCCAGTGCCTTCTGCTTTCTGTGACTGGGCTGTGGTGGTGTCTCGAGTTTTTGCAGGGTTCCCATCCTTGCCAACATCTGCTTTCCCCTTTCTTCCTTTGGGCAGCTTCTCCCCCTTCTTTGCAGGGGCCTTTTTAGGCCTGGGCTCTGGTTTTGGAGGAGCAGGCTTGGCAGACAACCGTGCAGACCTCCTCTGTGGCTCATCCTTCACCTTCACCTTGTCACCTTTAGCATCTCCTTTTGCCTTTCTTTTGGGCATGGTGGCAGCGGTGCTTGACAGGAGGCTTTTCCAGTCCCGGGGGTTCTCCTGTTTTCCTCACGCTGCTCCTAGAAAGATTCATTTAACAAGGTACAAAAAGTGTAAACCATAAAGGGAAAGACTGACATTTAACTACATTAAAGTTCAAATTTGATTATACTAAAATTAATAATTTGTGTTTATCAAAAAGATAGCATAAAAATGTAAAACGATAAGTTACAACCTGATGCTCATGATGCATATAACTGACAGTGGACTAGAGCCAGACTATATGAAGAACTTCTGTAGGTCCAGGAGGAAAGGACAAACTGAAAACTTGAACCGGGCCGAGTACTGACAAGCACCTCTTAGAAGCCTGAATGGCGAATGAGCGCGTGAAAGTGTGTTTTCTCTTTCATCTTTAGTCTGTCTCCACTGTCCATGCACCAAATCCCACCTCATCCAGTACTCACTCCCGACGCAGCGAACACATGCAAGGCACATTTTAGCAGCGTCCTTTTGGTCCCTTGACTGTTACCGAACTGGGTTTCCGAAAGATAGTTCTGACTTGAGCACTGATCTCAACCCCACCCCGAAGTCAGAAGGCCCCCTCCTCTCTCTGCCTCTCACGGCGAGAGAGGGCCTTGGGGTTGGAGGAAAGGCCTGGAAGAAGGTGGTTAACACCAGGCTTAGGAAAGACAGAATAAGGTGTGTAATATAAGAGTAAAATAAAGGAGCACAGGCAAGGCGCAGTGAGCTGCGGGGGCGAGAGTTACAGGGTGTCAGTCACTCTCCCCCACCTTCCAAAGGGAACGTCAGTCGAGGCTGCAGCCTGAGTTTCCGTTTGGGGTTAAGGAAGGTGTGCGGAACCCAAGTGACTGCGCCCTGACCCTGTCTCCATCTGGGCCCGGGGCCAGGGACGCACCCGAGGGCGCCGCGCGGTCCAGGAATCGTTAGTTCTCCCGGAGCGGCGCCTGGACGTGTCTCCGAGAAGCTGGACGCGGACCCGGGGCCGGCCGCTCTGGTCGCCCGCGTTCCTCTCCCCGCTCGCAAACCCGAGGCTTCGGCTATGACCCCGGTGTCTGGGGGTGGACTCCAAGGTCCCGCAGTGCTGCTCCCCAGGGCTGCGCTTCTGCACTGTCCCTCATTAACTCAGTAACGTCGGACCGGACAGAGTCCGCTGTCTCGTCCGTCCATTGGACTCTCAGCTCCTTCTGTGCTGGGGCCGCTTTGCGTTCGCGGCGTTTACGAGACGGGGGAAGGGGACGGGGAGGTGGGGCAGGACCCGGTCTCACGTGCCTGAGCCCCGCGTCTACCAGTCACCGGGTGCACCCGGCGGCTGGGGCTCCCCCGGCTTCCCAGGGACGCGGCGCTGTCCTCGGACACGGGAAGGACGCGGGGTTGGAGGGGACGACGCGCGACCCCGCCTGGCCCTGGGGCCCCTCCTGAGTGGTGCGGCCGGGCTGCAGATAAGAAGATCTTAGAGTAACTGGAACTGAGGGCAGGCCCCGCTTACGGCCTCGCTAACGGGGCCCAGCTCAAGCGGCGAGGACGGAGGGGAGGGCGCCCCGCTGCCTGTTTAAACAGATAAGAAACCCGCTCGCTGGGAAGGAGGGCCCGGGCCCGGTCGCCACGAACGCGTCACCAACGTCCCCTTCAAGTCGGGCACCGAGGGAGCCCGAGCACCGCGATCCGGACGACTGGCTTCTGACCCTTGGAAACAGGGATGGAAACGACAGTGGTGGTAACGGGCCTAGGAAGGGACCCCCAGGCCGACAGGTGGAATAACGAGACCTGGTTCCCCAAAACGCGTTTGAAGATCCGGTGACTGTGGCCGCCGGCCGGGTGTCCGACGGGTCAGAGGCCAACCAGGCGGCAGGTCCTGCGGGAAACCCGCGCGGCGACGCCTCAGGCCGCGGCAGCTGGTCGGTCCCTTAACTTGGGGGGGGGGGGGCGCCTTTGACGGGAGCGCAGGCCAAGCGGAGGAAGCCTGGGCCCGTCGGCGTCCACTCGGAGGGTGTCCCGCTGGCGACACCTGGGAGCTGGGGGGGAGGGACCGCGCGCCGCTACCTCCCTGCCGGGGCTGCGGCGGTGCCACCGACCCCGCCGGCCTAGAGCGCGCGGAGCGCGGGCCAGGAGGCGCCGAGAGGCTCGGCACTCACCGAGCGGCAGGCCGTCCCCTCGCGGCCGGGAGGCCGGGATCCGCGGGCAGGAAGGCCGCGAGCGCGGGATGCGCTTCCGGGGCCCGGCTCCGCGCCCACGTCAGCACCGCGGCCCGGGGCGAGCAAAACGGGAAAAGGAAGCACGTGCTTACCAGGCCGTGAACGTGTAAAAATGAAGTAAAATAGGTTTTTAAGTCAGTCATTCCATAATGGAAAAACACTCCCACAAAAAGCTTGTTTCCGCCCGGTTTCGAACCGGGGACCTTTCGCGTGTGAGGCGAACGTGATAACCACTACACTACGGAAACGCCGCGGCAGCCAGCGGCGCGAGCCGCCTGTTCCCGCCGCGCCCCGCCCGCCTCCGCGCCGGCGCCTGGGAGCGCCTGTGCTGCGCCTGCGCGCGCCCCCTGCCCGGCTCCCGCGCTGGACGCCCGGATGGCGAGCGCGGAAGGGGCTCCAGCCCTCGCGCGGGGCTGCTCACGGCTCCTCAGCCCGAGCGTCTCACGCAGCCGCTGCCCTTCCCTAAGGTTCCTCCGCCCCGAGCCTTCCTCCGAGCGATCGGCGGGCGGGCGCGCCGCGCGTGGGGGCGCCGCCGCCTGCTCCGCGGGAAAACTCCTCCGCGGGCGCCGGAGGAAGAAATAAAATTGCGTCGTGCCCACCGAGCCAGCCAGGAGTCGAACCTGGAATCTTCTGATCCGTAGTCAGACGCGTTATCCATTGCGCCACTGGCCCGCGCGGGGACCGAGGCGGCGGCCCGTCTTCATCAAAACCCCGACGGCGCGGCTGTCCCCGGGGAGCCGGGGGCGCGCCCGGCTGACGGCCTGGTCTCCGCACGCCCGGTGGGCGGCCCTGGAGACCCGCGTCCCTCCTCCCGCGCACACCGGCCCCGGGCCCGTGAGCAAACGGGCTCTGCCGAAAGCAGCGAGCGGCAGTAACCTCAGGAGGCGACCTGAGCCCAAAGCCCGGTCGGGCCGGTCGCGGCGGGGAATCGCGCTCCACGTCTCTAATTCTTTAGTAAAACGTCCTGTCGCCTAAGCAGACCCTGCCCGCTGTCCTTGCTCGTCTAGGTCCGCACACCTTTGGAACGCGGGAAGTAATCCCTCGCGCGCCCGAGGAGTGACCACCCTCCGGGGAGCACCTGGCCTGTTACCTGTCCTGCACCTAGTTTTCTCCCATTTTCCCTCCCTTATTCCGAATGCACAAAAGCTACAAAATTGTCATTCCCCAGAGCGTTTGAGATCTTGCTCCCCTGTAATGTCTCTTTAATATATAAAAAGATAAATCCATAAGATTTCAAAGGGAAACCAATTATATTTAAATATATTCTTAAAATATTAAAAATGCATGGTATGATATATTTGTTCTCCTTTATTAATGCACAATAACAGCAGGAGGTCTATCAATACTGAAATTTCAAAGCAGTACTGAGCATAATTATTTTAACAAATGATATTTTAAGAAATTTGGAACAAATCAAATTTGTAAGAAAATATTTGTAATTTCCAATAGTGACAACGTCAAAACTGCTGAAATACAACTGTGACGTGTTGCCTATAGTCATAATGGAAGAAAACACAAAATGTCAGTTATTACTTGACAGAATATAATATTAAAATTCGAAGTTCACAGACTACCCCTTTTCCAGTTTCTCTGCCAAGCGTTTGGAAAAGGGCACCGCGGGCCACTCCCACGCTTCTTCACATTATTGTCGTGTCTGCGACACAGCAATCTGCCCCTGCTCCCATTTCCCGTGCGCGGAACAAAGCCAAGGTGGGGGGCCTTTCCAGGGGCCTTCACGGCCACACTGGGAACTGGGAAAATAAGAGTTCACACCCTGATTTTCGGAAGTGATTGCTCTGTCTCAGCTTTCTCCCGAGACTTGCCTCTGGCATGTTAACTCCTTTGACTTCCTAGAATTTCTGTACAAATTTTGACTGATGCCGAAGGGAAAAACCAAACCAGATACGGTGGGCTCTGCTGTCCTGAAGTCTGCCGCAGTCCGGTCAAGGACGTATCAGGTGTGACTTTTGTTTATAACTCTCTTGGCTCCGAGCAGGCTAGTAGAGATGACGGCTCATCTCACAATATTAAAGGAACAGGTACTTACTTCATGGCGTTTGAGTCGAACTGTGTGTTGAGTTCGTTGACTTCCAAATGCAAGGAACCTAGCAGAGCCACGCTGCCCCCAAGCGCGTGAGGAGCCAGGAGCCAGGGCCGAGCGTGAGCGAGGAGCCCTTCCGACGCGGCCCGGGCTGGAAATGCGCGGCTGGCGATTTCAGCATCACCGCCAAGCAAGACAGCCCAGCATCATTACAGGTTTCAGCGGGGAAGATACTTTCACAGCCACGGCGACAATTTGTAAACTGCTCAGTTTCACTAAAGCTGTTTGTTCAGATGATATCCCCACGGACAGATTTCCTCGACAGCACAGAATACGCTGGGAACAGTCACAAACGCTCACACCAGCCCCGCGACAAAGGAGACATGCTTGTGAACGCTCTCAGCTGGGTATCATCGAAACATCCTCTGGACAAGTCTTAGGGCGAGAAAGGGTCTCCCCTTCCGTAGCTTCGGGGAGAAGGGGTCGCCCTTTTCTCTCTTTCCAGACCCGGCTTGCCCTCGGAAGCCTCGCGATTGGGAGGTGCGGCCCTGGAACTGCACAGGTGGGCGTCGGGAGCTGGAGGCGGGGGGAGCCCAAACCTACCCGCGTGGGGTGGGCCATGGCTGGGATTTTAATCAAAAGCCGTGAAACAGGGATCAGGTAGCCGGCGCCCCGCGCGGGCCAGCGGTTGCTGCCGGGACTGTACGGTGTCCACGGGGCGCCCGCCCGGGGCGCGTCCTCGCGCGGCCCCCCCCCCCCCCCCCGGCTCCGCGCCCGCCCCGCGCCGAGGCGCTCCGTGTTCCCGTCATAACCGCGAGGTTTCTTGGTCTTTGGGGGCGAAGGGGAGGCTCATCTTTAGGGCCCGGGGAAGCATCGGGGCTGCTCCAGATTCTCGTAGGGAGAAAATAAATAAACAAATGCACCGAACAAAAGCAAAGATCCTTCTCTTTCCCCATCGGCTTGGACGCGAGCCGGCGGGCCGGCTCCGTGGCTTAGCTGGTTAAAGCGCCTGTCTAGTAAACAGGAGATCCTGGGTTCGAATCCCAGCGGGGCCTTTTTGTGTGTGGCTTTTTCCCTTTCAGCAAAGGGGATGGGTGATCACAGTGAAATCTTAAGGGTAAATCTTGCCAATGGGGCTGCACAGAAGTGTTTTACATGCGTCTGAGGATGGACTTTCTTGTTATTTACAAAAAATAAAAAATAAAAATAAGGAGATGAACTTGTTGTTCATTTGAAGAAAATTTCCATATTTTTGTTCCACGTGTTCTTTTTTCAGCCAGTACAGAAGGACCCAGGGACAGCCGAAGGCAATGTCACCAAATGTAAACTACAAGCTGCATGACCTCTGATCCTTCTGTCTTCTCTCCTGGGAAAACCCCAAAGGTGCGCCCTCTCCCAGTCTGCGGGGATGTTTAGAAAGGGATGCTTGACAGGTGTGTGCTGAGAAGGCTGCAGCAGCGCCATTCGTAGCAGCACTGAAAGCCGACCTTATAGGTACCACGTGTAAGGGGCCGGGGAGCCTCCTGCTTGTTCTGAGTTTATCTAGCTGTACACTCAAGATTGGTGGACTTTTCTGAATGGATGTTATATGCAATAAATAGTTTTTAAAAGAAAAAGAAAAAAAAAAAGATGACTAGCTTCTGCATCTACTAAAGCTGGCAAAGGGGGCAGGGGGTGCTTGATACCAGGCTTTCTCCACAGCAGCTTCTGCACACACACTGAGGGGTTTCTGAAATCATGGTATCACCAATTCAGCCTCAGGTGATGAAGACAGGCTTTGGCAAAGCATTTGGCAAGGTGACATTTCTTCTCTTTTAGAAGACTCAGAAATACCAGAATTTCCAATATAATTTCCCCCAGACACTGGCACCTGGTGCCAGCTGGAAAGGGCGCGTCCAGGTGCATCTGATAAGGTCTTCCTCAGGGTGCCTCATGCCCAGAGGCTAGAGCTGGGGAACGGAAGGACACAGATGTTTCCTAAGAATCTGTCACCTGCTCAGTACTGTGTGTGGTGACCGTTTCCCTTGAAGGGGAAAAGGGAAGGAGAGGGGAGTCGAGGAGCTGATTAAAATCTGTGACCGGTTTCCTTTCTGCTCTCAGGGAGGGGTTTCTGTGGGAGCCCCGTCTATTCTGGGTGAGGTTTCACACACACATTACAAATTAAACCAGAAAAGCAACTGCCCGAGGCTTCCAAGGGTTTTTTTGTGTTTTTTTTAAAGTTTGGACTCTGCTTTCCTTTGACTTTTGAAAATCACAATTTGAATACAAATGAATACTTTTAAAGCAGGGATAAATCAAGTTCTCCTCCCTGGGATATACAACGTGGGAGGGTGGCGGGCGGTGAACAGTGTGGGTGAGCAGTGCTTGGGGCGGAATGAGGAAAGGACACTGAGACTCACATCTCATCCCTTTGAGCAGCAGAGCTGTTTGAGTTGTGTTAGGTCAGAGCTTACGGGAAGGTGATTGTTCCTGGTCCTTCTCTGGGGCAACGTAGGGGAAAGCAGGCGACTGGCTGAACTATTAGGGCCTTCAACAGTGATTTCCAAAGACCACCCAAGTTTGTTTGTTTCCCAAATACAAGGCACTGCCATTAAAAATTTCCCAAACATTGCCTCCTCCTGGAAAAGTACTGTTAAAATTCCAGGATGTGGCTTCAGTCACCTGTACCAGGAATAACCTTTTAAGCAGTGAGAATGGAGTCACCACCCAAACAGGGGCTGAAGGTGGGCAGCCAGTGACACTGTGGCCTTTTGGTGAGTGTCTGGGCCCTCATGGGACAGCAGCCCCTGTGCAGCGTGCCCTGGTGAGCCCACTGCCCTCAGGCCTGGGATGAGTCTTTGGTAAATAGAACGCCATTGCTTGGTAAACAGCATTCCCATGGAGGCTTCTTTCCTCTGTTTTTGTTTTTTTGTTCCACTTGTTGCAATAAAGAATGGAAGGTGCAGGTGCTGCTTTCAACAATCAGACAGACTTATTTATTAGGTTAAGACCATGGGCAACATCTATGCTGAACACTGGAAAAGTACAATCCAAGTGGGAGATATGAGCGTGGATAAATTTGCAGTCTGTTGGCCAGACAAGCTACAGGTATAAGGAAAATGCAGATACAGACAAGAGGAATCAGGCTAGCTGTGCTGAGCAGAGACACCGCATTCAGGGGACCCGAGGAGAAGAGCGTGGTAGGAAGGCCACATGGGGAGAGTGCACAGGGCATGGTGTGGAATCAGGTGGCAGCTGGTGCTAGTTGGAGGTGTGTTTGAGGGGTTAAACAGGACGTTGGGGTGAAGGCTGAGGGGGCAGGAAGCTGAGACAGTGGTTGATGAAGTGGTGATATCACTGAGGGGTGATTCCTGGAAATTCCTCTGAAATGGAGAGAGTCTAGATCATAAGGAGGAGAGAAGTGGAAACTATGGAGCCCACAAAGTGGGGGGGGGGGATGACCCACAGCCAAGGGAGCAACAGGCCGGTGCAGAGAGGAACAGGGCCTGAGACACAGCTGTGCACACAACTTTGAATTCTACCTAAAATCCTCTGTTCTGTCCACCTTGCGTCTGACACCTGGCCCTCCTCATGGCATTTCTCCTCTACTCCCCCTTGCCAATTGCTCAGACCCCACAGCAATAGGGTCAGTTTCCTCTAACCTGTAGGATATTTGAGATACAGGCCCTAAGGATACAGGCCCTAAGGCTTAGGATATTTGACATACAGGCCCTAACACTCTAGGGGCAGCCCAGCTGTTCATCATTGGCCTGGATTAACCTCACTTTTCCTCCATCGCAATGTTCCCTCCAGGTTCCTTTATGGGGTTTCAGCCTCGGGTCTTCTGTTCCCAGAACCCTTTGGATTTCTGCTTGCCTATTCCTTTATATACCCCTAGTGTGGACACCAGGATGTTTCTGTCATAACCCCATGACCACCTAACTCCATCTTGATCCCTAAGCTGTCTTTTGAGTTTGTTTCAAGTCCTTCCCTTTAGGAGTGGGCCTCAAGGGATAGGAGAACAGAAGTAGTTGAAGAGTCACCTCCCTGGCCCCTGAATATTGGTACAGAAACAGATTAGAAAGATCCTACACCCCACACACTCTAGCAGCAGCAATGCAACCATCCAAGACTAATCGATCCCTACCCAACAGGAAGCAATGGGAGCTGGGCAAAGCTGGCAACTGAAGCCTCAGGGGGTGGTGGCAGACAGGGTTAGAGCAAAGGAGAACAGCTAAACTGGCATCGTTCTTAAGGTGCCCCTTGGTTAGACTGGGTAGAGATTAGTTTAGAATGAAGTGCGTCTGTGTCTCCAGAGGCAGCATCCTCCCTCATGGGGGACAGTGGGATCTCGTTGGAAGGGTCCTTGGCATCAGCAACTACTGTGACTCCCTGAAGCTCATCAGTGATCGGGCAGATGGTCAGGGGCTTTTTACCGCAGGACCACAAGCAGAAGAAGGGTCGTAGGGGGCCAGGGAAAGGGGTGTTGGAGAAAGTGTAGATGTGGGACCCATCAGTCATGTTGTAGAATGCAATGTGTCCTGATTCATAGTCCAGGAAAATCCCAACCCGGTGGGGGGGTCCTGCTAGGGTAAGAGGGGTCCGCAGGGGGGTGAGGGCCCAGTACCCATTTCCATACAGCTCCACAGCCCAGAACCCATTCTTGGGAGTCATGGGGTCAAATCCTTTCTTCATCACATCCTCCCTACACACCCCGATCACCCAGTCGGTCCTGTCTCCTACCTCCACCTCCCAGTAATGTCTCCCCGAGGTGAAGGCCTCCCGACCCAACACGCAAGGCCAGGAGTCAAATCTCTCAGGTTTCTCAGGCAGCTTCTGACGTGCATCTTCCAGACGGACAGATTTGTAACCCTCATACAGGTAGAGGTGGGGGTGGGCGGTGTCTGGATCCAGAGTCACATCAACTAGACAGGGAGAGGAAGTGGGTCTGAGCATGAGTGGATGTGAGAGGCTGCAAGACCTGTCCTTCCTTCTCCAATGAGATAGGAGCTGACAGGTCTCCTCCGAGGAGAGCTACTTGGTCTGCTCAGCTGTCTCTATTCCCCTCTTCCATCAACAGCCACAGGGTGACGTATGAGCTGACTGTCCCCAGTGCCTAATGCCCTGTGTTGGATGGGGCTTGTCTCCTAGCCATCTCCCAAGAGCCCTCTATGTGCCTCAAGGAAAAGTTGATGCCATTTGCCATCATCCTTCCCCTCTCTATCCTCATTGCTATAATGTGTTGGTGCTTTTATTTCCAAGTATTGTAGGACTTTGAATCCCTGGGGACGAAGCTTCAGAGCCCTTGAGAGGTTGAGTCACTGACCTGCATGCAGTGTAGCCTTTTTCCACTCTGCAATGAGACAGAAAGACAGTCAGTGACAGGTCTTATTTAGAGAGAGAGAGAGAGAGAGAATCTTGAGGGTGAAATAATAACAAGAAGACAGAACTTACTGAGCTCTTCCAGGAGTTTCTCTGGAAAACAAACAGAAATAACTAATGACCTTCTATAAAGGACATAATGGGAGCCACACAACTAGTGTGAGAAACACACAAAGGAGTAAGTGTTAAATCATGACTATTCAATTACCGAAACACGATCAATACTGAAGAACAAGGGTTGTTGTGTTTTCTAAGAAATAAGCAGGAAGTGCCTACTGGTCTGGGATCAGATCTTTCGTCATTACTGGGAACCCAGGTAGTCATGAGGAGAGAGCCTCGGGGGAGTAGGGAGCAAAGATCCGGTCTAACATCTGCCAGAACTGGCTCTGACTCTTCCTGCACCCAAACCTCTGTTCTTGTTCAGATCGAGTACCAGAGACTTCAAGAGCCTTATAATCCCCTCTGACTTTCACAATTCTAGAGTCAGAAATCTTCCAGTGGCAGTTCTCCTAAAGGACTTGGATCCAACCTCACTCGGAAGCACTCCTGACAAGTAGCCTGGGATTCTGTGGCTTACCTGTAGAGCTGAATTTATCCTTCCTCTGTCTGGACCTTTCCTTGTATAGTCTCCAGGTGAAAAATATGGACCCGATGGTGAGAATTCCTAGGACCACTAATATGACAGCCACAGCCACCATCCAGGGAGTCAGCCTTGGGAAGGAAGGAGCTAAAACAAAGTCCCCCCAAAAGGACATCTGTTGAGAAATTTTGAGCAAATCCGGCTCCTCTTCTGGTTCCAAAGGGACTTGGAGGAGGGGATGACCTGGACCTCTCCCATTCCTCCCATGGAGTCCAAGGCCACTCAGGTTTTTCAGAAAAAAATAAAAATAAAAATTGATCTTAGGTAGGAAAGAGCAGAAAAAGAGAGGAAGGAAGATGCACAAGAGTCATTTTGGGACAGAACCTGTGAAATAAAGGAAAAAATGGACTAATTCATGTTGTTATGGAAATTCCTCCTTAATGATCAATGGAGGATCTGAGCCAAGGGGATGAGGGAAGTAAGTCAGGAAGGGGAAGTATCACTTCTGTGTGACTCAGTGACCAAAGGAGAAGGAACAGTTCCTGCCAGGACCAGAGGTGGTGTGGGGGGAGCAATGGGAAGATTTGCTTTCCTGAGGACCCTGGATAGAGCCCTAGCCTGGGATGGGGAGGCGGAAGGGGATGGGGTGAGGGTGGGAACAGGAGAAGGTAATCTTCTTGTTTAGTCAAAGAGAGAGTCTCTGGATCAGGAAGGCCTGCGGGGACAAACCTTCTCTATCTATGGTGTATCTACTAAGATGGAAAATTTGGGATTTCTATTAGGTCTGGGTGCAGTTCATGCCTTCAGCGTCTTTATGCTTTAACTGAAGTTGGTGGGGGCTCCCTCAAGTCAGTGGGCAGGATTTTAGGTGGAGAAAGTAGACCATGAGGTCACGCAGTGCAGGTGTCCCAGGTGACCTGGCCCTGAAGCTGCCAGATAGAAACCCAGTTTTGGTTTCACTGACCTGGTATGAGAATTCCTACTTCCTTCTCCTGGCCAAGAAGGACGTTCTGGATACAGCAGGACACATTCTTCATAGAGGTGTCCCTGATGGTCACTGAAGCTACCACAGTGAACAGGCCTCTTTCATCAGGGTTCTTGAACTCTGACGTGGATGAAAGCTTCTCTCCCTTGGGTGTTCTCCACTGCACCTGGGGCTCTGGGTACCAGCCCACTGAGGTGCACTCCAGCCGGGCCTCTCCATTGTCTTGAACTTCCATATGGATGTGAGGATCAGAGCCCAGAGCTGTGGAGAGAGAAGCTGGTTTTACTCCTTCAGTGGACACCCTCCTGGGAGCCTTATAACCACAGGGTTATGTAGCTGGAGAACAAAAAGCACAAGGGGACAGGGAGTGAGGGGGACTCCTCTCCACAGTTCATTACATGAGGAAACTGAGGTATACATAAAAGGAATTTCATAACCTCATCAGAAAGGGATACCGTGCCGGGGTTCAGTGGTTGAAACGTGGGCAGGAGTTTGATGGGCAGACATGGGGCACTTGTCCAGTCAGCAGAAACGCCAAGACTAATGGCTAGTGATGAGTCGGTGGTCTAGGCTGGGAGCTCCAGAGGTGAGAGGGAGCTCTGTGGGTGGAAGTGTTATGAGAAGGCTTTGGGGAGGAGAAAAAGAAAGTCAGGTATTTGAAGATAAGTAGAGGAGTATCCTTGAGGAGAGTGTCCTGGCTGGAGGTCCTTTGCACTGTGATCATAGCTGACAATTTAAGTTTCCTTTACCTGTGATATTGATTCAGAAATTTTCTTGAATTTTTTCAACCTCATTTCCCTCAAACAAATATGTCCTAACATAAATCAATATCTGCTTTCCTGGTCTCTTCAGCTTAATTATTTTCTTACACTTCCCCAGAAAAACACTCAGCTACACAGAAGAGTCCAAACACATGTCCACAACTATGGGTCTAAATCCATATGCCAGGTTTTCGTGTATAGGTGAGAATGTGTGTTCTCATGAAAAGGACTGCCACTCTCAGCAGATTCTCAAAGGTGTCTGTCACTCATAAAAGGTGACAATGACAGTTTTGTGCTATCAAAACATGTAATACACATTTAAGATAATTCCCTAAAAAGGAAATGTGATTTACACATGATGTTGCCACAGGGCACAGCCTGTTACGAGGCAGGGATCCAGATATCACTCAAATTTTTCAAACTTTACCTTCATTTGAATATATACATGAAGGGCAATATATTTGTATATCATATTTTAGAGCAGCCTGGGGTACAGTAATAGTATCTTACCAGTATAGAAGGCTTCTGGAGTTGACGGTTTCTGATATATTGTCCAATTTTATTTCATTCTTGCAAAACCTTGTCGGGTAGATGCTCCCCGGTTTTTATAGTAGGAAACGTGGCTCGAGAAGAGCTTTGCTTGAGGCCCAGTAAGTGGGAAAGTCAGACCTCTGCACATTTTCCACCCGAAGGCTCCCCACGTTCGTTATTGTTTCACCCCAAATGTTGGCTTGGAGCGAAACAGGAAACAAAAGCAAAACCTTTTCTAGGTGGGTCAACAAGGGACCCTGCTTTGTGATCTCAGGAAATCAGAGGATACTATTTGGGGTATCAACCCCTAAAACAGCCTCAAAGTGCGCGCGGGGACGCTGCCCGGAGCCCCTGGTGATGGTGAAACATAAACTCACGTGTGTTCACTTCTGGGGCCGGATCAGGTACATGGGGCGGGGGGGGGAGGGAGAGCTAATAGTGTTACAGAGTAAAAGGGGGAAATGCTTATCCTTAAATCCACAGGGAAAGGCAGGAGATGCGTGAAATGAATTTCTACAAGAAAGGCAGTTCGCTGCGCTCTCGCCCCCAGCCCCAGCCCCAGCCCCAGCCCCGCGCCACCGCCGTCCCACCCGAAAGGGGCTGGGCAGGGGAGTGTCCGCAAAGCCGCAGCCCCTAGGAAGTCGCGCCGCGGGGGCCCCGCGGAGGCGCTGCGCTCACCCGCCACCTGCAGGCGCGCGCGGGCCTCTCCGCGGCGCTCGCCCAGCCGCAGCGCGCAGCGGTACTCCCCGGCGTCCGACGCCTGCACCCCGCGGATCCTCAGCGCCGCGCGGCCCCGGGCCAGGCCGTCCTGCGCCAGCGCCGCGCGGCCCCGGTACCGCGCCATCTGCTCGGCGTCCTGCGCGCGCCCGTCCCGGATCACGAGCACCGCGGGGGCCTCCCGCTCGCGCAGCCAGCGCAGCTCCAGGCGCGCGGCGCTCACGTTGGGCGGCAGGTGGCAGGGCAGCTCCGCGTCTTCACCCACCGCCGCGAGGATGGGCTCCGGGGGCCCGACCACGTCCAAGCCGGCTGCCAGAAACCAGGGCGTCAGACGGGGCGCGCCGCGGGCCGAGGGCTGGCCCGGCCCGGGCCCCCCGCCGAGCGCAGCGGCCTCGCCACCGTCCCTCTCCTACCCGGGACGCCCGACAGGGTCCATGGGGGGCCCCGTGGCAGCCTCCGGGGGAACCAAGTGCTGAGAAGTCTCAGCCGTGCAGGCCAGAGGCGAGGGGAGACGCACCTGAGTCCAGCCGGGGCAGCTGCAGAAGCAGGAGCGCGAGGAGGCTCCCGCGGAGGCGGGGCGCGGCTGCCATCTGCCCGCCGGAGGCGCGGGGCCGGGGCCTGCGAGACAGCGGGCGGGTCCTTCCCTGGGGCCGCGCACCCCGCGCGGACCTCCAGTCCAGCTGCCCTCCCACCACGTCAGTTAGGTCGGGTCAAGCGCATATAAAGCAACAAAACGGGCCCCCAAACCCTGAGGAGGCCTAGGAGAGGGGACCTGCGAGACAGAGTGCCCACGAATGGGGTGCGTATAAAGGAACAAACCTTGGAACCGCTGTTCTCAAAAAAAAACACACCCTCTTCTTTCGAATATAGTGATTTGGTATCTGCTTTTGGCCATGATGATAAAGTGGTGGAGGCCCCCCGACGGGACAGGAGCTGCGGACAGCCAAGGGCTCCAAGTGCAGAGGGCCTGGGACTTGGGGGCAAGGGGCCGGAGGGAGAGGAATCGCAGACACTGACCTGGCTCCTGGAGGAAAAGGCACCGAGCAGCCACTGCTCCCGAGTGAGGAGGCTGGCAGGGGCCCGGGGCAAAGTTAAAGGCCGCGGGAGCAGGAAGGGGGAAGTGCTCTCCCAAGGCCTGCCCCCCGCCCTGGTGTATTTACTCTGGAAAAGTAGAGGGTCTGTGGATGTGCGGCCTGCTGCTCAGAGGACAGGGTCTGCGCTGATGACTGGGCTAAATAAATGGGATAGAGTGAAAAAGGAAGGGGGCCGAGAAAAGGCCAGGAAGGGACAGGAGGCCTCCGTTCTCTTATCTCTAAAATGGGAATATTGTTAACAATAACCTTATTCAGAGAGGTGTTGGGAGAATTAAACGGGATTAAGCATGTAAAGCACAGAGCATACAGTAGGGATCAGAAGACGGTAAATTGTATTTTTAATTTTTTAATTTTTATGGGTTGAGAATTAAAGGTAGGCTGTGAGTACGTATGTGTGACCCAGTTTTCAGGGCCCCAACATTGCCTCCCTGGGAGCAATTCATGAGGCCTGCAATTCCTTATTTGAGGATAAACTTCTTATTGTTATGGAAAAAATAAAAAATATAGGAAAAAATATTTTTAAAAAGTAGAAGTCTCCCATAATGTTTCCAACTAATGATAACCTCTACTCACGTTTTAGCTTATTTCCTCCGAGTTTTTAATTTTATGCTCATGTACAGAAAAACACACACACACACGCACACACAAAACCAGAACTGATAAGGATTTTGCATAGTTTGAGGCATGGTTAACAGTTATGTGATATCATATTGTAGGTTTTTATAGTTCACAAGATTGTGGGACAGCTGGGTTTTGTTTTTTTCCTATTATAAATAGTGCACCTTACACATAGTCTTTGTCCGCATCTTTGATAACTTTCTGATAAATTCCCAGAAATACAGTCATCGGGTCAAAGGGAATGAGCATGTGACAAAAGTTTCTTCCTGAAACACTGAACCTATCTCACTATCAACAGGAATGTCCTTCTCACCTAACCCCTGCCCACACTGCTGAACTGGATCAAGTTGCTATCTTGCTAGGCATTTATATGATAGTGAGAGTGGTCACTTTTCATATTATCCACTGAATATGTTCTGGAAGTGAGCTCTTCAGACCAACTGCCCATTTGTTTCCTAGACAGATGCTAGTGCTGTTTCTTATCAATTTGTATAAAGTAAAGACGTCAGTTCTATAATATATTTGTGGCAAAAATTCTTCATTACCACAATTTGTTGTCAGACTTTTAACTGGGTCTATGATTAAGACCAAACAAAAGACTGACCCACCAGACTGCTAGGAGAATGGCTTCCCAAATGCAAATCTGATCATGTCACTTTTTGCTTAAAAATCCCTAAATGTCTCCTTACTGATCCCAGCACCAAGTGCAGGCACTTAATATGGTCAAGAAAATGCTGTAGGATCTACTGTTCTGCTTCCTTCCTCTCCTCCATTTTCTCCAAGGGCCTACCTACCCAATGGACGAATTTTGGTGGAGATGTGGTTGTCTCAACCCACAACACCCTCTCAAGCCTTAAGATGGCAGTGTTGGCTCCCCCTCTTCCCAGATGCTGGCTTTCCATGAATTGTGGGGATGCCCTGGAGAGGGCTCTGGCTCAAGGGCTTGGGTTTGTATTTTTTGTACATGGCCAAACCAAGCTAAGACAATGGACTGGGTGAAGGCATCATGTATAGCACTGTATTCTGCGGCTTGCTACTGAGCTCTATGGTCCACTGCTCTTTCCTGGGCTGCACACTGTTGATGTGGTAACACTGACATCATTCCCCTACTTTCCAAGCCTGTGTTGAATTTATGGGCACTGTACACCACAGGCCCTGTATCCTTGAAGGGCGGGCAGTGAAGTGAGCAGGCCTGGAGAAGGTGGTGACAGGATTCTGTGCAGAAGGACCAGTAGGGGTGGTGGAGGTGCAGTGTGCCCTGGGGTCAGGGTGAGTGGAGACATTCTGAGTCATATTCCCGGAAGTACTGTTGAAATTGAGAGTTCCTAGAATAAACAAAAGGGCAAATGGGGCACTTAGGGAAGCCAATGAAGTGAGGTTGGATTGAACAAGAGAGGAGCAGAAGAAAGCAGGGAGGGACCAGGGAGTCTGAAGCAGTCTCTTTCCCCCAGAATCTACCCCACTGCAGCCTCTCCCTGTCACCTGGTGGGCAGAGCCCTCCAAGCAGGGCTACATTCACCCTCTGGAGGACAGGCTCTAGGAAACACCAGAATAAAGAGTTTAGGAATTTCAGGAGCAGGCCATGAGTTCATTCACCTTGTTTTCTCTTGTCATAGCTGTCACTCTTGTTCCTTGATCAGGCCTGGTCCTAGTTAGAGTTCCACCAAAAACAGACCCTGAGACAGATATGCGAGCAAGTAATTTATTTGGGACGTGGTCTCAGAAAACACTGTGGGGAAATGAGGAAATGAGACAGGGAGGAGCCAATAGTGTGATGGACCCTGGGTACAGTGTGGGCACCTGGGCTCAATCTGGCTGGGGACTAGTTGAGAGATTGTGTGGAACTGGAAGACACCCAACTCAGAATTGTCTCAGAAGGAAGAACACAGAAGGATTTATCCACCACCCAGCTCCTCATTGGCTGAGGATTTTCTAGGATGAACTCCTACAGGTGAGTGTGAGTGTGTGTGTGTGTGTGTGAGAGAGAGAGAGAGAGAGAGAGAGAGAGAGAGAGAGAGGAGAGGGGGAGAGGAGGGGAGAGGAGGGGAGATTGAGAGGCACTGAATGTGAGATTCAGAAGGCATCTCTTTTTCCAGGTCCCAGGGCCAAGTCCCCTCCTCACGGGTCACTCAGTAGAATACAAAGAAGCTGCTTAAGCATGAAAAACGCACAACTGGGAACAGCCAGTGGAGATTACCTGGCCTTTTAATTATTATTTTTTTGTCTCATTTCAGAGGCAATATAAGTTTTTATAAATTTTTTTTATGGTCTTCCGATTCCCTGAGTGTTGTGGCATCCCTGCTCACTCCCAGGACAGAGGCCTGTATGAGTACAGGTGTGTGTGTGTGGTTGGGTTTGGGATGGGCAGGTGTTGAGGGGGACATAAGCACCCTCTTCCCAAAGCCAAGGACTGTCCTGCAAGTTGCTGAGCTGTAAGGGGCAGGGGAGAGATGGGAGGACACAGGGAAGGGCTGGGGTTAGAGAATGGAGCCAGCAGCTGTGATGGAGACTCTGGGACTCATTCAGAAACTTTTGAGCGAGAGATCTGAGGATACTGAGTGAGAGTCCAAAGCCTTTCCTTTCCCTCGGGAGGTGGCACTCCAGTGCCCTCAGGACCATGGCAGTGAAGACAGGCTTCCTGACTGCCACTGGATGGTCTGGTTGGGCCCAGCACCCCTATACCCACACAATGCTCCCTTCCTGTGACCTGCAGATCCCAATCAGGCCATTGCATACATTTCTTCTAGAAGAATCTTCCCAAGGCACAATTCTTAACATGGCTCTACAGTGTGATAAAAATCCCACTGAAGTTCATCTAGCTCCCTTCTTCCCAAATTTATGTTTGTCTTTTAAGTATGAATTTAAAGGGCTGATTGGGCTCAGTGATCGCAGGTCACATGTTGGATAGGAGGTTGGCCTCTAGTCCCTTCTCAGCCCTGTGTGACGTGGTCCCTGTGAATTCATCCCTGGACAAAGTCATCCTGCACAGCCAGGCAGTGAAGCACTGGACCATGGCTCTCACAGTGGACCCTTGAGGGAACCAAGTGGGGTGTGGCCTTCATAGTCACCTACAGTGACCTTTACCCTTGGTGCCCTGAGAAGGGAACCTCAGGACTGCACAGGACCCTGCCCAGCAGGAACAATGGCTGCTAGGAACAGACTAGAGGTAGAGGGAGGGGGCAGGGGCAGAACATCTTCCAGCAGCACTACTTTCAGTATGAATGATATATGTCACTTAACTTGGCTCTGTCTCAGTTTCCACATTTTCACTGAGGCACCTCACAGGGGTATTGTGAGGATTAGTGAGTGAAATCAGAGAAGCATTCAGCACAGCACCCAGTACATTTTAACTTATCTATAAATGTTAGCTATGGTTGTGCTTTGAGTGTTGAAGTCCCTTTGTGGTCACCAGAGAATGTCACTGGACAGAGGACCCCACCCTGAGTGGATCTGCCAAGGGCCAGCTGGTAGTGTGTGGGTTCTTGACTTCATGCAGCTTTATGCTGATACCAAAATGAAATTTATTCTCTTGACTTCTTCTGTCCTTGGGTGTGGTTGGCAAATGGCACGAATTTGATTTCTGCTGTCTCCCTGACTAGGGTGATTTAAGCTATTGAACCGCTGGTTGGGGAGGAGAAGTGCAAAGTATTTCCTCTTAAGTGTCCCTGGTTTAGGGAAGACAGGATTTACTACATGGCTGCAAACTGCTGTTTAAGTGTCTGTCTCAGTTTCCCTCTTCTGCTTGTCCTGGCTTACTAGCTTGTCTTAGTTCCAAGCCAGCTGAGTCACCTTAGGAAAGTTAATTCACCTTCTGCACGCTCCACTCCTTATCTGTCATGTGGGAAAAATTGAATGAATCTCAGTGAAGTGCTTCACTCAGTGTTTTGTTTTGTTTTGGACATTCTCCAATCATTTTATTATCTTGTTTCATGGTGCCATATTACTATGCCTTTCACACCGTTTACCAGTCCCACTTCCATAATTCAAATGCCAAGAAATTACTACACATTCCCTTATACAGTCAAAAATAGACTTACTGGAATGTTTTTAGTCACAGCTGAAGGCAGCAGTGTTCATAGCACTTAGCTGTCGTTACACCCATAAAGGTGGAAACTGCAAAGCAACTGTAATGAGAGAAGCGCTTTGCGAACATGGGCGGCCTGGCTACACAGGCTTCCTGACCCCCACCTGAGTGCAAGAGCACAGGTCCTCAGGCCATGAAAGAAACGGTAGGAAATCTCCTATCAGTGTTGAACTACAGACACAGACAGTGAACTGGCAAGCATCTCGTTTCAGATTAGATCCTTGGAATGTGGCAAAACAGAGGCTGGCTGTCCTGGCCTTGAACATAATTATTAAAAGCACATTTTGCTAGAGAGGAAAACGATACTGGACATTCTCAATGCTCCAGTTTGAAGTGATACTTGCCTCTTAGTTTCCTGAAAAAGCAGCTTTGAAAGTTATATACATGGGTTTCATTTAAATTATACAGCAGCCTGGCTGGGCTTGGCTCAGCAGTTGAGCATCCACCCAGGATTCTAGGCGATCACGGTTCGATTCCCACTCAGGGCACGTGCCCTGGTTGCGAGCTTTGATCAATGACTCTCCCATCATTGATGTTTCTATCTCTCGCTCTCTCCTTCTCCCTTCCTCTCTCTGGAATCAATAAAGATATGTAAAAATAAAAATTTGTATCTTTAAAAAAATAAAAATAAATTATACAGCAATCTTTTATTATTATTATTGTCCCAGGCTTCGTTTAATGAAGATCTCCGTCATCAAATCAAGTGCGGTATTTCACAACTGTAAGAATGAAGATCACCAATAAAAGGATGACTGCAGCCAGCGCCATGATGGCTCTTAGTTTGCATCCACACCACCACAACTGCCCCCGAAGCTGTTTGGATCTGTTGCTAAAAGTGGTTCTGTCATCTGATAAGCTTTCTGATTTGTCCTGAAGTTCATCTCGTCTCTCCCCTCTTTCAATTACCTTTGTGATATTTTCTTGCATGACATCAATAACTTCATCCACCTGGTTCTGAACATGCTTAATTTTATCATTTCTCAGAACAACTCTTGGTCCAGACGGTCCCCTTAGAAAAAAGTCCTCTTCTTCACCTGAATCATCTTCCAAAAGATTTCTCCTTTCACTTTTCACAGAACCAGTGACATCGTCATCATTTAGGTGGCGCTTGAACTTGGGAGGCATGTTTTTCTCACCCTACAGCACTCTTTTACTTCCCCGCAGAGTAAGAACGCAGCACCTGAGTCCCCGAGGAGGCCTCGTGTGGCGGGAAGCAAGCAGCCAGTGGAGCAAGAAGGCAGGGAGCTGAGGCAGTGGGCGTCCAGGTGGCGTGGCCACGCGGCCACAGCTGCCCCCAGGCTCATCCACTCAGTGTTTTTAGAAAGTGCTTTATCACTGTGACACTTTGCTCTTAAGGAGGCCCTGGGCTCCAGGCTGGGCAGCGAGAAGCAGAGACGTTACTTCAACTTGAGGGTCCTCATTCCCATCAGCTGAGCCTGAGGCCATGGTGGTCTCCAGGGAAGGGTCAGGCACTGGGACAGTCACAAGGGCATTCCCTACTTCTCTTTGGGCTGGGCAAATGGTCAAGGCAGTGGGATCCCAGTGCAAAATCCTGAAAACAGGCCACAGAGGCCCAGAGAAGGAGGTGTTTGGGAAGGTGTAGATATGTGATCCATCGATGGCATTGTAGAATGACACCTCCCCCTTCTCATAGTCCAGGAAAACCCCAACTCTTTGAGGAGGAGGGTCACCAAATGACAGTGGGGTCCGGGGCTCCGTGAGAGCCTGGCAGTCATTCACCTTATACATCCCCGCTATCCAGAATCCACTCTCGGGGTTTATTCTAACTAAACATTTTCTCTCCACATTCTCTCTACACACCCCAACATACCACTGTGTTCTCCCTACCACGTCCATCTCCCAGAAATGTCTGCCGGTCGTGAAGCTCTCACAGCCCAGCACACAGAAATTCCCAGAAAACCTTCTGGGGTTGTCTGGCAGGCTCTGCTTTGTGTCTGTCCACTGCAGGCTCCTGTGGTCCTCAGAAACAAGGAGATTGGGGTGCGCAGTGTCTGGGTCCAGAATAACATCCGCTGAAGAGGGTTCAGAGATGGAGTGGGATCAGCCATGGTTCCGGGTCCTCAGAGCCTCAGCCTTCAAGGCTGAGCCCAGAGCGTGAGGTCCCCAGCCTGCCCTGATGTGACCCTCAGCAATGCCAAGAGAAACAGCAGGCGCCTTTTGTCTGTGAGGAAGGGGAGGCAGAGGAGGGTGGGGGTCTGCATAACCTGCCTCTTCAGCTGGTGCCTTCCTTCTACCTTTTTCCTGTTTCCCTCCCCAAATGTCCATGCCCACCTGTGCTGTATAGTCACATAGATTCAAATTCCAGCCCTCGCTCTACCCTCCTGAGCTGGATGACTTCCTTCTCTGCACAGTCTCTTTTCCTATAGACCCAACCTATGTAGGATCTCCACTCTCAATTTGATATCTGTAAAATAGGAGTAAAAGTACTGATCTCTAGAATACAATAAGACAAAATGTGCTATATTTAGTCCAAGGCTGGTCATGGAGGAAGTGCCTGGTGTGATAATAGAGACCATGTCTCTGCTTTGCTTGGGGACATGCTGGGGGCTCTACATGCTCTGGGATCCACTCCCCAGCTGTCCGCACCCTCTGGCCCCAGGAAGGAGTCCTCCTTGGACAGCATCACTGGGCTCCCTTGCCTCTGGTTACCTGTTGGGTTTGGCCAGGGCAGGTACTAGCTGAAGACTGGGAGCAGAAAGGAAAGAGAGGCACAGCACTGCCATCCCACCTCCTCCTATGGAGATGCTCTAACAAAGCAGGACTCCTCTCAGGCAGCTTCTCCCTGAGCCCAGCCTGTTCCTAAATCCAGTGAAGCTTTCTAGTCCCTCTGCCTTGGGCCTAAGGGTGGGGACAACTCCCACTGTTGTGAGCCCTGGGACAGCATTCATCCTTGGTTTCCCTCAAGGCCACTCCCCACCCTGCACCCCAAGTAGTTCCTTCTGTAAACCCTCTTTAATCACAGTGTAGATTCCCTGTGAACAAAACCAACTCCATGTCCGTGTCATGAATTTCTTTCCCCTCTTCATGCTGTGACCTGTGGCCCACCTCACTGTCCTTAGCAAGCACAGCAAAGCCTTTGGGTCATGTTTGTCTGTGTTCCTTAAATGCAGCCACAAACATTTTTGTTAGTAACAGCTAGAATGGCATCACAACCAAGGTCAATACTGTGGACAAAACGGGGTCACATACTGAAACTGATATGCTCTCAGGAGGCCGGCACGGTGGCCTTACAAACTCAGAGAACTGCAGCAATCACATAGGATGTTCTTAGATTAAAACTTTTTAACTAAAGGCGGCTTATGGTGGGTCCTCATGTCCTAGACTGGAATCTTCCCTGACAAAAGTCACTCTTGACCTTAACTGAGCTGTGTATTGTCTTTTTGCATCTATGATAACACACCTTTGGAACATCAAGGTAACTTCCCGTTTTCAGGACCCCTCTAGAGCACAGACCATGAATCCCCTCACTGTTGCCCTGTTAGCGGTGGACTGTTAACTACTCTGCACCCACCATGCAAAAGACGTATGTGTCTATCATTTCACTTTTTATTATCCAGTCCCAGAGGTTCCCCACCCAGCTTTGCTCTCTCCTGCCTCCCTAACCTATCACCAGTGGACTTCATGTAACCCACTGACACCTCCTATTTTTTATTGTAATGTATAAAATAAGGGGGAAAACTACCACTTTCTGAAGCATATTTTAAAATCCGTTTAGATTTTGCTTCCTGGCAATTGTCAGTTTCACTCAAACAAAGTCATAACAATTCTCTAGAGGTTTGAACATGTCTTATGTTGACACTAGACTGGTGATAAAATCAGTTGTAAAGAATCGTCCACCACAGGAAGCCCAGCAGGTATGGGCTGGAGCTGCCATATTCTTTGTCCCTTTGTCCTGTCAATCACATGTACCCAAGTTATAGTATATAAAAAATGCTGTAACGGGTCTGATAGCTGTGATTAATCTGTGTAGATTGTCCAGGCGAATGTCCACTCTGACCTGACGCCCCAGTGAGCAAATCACCCTATAGAACTGTCTGTTATGTTCTAAGGAGTTGCCAGCATCGCTTTTATATCTTAAGATACCTTCCCCTCACCAGGGTCATCACATCAAAGACCCATTTTGAACTTTCCTGATGGTGTTTTGAACAACAGTCATTCATTACCTCACCTAGTCTTCACCTCAACCCTGACATAGTGGGAATGACCGCCATCATCTGATGAGGAGACTAAAGCTCAGAATCCTTGCAGAACTTGAGGACACAACTTGAGGCACACAGGGCAGGAGGGGGCAGAGCTTGGTCAGGTCACATCCTCACTCTCCTGCCCCTTCCTCCAGCTCCAGCCCTCAGCCTCCTCCTTCCCTCACACACCTGGGGTGCCCAGGACAGCAGCTGGCCCTGGTTCTCTGGGGTCTCGGCAGCAGATGGGCCCACCTTGGAGACCAGGACCTCAAGTCACCCACCCAGAACTCTCCCAGTGAAGAGTTAGAGAAGAAAAGGGAGCAGGGCCCTGGGCGGTTGTCCCAGAGACCACACAGTGGTTCACTCACCAGGTTGGTAGGTGGTCTTCAACCCTGAAAGGAAGGAGACACAGACAAGGAAAGGCCATTAGTTCTGTCTTCCCCCCACCCACTCTCCTCACTGAGCCTCTTCTGCTTTCCTCCCTCTTTTCCAACATCCAGTTTCCTTCAAATAACGCTTGTGGATCAGGCATAAAACCTCTCTGAGTGTTGGGCTTCCCTCCATCACCCTGGGGCTGTGGGCGCCATGGCCAGGCTTTGCCCAGGAGTGGGTGTGTCAGCAGGGTGAGGGGACACTGCATGTGGAAGGTCCTCTCTGGGTGTCCAGAAAGGAGGGGGTGGGACTCCACAGAAAATGAGCCTCTGAGCTGGATCTGATTATCACACACCAGCACAGAGAGGGGTAAATGCTTCCTACACAGGAAACCAGAGAGGTTGAGTCACTCACCAGCATAGGCCTGAGAAGTCTTATGGTCAAGAGAAGACAGGCAGGAAGTCACCTGAACTGTCATTTTTGAGTCAGTTTCTGTCTCTTCCTTTGCTGGCATCTACTGTTCTGTCTTGACCACCCCACCCTTCCTGCCTCTCCCTCTGCCTGTTCCATTCTCTGCTCCCCCCTCCTCTTTGAAATCAACTGCATCCAATGATCCCACAGGCACCGTGTAGGAGCTTTCCCAGCTGTCACCCCAGATCTGTTTTGTACGAATCTATATGCAGTCACCCCTGATCCGTGGCCTTTGTTTCTGAAGTTTCAGTTACCTTCCCTCAAAACCTGTCAAAAAGTAATAAATGGAAAATTCCAGAAATAAACAATTTATAAGCTTTAAATTGTACATCATTGTGAGCAGGGTGATGAAATCTGGTTCCATCCATCTCCAACCTGCCAACGCGTGACCCATCCCCTTATGCAGCAGGTCCACCCTGTGTACCTCCCCCCGTTAGCCACTTAGGAGCCTCCTGAGATCAGGTCAGCTGTCCAGTGTCACAGTGCTTGTGTTCACGTCACCCTTATTTGACTGAGTAAGGGCTCCAAGGCCCAGAGCAGTGACGCAGGCAACTCGGGTTTGCCAATGAGGAGCCTTCCTTCCAGTGAAAAGCAAACATCGGGGTACACACAGGGTGTGGAACTATCCGTGGTTTCAGGCATCCACTGGGGTCAGGATCCCACCCCTGGGGTAAGTGGTGCCCATCTCAGTCCTGCACCTGAGCACAGGCTCGCCCTGTGGGTACTGGATGGAGATGTGTGCTGGGGTCCATCTATCTCAATCTGCGTTATTTCCCGCCTACTTCCAAAAGAATTGGGAAATTAATGAGAAAACTTCAGATGCTATTGTTTTTTCAGCAGTTAAGACAAACCCTGACAGCTGAGGCTGGAGCCACTCCTCTCGCTAGGAGACACTCTCCTCTCTCCTTCTGCTTCCCCTGAGCAGCTACAGATGCGGTAAAGCAGCAGGCGGGAGGGCAGGCTGCACGCACTGAGCCCATCGCCCCCTTTCCTTTCTGGGGCTCCCTGGACATCCCCGTATGAGGGGCCCCTGGTGCAGACAGACTGAAGTCCCTTCCTGCCCCGAGAAAGGCCCCTGCCCCGGGTTCCCCAGATCAGGGCCCTTAATTCTTCCCGGGGCGGGGAGGGGCGAGGAAGGGGCTGGAAATAGGGGAGCAGAGTCTGAGGCCGGGACCGGGATACTCACGCGCCAGGTACTGGACCTGTGTCCTCCCTGCAGGGAAAAAGAGGGGGGTCGGTGCCGCGCATCAGGCAGGGCCCCAGAACCCCGGTGGCCGGGATCAGCACTTACTGAGTTCCTCCTGCAGACTCTCTGTAAATAAGCAGAAAAAAAAAAAATTTTTTTAAAAAGCGCTGTGTTATGGGGATAGAGAGGAGGACCCGAGGGGGGTGCCTGGGATGGGGCAGGGAGATCGCCTTTTCTGCCCCCGGGCTCACCTTTGGCACTTCGCTCGCGCTGCTCCCGGGCCCGCGCCGCTTCCTTCTCCTCTCGCTCCCTCTCCTTCTCCTCTCGCTCCCTCTCCTTCTCCTCTCGCTCCCTCTCCTTCTCCTCTCGCTCCCTCTCCTTCTCCTCTCGCTCCCTCTCCTTCTCCTCTCGCTCCCTCTCCTTCTCCTCTCGCTCCCTCTCCTTCTCCTCTCGCTCCCTCTCCTTCTCCTCTCGCTCCCTCTCCTTCTCCTTTCGCTCCCTCTCCTTCTCCTGCCACAGGACCTGGATTCTCTTCTGCTGTCGCCACAGGAAGAAACCAGCCACCGCCAGGAGCCCCAGCAGAGCCGGCAGGGTCACCCCCACAGCCACCTGCCAGGGCTGCTCACGCCAGAAGAAGGGACCTGCAGAGGGACAGACTCAGCCACTGGCCAGGCGGGGCCCTGGGGTATCTCGGGAGGTGAGGTGACCTCTCTCCCCCCAAAGGATCCCAGAACTCTTCCTGTCACATAATAAATTTTATTTTCTTGAAATGTCTGCCTCTCACATGGAGATAATTCAAATATCAAAAAATATATGTACAAAGCAGTGAAGTCTCCCCTCCACTCCCTCGTCCCCCATTGATCAGCTTCTCATTACTCAGCTTAACATGAGGATGAAGGGTGTGAACTTTGGGGTCGGAGGGCCTGGGTTCAAATTCTAGGTCTTCTGCCTGACCTGCTCTGTGACCTTGTACTAATGACTTAACCTTTCTGTTCCTGGTGTCCTAGCTGGTGAAAGGATTAAGTTAAAGCTTATAAAGTGCCTGACACACAGTGAGTGCCATGCACGTCTTTATTACATCTAAAAAACATAAATATATTCTCCTTTTTCTTGCTTACACCAAAGACAGCATCCCTACAAGCTGGGCTGCATCCTGGGTCTCGGGGACCTTTCTGCATCAGCACGGAGAGCAGGTCCGTGTTTCCTCCACACTGCAGCCCAGTGCACAGGAGCCCCCCTGCTGGGCCTTGGCTCGGTCTCTAACTTTTATTATTATAGTTGATGCTCTAAGAAGTAACCTTGTACATGGGCCATTTCATACAACCCAAGCTGATCTGTCAGATGAAACCCCAGAAGTGGGATTTAAGATCAATAAATAATTTGGATAAAGATTGTTCTATTGTCCCCAATGGAAGATGTGACAATTTATACCAAAAATATACCAAATTATAGCCACAAACGTCTAAGAGTGGCTGTCCCCCCACCATCCTGCCATCGGCTGTGTTACCAACCACCTTGCTTTTCCTACTGTTGCCAGTCTCCCAGGTGGAACCAGTTCCCTACTCAGTGAGACTGGGATCCTGCTGTGAGGTAATTTTTTTTCCTGTGAACTGATAATTCATGTTCTCGGCTCATTTTCTACTGGGCTGTTTTATGTTGTAACGAGATTAACCCTTTCTCCAAGACGTGGGCTGCACATTATTGTTTCCTTTTTGGCAGCTTAGCTGATCTTTACCACTTGCCCCCAATTCCTGTTGGGTGTCACAGTTTGTAACATGCAGAAAATATGGAAAGATGTTTGTGACATAATCAGCTTCATGGGGAAAGAAGCAGCCAGGTCCCTGCTCTGTGCATCATGTTCCCTGCAAAGACCCAAGTCAGCAGCACACAGTCAGGCCTCCTTCCCCAGTGGCCACAGCTAAGCAGAGGGTCGAGCAGGGACTCACCTGCAATGGAAAGCCTGGCTGTCTTTTCCTGGCTGAGCAGGGGATTTCTGATGATACAGGAGATCTCCTTCCCAGAGCCATCTTTCAGGATCACAGAAGATGTGGCTGCATATAGACCTGTGGGATCTGTAGCCACAGGTGAGGCCACAGCTGGCAAGCTCTGTCCCCTGTCATCTCTCCACTCCACTTGGGGCTGTGGATACCAGCCTGCAGACGTGCACTCCAGACGGATCCCTCCATCTTCATAACCTTTCATTTTAATGTGAACATCAGAGCCCAGGGCTGGGGAAGGAAAAGTGAGCCTGATTATGGGGACTCCTCTGTATTGGTGAGGATCCCATCAGGAACGAGGAGCTCACTCGCACTAGGTACCACAAGCAGGTTCACTAAGGAGCTGTTTACAAAGTGTGTTGTGCAGTAGGGACTGTTCCATGATGTGACCACTACCTGACCATCCCTGGACCTCATAGTAGATCTAGCTAGATGTTGGCCTGAACAGACATTGCTTCCCCTAAAATCCCTTAGAGACAGCTGGATCCCTCCCCCATGCCCCAGGCCTGCTGGTTCCTAGAACTGGCCCTCACCCTGCCCTAGGCAAGCATGTAAGTCCTTCTCCCTTGTCTGGTGGGTCATGTTCCAGTGCTCCAATCTCCCCTGCCTGTCATGCATAAGCCTTAGCCTTTGCCATGTGGTGGAGAGGACATGCATGTTGTACTGCTGCCTAAAAGGCTGTTCTTTGTATGTAAGTCACCTTGGTAAACTCTTGATATAATTAATCTATTGATGACACCATTTTTCTCTGGTCTCTGGACTCAGGGAAACTTCCATAATGTTGTGGGAAGGGGGGAAAACCTTCATGGGAGAGAGCTGAGCCAGGACCAGGACAGTGGAGCTGTTACCACCAGTCCCTAAACTCTTAACCCAAGGAGAGGAGGGAGGAAGCCTTTGAAGACCTGCAAGGACAGAGTCCTGTAGGGAGGGCTTTCTTAAGAGGAGCTGTGGTCTCCAGGAAGGGACTGTAGCTGGCTGAGGGGGACCTGCAGGGAGAAAGACAGGACCCTCCACACCCATCTTCCTTCCTCTGCGAGGCTTCTCAGTGACCAGCCCAGGCAGAAGCCACAGGGCAGGGTTGTGCCCTGAGAAAGAGAAATGCAACCCTGACTTGAGTGGACATTAGCGATTCATGGAACAGCAGCATCAGACAAGGGTGTGTTGTCCCTGTGATGAGTGAGAACAAAACCACCACCACTCAGCCATCGGGTCTGAGCACAGAGAACACGAAGTGTCCAGACCATAGCAGCCAGCAAACCTCCCGTCCTGGCTCAGTGGCCAGTTACATCCTCACACCATCCTGACAGCGTCCACCCAGAGCCAAGCCCTCCTTCCATAAGCCCAACTCCCCTATCAGCCCAAATGTTATGCAAGTCTCCCTGACACCTTCTCGTTGAGACACCCCATGGTTTCCACGTGGGTGCATCTCCCGCACTGCAACACGGACTAGACTCAACCTGGTCAACTACAGGTGTGATCCTGGGCCTTTGGTAGAGGACATGGGCGGCACAGGTGATGTCCCTGCACTTCAGCCTCCCTGGACCACAGCCCTGTGCACCTGCAGGGCCCATGGCCACTGCCTGGAACACAGCTGAACCCAATCCACTGTGTGCCCCCCACTGAGGGGAGGTTTTCTCATCCTTCCTACTCCTGACCCCCCTTCCTGCTTAGACCCTGGTGGTCAGCATGAGGGGCTCTTCACCTGACACAGGAGGAACCCTTCCTAGAGGAAAATGTGGGTCTGTCAAGGGCCCCAGAGAAGCAGAGTTGGAAGCTGGGAAACAGTTGTTGCTGAGTTGCTGGAGGTGCTGTGAGGTGGGCTTCGAGCCTCTGTCCCCAGGCCCCATGGCAGAAGGAGCTCAGGACAAACCTCAGACTCACCTGCAACCTTCAGCTCCACCTGGGCTTTTGCATTGAAATCACCATCTTGGAAATAACACACGTAGATTCCGCTGTCAGAGGCTCGGAGGTTGCGAATCAAGAGAACATTCTTCCCCTCAGTGATGTACTGTCTTAAAATGGAAGTTCTCCCTCGATACTCTGGTATCTGTATTTCTTCCTTGCCATGTGCATACGCATACACCACCTGCTTGAGGCTGGGTCGCACCCACATCAGCTCCATGGTCTCAGCGCTCATCTCTGGGGACAGCTGACAGGGCAGCTCAGCATCTTCACCCACCATGGCCAGGATGGGCACAGGGTGTCCAATCACAGCAAACTGAGCTGGTCAGCAGAACAGGGTGCTTCATTAGAGGGGGCTGGGGCCAGAGGGTAAGGGGGTGTCCCAGGAAGGGAGGGGGAGGTAAGAAACACCTAGGCAGGCACTCCTGACATCACAGAAGTACAGTCTGGATGGGCCTTCCAGGTGTGGGGAGGAGCCCAAGGTTCTGACTGGGCTCTATAGGTAACACTCCACATACATAATGCAGAACCTTTCCCTACCTGAGCAGGGGGTGAGCAGCTGGACCAAGGCCAGGCACACAGGGAGGTCCAGCAGATGGAAGGCCAGGGACCTCACCATTGTTACCTGCCAAGCAGACAGAGAGGCTCCAGAAGGAGAAATGACGACCTGGAAGATGGAGAATTCCACATGGAGTCTTCTACCTCCCTAGGGCAGACTCGGGGTGCAACCTCCATCACTGGTGACTGCAGGGCTCCTCTGAGATGTCTGCTTGGGAGTCTTTAACCTTTGATTCCAACGTGGGAAATCACCCATAAAACATGTAACGTGAAATGCGTGTCCCTTAACCCTAGTCACCAGGACATCCTTGGCTCCACTGTCCAAATGTGCTCAGAAGCCCTCCCTTACCCACACTTCCTGGGACAGTCAGGTCCAGGCCTCCATCATCACACTCTGATTATGCAGGACCCTCCTCTCTGAGTCCCCAAGTCCACTGGTGCCCCCTACAGTCTCTGCTCAACACCACAGCCAGAACTTTGCTGACTCATAGCAGGTGGCCCCTCTGCTCAGCCCCTTCCAGGGCTCCCATTTCACTCAGAGCAGAAGCTGAAGTCCTTTGCACCATATAATCTTGAAATTATTTGAATGTTCTATATTTTTAAAGTTTTTTAAGCGGGGAATATATTTCCACCTATTTTGGAGGCTATTTATTTTATTTTATTGTTTTGATTATAGACAAATTTGAATTAAAAAATAAATTTAAATAATTTATAAAGGTAATTATATACTGTATTTCATATGAATATAAATATTTCTGGATGTATTTTGACCACATAAATATGCATAATGACTTAAAATGCTTTATCCTTTGACCCACAAATTCCACTTACACGAATTACCCCTTCTACTCAGCACAGTATTGGAAGTCCTACCTAATGTAGTCAGAAAAGTCAAAGAAATAAAAAGCATACAAATCAGAAAGGAGGAAGCAAAACTCTCACCAGGTGCAGAAGACATGATACGACAGATAGAAAAGCCTGAGGACTCCACCAAAGAACTATTAGAACTAATCACTGAGTTCAGTAACGTGGCAGGATAGAAAATCAGAAACCTGCTGCATTTCTATACAGCAATAATGAAAAATCAGAGGAAGAATTGTAAAAATCCATTTACAATTTCATCAAAAAGCATAAGTACCTAGGAGTAGATGTAACCAAAGAGCAGAAGGACCTGTGGTCTAAAACTACAGGACACTGAAGAAGGAATCGGAAGAGGGTACAAGGAAATGGAAGGGGCACTGTGCTCATGGGCTGAGAGGATTCACATTGTCACATGTCCTTACTGCCTGAAGCAATACACAGGTTCAGAAAATCCCTATTGAATACTCATGGCCTTCTTCTCAATCCTAAAATGTATATGGAACCACAAAAGGCCTCAACTAATGGGAGAAACCTTGAGAAAGAGCAACAGTGGAGAAACCACCCTCCCTGATATGAAACTATATTACAAGGCTACACAAATAAAAACAGCGTGGTTCTGGCATAAAAACAGACACATAGTTCAATGTGAGAAATGGAGAGCCCAGAAATGAACCCTGACTTATATGTTCAATTAATCTGCAATAAAGGAGGCAGGAATATACAATGGGGTGAAGACAGTCTCTTCTAAATGGTGCTGGGAGATCTGGACAGATCACTTTCTTACACCACATACAAGACTAAACACCACATTCAAAGCGGATGAAAGATTTAAATGTAAAATTCAAAGCCACAAAACTAGAAGAAAACGTCCGCAACAAACTCTATGAGAACGCTCTGAGTAACATCTTTTTGTATGTGTGTCCTCAGGCAAAGGCAACAAAAGAAAAAATAAACAAATGGAACCATGCCAAGTTAAAAAGTTTTTGCACAGTGAGGGAAATTTTAACAAAACCAAAGGACAACCTACTGAATGGAAGAAGCTATTTGACAATGAGACATGAAATAAGGGGTTGCTATCCAGCGTTTATATATAAACCCATACAAAGTACTGTACAAAAATCCAATCCAAGTTAAAAAATGGGTAGAGGACCTGAATAGACGTTTCTGCAAAGAGGAGGTCCAGATGGCCAGCAGATGGGTGGACTGGAAATCCCTCTACCGTCAGACAATGTTGTTTATCTATTCTCCAGCTCTTGTATCTATACACTGGTTCAGATTTTTCTATGTTTCAAATAATTCTCTAATGAACAGCTTTACATATAAATATTTAAGACACACACACATCTCTTTGAAATCTCTTAGAACACATTCCCAGGGTTGATCAGGAGGGACTGTAAAAGGCCTTTGCTCGTTTCTGGCCACAGGAAGTCCCTAGGAACATGCAGTTGTCGAGCTCCTTCATTCCGCTTGTCTCCCTGCCACAGATTTCGGAACTTGGGCCTTACCTTGCCCTGCCTCTGTGCTTCCACCTGGGCCCTCACCTGAAGACTCACACTTACCCTTGGCACTTCCAGCTGAAAATCACGGAACGAAGAACGCCAGTATGGTTGAGTCTGTGATGCGGAAGTGTGGGGAAACCGAAAGCTTGTTCAGGACAGGAAACAGTGCAAACCCTCTTTTGAAAGCAGTTGTTTTGTGATTGACTCAGAGCAGTGTCTCATCAGTTGTTGGGCAGAAACCAGGGGCAAGGTTAGTGTGAAGGTACACTCGGTATTGGGTGGTCGCAGTGAGGACCAGCTCCAGCACTGATCTCCACACTCCGCGTCTCTCTGTGTGTTTACCATGTTGACCCACTCCTGGGGGTGGGTGTATGATCAGGTCTTTATTACATACGTCTGCTTTCTTTCCTTTATATCATAATGGACTTAGCAGCAGATCTAAGACAAATGAATAGATGTTAATGTGTGAGAAGAACGTGTATGTTAATTGTATAGTCGTTGTGGCCCTTTGTTAACATTTTTTACAGCAGAGCCCAGTGAAAGTATGAACAGAAAGACACAGAAAAACTACACTCACGACACCTTTTGTGGCACCTCAGATATTCAGGTCTCAGATCTATTTCCAAGTAGTACAATTTTCAGGTTTCCAGAGGCAGTGCTGTCAGGGACCGAGGGGCATGTTTTACATTTTTCAGAGAATTTTCATTTGGGGTGTTGCTGAGAAGATTCATCCATTCTCCATCCTTCTCTTTGCTGCATTTGGATTTTCAGGTTATTTATTTCTCCTTGCCTGCAGCAGTCTGTAGCTTCTGTTTACAGTGAACATTGTGTTACACATGCTGACTTCATTGTACACTAATCTTCTGTTTATCTCGGTATCCTTGGTTATTCATCTGATGCCTTGAAAGTTGCAGACATCAGTGCACCTCCCCCTGGGTGCTTCCACACATCTATGAAGCAGAACACAGTTCTGAAATGCCCGAAGCACCAATGTTGTGTTTAAAATATAAATGTAGGAGGCATGCTGTCCCTCCAAGGAGCATGCTCACGCCTATGGACAGAATAAACTGACGAACAAAAGAGACACAGAGACGTGGAAGCAAGCAGCAGACTGACATATATCAGAGGGAATGGGGGTGGACTGGGAAGAGATTAACCAAAGAACTTCTATGCATAACCCATGGACACAGATAATAACTCAGTAAATGCCTGGTGACAGGGCAGAAGTGGGGTAAAGGGGGCCAATGGGGGAAATATTTTCAACAATAAAGATAAATTTTTAAAATATGGCTTGCTGCCTGAAATCATAGCAGTAAAATGGGAACATTCCAGTCTTGCTTAGAGGGTCCAGGTGACTTTGACATAGAGAAGCAGCCTAATTTCCAACGTAGGTCTGAATGTCCAATATGGGATTTCTGGGCAGAACGCTGCATATCTCTTTAGAGTTTCCAAGGAAATAGGGTCCTAGGTTCACTTATTCAGACCTTTACGTGATGCTGGGAGACAAATTGTGTGAAATGGGACAATAAATATAGCAAGGTCGAACTTTCATTAGAGAAACCCTGTATTTTGCAGATAATCTCATTGGCTTTCTGTGTCTGTGTGTGGGGGGAAGGGGTTGAGTATTGTCAGCCAAAAGAGAGATGTCCTCCAGAAATGCTCTTCCTTCCCAGCTGCAGGGATGGTAATGTCTAACTGAGTCCGGGCACCCCCTAAAGGCTCATCCATGCACTGAAAGAAAGCAGAACATGCCTTTCAGTCAAAAAATAGACTGTACCTGAGGCCAATTTGTGGAAATCGAGAAGTTTGACTTCAGGATATCCAGTCTCCACTTGGTGTCAGTTTCAGAAGCCCAGGGCAAGGCCCAGGCAAGGCCCTTCTCTCTTACACATTTGCATACTTGAGGGAGTACAGTTAGTGACAGAGGCAGGGGCCCAAACCACAGGTCCAAGGACAAGAGAGACACACACACAGAGACAGAGAAATCACCATCCTCATTCACCCTAAAACTCACTAGTTCTGTTCTGTGACACTGCAGCTGAGTCTTCTGTTTCCACTGTGGGGACTGTGAGCACCCTCAGAAGACCTCATCTGACTGTGCACGGTCTCCACTCCCAGGGCGCCCGTCCCCACAGTCCCTCCCCTGTACCAGCCTATTTCCTAGTCATCAGCTTCACATTAGCAAGCCTTCCAGTTATTTGAAGGAGAAAGGTTAGCCAAACTTACCGTCACAACCCGAGACCCGTGTGTCTCCTCAGGAGCATGGGAGACAGTTTACCAGCCTCCTCTCCTCTGTCCTCACCACTAAACGGCTGTCCTGCTTTTCGCTTTGGCTGTCCTGCTTTTCGCTTTTCGTGTCTGTGTATCCCCAGGCTTTGAATCCATGGGGTCAGGAGCTCAGAGTCCCAGAGAAGCAAAGAGCCACTGACCTGCATACAATGGAACCTTTCCCTTCTGCAGGAAGATGGGCTTTAGGGCCTTGTTTGTAGAACAATGGAAGGAAACCCTAATTTCCCACGGCAAATATCTCCTGACAAAATGACTGGGGGAGAGGGGAAGCAGAGTGGCTGGGGCAGCTAAAGCCTCAGAAGAGGAAACTGGTGTCAGAGGAGGGAGGTTAGGAAATGAAGGCCAGTGGTTGCCCTGGGTGGCTGCTTAAGGTTTCTGCTGGCTGACCTCCGGTCACTTGTTTAGAAAGGAGCTTGTCTGTCACCTGGAGGCCGACTGCTCCTCCATGGGAGTCCGTGCTTAGCCTATTTTTTGATCCACTGGTTGTGCACCATCTCAGGCAGGTGCAAGTTAGATAATTGCCACTAATTGTTTTCAGGAAGTAGCCCTACAGAGAAGGCTGCTCTCAGTGGGTGAGCTCAGACTCAGGCCACATGGAGACCAGTGTTGGAAAGGAGGGCTTCCAGGGAAGCAACGCACAGCACAAGTAATTAAAATTCACCAGAAACTGTGTTGTTGTTTTTTAATTCTCACCTGAGGATCTCTTTTTATTGGTGAGAGAGAGAGAGAGAGGAAGAGAGAGAGGGAACACGCACTGTCCTGGGGTGGAATCGGCAGACATCTGGCACACGGGAAATGCTGCATCCAACCGAGACACCAGGCCAGGCCATGGCTTTTGAATGAGAAGGGTCCCTTAATGCAAGAAAAAGGAAGAAGGGAATCCTAACGAAGTGAATTCCCCAGGAAGAAAATGAAACCGGACATTACCTGCTTGTCTGCACTGTGGTTGTTGAGATGCCTCTTGCTCTGATTCTCAAGGCTCCGCCAGGTGTTGCAAGTGAAAAGGCTCCTTAGTGAATCAGCGACCTGCAGTAACCTCAGCAGGTGATCTGAACACAACCCCTACCTGGGCAGGTCTTTATGGGCACTGAGCCCCAGGCCTGTAATTCTTTAGTAAAAGGTTACCTTCCCCTTAAGGAAGCCCTGTCCACTGTCCTGGGCATCTAGGGTAACACACTGTCCAAACGCCAGAACTGATCCTCTTTTTCAGACCCCTCGGAGCATCATCACCCTCCAAGGAGCACCGGGTCTTGTTAACTCTCCTTTCTCCCACCTTTGTGAAATCCTTACGTTCCCTCCCTCACCCAAATGCAGAAGAGAAGCTGCAAAACTGTCGTTCTCGAGAGCATCTGAGATCTTGCTCCCTCAGTTTCGCTCAAATTAACTGTTATAAAAACTGTCTACAGGTTTCTAAGTCCTACATTGACAGACATGAGAATCCAGTCTCCTGTTAAACCTGCCATCAGACTTGCAAAACAAATGAAACAATGCCACACACCTCACTAGCATTTATTTCCCTTTGCAAACAAATTATTTTTAACAGCAACAAAAAAAGTTCTTTATATTAACCTGTAATCAGTTTATTACTGTCATTGAAATAGATTAATAAATACATCTTTAAAGGCTTTCAGTCCAACATAGTAAATATTAGCAGATATAAGCAAGAGCAAAAGCCCTCAGGGGCCCTCAATAATTTTTCAGTATTAAAGGCATCATGAGACCAAGAAGTTGAAAACCACTGGTCTCCCCACTGAACCTGGACCTTGTGATTAACCTGGTTCACTGCTCACCTGCTCAGCCAGGACCTTAAACCTCAGGCCATTCTCAGTGACCCAGAGTGTTTGCTGCAGGGACACCTGGGCCAGGCCAGACCCAGAGGTGTCCTTGTCATTGCTCCTTCTGTCTTGGTTTTTCATCCTTGGAGGCCTGGGGGCTTTACTGGGTGGGCTGGAAATCCGGGGGAGGGTGGGCATGGGCCTTGGATGCTGGGGTCCCCGGCCACCTTAACCACGCCAACAGCCAGGGCTCCTCCCCGCTCTCTGTCCCTCTTCCTCTGTCTCTGAGGTCCAGTGGTGGCTCCTCATCCCCTCAGGTCCTGGTGAATCCTGTTGTCCCCACCTGGAGTCCATGGCGTCTGAAGTCAACGCAAGTTCAATGCCGAACATGCCGCCTGATGCTACAGCAGCAGGTTTTCAGCCTGTGGCTGTCTCCCACTTTCTTCTTGGTTGGGAGCCATGTGGAAGCACTAGTTTCCCTGAGACCGGCCCCTGCCCCATGGTGACAAGCAAATGAGGTATGACAGCAACAGCCTGATGAGGGAGATGGGGCTGGGGACTGAAGAGGGGGTCACAGGGGCCTGTGGTGGAGGCTCTATGATGTGTCCAGAGTAAGAAGGGCCTTTTCCTCTGGACACTGTGCTGTGGGAAGAGAGATGTCCAGGGCTTCTCTATTCGCCTCTGAGACCAGGGAACTGGTCCTGGTGTCTGCAGTGGGTCCCTGCCCTGTGAAGAACCAGGCCACCCTCAGGCACCGTGACACCCTGGGCCCCTGTGAACGCTGGGCAGATAAACAGGGGGCTGTCATCAGATCCCAGCCTGAAGAAGGGCCTCAGGGGCCCAGAGAAGAGCGAACGGGGACACGTGTAGATGTGCGATCGGTCCCTCATGTTATAGAAAGAGACATCTCCAGACTCGTAGTCCAGGAAGACGGCCACCCGGCGAAGGCGCTCTTTCAGGGGAAGAATCTTTTCAGGGGAGGACAGGACCCGGTACTGGTTTCCAAACATTTCCAGGGTCCAGAAGCCATTCTGAGGAACCAGCAGGGCCTCCCCTTTCCTCGCCACACTGTCCTCACAGACCCCAACAGACCACACCATTACGTTTCGCACCTCCACCTCCCAGTAATGCCTCCCTGAGGAGAAGCTTTGGGCTCCCAGGACACAGGGCCGGCAGTCGAATCTTTCGGGGTTGTCAGGCACGCTCTGCCTGGAGGGTCCCCGCCTCACGCTTCTCCGGTCCTCTGACAGGAAGAGCTCGGGATGAGCAGTGTCTGGGTCCAGGACCACATCAGCTGCAGAAGAAGTCCCAGGTTTAGGCCTGGGGTCTCAGAGAGGTCCCAGAAAGCAGGAGTTAGGGGAGACATCTTGCATGGGATGGGATCTCCATGAAGGCCCCTTGATCCCAGATCCCAGCTCACAGATGGAGAACCCCCGAGGCTGCACTTCTACCTGCTGCGTGAAAGCAGTGGGGCCCAGGTAGAAAATAACTGGGGCTCTCAGAAATGTAGAAAGTTTAGCAAATGAGCTGAAATGAATGGCTCCCACTTTCTCTCCACTCTCAGATCTGCCCCCTTTTCTATTCAAGACCTGTGACCTCTGAGTCTCTCTTGAGTTGGAATCTTTCCAACTTGGCTTAAACCAGCAAAGGGTCCTCTTATTGGTCCTCTGTGCTCCACCAGCTTAACCAGGTGACATCTGACTTAAGTGACTGACAAGGGCAATGTTCAGAAGGTCCAAAGGCGGACAATGTCCCCACACGCCAACCTGCCACCTGAGAGGTGCGTCTGGCAAAAGGTGGGGGAACTGTTTCCACCGGGCTTTGCTTCGACACCTGGTCTGAAGTGACCTCTCTGGGTGCAGGAAGTACTCCAGGCACCTGAGGTTCTGCGGGCCTCCCCCACCTGCAGCTCTATCACTGAATCCACCTACAGTTCCCTTGTGTTAATATGGTTTTCTCCTTTCCCCATGTAGGTATTTCCGACAGTGACAATTGTGAAATTCACCTAAAGAGGAAAGGCCCAAGCACCATGGCATCTACTAAAACCTGGATTCTCTGGTGCCTGTGAGCAGAAGGGGATGAGTCACAAAATGCAAGGTGCTCATCAGGGGAGGCAAGTGGAGGCTGTAGGCTCCCTCATGCCCTGTCCCTGCCCCTCGCAGGCTGTGCACAGCATCAGTGCCCTCCTGGGGCACCTATCTGTCCAGCCCTGAGACAGGCTTGGGACAGCTTCCTGCCTGTCCCACACAGAACTCCTCACTGTGCAGCCTGGACCGTCTCCCAGGTTGTGACTACCTCAGCCAGTATTGTCTTCTTTCAAACTAATGCAGGATCCAAAGAGCAACAGCTACTGAAACAGAACTGTGGGAAGGTCCACTCTGTGTGCTTGGCCTCTGGTCATCATGGATGAAATTATACTAAAAAATGAGGGTGGGAAGGAAGCCAAGAGCTGATCAAGAGCCACGGAATTCCCTGTGGGAAGAGCTGGGATCCTGCACGGGGTGGGATGCTGCTAGTGAACTGGCCCAGCCCCCTGTCCCCGCCCACTGTGGCCCCTTGTGCCTCTCAGCTCAGGTGTCCCTTTGGCTGGCTAGTGGGGAGGAAGCTCTGGGACGTGAGGGACTGTCAGGGGTGCTCACCAGCGTGTAAGAGGCCTCTTCTCCATCCTGCAAGGGGACAGACAGAGTGAGTGAGCTTCAGGAGATAACAGCAACCAACAATACACATTGAGCAGGGAATCATTCAATTCGGGAAATGCTCAACTCACGCAATTCTTCTTGAAGTTGCTCTGAAAAATAAACAGAAACAAATGAATGTCTTCAACAGAACTAGAATTTAGCCCGTATTAAACAAAGGTCTAGCCCTTTCTGTGAAGCCAATATCCCATCCCCCACAGGCAGGGAACTGTCCACATTCCAGAAATGATCAGAGGACCAGGTGGCTGGATTATCAGTACTTATTTAGGTTGGCTTTCTTTCAACAATATGAAAGCGAGCTGGAGGGGTAGTGACTGGGACGCAGCTCCAAGGCCTGACTGCTGTGTCTCTGGTTCTCTGTCCCCCAGGCTTCTGCTGCCCGAGCTGTGTCCTTGGAATGACCATGAACTGCCCTGTTACTCTTTTACCTTTTATTGGACGTTCTTTCTCTCTTTTCCCACACGTTCCTTCCCCAGTTTCTTACGTGCAGTTTCTTTCTCTTCATTTTCACAATCTTTTTCCACTGATGGAGATCCTTTCTCCCTGCGGAGTTTCGTGATGAGACCGATGCTCCCAAGGATGACAGTGAGGAGCACAGCAGGCAGGATGACGGCCAGGACCTCCATCCAGGGAAAGACAGGCATGCTGGGGATAGAGGGCTCTGGAGGAGGCCAGGAAAGTCCCAGCGAGACAAGGGAGACCGCCCCTGAGATTCACATCTGAGGAGCTCACTCAGGTGCGTGCTCTGTCCCCTTCTCCCTCAGAAACCCACAGTAGTGGGCACAGCTGGGGGCTGATGAAGCCAATTCCTATACAGGAACCCACAAAAAAGAGGCCACCCCAGCGGCCCATCTCACAAATCCACACTTACATCAGCCTGCATGGACTGGAAACACCCCATGGTCAAGGACAACTAAAGGACACCTGTCCTAATCCTTCCCCTCAGCTTCCACCACTCACCTTCCTCTGGAAAACAGACCTACTGCCTTACAAGGAAACCCCAGCCTCCTAGTCAGTCGTGCCCGTTTCCACCTTGGTAACCCTTGCTCTTACCCAGAATCCCTCAGGAAGAGGCTCCCCTGCTGGTGAGGACCTGCACCCTCCCCCAATCCATGGATGGTTTTCCCTTGAACAAGGGACGTAAAACTCGTTACTAAATTGTTTTAGTTTTGTCACTTGACAGGGCCCAGAAGACAGAAGACAGAAGTATGTGGAGCCACCATGGGAAGGACCAAGATGAGGAAAGCCAACCACCGCCACCATCCTGGCACAGCCACTATCACTCTTGTCTGGGCACTGCAATGCCCTCCTCCTTGCTTCTGCTCACATCCTATGCAGTCTGTCCTCAGCACAGCTGTTTCTGTGAGATTATCTCTCTGCTCAAAACCCTGTGGGGTTTTGTATCTCCTTGAGACTAAAAGCCAAGATCTACTCGTGACCTACATTGCCTCATGTGGCCTGGACCCATTGCAGATCTGAATTCATCTCCTCTGATTCTCCGTGAACTCAATCCATTCCATCCACAGTGGCCTCTTGGGGTTCCTTGAAACTGCCAGACATGCTCCTGACTCAGGCCCTTTGCATGTGCTGTTCTTGCCACTTGGCTTGCTCATTCCTCAGTTGCCCACCTGCCATCTTTGCATTGAAGCCCTTCCTTACCATCCTGTTCATAATTACAATTCCCCTTCCCCTATCCCGCCCTGCCTCATCCCCTCATTAAATTTTGTACAGAACTCATCATCATCTGATATAAAAGTTTAACTGATTATTTTACTCCTTGCTTTAATTGTTTTATTGATTACCCTCTGCTTCCCTAGAATGTAAGCCCCATGAGGTTAGGGATCTTCATGTATTTTGTTCAGTGGTTAATCTTTGGTTTCTAGAACAGTGCCTTGAACATATGTGAGCCTTGCTAAGTATTTGTTGAATGACTTTAAGAATGTTTGTAGATCACCCGGCCAGGCATGGCTCATCGGTTGAGTGTGGATCTAGGATCCAGGCGATCGGGGTTCGATTCCCGGTCAGGGCACATGCCCGGGTTGCGGGCTCGATCAATAACTCTCTCATCATTGATGTTTCTATCTCTCTCTCTCCCTCTCCTTTCCTCTCTCTGAAATCAATAAAGATATACTAAAAAAAGAAAGAATGTTTGTAGATAGACAGACGATCCCCAGTTCTGTCCTTGGAAAATCCCATGAACAGGAGGCGAGGGCTTCAGCACACAGCACCATCAGGTGTAGACAGCTACCTGCCCTCTGCATGTTTTGTGATTGTTCTAAATGTTTAAAAATTGCTGCAGGATCAGAACCATAATGGGGGAAAACTATCAGATTTACCCTCGGATAAGAGGCTCCTCCTCAAGTTTTGAGACTACCTGATGTTCCCCTTGTGATGAGGGGAGAGGCCTCAGCTCAGCTGCAGCCTGAGTTCTTCAGGGCCCAGGACCCACCCCAGCCTCCATCAGTTCCATTTAAGTTCCCATTTGTCTGCTGAGGATCCTGCCTCCATGGGCTGGAACTAACCTGGAATGAAGATCACAGAGTCTTTCTCCTGGCCCAGCAGGGTGTTGTTGATGGAGCAGGACATGTTTCTCACAGAGCTGTCCATGATGATCACGGCCATGGTGACCCTAAAGAGGCCGTCTGTGCCCTGGGTGTAAGCCTCTTCCAGGGCGGGCACAATCTCACCATAAGGGTCCCTCCACACTGCTTGGGGCTCTGGGTACCACCCTTCAGATGTGCACTCCAGCAGGATACCCCCATCCTCATGGCCCTTCATTTCAATGAAGGGATCGGATCCCAGGCCTGGGGACAAAAATCTGGTGGTGTTCGGGGGGCCTGAGATTTGGAGAGAAACTTTCCCCAAGGGTCACACTGTGAAAAAGCCACCAAACGATGTGAAACCACGCACCTGCCACCACGAGGTACATGACAGCCTCGTCGTAGGACCTGCCTTGTTGGAAATAACAGCGGTAGCGGCCACTGTCGTGGGCCGTGACTTGGTGGATGATGAGGGCCACCCTCCCCCTGCTGATGTCTTCACTCACAAGGGTGGTCCGTCCTCGGTACTGCTCCATCTGCTCCTCTGGCCTCTCGCGGCCACCCTTGTACACCAGCACCGCGGGCGAGAACTGAGACCGGAACCACCGCACCTCCATGTCCTCAGCACTTTTCTCAGGTGACAGGTGGCAGTGAAACATGGTGCTTTCTCCCACCATGGCCAGGATGGGATCAGCTGGCCCCACGACAGTAAACTGGGCTGTTGGACAAAGGGGCAGAATCAGGCAGGGCACCAGCTGTGCAACATCCAGGGCAAGAAAGGAAGTGGCTGTTCCAGGGGCAGCTATTCCTGGGCTGAGCATTCTGGGGCCAGCAGCTGTGGCTGGTTGGAGCAAGAGAAGCCTGGTAAAGGCCCTGGCCCCGTAGTCCATTTGGAGCCTTATCCCAATATGCCAAGGTTGTGGGTTCGATCCCCACATACAAGGATCAAACAATGAATGCATAAATAAGTGGAATAACAAATCTCTCTCCTTTCCTCTCTAAAGTCAACACAATACAAAATTCTTTTTAAATAACTAAAATAAAAAGAGAGAGCTGTCCAGTCAGCATCTACTGAGGCTGCTAGTGCTTGGAGAACAGAGCCCAGAGAAGCACACACTGAGCACCCACAGACCCTGTGCCGGCAGGGGTTTTCTCCTGTTCCCCAGGCCAACCCGGTGCCTGGAGGGAAGGTGGAACTGGAGCTGTCCAGCATGGTAGCCACCAGCCGGGCCCAACCGAAATGTGCTGTCAGTGTGAAATGCACATACAAAATTTGAAAACTTGGAATAAAAAAAGAGTTAAATGTCTCATTCATAGTTTACATTAATTAAAAGTGTGAATGGTAATACGTTGGTTATTTGGGGTTATTTGCCTTTGAACTGGGCAGTGCTGGTGCCACCCCGGGCGCAGGTGCCGACGGAAGGAGTGAGCACAGCCCCAGGGGACAGTGGGCGGGCGCCAGAGGCAGCGGCTACCTGAGACCAGAGCGGACAGGCCGAGGAGCGGGAAGCAGAGCAGGGGGTCCGGCAGCGGCACGGGCGGGGAAGCAGCCGGCTCCATGGCGCCGGGGACCAGCCACCCAGGGGAGGCCTCGACCGCAGGCCCGGGGGCGCAGACCTGGGGAAACGCCAGAGAGACTTGGCACCACAGTGCTGATCGAGGTGCGTCCCTGTGACCCGGGTCGGTGCCATCAGAGCCCCCGCCTGTGTCCTGGGCACCACCTTGCTCCCCCGGCTCAGGCATCTCCCCCCGACAGACGCAGGAACGCTCCCCGCACAAGCCAAGGAGCCACGGCCCCCTGCGCGGCTCCCCGCGGGCCGGCTCCGCGCCTGCGGGTGTCACCCGAGAGCCCCCACGCCTCCCCCGCCCGCTCCCGCCGCTGTCCCCTCCCCCTCCAGGTACCGCCCGCCGAACCCCAGGGGCGGACCCCCGAGGCCCCGGGGAGCCCCTCTCCGGCTCCCCTCCGCCCCCGCCGCGCGGAGCGCAGCTCCCGTCCCGCCCGCCGGGATTCACGTCTGCACCCTCTTTCCTCCGCTGACGCTCAAACCGCGACTCCCGGCTGCCTCTCTCGAACCCGCCCACGGGCGCAGCCACAGCCCGAGAGCAGAGCGCCCCGAAGGCGCGGGAGAAACGCGCCCTCTTCCCGGGTGGGCGGCGGGCGGCGGTCGGGGCTGAGCCCGGCACCCGGGTCCTCAGGGACCGCAGTCCCAGGATTTCCAGGGGCCGCTCGGAGCCCAGGATTGGCCGGCGGCGGGCCAGGCAACCAATAGCATCGCCGAGTTTTCTCCTCACCAGTTGCTGGGTAGAATACACAGACCCTGCCTAAGTATTAAACAGCCTCAGCTGCAAAGAGCCTTTGAGATGATCTGGCGATTTTAGTTCCCTTTTCTCTTCTCAGAGGCAATGCAATTTTTAAATTATTTTTATTTTGCACAGTCTTGCGATTCCATGTGGATTTTGGCTTCGCTGCTAACTACGAGGACAGAGGCCTGTATGTGTACACCTGCAACACGTGTGTGTGTGTGTGTGTGTGTGTGGTTGGGATTGGGTTTGGGATGGGCCGGTGTTGAGGGGGACATAAGCACCCTCTTTCCCAAGCCAAGGAATCTCTTGCAAGTTGCTGAACTGTGAGGGGCCAGAGAGAGATGCGGGTACACAGGGAGGGGCTGGGGGTAGAGAATGGAGCCAGCAGCTGTGATGGAGACCCTGGGACTCACACAGAAACTTTGAAGTGAGAGACCTGAGGATACTGAGCGAGAGTCCAAAGCCCTTTCTTTCCCTCCGCAGGTGGCACTCCAGTGCCCTCAGGACAGTGGCACTGGAGAAAGACTTCCTGTCTGCCACTTGATGGTCTGGTGGGGCCCAGCACCCCTACACCCACACAATGCTCCCTTCCTCTGCCCCGCAGATCCCAATCTGGCCATTGTGTACATTTTTTCTACAAGAATCTTCCCAAGGCACAATTCTTAACATTCCCACATGTGCCTACATGCTTTCTCTGGAGGCCTCTCATTCCCTCCTGACTCAGTTTGACAAGCAATTAGCACACTAGCAATGACCCCACTAGCAATTATTCCATGACTGGGGCTCTGTTCCCCATGACATTCCCTTCACCTGAATTGTTCTCTCACATCTGCCTCCTGCTATACTTACTCCGATTGTTCCCAGCATGGAGGGCTCTCAGCTTCTACTGACAGCCATCAAAGAATGGCAACCTGGATCCCACCACTGCAGGAAACTCAATTCTGCCAACAATCAGAATTAGCAAGAAACAGACTGCTCCCTAGACCCCCCCGAAAGGGGACCAGCCTGCAGACACGTTGATTTCAGCCCAGAGAGAACCATGCTGGGCTCTCACCTACAGAAATGTGAGGTAAGAAATTTGGGTTATATTAGGACATGAAGTTTGTGGTTATTTATTACACCAGCAACGCACAACAAATACATAAGGATTTTGTGAAAATGTTACCAGAAGATAAACTGTGACCCGGTGGTGGGTCACCTGTGGGAGCTGAAAATCTAGAAGAATCTCAGTGGAAGAGTGAAGATTATTGACCAATTTATTTAGCAAATGTAACCTGACAGCCACCTGCAGGGTAGAGGGGACACAATGGTGAAGAGTCACAGTGAAAATGCTGATGGTGGCTTTTCCCCAGGACCCACCAGTTCAAAGGAACCTCTGGTACCATCAAGGAATGACCAGCAGTGGAGTGTCCCTTGTCTGGAGATGGCTCTACAGTGTGATAAAAATCCCACTGAAGTTCATCTAGCTCCCTTCTCCCCAAACTCAGGTTTCTCAGATGACCTTTAGGTATGAAGTTGGAGGGCTGGTTGGGCTCAGTGATCGCAGGTCACATGTTGGTTAAGAGGTTGGCCTCTAGTCCCTGCTCAGCCCTGTGTGACATGGTCACTGTGAATTCATCCCTGGACAAAGTCATTCTGCACAGCCAGGCAGTGAAGCTCTGGACCATGGCTCTGACAGTGGACCCTGAAGGAACCAAGTGGGGTGTGGCCTTCATAGTTACCTACAGTGACCTTTACCCTTGGTGCCCTGAGAAGGGAACCTCAGGACTGCACATGGCCCTGCCCAGCAGGAACAATGGCTACTAGGAACCTACTAGAGGTAGAGGGAGGGGGCAGAGGCAGAACATCTTCCAGCAGCACTACTTTCAGTGTGAATGATATATGTCACTTAACTTGGCTCTGTCTCAGTTTCCACACTTTCACTGAGGCACATCACAGGGGTGTTGTGAGGATTAGTGAGTGAAATCAGAGAAGCACTCAGCACAGCACCCAGTACATTTTAACTTATCTATAAATGTTAGCTGTGGTTGTTCTTTGAGTGTTGAAGTCCCTTTGTGGTCACCAGAGAATGTCACTGGACAGAGGACCTCACCCTGAGTGGATCTGCCAAGGGCCAGCTGGTAGTGTGTAGGTTCTTGACTTCATGCAGAACAAATTTCACAACAGGAGTGTAGGTGAATTTTAGAGGATTATTATTAAAGTTGGGGACAGTGAAACAAGGAAGGGTCACGGAAATGAGCCTCGGCTGGGCTGCTTTGGTTCAACAGAGCTCAGGGAAAAGCGCTGCCCACAGAGTTTAGGAGATGTGTGCTTGTGGTGGAAGAAGAGGGGTGGGAGGCACAAGGGAGAGTGTGGGCTGGGGCCTTTGTTTTGAGGGGTCTAAAAGGCTGGGAGTTTGGGGGAGGTCTTAGGAGAGGATCTCAACAGAATATGCATCAGCTTTATGCTGATACCAAAATGAAATTTATTCTCTTGACTTCATCTGTCCTTGGGTGTGGTTGGCAAATGGCACGAATTTGATTTCTGCTGTCTCCCTGACTAGGGTGATTTAAGCTATTGAACCGCTGGTTGGGGAGGAGAAGTGCAAAGTATTTCCTCTTAAGTGTCCCTGGTTTAGGGAAGACAGGATTTACTACATGGCTGCAAACTGCTGTTTAAGTGTCTGTCTCAGTTTCCCTCTTCTGCTTGTCCTGGCTTACTAGCTTGTCTTAGTTCCAAGCCAGCTGAGTCACCTTAGGAAAGTTAATTCACCTTCTGCACGCTCCACTCCTTATCTGTCATGTGGGAAAAATGGAATGAATCTCAGTGAAGTGCTTCACTCAGTGTTTTGTTTTGGACATTCTCCAATCATTTTATTATCTTGTTTCATGGTGCCATATTACTATGCCTTTCACACCGTTTACCAGTCCCACTTCCATAATTCAAATGCCAAGAAATTACTACACATTCCCTTATACAGTCAAAAATAGACTTACTGGAATGTTTTTAGTCACAGCTGAAGGCAGCAGTGTTCATAGCACTTAGCTGTCGTTACACCCATAAAGGTGGAAACTGCAAAGCAACTGTAACGAGAGAAGCGCTTTGCGAACATGGGCGGCCTGGCTACACAGGCTTCCTGACCCCCACCTGAGTGCAAGAGCACAGGTCCTCAGGCCATGAAAGAAACGGTAGGAAATCTCCTATCAGTGTTGAACTACAGACACAGACAGTGAACTGGCAAGCATCTCGTTTCAGATTAGATCCTTGGAATGTGGCAAAACAGAGGCTGGCTGTCCTGGCCTTGAACATAATTATTAAAAGCACATTTTGCTAGAAAGGAAAATGATACTGGACATTCTCAATGCTCCAGTTTGAAGTGATACTTGCCTCTTAGTTTCCTGAAAAAGAAGCTTTGAAAGTTATATACATGGGTTTCATTTAAATTATACAGCAGCCTGGCTGGGCTTGGCTCAGCAGTTGAGCAGCGACCTGGGATCCTAGGCGATCAGGGTTCGATTCCCACTCAGGGCACGTGCCCCTGTTGCGGGCTTTGATCAGTGACTCTCCCATCATTGATGTTTCTATCTCTCGCTCTCTCCTTCTCCCTTCCTCTCTCTGGAATCAATAAAGATATGTAAAAAATAAAAATTCTATATCTTGAAAAAAATAAAAATAAATTATACAGCAATCTTTTATTATTATTATTGTCCCAGGCTTTGTTTAATGAAGATCTCCGTCATCAAATCAAGTGCGGTATTTCACAACTGTAAGAATGAAGATCACCAATAAAAGGATGACTGCAGCCAGCGCCATGGTGGCTCTTAGTTTGCATCCATGCCACCAAAACTGCCCCCGAAGCTGTTTGGATCTGTTGCTAAAAGCGGTTCTGTCATCCGATAAGCTTTCTGATTTGTCCTGAAGTTCATCTCGTCTCTCCCCTCTTTCAATTACCTTTGTGATATTTTCTTGCATGACATCAATAACTTCATCCACCTGGTTCTGAACATGCTTAATTTTATCATTTCTCAGAACAACTCTTGGTCCAGATGGTCCCCTTAGAAAAAGGTCCTCTTCTTCATCTGAATCATCTTCCAAAAGATTTCTCCTTTCACTTTTCACAGAACCAGTGACATCGTCATCATTTAGGTGGCGCTTGAACTTGGGAGGCATGTTTTTCTCGCCCTACAGCACTCTTTTACTTCCCCGCAGAGTAAGAACGCAGCACCTGAGTCCCCGAGGAGGCCTCGTGTGGCGGGAAGCGAGCAGCCAGTGGAGCAAGAAGGCAGGGAGCTGAGGCAGTGGGCGTCCAGGTGGCGTGGCCACGCGGCCACAGCTGCCCCCGGGCTCATCCACTCAGTGTTTTTAGAAAGTGCTTTATCACTGTGACACTTTGCTCTTAAGGAGGCCCTGGGCTCCAGGCTGGGCAGCGAGAAGCAGAGACGTTACTTCAGCTTGAGGGTCCTCATTCCCATCAGCTGAGCCTGAGGCTACTGTGGTCTCCAGGGAAGGGTCAGGCACTGGGACAGTCACAAGGGCATTCCCTACTTCTCTTTGGGCTGGGCAAATGGTCAAGGCAGTGGGATCCCAGTGCAAAATCCTGAAAACAGGCCACAGAGGCCCAGAGAGGGAGGTGTTTGGGAAGGTGTAGATATGTGATCCATCGATGGCATTGTAGAATGACACCTCCCCCTTCTCATAGTCTAGGAAAACCCCAACTCTTCGTGGAGGGTTGACAATTGACAGTGGGGTCCGGGGGTCTGTGAGAGCTCGGAAGTCATTCACCTTATACATCCCCGCTATCCAGAATCCACTCTCGGGTTTTATTTTAACTAAACATTTTCTCTCCACATTCTCTCTACACACCCCAACATACCACTGTGTTCTCCCTACCACGTCCACCTCCCAGAAATGTCTGCCGGTTGTGAAACTCTCACAGCCCAGCACACAGAAATTCCCAGAAAACCTTCTGGGGCTGTCTGGCAGGCTCTGCTCTGTGTCTGTCCACTGCAGGCTCCTGTGGTCCTCAGAAACAAGGAGATTGGGGTGCGCAGTGTCCGGGTCCAGAATAACATCCGCTGAAGAGGGTTCAGAGATGGAGTGGGATCAGCCATGGTTCCGGGTCCTCAGAGCCTCAGCCTTCAAGGCTGAGCCCAGAGCGTGAGGTCCCCAGCCTGCCCTGATGTGACCCTCAGCAATGCCAAGAGAAACAGCAGGTGCCTTTTGTCTGTGAGGAAGGGGAGGCAGAAGAGGGTGGGGGTCTGCCTAACCTGCCTCTTCAGCTGGTGCCTTCCTTCTACCTTTTTCCTGTTTCCCTCCCCAAATGTCCATGCCCACCTGTGCTGTATAGTCACATAGATTCAAATTCCAGCCCTCGCTCTACCCTCCTGAGCTGGATGACTTCCTTCTCTGCACAGTCTCTTTTCCTACAGACCCAACCTATGTAGGATCTCCACTCTCAATTTTATATCTGTAAAATAGGAGTAAAAATACTGATTTCTAGGGTAGAATAAGATGAAATGTACTATATTTAACCCAAGGCTGGTCATGAAGGAAGTGCCTGGTGTGATAATAGAGAACATGTCTCTGCTTTGCTTGGGGACATGCTGGGGGCTCTACATGCTCTGGGATCCACTCCCCAGCTGTCCCCACCCTCTGGCCCCAGGAAGGAGTCCTTTTTGGACAGCATCACTGGGCTCCCTTGCCTCTGGTTACCTGTTGGGTTTGGCCAGGGCAGGTACTAGCTGAAGACTGGGAGCAGAAAGGAAAGAGAGGCACAGCACTGCCTTCCCACCTCCTCCCATGGAGATGCTCTAACAAAGCAGGACTCCTCTCAGGCAGCCTCTTCCTGAGCCGAGCCTACTCCTGGTTCCAGTGAAGTTTCCCAGGCTCTCTGCCTTGGGCCTAAGGGTGGGGACAACTCCCACTGTTGTGAGCCCTGGGACAGCATTCATCCTTGGTTTCCCTCAAGGCTACTCCCCACCCCCCACCCCAAGTAGTTCCTTCTGTAAACCCTCTTTAATCACGGTGTAGATTCCCTGTGAACAAAACCAACTCCATGTCTGTGTCATGAATTTTTTTCACCTCTTCATGCTGTGACCTGTGGCCCACCTCACTGTCCTTAGCAAGCACAGCAAAGCCTTTGGGTCATGTTTGTCTGTGTTCCTTAAATGCAGCCACAAACATTTTTGTTAGTAACAGCTAGAATGGCATCACAACCAAGGTCAATACTGTGGACAAAACGGGGTCACATACTGAAACTGATATGCTCTCAGGAGGCCTGCACGGTGGCCTTACAAACTCAGAGAACTGCAGCAATCACATAGGATGTTCTTAGATTAAAACTTTTTAACTAAAGGCAGTTTATGGTGGGTCCTCATGTTCTAGGCGGGAATCTTCCCTGACAAAAGTCACTCTTGACCTTAATTGAGCTGTGTATTGTCTTTTTGCATCTATGATAACACACCTTTGGAACATCAAGGTAACTTCCCGTTTTCAGGACCCCTCTAGAGCACAGACCATGAATCCCCTCATTGTTACCCTGTTAGCTGTGGACTGTTAACTACCCTGCACCCACCTATGCAAAAGACATATGTGTCTATCATTTCACTTTTTATTATCCAGTCCCAGAGGTTCCCCACCCAGCTTTGCTCTCTCCCGCCTCCCTAACCTATCACCAGTGGATTTCATGTAACCCACTTATGTCTCTTATTTTTTATTGTAAGGTATAAAATAAGGGAGAAAACTACCATTTTCTGAAGCATATTTTAAAATCCACTTAGATTTTGCTTCCTGGCAATTGTCAGTTTGGCTCAAATAAAGTCATGACAATTCTCTAGAGGTTTGAACCAGTCTTACGTTGACAACACCAAACTGGTTATAATATTGGTTATAAAGAACCATCCATCACATGAAGCCCAGCAGGTGTGGCCTGGAGCTGCCACATTCTTTGTCCCTTTGTCCTGTCACTCATGTGTACCCAAGTTATAGTATAAAAAAAAGTATAGCAACTGGTCTGATAGCTGTGATTAATCTGTGTAGATTGTCCAGGCGTCTCTCCACTCTGACCTGTCATCCCGGGGAGTAAATCACCCTATAAAAGTGTCTGTTATGTTCTAAGGAGTTGCCAGCATTGCTTTTAGGTCTTAAGATAGCATCTTCTTACCAGGGTCATCATCATTAAAGACCCATTTTGAACTTTCCTGATGGTGTTTTGAACAACAGTCATTCATTACCTCATCTAGTCTTCACCCCAACCCTGACATAGTGGGAATGACCACCATCATTTAAAAGGAGACTAAAGCTCAGAATCCTTGCACAACTTGAGGACACAACTTGAGGCATACAGGGCAGGAGGGGGCAGAGCTTGGTCAGGTCACATCCTCACTCTCCTGCCCCTTCCTCCAGCTCCAGCCCTCAGCCTCCTCCTTCCCACACACACCTGGGGACGCCTAGGACAGCAGCTGCCCCTGGTTCTCTGGGGTCTCGGCAGAAGATGGGCCCACCTTGGAGACCAGGACCTCAAGTCACCCACCCAGAACTCTCCCAGTGAAGAGTTAGAGAAGAAAAGGGAGCAGGGCCCTGGGTAGTTGTCCCAGAGGACACACAGTGGTTCACTCACCAGGTTGATAGGTGGTCTTCAACACTGAAAGGAAGGAGACACAGACAAGGAAAGGCCATTAGTTCTGTCTTTCCCCCACCCACTCTCCTCACTGAGCCTCTTCTGCTTTCCTCCCTCTTTTCCAACATCCAGTTTCCTTCAAATAACGCTTGTGGATCAGGCATAAAGCCTCTCTGAGTGTTGGGCTTCCCTCCATCACCCTGGGGCTGTGGGCGCCATGGCCAGGCTTTGCCCAGGAGTGGGTGTGTCAGCAGGGTGAGGGGACACTGCATGTGGAAGGTCCTCTCTGGGTGTCCAGAAAGGAGGGGGTGGGACTCCACAGAAAATGAGCCTCTGAGCTGGATCTGATTATCACACACCAGCACAGAGAGGGGTAAATGCTTCCTACACAGGTGCCAGGAAACCAGAGAGGTTGAGTCACTCACCAGCATAGTCCTGAGCCTTCTCACCTGCAAGGGAAGACGGGCAGAGAGTCACCTGAACTGTCATTTTTGAGTCAGTTTCTGTCTCTTCCTTTGCTGGCATCTACTGTTCTGTCTTGACCACCCCACCCTTCCTGCCTCTCCCTCTGCCTGTTCCATTCTCTGCTCCCCCCTCCTCTTTGAAATCAACTGCATCCAATGACCCCACAGGCACCGTGTAGGAGCTTTCCCAGCTGTCACCCCAGATCTGTTTTGTACGAATCTATACACAGTCACCCTCTATCTGAGGTCTCACTTTCCGAAGTTTCAGTTACGTTCCCTCAACCCCTGTTGGAATGTGTTAAATGGAAAATTCCAGAAATAAACAATTTATAAGCTTTAAATTGTACATCATTGTGAGTAGGGTGATGAAATCTGGTTCCATCCATCTCCAACCTGCCAACGCATGAACCATCCCTTTATCCAGCAGGTCCACCCTGTGTACCTCCCCCCGTTAGCCACTTAGGAGCCTCCTGAGATCAGGTCAGCTGTCCAGTGTCACAGTGCTTGTGTTCACGTCACCCTTATTTGACTGAGTAAGGGCTCCAAGGCCCAGAGCAGTGACGCAGGCAACTCGGGTTTGCCAACGAGCACCCTTTCTTCCAGTGAAAAGCAAACATCGGGGTACACACAGGGTGTGGAACTATCTGCGGTTTCAGGCATCCACTGGGGTCAGGATCCCACCCCTGGGGTAAGTGGTGCCCATCTCAGTCCTGCACCTGAGCACAGGCTCGCCCTGTGGGTACTGGATGGAGATGTGTGCTGGGGTCCATCTATCTCAATCTGCGTTATTTCCCGCCTACTTCCAAATGAATTGGGAAATTAATGAGAAAACTTCAGGTGCTATTGTTTTTTCAGCAGTTAAGATAAACCCTGACAGCTGAGGCTGGAGCCACTCCTCTCGCTAGGAGACACTCCCCTCTCTCCTTCTGCTTCCCCTGAGCAGCTACAGATGCGGTAAAGCAGCAGGCGGGAGGGCAGGCTGCACACACTGAGCCCATCGCCCCCTTTCCTTTCTGGGGCTCCCTGGACATCCCCGTATGAGGGGCCCCTGGTGCAGACAGACTGAAGTCCCTTCCTGCCCTGAGAAAGGCCCCTGCCCCGGGTTCCCCAGATCAGGGCCCTTAATTCTTCCCAGGGCGGGGAGGGGCGAGGAAGGGGCTGGAAATAGCGGAGCAGAGTCTGAGGTGTGGGTCCAGAGTATCACCTGCCTGGTACTGGCTGTGTCTCCATTTTGCAAGAAAAATGGGAGGAGCTGGTCACATGCATAACGCAGGGACCCCAGAACCTGCGAGGCCGGTATCAGGACTTACCGAGTTCTTCCTGCAGCTTCTCTGGAGATAAGAAGAAAAAAAAGCCCTGTTATGGGGATAGAGAGGAGGACCCGAGGGGGGTGCCTGGGATGGGGCAGGGAGGTCGCCCTTCCTGCCCCCAGGCTCACCTTTGGCACTTTTCTCTGCCTCCTTCTCCTGCCACAGGACCTGGATTCTCTTCTGCTGTCGCCACAGGAAGACACCAGCCACCAGCAGAGCCAGCAAGGTGACCCCGAAGGCCGCCTGCCAGGGCTCCGCTCTCCAGAAGAAGGGACCTGCAGAGGGACAGACTCAGCCGCCCGCCAGGCAGGGCCCTGGGGTATCTCAGGAGGTGAGGTGACCTCTCTCCCCAAAGGATCCCAGAACTCTTTCTGTACATGATAAATTTTATTTTCTTGAAATGTCTGCCTCTCACATGGAGATACTACAAATATCAAAAAATATATGTACAGAGCAGTGAAGTCTCCCCTCCACTCCCTCGTCCCTCCCCCATTGATCAGCTTCTCATTACTCAGCTTAACATGAGGATGAAGGATGTGAACTTTGGGGTCGGAGGGCCTGGGTTCAAATTCTACGTCTCCTGTCTGACCTGCTCTGTGACCTTGCACTAATGACTTAACCTTTCTGTTCCTGGTGTCCTAGCTGGTGAGAGGATTAAGTTAAAGCTTATAAAGTGCCTGACGCACAGTGAGTGCCATGCACGTCTTTATTACATCTAAAAAACATAAATATATTCTCCTTTTTCTTGCTTACACCAAAGACAGGATCCCTACAAGCTGGGCTGCATCCTGGGTCTCGGGGACCTTTCTGCATCAGCACGGAGAACAGGTCCGTGTTTCCTCCACACTGCAGCCCACTGCACAGGAGCCCCCTTGCTGGGCCTTGGCTCGGTCTCTAACTTTTATTATTATAGTTGATGCTCTAAGAAGTAACCTTGTACATGGGCCATTTCATACAACCCCAAGCTGATCTGTCAGATGAAACCCCAGAAGTGGGATTTAAGATCAATAAATAATTTGGATAAAGATTGTTCTATTGTCCCCAATGGAAGATGTGACAATTTATACCAAAAATATACCAAATTATAGCCACAAACGTCTAAGAGTGGCTGTCCCCCCACCATCCTGCCATCGGCTGTGTTACCAACCACCTTGCTTTTCCTACTGTTGCCAGTCTCCCAGGTGGAACCGGTTCCCTACTCAGTGAGACTGGGATCCTGCTATGAGGTAATTTCCTTTCCTGTGAACTGATAATTCATGTTCTTGGCTCATTTTCTACGGGGCTGTTTTATGTTTTAACGTGATTAACCCTTTCTCCAAGACGTGGTTGTACTTATATTTTCCCATGTGTTTGCTGATCTTTACCACTTGCCCCCAATTCCTGTTGGGTGTCACAGTTTGTAACATGCAGAAAATATGGAAAGATGTTTGTGACATAATCAGCTCCATGGGGAAAGAAGCAGCCAGGTCCCTGCTCTGTGCCTCATGTTCCCTGCAAAGACCCAAGTCAGCAGCACACAGTCAGGCCTCCTTCCCCAGTGGCCACAGCTAAGCAGAGGGTCGAGCAGGGACTCACCTGCAATGGAAAGCCTGGCTGTCTTTTCCTGGCTGAGCAGGGGATTTCTGATGATACAGGAGATCTCCTTCCCAGAGCCATCTTTCAGGATCACAGAAGATGTGGCTGCATATAGACCTGTGGGATCTGTAGCCACAGGTGAGGCCACAGCTGGCAAGCTCTGTCCCCTGTCATCTCTCCACTCCACTTGGGGCTGTGGATACCAGCCTGCAGACGTGCACTCCAGACGGATCCCTCCATCTTCATGACCCTTCATTTCAATGTGAACATCAGAGCCCAGGGCTGGGGAAGGAAAAGTGAGCCTGATCATGAGGAGTCCTCTGTATTGGTGAGGATCCCATCAGGAACGAGGAGCTCACTCGCACTAGGTACTACGAGCAGGTTCACTAAGGAGCTGTTTACAAAGTGTGTTGTGCAGTAGGGACTGTTCCATGATGTGACCACTACCTGACCATCCCTGGACCTCATAGTAGATCTAGCTAGACGTTGGACTGAACAGATGTTGTTTCCCCTAAAATCCCTTAGAGACAGCTGGATCCCTCCCCCATGCCCCAGGCCTGCTGGTTCCTAGAACTGGCCCTCACCCTGCCCTAAGCAAGCATGTAAGTCCTTCTCCCTTGTCTGGGGTGGGTCATGTTCCAGTGCTCCAATCTCCCCTGCCTGTCATGCATAAGCCTTAGCCTTTGCCATGTGGTGGAGAGGACATGCATGTTGTACTGCTGCCTAAAATGCTGTTCCTTGTATGTAAGTCACCTTGGTAAACTCTTGATATAATTAATCTATTGATGACACCATTTTTTTCTGGTCTCTGGACTCAGGGAAACTTCCATAATGTTGTGGAGAGGGAGGAAAACCTTCATGGGAGAGAGCTGAGCCAGGGCCAGGACAGTAGAGCTGTTACCACCAGTCCCTAAACTCTTAACTCAAGAAGAGGAGGGAGGAAGCCTTTGACGTCCTGCAAGGACAGAGTCCTGTAGGGAGGGCTTTCTTAAGAGGAGCTGTGGTCTCCAGGAAGGGACTGTAGCTGGCTGAGGGGGACCTGCAGGGAGAAAGACAGGACCCTCCACACCCATCTTCCTTCCTCTGCGAGGCTCCTCAGTGACCAGCCCAGGCAGAAGCCACAGGGCAGGGTTGTGCCTTGAAAAAGAGAAATGCAACCCAGTCGGGTGGACGTGAGCGATTTCATGGAACAGCAGCGTCAGACAAGGGTGTGTTATCCCTGTGATGAGTGAGAACAAAACCACCACCACTCAGCCATCGGGTCTGAGCACAGAGAACACGAAGTGTCCAGACCACAGCAGCCAGCAAACCTCCCGTCCTGGCTCAGTGGCCAGTTACATCCCCTCACCATCCCGACAGCATCCACCCAGAGCAAAGCCCTCCTTCCATAAGCCCAACTCCCCTATCAGCCCAAATGTTATGTAAGTCTCCCTGACACCTTCTCGTTGAGACACCCCTTGGTTTCCACATGGGTGCATCTCCCTCACTGCAACACGGACTAAAATCAACCTGGTCAGCTACAGGTGTGATCCTGGGCCTTTGGTTAGAGGACATGGGCGGCACAGGTGATGTCCCTGCACTTCAGCCTCCCTGGACCACAGCCCTGTGCACCTGCAGGGCCCATGGCCACTGCCTGGAACACAGCTGAACCCAATCCACTGTGTCCCCCACTGAGGGGAGGTTTTCTCATCCTTCCTACTCCTGACCCCCCTTCCTGCTTAGACCCTGGTGGTCAGCATGAGGGGCTCTTCACCTGACACAGGAGGAACCCTTCCTAGAGGAAAATGTGGGTCTGTCAAGGGCCCCAGAGAAGCAGAGTTGGAGGCTGGGAAGCAGTTGTTGCTGAGTTGCTGGAGGTGCTGTGAGGTGGGCTTCGAGCCTCTGTCCCCAGGCCCCATGGCAGAAGGAGCTCAGAACAAACCTCAGACTCACCTGCAACCTTCAGCTCCACCTGGGCTTTTGCATAGAAATTGCCATGTTGGAAATAACACAGGTAGATTCCACTGTCAGAGACTCGGAGGTTGCGAATCCAGAGAGCAGCCTTCCCCTCGGTGATGTCTTGTCTTAAAATGGAAGTTCTCCCTCGATACTCTGGTATCTGTGTTTCTTCCTTGCCATCTGCATACGCACACACCACCTGCTTGAGGCTGGATCGCACCCACATCAGCTCCATGGTCTCAGCGCTCATCTCTGGGGACAGCTGACAGGGCAGCTCAGCATCTTCACCCACCATGATCACTATGGGCACAAGGGGTCCAATCACAGCAAACTGAGCTGGTCAGCAGAAGAGGGTGCTCCATCAGAGGGGGCTGGGGCCAGAGGGTAAGGGGGTGTCCCAGGAAGGGAGGGGGAGGTAAGAAACACCTAGGCAGGCACTCCTGACATCACAGAAGTACAGTCTGGATGGGCCTTCCAGGTGTGGGGAGGAGCCCAAGGTTCTGACTGGGCTCTATAGGTAACACTCCACATACATAATGCAGAACCTTTCCCTACCTGAGCTGGGGGTGAGCAGCTGGACCAAGGCCAGGCACACAGGGAGGTCCAGCAGATGGAAGGCCAGGGACCTCACCATTGTTACCTGCTGAGCAGACAGAGAGGCTCCAGAAGGAGAAATGACGACCTGGAAGATGGAGAATTCCACATGGAGTCTTCTGCCTCCCCAGGGCAGACTCGGGGTGCAACCCCCATCACTGCTGACCCCAGGGCTCCTCTGAGATGTCTGCTTGGGGGTCTTTAACCTTTGATTCCAACGTGGGAAATCACCCATAAAACATGTAACGTGAAATGCGTGTCCCTTAACCCTAGTCACCAGGACATCCTTGGCTCCACTGTCCAAATGTGCTCAGAAGCCCTCCCTTACCCACACTTCCTGGGACAGTCAGGTCCAGGCCTCCATCATCACACTCTGATTATGCAGGACCCTCCTCTCTGAGTCCCCGAGTCCACTGGTGCCCCCTACAGTCTCTGCTCAACACCACAGCCAGAACTCTCCTGACTCACACCAGGTCGCCCCTCTACTCAGCCCCTTCCAGGGCTCCCATTTCACTCAGAGCAGAAGCTGAAGTCCTTTGCACCATATAATCTTAAAATTATTTCAATGTTCTAAATTTTTTAAGCTTTTTGAGCAGGGAATATATTTCCACCTATTTTGGGGGCTATTTGTTTTATTTTGTTTTATTCTTTTGATTATAGACAAATTTGAATTAAAAAATAAATTTAAATAATTTATAAAGGTAATTATATACTGTATTTCATATGAATATAAATATTTCTGGATGTATTTTTGCCATAGAAATATACATAATGACTTAAAATGCTTTGTCCTTTCACCCACAAATTCCACTTACACGAATTAACCTTAAAGAAAAAAAAAACAGGCAGTAACATAAGGATTTATGTTTAATGCTGTTCATCATAGTAAATCTGCAATAACAAAATGTAGATACAATTTAAACACTCAAATTAAATCCAACTTTGTTATAATTATAAATAAAAACCATTTATCTAAAACCACGATTCCTAAACCTACAGCTAAGATAATACTCAATGGTGAAAACCTGAAAGCTTTTCCTCTAATGTCAGGAATAAGACAGGCTGCCCACTATCACCCCTTCTACTCAGCACAGTATTGGAAGTCCTAGCCGCAGTGTGTTGTTTATCCAGTCTCCAGCTGCTGTACACGTATGTTGTTTCAGATTTTTCTATATCCCAATATTACAAATCATTCTGTAATGAACCTCTTTACATAAACACATTTAAGACACACACCTTGTAACCCTCCCCACCAGTCTTTTAACATTATTTCTGTAAATGATGACCCGCTGTAACCAATATGTGACTGCACATAAAGCGCCTGTTTGCTTCACAATTCCAGGAACTAATTTAAAGGAAGCAGACTCAGACCTTCAGACATTCCAGCCCCGGGAGTTTCGATGACCTTCAACCAGTTATCTGAGCAGACTGTGTTGGCATGTGCTTAGTGCCCTCAGTGGAGCTCTCTCAACCCCCTCCTTTTGAATCCAATGTTCTGTCCCCCTGGCCCCCCATCCTCTCTCCCTTCTTACAAAAACCCCGGCCCACGTCCCGTTGGTCAGAGGATCTTTGCAACATGAGTCCACCATCTTCTCAAGCTGCTGGCTCTAAATAGACCTACTTTCCTTCCACCAGTCCCTGCCTGTCCACCAGCTTTCAAGCAGCAGGCAACCGAACCTGGGTTTGGTATCAGCCTTTGAGAATCTCTTAGACCACGCTCCCGGAGATGAGCAGGAGAGACTGTAAGATGCCTCTGCTGCTGTGTGAAGCTCCCTCATTCCAGTGCTCTCACTCCCACAGATTTCCCAGTTCAGGCCTTACCTTGCCCTGCCTGCTGCTCCCACCTGGGTTCCACGGGTAGGCGCAGAGCACCCCACTCCTTCTGTGGGCGAGCATCACGCTGCAGGCTCACCCAGCTTCTCAGCCTCTCTAACAGGGACCTGGGACTCTGCCTTTTACCAACTGCCCCTTTTACCCTTCGCACTCCCAGCTGAAATCCACAGAACAAAGGCACTGGGGAGGTCCTTATGCTACTTGAGTGTCTCACCTGGAGGAAAGGGTGGGGAAAAGAAAGCTGGCTCATGACCGGAAAGAGTGCAAAGTCCCTATTTGAAAGCACCTGTTATAAAAAATAATGGTAATAACCTTTACTCCCTACTGGGTGCAGGTGGTTTAGACAGATTTCTATCGCAGTCATGCCTGAAGGAGATCGTATCAACATTGATTTCTCTCCCTCGTGGGGCCCCTGGTCGGGGTGGGCTCCCCTGGGCTGGGCTGACTGGGGTTGGGCTCCAGGCTGCAGTTTGGGTCCTGTCAGCTCCACAGGTCTCTTCATTCTGGGACCAGGAGCTACATGCACATGCCCCCTCCCCCTCCCCTCCACCCCTCCCCTCCTCCTTTCCCCTTTCTCCCCTCCCTTTGCTTCGTTCACCCCGGTTTTCCCTGTTCCGTCCTCCCTCCCAACTCCTCCTCCCCCCTCTTCCTCTAACTTCTCAGAGGGTAATTTCAGGCACCTCCACCCCCTACTGGCAGAAGCGCATCACTGCACGTCCTGAGCCTGGGAAATGTGTCCAACTCTCCCTCCATCCACCCTGCGGTCCTGCCAGGTTCCCAAGTCTTTGTTTAATGTGAAATCTTTATTGAAAATTTATTTTCACACAAAATGATGTGAAATCTTTATGTGAAAATTTTAAGTGACAATTTTCTTTATTGTGATCCACAGTAAGGAATATATTCTATAATGTAACTCGGAACATGCAAATTTATATATACTGTATGCTCTCATAGTTCCATTTGCTTTTGATTTTTAAAAATTGGTCTCTACCGAATATATTGATCTCATAACCCCTCAAGGGTCCAGGACCTGAGGGGGAGAGGTACTGTTCCATGATGATTGTCTCATGGCATAAACACTACGCCCCATGTCCTGTGGGGCGCTGCTTTTGTTGCCGAAAACACAGGAGTTTGACAATCAAAAATGTACCTCCAAAGTATAATTTTGATGTGGACTGTTAAAAAATAATTTGGAAAGTTAAGAATGTACTCATTTCTCTTCATGTTAGTGGTTAAGAACCCTTTCATTGGGCATGAGGCAAGGTAGAGTTTTCTGATGCAGGATAAATACATGGGTTAACATTCCTTGCCCACCCCTTCCCATATCTATATATATATATCTCACTACAAACCACACATCTATGGAAAGCACTGTATAGCTGCACATTAGTTCCCTAGGCCTGGCTGTACAAAGTGCCACATACTGAGCAGTTTAAACAACAGAACATTGCCTTCTCAGTTCTGGAGGCTGGAAGCCTTAGCTCCAGGTCCCCACAGGGTTGGTTCAGCCCTGGCCCTAGTTTTGGAGTTTGCTGGCAGTCTTTGGCATTTCCTGGCTTGTGGAGGCATCCCCCTGTCTCTGCCTTCATTCTCATGTGGTTCTCCCTGGGAAACATGTCTTGCTCCCATTCCCATAAAGAAAGAAGGTGGGCCAGTCCTGTATTCTTGCCAAATGCAGCAGGTGACAGGACTTCCACTTCCGTGGTCTGTTAGAAGGTCCTCCCTTGATCTTATTGGGCTGTGATACCGTCTCCTGTGGCAAGCCTCATCTCTGAGCTCTTTTATTTCATATGCTAACTACACACAAGTGAGGGAGAGATAAAAGACCAACGTTAAGGAGGATGGCAGGTGTGGGAGAATGGGCTTGAGGTTCAGAAGGCCTAAGCTCTCCAAGCACCACCCTAGGTGTCAGATCCCTTAACCTGCTTAAACAATGAAGATTTTTCTCAGTTGAAAACAAGTCCTGAGGTTAGGATGCAGAGGCACCCTACACCCTTCCTGCTAGTGGTCTTTTCTGTAGTGGAGTCACGGGGAGACTAAAAACCACTGTGGGGCATATCACAATTATATGAAATTCAAATGTCAGCACCCGTAAATAAGGTTTTGCTAGGACATGGCCAATCCACCCATCTAAGATTCCACTACAAGAGGAGCTCTGGCAGAGACCCCATGGTCCACACAGCCAAAATATGTGATATCTGGCCCTTTGCAGAAAAAAGTTTCCACGTCCCAGGGCCAAGTCCCCTCCTCACCAGTCACTCAGTAGAATACAAAGAAGCTGCTTAAGCATGAAAAATGCACAACTGGGAACAGCCTGTGGAGATTATCTGGCCTTTTAATTATTATTTTTTTGTCTCATTTCAGAGGCAATGTAAGTTTTTATAAATTTTTTTATATGGTCTTCCGATTCCCTGAGTGTTGTGGCATCCCTGCTCACTCCCAGGACAGAGGCCTGTATGAGTACAGGTGTGTGTGTGTGGTTGGGTTTGGGATGGGCAGGTGTTGAGGGGGACATAAGCACCCTCTTCCCAAAGCCAAGGACTGTCCTGCAAGTTGCTGAGCTGTAAGGGGCAGGGGAGAGATGGGAGGACACAGGGAAGGACTGGGGGTAGAGAATGGAGCCAGCAGCTGTGATGGAGACTCTGGGACTCATTCAGAAACTTTGGAGTGAGAGACCTGAGGATAGGGAGTGAGTCCAAAGCCTTTCCTTTCCCTTGGGAGGTGGCACTGCAGTGCCCTCAGGACCATGGCAGTGAAGACAGGCTTCCTGACTGCCACTGGATGGTCTGGTTGGGCCCAGCACCCCTACACCCACACGATGCTCCCTTCCTGTGGCCTGCAGATCCCAATCAGGCCATTGTGTACATTTCTTCTAGAAGAATCTTCCCAAGGCACAATTCTTAACATAACTCTTCCGTGTGATAAAAATCCCACTGAAGTTCATCTAGCTCCCTTCTTCCCAAATTTATGTTTGTCTTTTAAGTATGAATTTGAAGGGCTGGTTCGGCTCAGTGATTGCAGGTCACATGTTGGTAAAAAGGTTGGCTTCTAGTCCCTTCTCAGCCCTGTGTGATGTGGTCCCTGTGAATTCATCCCTGGGCAAAGTCATCCTGCACAACCAGGCAGTGAAGCACTGGACCATGGCTCTGAAAGTAGGCCTTAGAAAGTTAATGCCTTTCCTGCCCTCTTGTCTCCTTACCTATCATGTGGGAAAATTGAATGAATATCAGAGAAGTGCTTTACTCAGTGAGTTTTTAGCAACTATTTCTTTAAAAAAATATATCTTTATTGATTTCAGAGAGAGGAAGGGAGAGGGAGAGAGAGAGTTAGAAACATCAATGATGAGAGAGTCATCATTGATTAGGCCGCCTCCTGCACGCCCCCACTGGGTAATGAGCCCACAACCTGGGCATGTGGCCTGATAGGGAGTCAACTATGATCTTCTGGATCCTAGGTCAACGCTCAACAGCTGTGCCACCCTTGAGCAGGTGTATTTTCTTGCTGTTAAGGGACCCTGGGCTAAAGCTGAGCAGGGAGAAGCAAAGACATTACTTCAGCCTGAGGGTCCCCATTGCTATCAGCTGAGCCTGAGGCCACTGTGGTTTCCAGGGAAGGGTCAGGCACAAGGGAACTCTCCACTCCTTTTGGTGCTGGGCAAATGGTCAAGGCAGTGGACTCCCTAGTCCAAATATCAAAAACAGGATACAGAGGACGAGAGAAGGAGGTGTTTGTGAAGGTGTAGATATATGATCCACTGAGGGCATTGTAGAATGACACCTCCCCCTTCTCATAGTCCAGGAAAACCCCCACTCTTTGAGGAGGGTTGGCAATTGTCAGTTTAGTCCGGGGGTCTGTGAGAGCCTGGAAGTCATTCCCCTCAGACCTCCCTAATGCCCAGAATCCATTCTCCGGTTTCATTCTAACCCAGTCTTTTCTCTCCACATCCTCTCTACACACCCCAATATGCCACTCCTTCCTGTCCCCCACTTCCACCTCCCAGAAATGTCTGCCCGTTGTGAAGCTCTCACAGCCCAGCACACAGAAATTCCCAAAAAATCTCTTGGGAGTGTCTGGCAGCCTCTGCCTGGTGTCTGCCAGCTGCAGGCTCCTCTGGTCCTCGAAAACAAAGAGATTGGGGTGCGCAGTGTCCACATCCAGAAGCACATCAGCTGCAGAGGGTTCAGATGGTGTGGGGTCAGCCATGGTGCCTGGGCCTCAGAGCCTCAGCCTTCAAGGTCTGGTTCTGGCTGAGGAGCCCTGACCCAGAACCTGGGGTCCCCAGCCTGGCCTGGATGTGACCCTCAGCAATGCCAAGAGAAACAGGAGGTGCCTTTTGTCTGTGGGGAAGGGGAGGCTGAGGAAGCTTGGGGTCTGCTAACCTGCCTCTTCAGCTAGTGCCTTCCTTCTACCTTTTTCCTGTTTCCCTCCCCAAATGTCCATGCCCACCTGTGCTGTATAGTCACATAGACTCAAATTCCAGCCCTTGCTCTACCCTCCTGAGCTGGATGACTTCCTTTTCTGCACAGTCTCTTTTTACACAATAAACGCTAGGTAGTATCTTGACTGTCAATTTGATATCTGTAAAATGGTAGTAAAAATACTGATTTCTAGGGTAGAATAAGATGAAATGTGCTATATTTAACCCAAGGCTGGTCATGGAGGAAGTGCTGGGTGTGATAATAGAGACCATGTCTCTGCTGTGCCTTGGGCCATACTGGGGGCTCTATGGGCTCTGGGGTCCATTCCCCAGCTGTCCCACCCTCTCTGGCCCCAGGATGTAGTCCTTTTTGGACAGCATCACTGGGCTCCCTTGCCTCTGGTTACCTGTTGGGTTTGGCCAGGGCAGGTACTAGCTGAAGACTGGGAGCAGAAAGGAAAGAGAGGCACAGCACTGCCTTCCCACCTCCTCCCATGGAGATGCTCTAACAAAGCAGGACTCCTCTCAGGCAGCTTCTCCCTGAGCCCAGCCTCCCCTGGGCTCCAGTGAAGGCTCCCTGTCCCTCTGCTGAAGGGAGGTGACAGCTCCCACTCTTGTGAGCCCTGGGGCAGCATTCATCCTTGGTTTCCCTCAATACCTGCCCCCCCTCCCCAGAAGTAGTTCCTTCCCTAAACCTTTATTAATCACTGTGTTGATTCTCTGTGAAGAAAACCAACTCCATGTCTGTGTCATGAATTTCTTTCACCTCTTCATGCTGTGACCTGTGGCCCACCTCACTGTCCTTAGCAAGCACAGCAAAGCCTTTGGGTGATGATTATGTGTGTTCCTTACATGTAGCCACAAACATTTCTGTTAGTAACAGCTATAGTGACATGACTGAGATCAACACCAAACAGGGGATGGTATTGGTTATAAAGAATCATCCATCTCAGGACCACCAGGAGGTTGGTCTGGTGCTACCACATTCTTTGTCCATTTCTCCTGTCAATCATTTGTACCCAAGTTATACTATAAAACACTATAGCAACAAGTCTGTTAACTGCGAATAATCTGTGGAGATTGTGGGGGCATCTATCTCCTTGGACTCTATACCCCTGAGAGTAAATTACCCCACAATACAGTCTGTTATGTTCTAAGGAGTTGCCAGCATCATTTTTAAGTCTTAAGAACCTTGCCCTTGCCACAGTCATTACCATCAAAGAGCTATTTTGACCAAGCCATTGCTGTTTTGACCAATGCACATTCATTACCTCACCTAGTCTTCACCTCAACCCTGACATAGTGGGAATGACCACCATCATCTAACGAGGAGACTAAAGCTCAGAATCCTTGCACAACTTGAGGACACACAGGCACACAGGGCAGGAGGGGGCAGAGCTTGGTCAGGTCACATCCTCACTCTCTTGCCCCTTCCTCCAGCTCCAGCCCTCAGCCTCCTCCTTCCCTCACACATCTGGGGAAGCCCAGGACAGCAGCTGCCCCTGGTTCTCTAGGCAGCAGATGGGCCCACCTTGGAGACCAGGACCTCAAGTCACCCACCCAGAACTCTCCCAGTGAAGAGTTAGAGAAGAAAAGGGAGCAGGGCCCTGGGCGGTTGTCCCAGAGGACACACAGTGGTTCACTCACCAGGTTGGTAGGTGGTCTTCAACACTGAAAGGAAGGAGACACAGACAAGGAATGGCCATTAGTTCTGTCTTCCCCCCACCCACTCTCCTCACTGAGCCTCTTCTGCTTTCCTCCCTCTTTTCCAACATCCAGTTTCCTTCAAGTACAGCTTGTGGATCAGGCATAAAACCTCTCTGAGTGTTGGGCTTCCCTCCATCACCCTGGGGCTGTGGGCGCCATGGCCAGGCTTTGCCCAGGAGTGGGTGTGTCAGCAGGGTGAGGGGACACTGCATGTGGAAGGTCCTCTCTGGGTGTCCAGAAAGGAGGGGGTGGGACTCCACAGAAAATGAGCCTCTGAGCTGGATCTGATTATCACACACCAGCACAGAGAGGGGTAAATGCTTCCTACACAGGAAACCAGAGAGGTTGAGTCACTCACCAGCATAGTCCTGAGCCTTCTCACCTGCAAGGGAAGACGGGCAGAGAGTCACCTGAACTGTCATTTTTGAGTCAGTTTCTGTCTCTTCCTTTGCTGGCATCTACTGTTCTGTCTTGACCACCCCACCCTTCCTGCCTCTCCCTCTGCCTGTTCCATTCTCTGCTCCCCCCTCCTCTTTGAAATCAACTGCATCCAATGACCCCACAGGCACCGTGTAGGAGCTTTCCCAGCTGTCACCCCAGATCTGTTTTGTACGAATCTATACACAGTCACCCTCTATCTGAGGTCTCACTTTCCGAAGTTTCAGTTACGTTCCCTCAACCCCTGTTGGAATGTGTTAAATGGAAAATTCCAGAAATAAACAATTTATAAGCTTTAAATTGTACATCATTGTGAGTAGGGTGATGAAATCTGGTTCCATCCATCTCCAACCTGCCAACGCGTGAACCATCCCCTTATGCAGTAGGTCCACCCTGTGTACCTCCCCCCGTTAGCCACTTAGGAGCCTCCTGAGATCAGGTCAGCTGTCCAGTGTCACAGTGCTTGTGTTCACGTCACCCTTATTTGACTGAGTAAGGGCTCCAAGGCCCAGAGCAGTGACGCAGGCAACTCGGGTTTGCCAATGAGGAGCCTTCCTTCAAGTGAAAAGCAAACATCGGGGTACACACAGGGTGTGGAACTATCTGCGGTTTCAGGCATCCACTGGGGTCAGGATCCCACCCCTGGGGTAAGTGGTGCCCATCTCAGTCCTGCACCTGAGCACAGGCTCGCCCTGTGGGTACTGGATGGAGATGTGTGCTGGGGTCCATCTATCTCAATCTGCGTTATTTCCCGCCTACTTCCAAATGAATTGGGAAATTAATGAGAAAACTTCAGGTGCTATTGTTTTTTCAGCAGTTAAGATAAACCCCTGACAGCTGAGGCTGGAGCCACTCCTCTCGCTAGGAGACACTCTCCTCTCTCCTTCTGCTTCCCCTGAGCAGCTACAGATGCGGTAAAGCAGCAGGCGGGAGGGCAGGCTGCACGCACTGAGCCCATCGCCCCCTTTCCTTTCTGGGGCTCCCTGGACATCCCCGTATGAGGGGCCCCTGGTGCAGACAGACCGAAGTCCCTTCCTGCCCTGAGAAAGGCCCCTGCCCCAGGTTCCCCAGATCAGGGCCCTTATTTCTTCGCAGGGGCCAGGAGGGGTGAGGAAGGGGCTGGAAATAGGGGAGCAGAGTCTGAGGTGTGGGTCCAGAGTATCACCTGCCTGGTACTGGCTGTGTCTCCATTTTGCAGGAAAAATGGGAGGAGTTGGTGACACGCATAACGCAGGGACCCCAGAACCTGCGAGGCCGGTATCAGGACTTACCAAGTTCTTCCTGCAGCTTCTCTGGAGATAAGAAGAAAAAAGAGCCGTGTTATGGGGATAGAGGGGAGGCCCGAGGGGGGTGCCTGGGATGGGGCAGGGAGGTCGCCCTTCCTGCCCCCAGGCTCACCTTTGGCACTTTTCTCTGCCTCCTTCTCCTGCCACAGGACCTGGATTCTCTTCTGCTGTCGCCACAGGAAGAAACCAGCCACCGCCAGGAGCCCCAGCAGAGCCGGCAGGGTCACCCCCACGGCCACCTGCCAGGGCTCCGCTCTCCAGAAGAAGGGACCTGCAGAGGGACAGACTCAGCCACTGGCCAGGCGGGGCCCTGGGGTATCTTGGGAGGCGAGGTGACCTCTCTCCCCCCAAAGGATCCCAGAACTCTTTCTGTACATGATAAATTTTATTTTCTTGAAATGTCTGCCTCTCACATGGAGATAATTCAAATATCAAAAAATATGTATACAAAGGCAGTGAAGTCTCCCCTCCACTCCCTCGTCCCTCCCCCATTGATCAGCTTCTCATTACTCAGCTTAACATGAGGATGAAGGGTGTGAACTTTGGGGTTGGAGGGCCTGGGTTCAAATTCTGGGTCTTCTGCCTGACCTGCTCTGTGACCTTGTACTAATGACTTAACCTTTCTGTTCCTGGTGTCCTAGCTGGTGAGAGGATTAAGTTAAAGCTTATAAAGTGCCTGACACACAGTGAGTGCCATGCATGTCTTTATTACATCTAAAAAACATAAATATATTCTCCTTTTTCTTGCTTACACCAAAGACAGCATCCCTACAAGCTGGGCTGCATCCTGGGTCTCGGGGACCTTTCTGCATCAGCACGGAGAGCAGGTCCGTGTTTCCTCCACACTGCAGCCCCCTGCACAGGAGCCCCCCTGCTGGGCCTTGGCTCGGTCTCTAACTTTTATTATTATAGTTGATGCTCTAAGAAGTAACCTTGTACATGGGCCATTTCATACAACCCAAGCTGATCTGTCAGATGAAACCCCAGAAGTGGGATTTAAGATCAATAAATAATTTGGATAAAGATTGTTCTATTGTCCCCAATGGAAGATATGACAATTTATACCAAAAATATACCAAATTATAGCCACAAACGTCTAAGAGTGGCTGTCCCCCCACCATCCTGCCATCGGCTGTGTTACCAACCACCTTGCGTTTCCTACTGTTGCCAGTCTCCCAGGTGGAACCGGTTCCCTACTCAGTGAGACTGGGATCCTGCTGTGAGGTAATTTCCTTTCCTGTGAACTGATAATTCATGTTCTCGGCTCATTTTCTACTGGGCTGTTTTATGTTGTAACGAGATTAACCCTTTCTCCAAGACGTGGGCTGCACATTATTGTTTCCTTTTTGGCAGCTTAGCTGATCTTTACCACTTGCCCCCAATTCCTGTTGGGTGTCACAGTTTGTAACATGCAGAAAATATGGAAAGATGTTTGTGACATAATCAGCTTCATGGGGAAAGAAGCAGCCAGGTCCCTGCTCTGTGCCTCATGTTCCCTGCAAAGACCCAAGTCAGCAGCACACAGTCAGGCCTCCTTCCCCAGTGGCCACAGCTAAGCAGAGGGTCGAGCAGGGACTCACCTGCAATGGAAAGCCTGGCTGTCTTTTCCTGGCTGAGCAGGGGATTTCTGATGATACAGGAGATCTCCTTCCCAGAGCCATCTTTCAGGATCACAGAAGATGTGGCTGCATATAGACCTGTGGGATCTGTAGCCACAGGTGAGGCCACAGCTGGCAAGCTCTGTCCCCTGTCATCTCTCCACTCCACTTGGGGCTGTGGATACCAGCCTGCAGACGTGCACTCCAGACGGATCCCTCCATCTTCATGACCCTTCATTTCAATGTGAACATCAGAGCCCAGGGCTGGGGAAGGAAAAGTGAGCCTGATTATGGGGACTCCTCTGTATTGGTGAGGATCCCATCAGGAATGGGGGACACATTCACACTAGATACCACAATCAGGTTTCACTAAGGAGCTGTTTATAAAGTGTGCTGTGCAGGGGAGAATGTTCCATAATGTGACCACTGCATGACCATCCCTGGACCCTTCTGCTAGATCCAACTATACCTGGGTCAGAACAGAGACTTCTCCCCCAAGTTCCCTTAAAGAGAGCTAAACCCCTCCCCCACTCCCCAGACATGCTGGTTCACGGAGCAGGTCATCACCCTGCCCTTGGCAAACATGTAAGTGGTTCCCCCTAATCTGGGGTGGTAAATGACCAGGTACCCCTATCTCTCCCACCTGTCTTGTGTAAAGTGTAAGCCTTAGCCTTTGCCATGTGGTGGGGAAGACATGCACGTTGGATTGTCACCTCCAAAGCTCTTCCTTGTATGTAACTCACCTTCATAAACTCTTGATATAATTAATATAAAGTTGACACCCTCTTTCTCTGGTCTCTGGACTCAGGGAAATTTTCATAACATGGTTGTGGAGGGGAGGAAAACCTACATGGGAGAGAGCTGAGCCAGGGCCAGGACAGTGGGGCTATTACCACCAGTCCCTAAACTCTTAACCCAAGGAGAGGAGGGAGGAAGCCTTTGAAGACCTGCAAGGACAGAGTCCTGTAGGGAGGGCTTTCTTAAGAGGAGCTGTGGTCTCCAGGAAGGGACTGTAGCTGGCTGAGGGGGACCTGCAGGGAGAAAGACAGGACCCTCCACACCCATCTTCCTTCCTCTGCGAGGCTCCTCAGTGACCAGCCCGGGCAGAAGCCACAGGGCAGGGTTGTGCCCTGAGAAAGAGAAATGCAACCCTGACTTGAGTGGACATTAGCGATTCATGGAACAACAGCATCAGACAAGGGTGTGTTGTCCCTGTGATGAGTGAAAACAAAACCACCACCACTCAGCCATCGGGTCTGAGCACAGAGAACACGAAGTGTCCAGACCACAGCAGCCAGCAAACCTCCCGTCCTGGCTCAGTGGCCAGTTACATCCCCTCACCATCCCGACAGCATCCACCCAGAGCAAAGCCCTCCTTCCATAAGCCCAACTCCCCTATCAGCCCAAATGTTATGTAAGTCTCCCTGACACCTTCTCGTTGAGACACCCCTTGGTTTCCACATGGGTGCATCTCCCTCACTGCAACACGGACTAAAATCAACCTGGTCAGCTACAGGTGTGATCCTGGGCCTTTGGTTAGAGGACATGGGCGGCACAGGTGATGTCCCTGCACTTCAGCCTCCCTGGACCACAGCCCTGTGCACCTGCAGGGCCCATGGCCACTGCCTGGAACACAGCTGAACCCAATCCACTGTGTGCCCCCCACTGAGGGGAGGTTTTCTCATCCTTCCTACTCCTGACCCCCCTTCCTGCTTAGACCCTGGTGGTCAGCATGAGGGGCTCTTCACCTGACACAGGAGGAACCCTTCCTAGAGGAAAATGTGGGTCTGTCAAGGGCCCCAGAGAAGCAGAGTTGGAGGCTGGGAAGCAGTTGCTGCTGAGTTGCTGGAGGTGCTGTGAGGTGGGCTTCGAGCCTCTGTCCCCAGGCCCCATGGCAGAAGGAGCTCAGAACAAACCTCAGACTCACCTGCAACCTTCAGCTCCACCTGGGCTTTTGCATAGAAATTGCCATGTTGGAAATAACACAGGTAGATTCCACTGTCAGAGACTCGGAGGTTGCGAATCCAGAGAGCAGCCTTCCCCTCGGTGATGTCTTGTCTTAAAATGGAAGTTCTCCCACGATACTCTGGTATCTGTATTTCTTCCTTGCCATCTGCATACGCACACACCACCTGCTTGAGGCTGGATCGCACCCACATCAGCTCCATGGTCTCAGCGCTCATCTCTGGGGACAGCTGACAGGGCAGCTCAGCATCTTCACCCACCATGATCACTATGGGCACAGGGGGTCCAATCACAGCAAACAGAGCTGGTCAGAAGAAGGGGGTGCTCCATCAGAGGGGGCTGGTGCCAGAGGGTAAGGGGGTGTCCCAGGAAGGGAGGGGGAGGTAAGAAACACCTAGGCAGGCACTCCTGACATCACAGAAGTACAGTCTGGATGGGCCTTCCAGGTGTGGGGAGGAGCCCAAGGTTCTGACTGGGCTCTATAGGTAACGCTCCACATACATAATGCAGAACCTTTCCCTACCTGAGCAGGGGGTGAGCAGCTGGACCAAGGCCAGGCACACAGGGAGGTCCAGCAGATGGAAGGCCAGGGACCTCACCATTGTTACCTGATGAGCAGACAGAGAGGCTCCAGAAGGAGAAATGACGACCTGGAAGATGGAGAATTCCACATGGAGTCTTCTGCCTCCCCAGGGTAGACTCGGGGTGCAACCCCCATCACTGGTGACCCCAGGTCCCCTCTGAGATGTCTGCCTGGGAGTCTTTAACCTTTGATTCCAACGTGGGAAATCACCCATAAAACATGTAACGTGAAATGTGTGTCCCTTAACCCTAGTCACCAGGACATCCTTGACTCCACTGTCCAAATGTGCTCAGAAGCCCTCCCTTACCCACACTTCCTGGGACAGTCAGGTCCAGGCCTCCATCATCACACTCTGATTATGCAGGACCCTCCTCTCTGAGTCCCCAAGTCCACTGGTGCCCCCTACAGTCTCTGCTCAACACCATACCCAGAACTCTCCTGATTCACACCAGATTGCCCCTCTACTCAGCCCCTTCCAGGGCTCCCATTTCACTCAGAGCAGAAGCTGAAGTCCTTTGCACCATATAATCTTAAAATTATTTGAATGGTCTAAATTTTTAAAGTGTTTTGAGTGGGGAATATATTTCCACATATTTTGGGGGCTGTTTTATTTTATTTTATTGTTTTGATTATAGACAAATTTGAATTAAAAAATAAATTTAAATAATTTATAAAGGTAATTATATACTGTATTTCATATGAATATAAATATTTCTGGATGTATTTTGGCCACATAATATACATAATGACTTAAAATGCTTTATCCTTTGACCCACACATTCCACTTACAGGAATTAACCTAAAAGAAAACATAATCAGGCAGTAACACAAAGGTTTATGTTTAATGCTGTTCATCATAGTAAACCTGCAATAGCAAAATGTAGATATAATTTAAACACCCAAATTAAATCCAATTTTGTTATAATTATAAGTAAAAACTGTTTATCTAAAATCATGATTCCTAAACCTACAGCTAAGATAATACTCAATGGTGAAAACCTGAAAGTTTTTCCTCGAACGTCAAGAATAAGACAGGCTGCCCACTATCACCCCTTCTTCTCAGCACAGTATTGGAAGTCCTACCCAATGCAGTCAGAGAAGTCAAGGAAATAAAAAGCATACAAATCAGAAAGGAGGAAGCAAAACTCTCACCAGGTGCAGAAGACATGATACGACAGATAGAAAAGCCTGAGGACTCCACCAAAGAACTATGAGAACTAATCACTGAACTCAGTAACGTGGCAGGATAGAAAATCAGAAACCTGCTGCATTTCCATACAGCAATAATGAAAAATCAGAGAGAGAATTGTAAAAATCCCATTTACAATGTCATCAAAAAGCATAAGTACCTAGGAGTAGATGTAACCAAAGAGCAGAAGGACCTGTGGTCTAAAACTACAGGACACTGAAGAAGGAATCGGAAGAGGGTACGAGGAAATGGAAGGGGCACTGTGCTCATGGGCTGAGAGGATTCACATTGTCAAATGTCCTTACTGCCTGAAGCAATACACAGGTTCAGACAATCCCTATTTAATACCCATGGCCTTCTTCTCAATCCTAGAATTTATATGGAACCACAAAGGACCCCAACTAATGGAAGAAACCTTGAGAAAGAGCAACAGTGGAGAAAACACCCTTCCTGCTATGAAACTATACTGCAAGCTACACAAATAAAAACAGCGTGGTTCTGGCATAAAAACAGACTCATAGTTCAATGTGAGAAAATAGAGACCCAGAAATGAACCCTGACTTATATGGTCAATTTATCTGCAATAAAGGAGGCAGGAATATACAATGGGGTGAAGGCAGTCTCCTCTAAATGGTGCTGGGACAACTGGACAGATACATGGAAAAGACTGTGACTGGATCACCTCTTTACACCACGTACAAGACTAAGCACAAAATGGATGAAAGAGTTAAATGTAAAACCTGAAACTATAAAACTAGAGGAAAACATAGGAAATGAACTCTCTGACGTTGCTCTTAATAATAACTTTTTGGATATGTGTCCTCAGGCAAGGACAACAAAAGAAAAATTAAAAAAATGGTATCATATCAAACTAAAACTTTTTTTTCCACAGAAAAGGAAACTATCAACAAAACAAAAAGAACCTACAAAATTAAAGAAGATATTTGCCTATGATCTGTCCAATAAGGGGTTAATATCCAATATTTATAAAGAACTCCTACAACCTATCACCCACCCTGCCCCCCACAATCAGATTTTTAAAATGGCCAGAGGACCTGAGTAGACATTTCCCCTAAGGAGGGGGCAAGTGGCCAACAGGCATATGGGTCGGAAGCCCCTCTGTGGTCAGTGTGTTGTTTATCCAGTCTTCAGCTGCTGCACACGTATGTTGTTTCAGATTTTTCTATATCCCAATATTACAAATCATTCTGTAATGAACCTCTTTACATAAACACATTTAAGACACGCACCTTGTAACCCTCCCCACCTGTCTTTTAACATTATTTCTGTAAATGATGACCCGCTGTAACCAATATGTGACTGCACATAAAGCGCCTGTTTGCTTCACAATTCCAGGAACTAATTTAAAGGAAGCACTCAGACCTTCAGACATTCCAGCCCCGGGAGTTTCGATGACCTTCAACCAGTTATCTGAGCAGACTGTGTTGGCATGTGCTTAGTGCCCTCAGTGGAGCTCTCTCAACCCCCTCCTTTTGAATCCAATGTTCTGTCCCCCTGTCCCCCCATCCTCTCTCCCTTCTTACAAAAACCCCGGCCCACGTCCCGTTGTTCAGAGGGTCTTTGCAACATGAGTCCACCATCTTCTCAAGCTGCTGGCTCTAAATAGACCTACTTTCCTTCCACCAGTCCCTGCCTGTCCACCAGCTTTCAAGCAGCAGGCAACCGAACCTGGGTTTGGTATCAGCCTTTGAGAATCTCTTAGACCACGCTCCCGGAGATGAGCAGGAGAGACTGTAAGATGCCTCTGCTGCTGTGTGAAGCTCCCTCATTCCAGTGCTCTCACTCCCACACATTTCCCAGTTCAGGCCTTACCTTGCCCTGCCTGCTGCTCCCACCTGGGTTCCACGGGTAGGCGCAGAGCACCCCACTCCTTCTGTGGGCGAGCATCACGCTGCAGGCTCACCCAGCTTCTCAGCCTCTCTAACAGGGACCTGGGACTCTGCCTTTTACCAACTGCCCCTTTTACCCTTCGCACTCCCAGCTGAAATCCACAGAACAAAGGCACTGGGGAGGTCCTTATGCTACTTGAGTGTCTCACCTGGAGGAAAGGGTGGGGAAAAGAAAGCTGGCTCATGACCGGAAAGAGTGCAAAGTCCCTATTTGAAAGCACCTGTTATAAAAAATAATGGTAATAACCTTTACTCCCTACTGGGTGCAGGTGGTTTAGACAGATTTCTATCGCAGTCATGCCTGAAGGAGATCGTATCAACGTTGATTTCTCTCCCTCGTGGGGCCCCTGGTCGGGGTGGCCTCCCCTGGGCTGGGCTGACTGGGGTTGGGCTCCAGGCTGCAGTTTGGGTCCTGTCAGCTCCACAGGTCTCTTCATTCTGGGACCAGGAGCTACATGTACCTGCCCCCCTCCCCCTCCCCTCCACCCCTCCCCTCCTCCTTTCCCCTTTCTCCCCTCCCTTTGCTTCGTTCACCCCGGTTTTCCCTGTTCCGTCCCCCCTCCCAACTCCTCCTCCCCCCTCTTCCTCTAACTTCTCAGAGGGTAATTTCAGGCACCTCCACCCCCTACTGGCAGAAGCGCATCACTGCACGTCCTGAGCCTGGGAAATGTGTCCAACTCTCCCTCCATCCACCCTGCGGTCCTGCCAGGTTCCCAAATCTTTGTTTAATGTGAAATCTTTACGTGAAAATTTTAAATGAAAATTTTCTTTATTGTGATCCACAGTAAGAAATATATTCCATATTGTAACTTGGAACAAGCAAATTTATATATACTCTATGCTCTCATAGTTCCATTTGCTTTTGATTTTTAAAAATTGGTCTCTACCGAATATATTGATCTCATAACCCCTCAAGGGTCCAGGACCTGAGGGGGAGAGATACTGTTCCATGATGATTGTCTCATGGCATAAACACTACGCCCCATGTCCTGTGGGGCTCTGCTTTTGTTGCCAAAAAGACAGGAGTTTGACACTCAAAAATGTACCTCCAAAGTATAATTTTGATATGGATTGTTAAAAAATAATTTGGAAAGTTAAAAATGCACTCATTTCTCTTCTTGTTAGTGGTTAAGAACCCTTTCACTTGGCATGAAGCAAGGTAGAGTTTTCTGATGCAGGATAAATACATGGGTTAACGTTCCTTGCCCACCCCTTCCCATATCTATATATATATATCTCACTACAAACCACACATCTATGGAAAGCACTGTATAGCTGCACATTAGTTCCCTAGGCCTGGCTGCACAAAGTGCCACATACTGAGCAGTTTAAACAACAGAACATTGCCTTCTCAGTTCTGGAGGCTGGAAGCCTTAGCTCCAGGTCCCCACAGGGTTGGTTCAGCCCTGGCCCTAGTTTTGGAGTTTGCTGGCAGTCTTTGGCATTTCCTGGCTTGTGGAGGCATCCCCCTGTCTCTGCCTTCATTCTCACGTGGTTCTCCCTGGGAAACATGTCTTGCTCCCATTTCCCATGAAGAAAGAAGGTGGGCCAGTCCTGTATTCTTGCCAAATGCAGCAGGTGACAGGACTTCCACTTTCCTGGTCTGTTAGAAGGTCCTCCCTTGATCTTATTGGGCTGTGATACTGTCTCCTGTGGCAAGCCTCATCTCTGAGCTCTTTTATTTCATATGCTAACTACACACAAGTGAGGGAGAGATAAAAGACCAACGTTAAGGAGGATGGCAGGTGTGGGAGAATGGGCTTGAGGTTCAGAAGGCCTAAGCTCTCCAAGCACCACCCTAGGGTGTCAGATCCCTTAACCTGCTTAAACAATGAAGATTTTTCTCAGTTAACAAGTCCTGAGGTTAGGATGCAGAGGCACCCTACACCCCTCCTTCTAGTGGTCTTTTCTGTAGTGGAGACACGGGGAGACTAAAAACCACTGTGGGGCATATCACAATTATGTGAAATTTAAATGTCAGCACCCATAAATAAGGTTTTACTAGGACATGGCCAATCCACCCATCTAAGATTCCACTACAAGAGGAGCTCTGGCAGAGACCCCATGGTCCACACAGCCAAAATATGTAATATCTGGCCCTTTGCAGAAAAAAGTTTCCATGTCCCAGGTCCAAGTCCCCTCCTCACCAGTCACTTAGTAGAATACAAAGAAGCTGCTTAAGCATGAAAAACGCACAACTGGGAACAGCCTGTGGAGATTATCTGGCCTTTTAATTATTTTTTTTTGTCTCATTTCAGAGGCAATGTAAGTTTTTATAAATTTTTTTATATGGTCTCTGATTCCCTGAGTGTTGTGGCATCCCTGCTCACTCCCAGGACAGAGGCCTGTATGAGTACAGGTGTGTGTGTGGTTGGGGTTGGGATGGGCAGGTGTTGAGGGGGACATAAGCACCCTCTTCCCAAAGCCAAGGACTCTCCTGCAAGTTGCTGAGCTGTAAGGGGCAGGGGAGAGATGGGAGGACACAGGGAAGGACTGGGGGTAGAGAATGGAGTCAGCAGCTGTGGTGGAGACTCTGGGACTCATTCAGAAACTTTGGAGTGAGAGACCTGAGGATAGGGAGTGAGTCCAAAGCCTTTCCTTTCCCTTGGGAGGTGGCACTGCAGTGCCCTCAGGACCATGGCAGTGAAGACAGGCTTCCTGACTGCCACTGGATGGTCTGGTTGGGCCCAGCACCCCTACACCCACACGATGCTCCCTTCCTGTGCCCCGCAGATCCCAATCAGGCCATTGCGTACATTTCTTCTAGAAGAATCTTCCCAAGGCACAATTCTTAACATGGCTCTACCATGTGATAAAAATCCCACTGAAGTTCATCTAGCTCCCTTCTTCCCAAATTTATGTTTGTCTTTTAAGTATGAATTTGGAGGGCTGGTTGGGCTCAGTGATCACAGGTCACATGTTGGATGGGAGGTTGGCCTCTAGTCCCTTCTCAGCCTTGTGTGATGTGGTCACTGTGAATTCATCCCTGGAGGAAGTCATCCTGCACAGCCGGGCAGTGAAGCACTGGACCATGGCTCTGACAGTAGACCTTAGAAAGTTAATGCCTTTCCTGCCCCCTTGTTTCCTTACCTATCATGTGGGGAAATGTCCGGGGTGGGGGAGGGGTGTAGCTGTCCCTAAGGGGACTTAGAGGAATAAACCTGTGCTCTGGCCCAGGTCCAGCTGGATGTAGCACAAGCTTCCAGAGATGGCGAGGCAGTAAGAATTTCAGCAAACTTTGCATTGATAGAAATTCACCAGCATTTATTGAGAGTCCACTGTGCGCCGGGTAGGCATCCTTCTAAGCACGTTGCATCTGTAAATTCACAGCAAGTCTATGGGGCGGGTGAGGAAAGTGCAAATTTCAGTTTTTAGTCAGCAGCTGATCACCCTGAATTCTCTGCAGATTCGTTCCTCCCCTGGTCGTTTATTTTCTGAAAGCCCAGCACGTCCCGCGCCCAGATCCCTTACCTCCCCACTGCGCTCGGTAGCGACCGACAAAAACAACAAAAGTCCCCGAAACGTCTATTTTTTATTTAGATGGAGAAAACTAGGTGAGAAAAGAAATGAAATTTAATGGGAAGAAGTGCGGATACAAGCAATTGGGACGCAGAGAGACTCGGGGGTCGGTTGAGGAGGGAGCCAGGCGGGGTTCGCACCCCGGGGCGCGGTTGGCACCCAGACGCGGAAGTCTACCCCACAGATCAGGTGGGCAGATTTAGGAGGCGCCGGCTCCGGGGGACCTCGTGGCGCAACGGTAGCGCGTCTGACTCCAGATCAGAAGGTTGCGTGTTCAAATCACGTCGGGGTCAGGCCTTTTTTTTTTTTTTTTTTTTACTTTATTAGTGCCCGGGGGTGGAGCAGGAGAAGGGGAAGGTTCTGGTCCACAAAGTTAAATCTTATCCAGGAAGAAAAACACGCCTTTCCTGCTTTCTCCGATCTTGGATGCCCCCCTTAAGCGCCTTAAGAAAGTAAAAATCAATAAAGAGGCGAATATACAGAAGAGTATTCAATGTTGTTATTGTATTGGGCGCTGATCTCTGGGCTCACAGGGGCGTTTACTCTCTTGTTGCAAACATTCTGAATTTCACTTCGCCAGCGCTCCCGGCGCTCCCCCCTCGCGCTCCCGTGGGTGCTGGGGACCCTCCCCGCAGCCGCGCTCCAACCTTGGGCAGCTGCGCAGACCGCAGACCAGCCTGGTTCACCTGCTGCACGGCTGCAGCGGCTTTTCCGTGCCAGGGAGGTTCCGCAGCAAGCAGAAAACCTGAGCACAGGCTTCTCTCACCCCCCCCCAACTGAGAGTACAGAGAATGAACTATAGCACTAGAAAGTTGGTCCTGTGGGCTGGAAGTCCCGGGGACACCCTAAAACTCTATGTTTAAAACGAGCAAACAAAAAAGTGCAGAAACGTGCGTGTTTTTTTTCTCTCTTGGGCTCCAGAGCGTCCCCCCACCCCCGCAACACCATCGCACTACAGCAAGGAAGAAAGGGAAGGCACGTTAGTTTCATCAGAGTTTTATTATTTTGTATAACTTAGAACGACTTTAAAACATGACCTTTGGGATATCGGCAGGCACTTTGTTACAGGTGCAGCCACGCACACGTTCGCCGAGCGCACGGTGACGATGTATCTAACCGCGCCCTCGTGCTGCTCCCATTTCTTACGAACTCTTTTCTTAGGAGTTAGTTCAGGCCCATGGCCATCGTATTACAAACGACAGATTGTTGATCTGGAGAAGAAGAACACATTTAGTTCTGAAAATTGGAAAAAGAACCTCCGCAAAAAAGAAAAAAAATTGAAGAGGTCAAACCCTGGACAAGCTGAATATTAACTTTGAGAACTGCTTGCGTTGTAGCAGAGTGGCGCAGCGGAAGCGTGCTGGGCCCATAACCCAGAGGTCGATGGATCGAAACCATCCTCTGCTAAGGCTGTTTCTATTTTCCCCCCCATCCCAAATATATCTGCCTCAATGGGAGGTTCGGTTCATAGTTACCATGGGAACCATTAGAACCGGGAGCAAAGAGAGGACTGTTGGCTTTTGTTACAAATCATGCGAAATGTTTGATTCTTTAAATTATGTGTATGTAAAAAGACTAGAAATAATAACCTAACAAAATTTCCTATCTACTGTGTGTATATCTTCTTTAGGGAGATGTCTAAGTCTTTGGCCTATTTTTTAAAAGCATAGGAAAAGATATTCCACATCCTGTCATGAGAGAAATGCAAATTAAAACAACAGTGAGAAACCACTACATAACTATTAAAATGTCCAAAATCCAGAACACTAACAACATCAAATGCTGCAAGGATGTGGAGCAACAGGAACTCTCACTCATTGCTGGTGGGAATGCAAAATGGTGTAGAAACTGGCAAGAGAGTTTGGTGGTTTCCTACAAAACTAAATATACTCTTACATTAAGGTTCAGCAACTGTGCTCCTTGTTATTTACCCAAAGGACCGGAAATTTATGATTATACAAAAACCTGCACACAGATGTTTAGAGCAGTTTTATTCATAACAACCAAAACTTGGATGCAAGCAAATGCCCTTCGGTAGATGATGAATAAATAAACTGGTATGTCCGGACAATGGAATATTATTCATAATTAATAAGAAATGAGCTACCAAGCCATGAAAAGACATGGAGGAAACTTAAATGCATATTAATAAGTGAAAGAAGCCAATCTGAAAGGCTACACATTGCAGGCAAAACTATGAATACAGTAAAATGCAGGGGTGTGTGGGAGGGAATATAAGTAGGCAAGGAACAGAGGATTTTTTGTGCAGTGAACATACCTTACATGATACTAGAAAGATGGATATATATCATTATACATTTGTCCAAACCCATGGAATGTACAACATCAAGGGTGAACTTTAATGAAAAGTATGGACTTTGGGTGATTATAATGTGTCAGTGTATGTAGGTTCATCAATTGTAACGCATGTACCACTGGTGGGGGATGTTGACCATGGGGGAGGCTATGCATGTGTACTTTCCTCTCAATTTTACTGTGAACCTATAACTGCTCTTTAAAAATGAAGTCGAGAGAGACAATTTTGAAGATGGGTCAGTTTTGAAAATAAATTAGCAATGTGGCAAAGAAAATTTATGTATAAGAGTTGTGAGCTATAAGCTGGAACCTATATTATTAACATTTTGTTATTTTGTGTAAAAGATATAGAACAAAAATTTTAAATTAATTAAATTAAAAGATAAACAATACAGAAGCCTAGGAATGAGAGGAGCCTCAAAGAGCATAACCAAAAAAACAAAACAAAACACAGGAAATACGAGCCAGCCAGGAGTCGAACCTGGAATCTTCTGATCCGTAGTCAGACGCGTTATCCATTGCGCCACTGGCCCACCTGGACTGTACACGGTATTTACACGTACAGAAAAAGGAAGCAGAATTGCTTGCCCTAAATAACAGTATGTGAATCCTTTCCTTCAACTTTCTTTTCCCCCCAGAATCTGGAACTGCCGAAGTTTACAACTGAAACTGAAGTTTCATGGGTTTTAGCTTAAACACGTGCTATGATTTTTAAGTGGGTAGAGAATATCTGAACATAAAAGTCAGCCGTCGTAGTCGGCAGGATTCGAACCTGCGCGGGGAGACCCCAATGGATTTCTAGTCCATCGCCTTAACCACTCGGCCACGACTACACCTGAGAACCACAAATGTGTTGCTCAGTGTTCTTCAATTTACCATATAGCATTTATTTTATCATACTTCAGGATTTAGTGATTAGAGAACAAGACAAAAGATATCACGTCCCATTAATGAAACTAAAAAAGAATCAACCAACTTCAATGCTAGCATGTGGTAAGCTGAGAATGCCTCTTTGGATCTTTTCTAGAAAACAGATCAGCGACATATTGCAATAACTTTAAATAACCTGACAAAGATGTTCCTTACAGATAGATACCCTACGTGTTCAAACACCTAATCTAATGCCTGGAATATAGGAAGGGCTCAACAAATATCAGCTGGTATTGTCACCATCATTTTAAAGTTCAAGAATGAGAATCCAGCCCTGGCCAGGTAGCTCAGTTGGTTATAATGTTGTCCCAATAGGCCAACATTGTGGGTTCAATTTCCCACCACGGCACATACAAAACCATTGAATGCATGAATAAGTGGAACAACAAACAACCCCTTCCCCCTCCCCAGCCCATATTTCTCTTCTGAGTTCCAGAATATAAAATTGTCTTGGTTATTTCTTTTTGTATCTTTATGCGCATCTTGCAAGCAATACATTCCAAAAATGTATGTTCCATCCTTTCTTTCCAAACTTAAATCTCCAATAACCTAAGTTTTTAAAAGGGGCACCCAGGTCAACCTCCTAATTACTTCTCTAATCTGGCTTTTCTTCCCAAGCCTCAGGCCCATTTTCTTAGACCAGGTTATGGAATGAATTATTTTGGAGCTCAGATCTCAAGGATGTATGGAAGTAAGCCCAAAGGGAGAAGGGGTTACTGTTCTAGGCCTCAACCTCATAGAATACGAGAGAAACTGCAGACACTTCTGTCTTGCTGGAACATTACTTTTTGGAGGGGTGGCAATGGGAGAACACCAGAGATGATGCAGTTAAGGGCTGATTATGCAGGTGGGGCTATGTCAGCACTCACTGGTATGTTCATCTGAGAATGCAAATCTGATTGTGTCCCTTACCCCCTTTACAGAGAAGATCACCGATAGCATAGGAAGCCCTATCTTGGGAGTCTATCTAACCTTCTTAACTTCCTTTCTGGCCACTCTGTTAGGGAGCCTGGGGCTCCTGAGCAAAAAGGATCTGCCCTTCCTTACCTGGCCTGGGTTCTTCATGCTGACCTTCTGTCTTCTTGGAGCCCTGTGCCCATCCTTCAGAGTCTTTGTTTAACTAGGACAACTTCTGCCAAGTCTTTTTTAAAAAATTAAAATTTTCATTATGAATATTTTTAAACATTAAAAAAGTTGAAAGAATAGGGAATTATCTGTATACCTACTACCCATATTCAACAGTTGTTAACATTTTGCCATATTTGTTTTATCACATAAACACATCTTACATAACCAAAATACCATTATCATAACTAAAATATCTGGCAATTCTTTTTTTCCTTTTTATTGAATGTATTGGAGTGACAACGGTTAACGAAAATGTATAGGTTTCAGGTGCACAATTCTACAACACATTATCGGTACAATGTATTGCGTGTTCACCACCCCAAGTCTCCTTCCATCACCATTTATCCCCCTATACGCTCCTCCAAAGTCTAATAATTCTTTATAAAAACATCTAATATTCAGTCCTTATTTAAATGTCCCTAATGTCTTTTGGAGCCAGTTTTTCTAACCAAATCCAATCAAAGTTCATTCAGCACATTTGGCTGTAATGTTTTCTTAGTCCCTTTTAGTTTATAACAGCCTCTCAGCTATTTTTAAATTTTTTTCATTTTGATATTGACTTTTAAAAAAAGTCCAAGCCAAATGACGTGTAGAATGTTCCACATTCTGGATTTGTCTTATTGTTTCCCCACAGCAACTTTTAATTTATTCTTATACTCTAAACTAGAAGTTAAGTCCAAGTGACTGATTAGAGCCCTTTAATTGATTAGATTAGATTCAGGTTAAAACTTTTGGGTTGACACCGTGTACTTGATCCAGTACTTCTCAGGGCTTCCTTTGCCCTTTGCAGTTAGCAAGAGATCCTGGGTTGGCACTTTGACACCATGAACATATTGCATCTCAATCACCTTCTCCTAAGGGGTTTAAGGTCGCTACTGCTCTTGTCCTGAGTCTATTGTTTTCTTGGGGATTGCAGATGGTGAATTTCTAATTCTACCGCTTCCCTACGTTTGTTAGAGGGGGCTTTTGTCAAACTTATTGACCTTTTTACTGCCCTCCTCTGCTCCAGTGTTTCCGAGAGTTTCCCCAGGAGGCTGCACAACACACTCGTTAGAATAATCTTGGGTGCAGATGAGTGGGCACTGAACAGCGAGAGGCCCTGTGTTTGCACTGGCGTCCAGCGGGCGGGGAGAACTTGAGGCCCACAGTGGTTCTCACGCTCGGGTTTGCAAGGGCCGCGCTGGCACAGCCGGTGGAAACACAGACTCCCAGGCTCCACTCCCGGGGTCCTAACTTTGTTGACAGAAGGTAAATCGTTAGGGTGAAGAGCAGATTTCTGATTACTAACTTTAACAGGATGTAAAATTAGTACTCGTTAGGACACTAGCCACGGTTACGTTAAATAAGCCAACCACGAAGGGATTCGAACCCTCAATCTTCTGATCCGAAGTCAGACGCCTTATCCATTAGGCCACGTGGTCTCCCCGAGCCGCTTTTTTAAGGGTAGCATATGTGTTGGAAGAATCTCGGCTCTGCAACTGGAATAATAGCGAAATTATCACCTTGAGCCAAGGCGCTTCCGACCCTCGAAAATCTTACAATCTAATTGGGAAACAAGCTGAACCTAATGGTAAAAATACTGTAAAGTTACAACTGAGATGACTACCCAGGAGAGGAACTCGCTGCCATGGCTTTTGATGGGAATCGGGGAGGAAGGCCACAGCGGGGAAGAAACGCTGAAGGCTGAAGGAGGGAGGCGAAGAAGGAACCGGGTCGCTTTGTCTACCTAGGGAACCCCCGCTGCTGGGCAGGGCTCCCAGGTAAATTTGGCGGATTAAGCACATGATTTACATTTGCGCACTCCAGAAATCCCGTTTAAAGCAACTCTAAAACAAATTCCAATAGGACGGAAGGTTGAGGAGAGGAGATAACAGAAACATTTTGTAATCTGGAAATCCGCTTGAGGTGTGACAGCTGACCTGTCAGACCTGAGACAACCGAACCCCAAACAAGCAGTATGGGAAGAGCAAATTTACACCACAGACCTCGTGCTCACCCCCAGGCCAAGCTCAGGAACTGTCAGCAGGAGCTCCACCTGGAAACTGCCTGCTAGGAGCTGAATTCTGTCCTCACCCCCAATCCCACCCCCTGCCTAACCCCCAGGACCTCAGGCTGTGACTGTATTTGGAGATGCGGTTTTTAAAAAGGTAAGAAAAGTGAAATGAGATCATATGGTTGGGCCCTGATCCAAGATGATTGCTGTCCTTATAAAAAGAGATTAGGACACAGGCACACACAGAGAAAAGACCGTGTGAAGACCCAGGGAGAAGGTAGCCACCTACACACCTGTTGACAAGGTTGATGTAGGACTTCTAGCCTCCAGCAGTGTGGGAAAATAAACCTGTTGTCTGAGCCACCTAGCCTGTGGACTTAGTTATGGCAGCCCTGGCAAACTGATATTCCTACCCTTGCCCCATCCTGGAAGAAGACTGCAAGTTTACTTTCTCAAGAGAGCAAAGTTTCGGGTCTCTAAGCTGGGGCAGAGATTCTCAGACGTTTCCAAACACAGGCCACTGGGCCGCCCCCCGCGGTCCTGGTCGCGTAGGCCCGGGTGCGGCCGGGTTTGCGTTGCTAACCAGTTCCCAGCTGATGGGGACGCTCGGGGTCCCGGGAGCACCGTCTGAGAACCGCTACGGGAAGGTCCCCTACAGGCCTAGTGGAGAAAGCTGAGGGCTCAGAACCGAATGGCGCGGGCGCAGGACGGAAGCCAGGAGGCCCACGGACTCGGACGGAGAAGACGGCCGCTGACGCTGGTGGGCTGCGGCTCCGCCGCCCGTGGGCGGGCGGGGGGCGCGGGGTCTGCGGCGCGGGGCGGGCGGGGGCGCGGGGTCTGCGGCGCGGGGAGCGAGCGCCAGGCGGGGTCCCCTTCAGAAGGCGGGGCGTCTGGTGAATTTATGGGAAAAGCAGTAGCGCCAGCCGCGTAGCCGTTCTTATCCCAGTGTCCCTGTGGATGTAAACCCAACGCGTACACGATTTTTCTCAAAACAGGGAAATTTCAACGTGGGAAACGACAGTTTTCCCCATAGGGAGCATGGGAATTAATATTTAATCTGGGTAACCCCGTATCTTTAAAAACGAAGCATTGACGAAGCCATGAATAGTGTGTGTGTGTGTGTGTGTGTGTGGGGGGGGGGTGGAGTGAATAATCAAATCTACCAATAAAAAGAAATAAATCTTTAGATCCTGGAAGAAAAGAGAAAAAAGTATTTGGGGAGAAGGGAAAATTATTTAAATCCCACTTGCCAGGGAGAAAGGCCTCGCTCTGCGGCCTTGTTGCCGCAACGGTAGCGCGTCTGACTCCAGATCAGAGGGTTGCGTGTTCAGGTCAGGTCGGGGTCAAGTGCAGTTCTCTTTTTGGGGGGAAATGAAAACTCGAGGTGACTTTCCTGAGGTATACATACCTTGAGACCAGTTAAGACTTCCCAAATCGGCTTGTGGTAAAGAGAATAGATTTTCTGCTTTTATCAGAGTTTGGGTGGCATGTATTTGTGACTCCACTTTTTTTTTTTTTAAATCTTCTTCTGTGTCTGCTGTTTCTTAAAAAATACTCAGCCTAAGATAATTCTTATGTCACAGAGGCATTTTGGGGTGGAAAATTCTGCTCCCTTTCATCAGTTACTCTGCAAGAGTTTCCAGTTTCCCTGGGTCTCTCCCTTGTGTACATGACATATACGCGTTCATAAACTTCTGCTTTTGTTACAGGGATTTCAACCAAGAATTTAGAATGGTAGAGGGAAAATTGTTTTTTCTTTTCCTACACCAACTTCTCTCTCAGAAGGGAAGTTGAGAGTTGCTTTGGGGAACGGGATTTATGACAACTGAGTTCTTTTGGAGGGCTCTGCTGTTAGATAAGGGATTTTAGAAACTCAAATGTCTAGCTGGAAATGATTTTATTTTTGCCACACCACCACTGGTGGCTTATTTTGGATCCTCCATCAGCGTGATTAATGTACTGCTCAAAGTGAATGAAATTTAAGAAAGTCCTGGGGAAAAAAGCCATACATTCTTGTTATTTTAATGTGACAATATAGCTATGTCTACATAAGGACACAAAAGAGAATTGTTAACATCGGGCATTGGTGGTTCAGTGGTAGAATTCTCGCCTGCCACGCGGGAGGCCCGGGTTCGATTCCCGGCCAATGCAACGCCTCTTTTTCCTCGCCCCCACCGCGGGGCGAGATACCACTGAACAATCACAAAAAATATGACGGGTGCGAGATCTATCAGGATGATCACTGAGTAAATTATTAATGTCTAGTCTCTTGGATCTACACCTGAAACTAATTTATGTCAAAGGGAATTGAAAGATAAAAATGATTTAAAAATGGAAAAAAATACCCATGTTAAAGTAGCTATGTTTCTTCTGGTATCCGGGGATGCCTGAGCTGAGAAAGACCAGTTAACCTTCCTTTTGCAATTTCACCTTATTAAATTATGCCAATTAGCATGTGTTTGGTTTTCCAATAACCTGAAACATCATTTTGGCAGTGCTCGAGTGAACTTCGATTTGAGGCTTGGAGTCTTTCACAGGTACTGTAAGCCTCTAATATTTGTAGGTGGAGTGTAGACAAGTCTGGATATCAATGTAGTCTTTCCATTCTTATTGATGGCCACTGAAATAGATTCATCAATTACTTAGAAGTACGAAAAATACGCCGAAGTTTATTTTTTGAATATTACTTGATAGTAACCCAGTTGCGTCGGAGCAGAGTGGCGCAGCGGAAGCGTGCTGGGCCCATAACCCAGAGGTCGATGGATCGAAACCATCCTCTGCTATCTGCCCTTGTTTTGATGAAAATTCAGATTTTAGGAAGGGGATCTAATCAAGTTTATCACTATCAGATAGGGCCTGTGGACCAGTAGTGCAGGTGTACTGTTTTCCCTCTCCAGCTGCGGTCAATGCTATTCATTGGTCTGGCGAATCTTGTGATTCAGTATCTCAGATTTGGGGACCAGTGCACCTGTTACAGATCGGACTGTTATCTCATAGTCGGATTGTTACAATTTGTGATAACTTCTGTACTCGAGACCTTGATTTCCAAATCTTGTGGTTGGGTTTTTTGTTGTTTTTCACTACCATGATGACAGACACTCCGGAACAGTTGTCAGACAGAAACACCAGTGATGTTACAGGAAAGGTAATATTCCTCATGGGAATTTATCTGGGGCGAAGTAAGAGTCTCGTAGTCGTGGCCGAGTGGTTAAGGCGATGGACTTGAAATCCATTGGGGTCTCCCCGCGCAGGTTCGAATCCTGCCGACTACGTAGTTGTGTTTTCTTTCTCGGTACATCATCCGCAGGACCAGCTGTGGAAACTCAAACACACGCTAAAACAACACACGAAACACAGTTTTCCTGGTTGTTATTGTATTTCTTCATAAAACTGGAAGCAGGTAGTGCGAGCCTCTTAGTCTAACAATAGCTAGAGAAAAATATTTGAAAATAATTTTGGGATAATATTAGGAATTTCTGAGCCTAATATAGAGATGCTCAGGCGAGTTGCTATCTCCCTACCGCAGTCTATCTCAGGCCTGACTTCTGAGACCCCGCCTGCCTATAACTTCTTCCGCTTGATTTTCTTCCAAAAATGTGGGCACATCAGCACATCAGTATTCCCCTCATGATCATGTTTGATGATTGGGAAACAACATCTCAAACAGACATTTCCAACCTTTCCTCCTGGAGCCCTCTTATCTTCCACGTCGGAGGCCAGTTATAAAGAGGAAGTACCAAAAAGATAATTTTTAAAACTGCTTTCAGATGTTGGCTAAATCTTATTTTTTAAAAACCGTTTTGCTCGCTCTTTCTAATGCATACACTTCCTGTATATGTAACAGAAATGAGTAAATATAACAAAAATGATCTTTTATTATACTTGCATTCGGTCCATTAGGAAATGCGGGCACACAAATGACGAATTAAAAATACCTAAAGAGGTAGCAGTTTTTTCTTAATCTCCGAAATTGCCAAGAATACACAGGTTTGATTTTGCAAAGAACGCCGTTACGCGAACTCTCTATGGGCCGGAGGAAAATTCCAAGCAAAAGTGAGCTCTGCTCGGCTTCGCCTCCGGCAGAGCCCTTGCATTTTCTCCCAGGACCCATGGAGCATTCGGGAGAGAAGGCACCCTCACGAAGGCCACACGACGCAGTGCCAACGTACTTGAAAAAGCGTGCGAGGGGGCCTTCGCGTTATTGGCCCCATGGTGTAATGGTTAGCACTCTGGACTTTGAATCCAGCGATCCGAGTTCAAATCTCGGTGGGACCTGCCACTCTTTTAGTGCCTTCCTTCCTCTGCCTTCAGGTCGCCTGTGCTCCCAACTCATCTCACTGCCGCGCACAGCAGCGTCCCCACGCCTTCTCCTGGGTGCCACACCTGTCCTCGCCTTCGTCGCCGCAGGGTCCCCTGAGAGTCCTGCCAAGTGAGGTTTTCTTCTGGATGCCCAAGTGTTCGCGTTTCACAGCCCGGACCTCAGTTCTGTGTTCGGGTTCTATCAATTTTCCACACGCGCTCGATCTTGAGAAGTTCGCGGTACGGGTGAGCCCAGCTCTTCGTGCTCATCTTGGAGTCTCTGCCGTGTGTGATACAGCAGATTTTTAAGTTAATTAATATATTTTAAACTAAAGCTATAATTCACAAAATAGTGAAGAGAATGACAAGCTCTGTAAGGAGTATTTATAGGTATCTCAGCATAGGCCCCCGTGGCCCCATGGTGTAATGGTTAGCACTCTGGACTTTGAATCCAGCGATCCGAGTTCAAGTCTCGGTGGGACCTTCTGCTGGCCTGCTGACGTTTTCCCGCGTGTTTTCCCTGTCGCTGGTGCATCTCGGGCTGTGTACATAAGGTTCCCCAGAGGACTATCGTGTCAGCCCCCACTCTTTTCTCGGACTTCTGTAAAGTGTCCTACATCACCTTCGTGTACCTGCAGAATATTCTCTTTCTCTTCACATCTACTCTTGCCCGGGATCCCGAGGTCAGTCAGATCATCTTCAGTTATTTGCGTACCCAGGGTCTTAAGGGTTCATACGTCCGAAGCCCCTTCCACTATTCTTTTCTTCTTTGAAGACCCCTCAAAAGGTAACAGCCAGATACACAGAATATACATAAGATTTGCAGTAGAAAGCTCCCCCTTACACTTGATGTCCCTTTCCCCCCAGAGTTCCCCAGATCCTGATAAGTTAGAACCCTGGCACCAGTGATTAAGAGTTTATGCCTTACAGTCCCCAACTCAGGCCCTTCCTTTCCTGGAGCCACTTAAAGTGTTCCATCAGTTTCTAAACACTAACACCTGGCTGAATTAGTTCCCACTGTACAGCGGCACCGCTGCCCTGAACATCTTAGAGTCTCCACTGTCCCTACCCATTAGAGGCTCTGTTCAAACTCCTTAAGCTAATGTGATGCCCACGTCATTTTGAAGATAAACAGATCTGTGAGGAGTACACACCAGTCTTTCAGTGGACATCCACCTTCAAGGCTCTCATGATGTGATGGCTAACACCTGGACTTCAAATCTCGGTGGACTTGTCTCAGTTTTGGTGACCTTGTCTTCGAGTTTTCCAAACCAAGAGTACTCTCTGGTCTGTACATACCCTCCCCTACACTTGAACTTTGTTCCCCCATCAACATTCAGTGCCTTGCTGTTTCCTCTGGCTGCTAAAAATTGCTAGGCCATTGGGATTCTTCAGTTGAACAAAACAGTCTCACAGAACAGAAGCATCAGACAAGGTCATTCTCTGATTGTAATGAAAGGAGAAATTACAAAGACACAAATAACAAAACATTTCATAATCTCCTCTGAGAACAGGCAAGGTCACTGCAAACCACAACAATACCGAACATCTTCTTTCATCTAATATGAGGGACCATTAGTTTTACAGCTTTAGCTTCATTATAGTCTTACCTTCGTCTAGATGAAAGTTATTAAGATACTCAACCATAGAATTACTGTCAGCGTCCAACCCAGAACAAAGCCCGGTTTCTTGCACCCTCCCCAAATCATCCAACATAAGACAAATGCTACAATAAGAACTTTAAAACAAAGAAGCATGATTGATATAGAACATTGTGGGAGTTTAAGCTGCACCACGTGTTGATTGATACGTTTATGTATTGCAATGTGATTTCCACAGTAGCATCAGCCAGCACTTCCATCACATCACGTTATTATTTCTTTTCTGTGGCGAGAACATTTAAGATATAGTCTCTTAACAACTTTAAAGTATATAATGCAGTATTGTTGATTACAATAGGTGTGCTGTGCATTACATCTCCAGAACGGATTCATCTTCTAACACCAAGTTTTGTATTATTTGACCTTTATCTTCCCAATTCCCCATCCCCAAGCAAACCCCTTATAAACCAGTATTCTATTCTTTGTTTCTGAGAGTTCGGCTTTTTTAGATACCACATTTCTCTTGGAAAGTGTATTTTGTCATTTTTACTCAGGTTCATGTCCTTGCCTCGCCCCTGCCTCTCTAGACTATAGCCTCTTCTTTATTTTTCTTCCTTTATCAAAGCAATAAGGCCTTTCATACAAACAAATACATCATTTTTATTAATGAACACTTACAATAAAATAATGGAAATTACGAAACAGAATTCTGTTGACTGAAGAAATGTAATATTTATCCAGGACTCCCCACGCAGCTGACGAGGTGGCCGAGTGGTTAAGGCGATGGACTGCTAATCCATTGTGCTCTGCACGCGTGGGTTCGAATCCCATCCTCGTCGTTCAGGTCCCTGCGCTGCTGTGGGCAGTAGGTTTTAGCTCCTTTAAGGGGTTATTTTTAGTGCCTTGTGAACCGGATGTTCGAGTCTGTAGGCAAAGGAGAAAGAGCTGCACGCTGAGCTCAGTCAATTAGAATCTCCTGCGTGGGATCTACGGGTCCGTGTGGCGCAGGTGCTGTGAGTGAGGCTCTGAGACCCAATGACCATTCTCTTTCTTCGCTCACTGCCCCAGCCAATTTTAGGACCCCTGTCTTGGCAGTTTTTGTCTCATATTCTTTGCCTTTTAAATCTCAGGCACGTTTCCAAGTCCAAAGCTCTTTCTGGACACCTTATCACCCCCTGCCCTCCCAACTCCTTCATTAAACTCGAGTTTTGTCTGTCCCCAGGAGCAGAAACTGCCCACTCGCTGTGCTTTTGCTTATGTCGTTCCTTCTGCCAGGAGAGTCTCTGCTCCCTCCTGGCAAAATCCTTTTTCAAAACCCAGGTTAAGTGTCCCTTAATCCGCAAAGGAAAACACTATTCTTCTCTTCGTATTTTAGTTGAATTAATTTAAATCCAAGATCTTTCCCAAGTGCTCCAGCCTCTATATATTTCCCCCTTCTTTGATTATATTCTGCCATGCACATCTTAATTTTACCACATGCTCCCATAAAAATCTCACCTGTCACCTGTTTTCACCTTAGACTAAACTATAGCAAGGGGTCAGGCACAGAGCACAGAGTAACAAAATTTGAGGGGACGGTAGATATTATCTCTCTGAGACTCCCCCCTCTATCACCTGTCTCTATCTTACAGATGAGGAAGCTGAGGTAGACAGCAGACAAACCCAGTCTTGCCTTGTAAGGCTCATGGGAACCAAGATTTTTTAGATCAAGTGGTTGAGGTGATGAGGTGTTTGCAACATGTTCAAATCCTCTGGTTAGGATTGCAATTTTTCAGACCTGGAAAATTCTTCTGAAGTACACTTGTCATAAGCCAGGCCTCATGAAGGCTGAGACCTAAGAAGCATGAATTTTTAAAGCAATATCTGTTTTTAAATTCAACCTAACAATATATGGCTTATACAGTATATATGGTTCAAAGATGGCTTAAAAACTGTAACCCATTTAATCTTGGAAATAAAAGCTCAAGAGGTGATGATCCAGATTGAAAGCCGAAGTGAAGTCTTCAGGGATTGGGTGATATGCTTTGTATATTTTGCTTCTTCTCCAACAAAAAATCAGAGGTAATTATTGATGCTATGGATGCTTGAGCAGTTGTACCCCTCCTGCCACTCCCTCTCCACTTTACCTTCTTTGATAATAATGTTCTAAGGGTATGCACCACCCTTTTATATCCTGTTTCTCTAACTTTGCACGCTGTAAACATTCAACAGATTGTTGTAAAATAAACACTTAAAGTCATACTGAGTGCATGTGTGTGTGTGTGTGTGTGTGTGTGTGTGGTGGCAGAGGGAGGCATTGAAACTTCACCCAGGCAGAATAGACCCAGGGCATTTGTCACTCCTTTTAATACATGTAAAGGATGATTTTAAACGTGCCCATCTCTTGTTTTGTCCCAAAGTAGGGAGGTAGATCTGGGCAATTTTGCCTCTGCCCCCCCACTTCTTTCAAACTCAAAGGGCCTGTTTTTTCCCTTAAGTACTAAAGAGGGAAGGAAAGAGGAATACATTAAGTAAAAAGAGCTAAGTCTTTTTGTTCTCTCTGTACAATCTGGACTTTACAGATGACTAGAGGAAACCAGTCAGACAGCAGCTCTAAGAAACAGTCTGGCCATTGCTACCCTGTTTTAATTGTTCATTGCTTTCACCCAGCAAAAGCACTCATGGCCCCCACATTTGAACCAATGTTTAGATCTGAAATCAAACACCACATTTCACCATGAAGTCAACAGTTGGAAATTATCTTTTCTTCATTCTATAAATTATTAAATTTGGTTATTTAGTCACAAAAATGTGTGTTTTTATATTTTGCTCAGCTATCTTCTCTGTCTTTCTGTTTGCATATACACTATGTAAACACTTGGGCTCTTTCAACAACCTTAATATTTCTGCTCTGTAATTTAGGTTGGGATGCAAGCTGTTCTCATCTGTTTGATGAAAACACAACCAAAGGAAGACTGGAAGATGGAAAAGGGAAGGGGAAGAGTGAAAAACAGTGACCTAGGCTCCACAGCAGCCAGACCTTTAAAGGACACATGGACTCACACTAGAGGCAAAATGTGGAGAGGTCGTGGCCTTGGCAAAGCAGCAGGTTCCCCACTGCGCCGAGGCTCAGCAGTCGGAGAGCGCTCGGTTGACAGACTCGAATTCCCTTTTCCAAGTGGCTCCGGACAAGCCGAGCCTATGAAAATGAAACTCGGGTGCTCAAAATCCGAATTTGTGTACTTGAGAGCCCCCAATTTACTGAACGACCTTATTTCAGTTGATTTTCAGCCTCGCGTCACCCCAGACACTGGTTCTCCCAAGGCTTTCTAGAATGACTTCTTTAAAGTAGAGCCAGAGAAAAGAAAAGAAAAGAACAGAATGTGGGGAAATATAGGTGACAGCCCGCTGCTCCTCGCCCTTTTTAGGGGTTGGGGCTGCGGGTCTACATAGGAACGCGCAAGCGCTAAAACTAACCACGAAGGGATTCGAACCCTCAATCTTCTGATCCGAAGTCAGACGCCTTATCCGTTAGGCCACGTGGTCCTCCGGAGTCAGTCTTTGCTGAAATGCTTAGAAAGCGCAATGAGTTTTCGGCCGGGTCCGAGTCCTTCCAGTCATGTAACGAGGTGGTCTTGTGGCATATGGGGACTCTGTGGAATAAAGAAAAGTCTTTTCATCTACCACTGCTGAGCAGAAAAACGAGTTTATGGCCCCTAAGAGATGCAATAAGTATTGCATATTGTCTGCATCAAGGCATATTTTCTAACAAGCTAACTCATTGTTTCTTTCCTATGAATACTCACCCACATTCACTGTTTTCAGACTCGAGGTACATAGGACCTCTGTCTGGACAGTTGTCATGGTAACCGCGCCCGGAAGGCGGTCTAACTATCGGGCAGCATCTGCACGACTGTCCCTCTCGCCATCCTGCATGGGTTCCTGCAATTTCCCCCTTCCCATGCTCTTCTGGTGCTTTCTTTGATTGTTATAAAGTGACATCGGAGCACTTTTCACACGATGTCTCTATCCGTTTGAAGAAAAGAACGCTTTTCTTGGAGTTTCTCAGGGGTTTAAAGAAGTCCCGGGCTGTTATTATTTGAGCCTTCTATATATTAAAAAATTTTTAAAAAGTCACTACAGTAGGATTACAAAAATTTTGACTGTTAACAATATTTACACTTAATAGATATATCTACACAAAAACGTGTTTCAATAAACTCACTCTATGGACAAGATATTTATAGACTTTATAATATTATGCAGAGTGCTTAGCCCAATAATGTGATATAGATTTAAAATTGTATTTAGGATGGCTTCTTTCAAACGTGCCAGTGCACGTCTGTGACCTCAGGCACTTCGTTTGAACATAATGCCAGCACTACACACAGAAGGCACTTCCTTAATTTTCTTAAATTGCAGACCCTGGGAGCATTGGCCCTACTGGCTCATTTGTCTTGACTTTTCTTGCTTTCTTTCCTTATTGTGAAAGTGAGCTGCAGGATTTTAAATCGGGGGACGGGAGAAAAAGGGGAAAAAAAAAAAAAAAAGAAAAGGCTAGCAGAGGATGGTTTCGATCCATCGACCTCTGGGTTATGGGCCCAGCACGCTTCCGCTGCGCCACTCTGCTCCTTGTCGCGCCAGCTTTCTAATCATATCCTTAATGCTGTACAGAAGCGATTTACAGTCTACTAAAAATAGCTCGCAGGAGAGTGCCCATTTATTTCAATACCTTTTCTACCACAACTTGCCAATTCTGTTTGGACTAATGTCGCTATCAGAATCAAAGAGAAGACAAAACTAGGAGCAGAGAGGTAAACATTAACACACATAAATTTCTGGGCGCAGAGATGAGGGTGGCTAGATATCAAAATGTGGATTACAGGTTTTAATACACAGGGAAGAAAAAAAAAAACACGCCGGGAAGGGACCCGGGCCTCCGTGCAGGCAGGTTCCACCGCGGGTTCGCCTTCGGGAAAAACACCCCTTTGGTCGGACTTCCCTGCCTGGTGTGAAGCGGGCGGGGCTCTGAGGTTTTAGACTCCTGGGGGACTGGGCTTTGGCTGGAAAGGCTTTGCCGCCGGAACAGGAGTGCCCTGCGCGCCGAAAACTTTGGGCAGAGGGGCCCGCGTTCCCACTAAGGTGAGACTGCCTCAGACCAGGGAGAAACGTGTGAAAAGGGGGCTCTGGAGTAAATTAGTGAACAAAAGTGACCGCATAGGGAGATCTGACCCCAAATCCCTAACTGGGCAGGTCATGGTGGGGGGTCAAGCCACAGTCCTATAATTCTTTAGTAAAAGGTTATCTCCGCCTTAAGCGAGCCCTGTCCTTTGTCCCTGTGCGTCTAGGTTAACACACCCTTGAAACGCCAGAAGTACTCCTCTTGTTCCGCCCGCAGAGCGTGAGGCCTCCAGCGAGCACCTGGCCAGGTTAACGCTCCTGAGCCTTGTTCTTCCCGCTTTTGTGAATCCCCCTCGTTGCAAATGCATAAAAGACGCTACAAAACTTTCCTTCTCCAGAGCATTCGAGATCTTGCTCCCTCGCATGCCGTCAGTTTGGCTCTAATAAACTTATAAAATTCTCCACAGGTTCCCACGTTTCTACACGGACAAGAGTTCCTTTAGTTTTAAACAGTTGTTTAAAAGTTCCCGGAATCCTCATCCGGGGACCCACAACCTACCGCCGGAGGGGGAGGGGAAGCGGAACTCCATTCGCGGTGACGTCATCCGGTGGGGTCTACCGACCGCGGAAGTTGCTAGCGCCTCCTGTTTTCAATCAGGTCCGCACTCCGCGTATATAAAGGGGCTGCCTTCCACCGGCAACTCGTTCGGCATCTGCCTGAGCGCTGTTACCATGTCTGGTCGCGGCAAAGGCGGGAAGGGCCTCGGGAAGGGCGGCGCCAAGCGCCACCGCAAGGTGCTGCGCGACAACATCCAGGGCATCACCAAGCCCGCCATCCGGCGCCTGGCGCGGCGCGGCGGCGTCAAGCGCATCTCCGGGCTCATCTACGAGGAGACCCGCGGGGTGCTCAAGGTGTTCCTGGAGAACGTGATCCGCGACGCCGTCACCTACACGGAGCACGCCAAGCGCAAGACGGTCACGGCCATGGACGTGGTCTACGCGCTCAAGCGCCAGGGCCGCACCCTCTACGGCTTCGGCGGCTGAGCCTTGGACCCACCCACTCGTCTCAACAGCAAAACCAAAGGCCCTTTTCAGGGCCGTCCAACCTTTGAGGAGAGCTGTGCGCTGCTTGTCCTGCTTTCGCTCTCGAGTGGGGGTAGGTGGGGCAGGAGTGGGCAGCCCGGGCGTCCTCCGCCCCTCCCCGCTCGTGGAGGACAGTCCTCGCGCTCCTGGTACTTGACTGGCAGGTACGTTGCGTCCCCTTGTTTCTGTCAAAGGTGCTGACAGGCGAGGGGCAGGATCTAGTGGGGCGCCTGGAACGAGCTCGTTCTTTGGGCCTGGCGAGGGTTCAACTCCCTGCCCACAGGAGCTGGGGTCGCCTAAAGTAGGAATTCCCGGTGGAAGTGCTTGTGTGCTCGGCCTGGGCGGTGGCAGGCAGGGGAGGGTCGGCCCCTCGGGACTCGCCCCCCGCCCCACCTTCCCCGCAGGCTCCGAGCCGGCCTGTTACCCTCGCACACGACGGGCTCAGGTGTAAGTGGAAGGAAACCGCCCTACGCCCTTCCCCGGCCGCTCCCCTCGCTCAGCCCGAGGCCCAGCAGTCTAAAGCCCATGAGGACCCTAAGGGGTCAGTGCTCGACTTCGGGGGCACTTCCTCTGCACCTGGAGGCGCTGCTCCCTCCGCGGCGCGGGGCCTCCTCCCGCCCCCAGCTCCCCGCGGGGGACGCCGTCCGCGCGCTCGGGCTCCAGGGCGGCTCCCACGGGTCCGGGGCTAAGGCGCCCATTTCCAGCAGCGTAATCTTTTCCTCCACCAAAGGCCCGCCTCGGGCCCCACACGTTCCCTGAAAACGAGCCCCTTTTGCTCTGCTCCGCGCGCAATTAAAGCTACCAGGAGCCAGCTTTAGCCTGCAGCCCCGGGTTTGGTTGGGAGTCTACTGTCGGGCGTCTACTTCGTGGCAATCGCGTGGTGAGGACACGTTCGCTCGGCCGTTTGAAAGTTTCAGGTGGCAGCGAAGCAGCTCGCGTGGCGTTGTCTAGCCCCCCACGAACCTTCCTCCTAGCTCTCCAGGCCTTCGAGTGGGGAGACGTGTGCACGGCTCGAGGAAACCACGGGCAAGTCGGGTTGCACGGTCCCGAGGCGGCAGGGGACCCCTTTTCCCCGCCCGGGTCCCCGCGCTCAAAATGGCGGAGGGCGAGGGACAAAGCCCAGCGGGGACAAAGCGCGCGGGCCGGCGAGCGCGCAGCGGCCCCCCCCCCCCCCCGCGCGTGTGCTGTGCGGGGGCGGCGGGAGCGCTGGGGGCCCGCGCGGGGCGGCCGGCGGGCGCTGTTAGCTCAGAGGCTGCCAGAGTCCTGACTTGTGCAAAATTAAAGTGCAGAAGAGGCGTTACTCAGTGAACACCAGGGCACAGATGTCGCCCAGCTCGACAGTGAGCAGACATACCTTTTTGTTTTTTTTAAATCCTCAGCCGAGGATAAGCTTTTCATTGATTCTAGAGAGAGGGAAGGGAGAGAAAGAGCGAGAAACATCGATTGCGAGAGAAACACCGATTGGTTGCTTCCCATGTGCACCCCGACCAGGGATGGGCCCGAACCTGGGTATGTGCCCTGATCGGGGACGGTTTTAAAAGTATACATACAAGCGACAGGATATTACACCCCAAATTATTAAGTACAGTATGCACTATTTAAAAAATAAAACTTTCATGTCATCACACTTAAGTAAAATTCCTTAATATCTAATACTCAGCTCATTTAAAAATCCCTATTATGCCCCAAATGTCATAGAGATAATGGTTTCCTCAGAGTTGGATCCAATCATGACACCTTTGGTTCTGTCTCAGGTTTCTTAAGTCTTTTCCTCTTTCCTGAACCTCAACTTTTTTTTTCGGACCTTGATTTGCTGGAGATCTGACCTATAGGATGTCCTGGTTTGTCCTGTTTCCTGATGGGGTCTTTTCATTGGACATCTATACCCTGTAGGCCCTTCCAGGTAGAAGTGATTTCCATAGATGTGACTGAAATCATGTTAGTTTTCTTGTCAAGGAAGTTTATAGATGATATGATGTACACAGTGCTGCACCATGTCAGGGCCACATGATGTCAGGCTTATCCAAATTCGAGCTAATAAATTGATCACTGGCTTAGGGTGATTGTAAAATCAGGTTTTTCCTCCTTGTGGCCAGCAGGCAATCTAGGGGTGATACTTTGAGACAGGGAAAAATCAATGGAGTAATTTTAAATCTCATCTATTTTAAAGATATGGACTCTAGTACTTAAATAGGAAAAGTATCAGATCACATCTAGAGGATGCTTTGCTATAATATATAAGTACAATTTTCATTATGTAGATTACTTCATAAGCCTATTATCAATAAGTGTGTGGACTACTTAGAACAGAATATAACTGCTTACAACATGTGGAAGTGAGAATAGATACAAATTTAGGGCAAATAGCCAAGAAATCTGCCTTAACTCTGCCCCCTCCTCTGATTAGCTGAGCTGATTCCGAGATACATTTTTCAATTTTGAAATGAAGGGATCTGTACAATTTACTGGTTCTCAAACGCTCATCCAAGGGCAGTATTAGCTTTTGTTCAAGCTCTCTTCTGTGTAAGAATGACAAAAAAAAAAGTCTGTGTAGTAAGTCTTTCTTACTATTACAATTTAATTCACCCAGCTACACTTCTATGACTGGATTAAGAGAAGTGGGACTTTGGAAACCCAGGGATGTAATTCCCTGCAAATTAAAAATCACTCATTCTCAAAAAAATTTTTAAAATTCAACTTATTTGGTATCAAGGACCAAATTTACTTGGTACAAAGGTTTCTTTTTTTGAGTTTATGCTTATTACCTTTGAGGTGATAAAAGGATAGTTCTTTTATGAAATAAGACTGACATCAGTCTTCTAAATTGTTGGCAACCCTATGTCAGTCTTTAGGGTGGCCCTGGCTTTTCCTAGTTTGGGAAGGATTGTGGACAATAATGACTTGGTTCCCTTTTGACCTTTGAAAGTGTAGCTGCTCTTCTGAAGATACTTCATCCTGGCTGGATGCTACCATGAGGGTTAGGCAAAGGGAGTGGGAGGCATGGGGAGAAAAAAGGAATAAAAAAATCACCAGGAGTCCCTTTCTTATAATCTAGCACATCTGACTACTACGTGGTGCCCCCAGTTCTAGTGTGGCAGGCGAAGGTGCCTTGAAAATCAGCTTGCTTGAATTGACAATCCAAGGCAGGGAAGTCTTACAGGCACTGGCATGTCCTCAAAACAGTGCAGGGGAGAGATGGCCCTAAAGAAGGGCTTAGACTGTTGGGGTTTGCATTGTTGTTCACACTGCCAGACAAGGAACCCTAATTGCTGTCAAATGTTAGCAGGCTTTTTGGCCTCCTGCTCTGGGTCAAGGTCTCTGGACCCTGAGATTCAGTGTGGGCAGGACCCAGGGCACCTCCACTAACAGTGACAAGAGGCTTTAGCCACAGCTAATATTTGGGAGGCCTCTCTCTTTCCTAAGACACTATCCTAAGTGATTTACCTGTGTTTCTGTATCGATCACCCAGGAATGCCATGTGGTAGTTCCTCATTATTATTCCCATTTTATAGGTAAGATGATGCTCACAGAGGGTTTAAGTAATTTGCCCAAACTTGGCATTCAAAAAGGGAGGCAGGACTGTATCTTGCCCTGGGGGATTTCCCCTTAACCTGTGCTTTTTTTTTTTTATTTTTTCTTTTTTTTCTTTTTAAAGTAATTCTGTTTTATTTACTTTTTTTGAAAAAATTAAAAGCTATCCTGGCTTTCTTTTTTAGAATAAAGAAAAGGGTGAGATCACTTGCAACAGGCATATGTATTTTATGAACACACAGTGTTTATCTTGTAAAGAGGTAGGGAAAAAATCAAAATATGTCTCTAGTTAACAAGTAAGTTTTTCAAGCCTAAAGGTGAAACACATTTCACAACATGAACATTTTCTCTTTTTACCTTGAATAAAGCAAAGACTCAGCTTTTTGTTTCTTTTCATGAACACATTGTTTTAGAAATGTATTTGAAATTTGCTTTGGAGAGCAAGAAATATATTCCTTAATTATATGTGGGCTGCAGGGAATTTTCTTCACAAGCTCCATTACAAAGCTGAGTCATTTATTTAATGTTCACAGAAACCTGCTATGTAGGCATTTCCAGAAAAAGACATGTAGCTTGTAAGTAGAAAATGAGATCTTTAGCTCAGGTTTACTCTGTCAATGGCCATGGTTCCCTCTTCACACCACAGTCCTCTGAAGTTAGATTTGCTGCCAGGTGATCCTTATATTCCAAATCCCAACTGATGTACATTTTAAAGAAAATTTGGCTGATAAGAACTTTAATGGGCCTCAAAGAACATGTGTCCTCTGGCCACTTTTACTTTTCTTTTATTCTAATGATGTATTTTCCTTTGTGCCTGTTTCCCCATTCCTATTACAACTAGCCTCTTCCTTGAGAATAAGTCTAACAAATACTGTGGAAACCAGTCCTTAGACAGATGGGCATTCAGATGTTTTATTTATGTGAGGGGCTAGTACTCAGCCTGAAAGGTCAATTGACCTGAAAACTGGAGACTCCTTCACAGGTTTGTAGAATAAAAATCAGTGACATGCTGAAGAGCACACAAATTTTAAATCCTATGACCCTTCTCTCTTGAAGTACCAAGAAATGAAAAAGTAACTGAAAAAGAAAATACTAACTCCGGAGAAATTTTATGGGGAACTCTGGGAGATCTTGGGGCCTGAGTGAAGCTGACCCCTGGAGGCACAATCAATGCTTAGGAATTAGAGCTAGTTGAAAAACGTACTTAACAATAGATACCTCTTTCCTACCCTGAGGATATCTTGCTATTCCTTTTACCCTTGAATATTAAACTGAATTTAAAACTCTACCGGATCAAACAACCCACAAGCTTGCCAAGAGGTACTATTTGAGCTACTTGAAACAATTTAAGGTGATAAATTCCAGTGAAAAATTTGTGGAAACGTTCGTTAGTGGGCTTGGGGGAGAAAATGAAACTGAAAACAGCAAATTTACAGGCTCCAGGCGGTGCAAGATTAAGAGATCAAACCAGGCCTGGCCGGGCGTGGCTCAGTGGTTGAGCGTGGACCTAGGATCCAGGCGACTGGGGTTCGATTCCCAGTCAGGGCACATGCCCGGGTTGTGGGCTTGATCAATGACTCTCACATTGATGTTTCTCTCTCTCTCCCTTCTTTCCTCTCTGAAATCAATAAAGATCAAACCAGATTTGGCCACGTTTCCTTTGCCAGTTACTCTAGTAGCAAATGACTGGTCAGGCTGCATACGTCTTTACTAACTAGATGAGGAAGAAACTTGTGTCAGTTTAGTTTTCATGACGCTGGTTGCCTTAAACGTTTTCACCAAGTCAGGAGAGTTACAGGTCTTTGAGATAAGGTGAGTGGCTCTGAAAAGAGCCTTTGGGGTTAGGAGTCGGCCGCTTACTTGCGAGTCTACTTGGAGCTGGTGTACTTGGTGACGGCCTTGGTGCCCTCGGACACGGCGTGCTTGGCCAGCTCGCCGGGCAGCAGCAGGCGCACGGCCGTCTGGATCTCCCGCGACGTGATGGTCGAGCGCTTGTTGTAATGCGCCAGGCGCGACGCCTCGCCCGCGATGCGCTCGAAGATGTCGTTGACGAAGGAGTTCATGATGCCCATGGCCTTGGACGAGATGCCGGTGTCGGGGTGCACCTGCTTCAGCACCTTGTACACGTAGACCGAGTAGCTCTCCTTGCGGCTGCGCTTGCGCTTCTTGCCGTCCTTCTTCTGCGCCTTGGTCACCGCCTTCTTGGAGCCCTTCTTCGGGGCGGGCGCGGACTTGGCCGGCTCGGGCATGGTCGGGAGAGCAACAGACGTGGTCGCTAAAAGCAGAGAAATAGTAAGAGTGAGGTAGGATGTGTCGTATTTATATAAAACATCGCATGCAAATAAGGTGAAAAACTAAAATCCTGCGTCTGATTGGTGGCTATTCAGAGCAACGTCATAAAATTAGCTCTGTCCAATCGGAACGCAAGAATTCCAAATTTGCCTTTTCACTGGTTAAGATGAAGCTGAGATGTTAACCAATGACATGTCTGCATTTTCGCGCCCAAAAACGTTTATAAAAAGTGCCGCCCCTGCACTTTCGCTTTAGCAGCTACTTGTAGTGAAGTTCTATAAGTTTACAATGTCTGGACGCGGGAAGCAGGGCGGGAAGGCGCGCGCCAAGGCCAAGACGCGCTCCTCGCGGGCCGGGCTGCAGTTCCCCGTGGGCCGCGTGCACCGCCTGCTGCGCAAGGGCAACTACGCGGAGCGGGTCGGGGCGGGCGCGCCCGTGTACCTGGCGGCCGTGCTGGAGTACCTGACGGCCGAGATCCTGGAGCTGGCGGGCAACGCGGCCCGCGACAACAAGAAGACGCGCATCATCCCGCGCCACCTGCAGCTGGCCATCCGCAACGACGAGGAGCTCAACAAGCTGCTGGGCAAGGTCACCATCGCGCAGGGCGGCGTCCTGCCCAACATCCAGGCCGTGCTGCTGCCCAAGAAGACCGAGAGCCACCACAAGGCCAAGGGAAAGTGAACCAACTAAAATATCTGATTACAATCTACCACCTTTTATTTTACCCAAAAGGCTCTTTTCAGAGCCACACATTGTCACATAAAAAGAGCAAGTACTTGGTGCTATATTTTACAGGCATAACCACCTCTCCATAGTCAGTACAGCTCATTCACTTAGTTACTGAGTTACTGTCTGAGTACTTGTAACCCTACTCAGCTTGAATGTGGCTCAGGGAAAAACGGTTTCTTTTTGAGAATGTTTAAAGATTTTTTTGAAATTAGAAGAAAGCAAGTAACGGACTTTTATTATAAACCCCAGTAAGCAGTTTGACTTCAGTGTTAAGCAAGTCAAATTTTTCTAGGGAGGAGAGAGACCAAAGGTAAAACCCGGTTTTCAAGGTCGGCAGATCTCCCCTGCGGGTGGGGGTGGTAGGCTGTGGTTTGCCTGTTGTCTCTGGTCCAAGAGTAAGTCACGGGAAAACAATACAAGTAAACCTGCCCTCTACACGTGGTCCTCAGACCACTATATAGATCTAGAGTCATTTGGCACCTTTCCAGAATCTCCAATAGGTTCCCTATTTACAACTTGAAATACAAGAAACAAGATTAAAAAGTTAACTCATCACAGACTGTTAAAGAGAAGGGATTGGGGCATAGAGCAGTTCGTCCAGTTTCTAATAATTCGCCAATCACCACCATCTTTACTTTTCAGCCAATGGTTTGTTTGCGCGGGGCTTTTGAAAAAGCGCAAAACCAATCAGAACGTTTCTGAGGCTATATAAAGGATGCCTCTTTCTCTTTACTGAAGTTAGTATTTCCCTTTGCTGTTCTTGAGATGGCTCGGACGAAGCAGACGGCGCGCAAGTCCACGGGCGGGAAGGCGCCGCGCAAGCAGCTGGCGACCAAGGCGGCCCGCAAGAGCGCGCCGGCCACGGGCGGCGTGAAGAAGCCGCACCGCTACCGGCCCGGCACGGTGGCGCTGCGCGAGATCCGCCGCTACCAGAAGTCCACGGAGCTGCTGATCCGCAAGCTGCCCTTCCAGCGCCTGGTGCGCGAGATCGCGCAGGACTTCAAGACCGACCTGCGCTTCCAGAGCTCGGCCGTCATGGCGCTGCAGGAGGCGTGCGAGGCCTACCTGGTGGGGCTCTTCGAGGACACCAACCTGTGCGCCATCCACGCCAAGCGCGTCACCATCATGCCCAAGGACATCCAGCTGGCGCGCCGCATCCGCGGGGAGAGGGCTTAAACTCTTAGGGAGTGGAAATCTTGAACACAACGGCTCTTTTCAGAGCCACCTACTGTTTCCATTTGGAGAGCTGTAGGCAAAAGGGTGGAACCGAAATCTCGTTCCTGCCAGTAATTCAGAGCTTTTTCAAGTAAGTACAAACTCAGTGTGCTGAACAGGTGTCTGCATCCTGCAGGAGAAATGTCATTGTCGCTAAGGCACTAAAGACATACCTTGCGCAGGTGAAAGTGAGTAACCCCCTAGTAGCTCTCCACTTTTCCTCCAGTAAAGGCAGTGTCCTGAAACACCCTCGATCAAAGCAGGAGTTGTGGAATCAGGTTTATGCACATATTAGTAATAGGAACTCCTAGCCTAGGGTGGTTGGTAAACTGTTGTCAGAAACTAAGCTGTGAACTAAAAGTGAAAACCGAAGTTCTATGCTTAGCCACAGAACCTGGCTTTCCCTGCACTGATTTAACCCAACTCAAAGGCTCTTAACGGCCACTCCACCCCCCCTTTTTTTTTTCGCCAGTTCTGTGTGTTAAGTTACAGTTTTAATGTGTCTTGAGATTTTATTTGAAGTAGTTTGATTTGGGACATTTAGGTGGAGATTTGTTTTCATAAGGTGGAGGTGAAGTGGGACTGCTGGTTTTAGAGTTTCCTCTGATGTTTCAGCCCTCTCGGGTGAACCCAAGTGAATAGGTTATGTGCAAAAATTTCCCCAAGTTAGGAGCTTTGCTGGCTAGTGGGAAATAGGTTGTAAGTATGAGTTTCAGGTGTCCCAAGGGGTGCTTGGCAATAGGCTAAGTTGTTTCCTTGTATTTTAAGTCATTTGCAAGGAGCAGTAATTGAGTGTGAAATTCTAGTTATATAGGCACACATGAAAGATGAGGTTCTTTAAAAATGGTTGGATTTGGGGTGTGAATTTTCTATTGACCCGTCTTAAAGCTTTGCTCCCACATGTTTGGTCACTGGTCATCAGGAAACTTAGTGCTATGGGGGGAAATCTTTGATGTTTGCTTTTTCATGTCAATTCCAATCTCGGTGTAGTTAAAAGTGAAGCAGTTTTGGCTTCCCTGTGAAATATTTCTTTCACACACAACAATGAAGGCATTGTTTTCCTGATAATTGATAATCAGGATTTCTAATGAGCTTATTGGTGGCAGAACTGAATGCAGAGGCCTGAAGAATTGTCGGGACAAGTAGCAGTTTTGGCATCCCTTGGACCTTGCTTGAAATGTAGTCTCAGACCCACCCAGGCCCCCTTGATGTACACGGTTCCAAGTTCCCCTCAGGGATTCCCCTGAATTCCAGTTTTAGAAGCCTATTCTTTAAATTGGTCACATTAAGAAAAGCAGCCTGTGTCTGAACTCTCACCAGGAATAAGGGTTTGGAAATTGCTTGCTTATTTCCATCACAGAATTAAATGTTCTCTAAAGCAATGACCCATGACATCGTGCACCTAAGACAGTTTGATTTCATTGAGGTCTCAATGTTAATTACACATTAGAACTGGTATGTCTTCTAAATGAGTTGAGAAAAAAGACAGCACTGAGGCAGGTAGGATTGGAGCTTGTGTACTGTATTGTTGTATTTGGAATGTATATTAAAATGAGTAGGGTGTCACTGGACTCCAAACTCAGTCTGACCTCATTCATAGAAGGCACTGAGTCTGACCATGCAGTCCTCCCTCCACATTTTGAGGCATTTTCCTGATTTCCAGAGCCCTGTACTGATTGCACATAGCTACGTTTGGACTCCCAGTGACCTCAAGCATTACTCACCTCAAAATGATAGTACAACTCTTGTTAGAATTAAATTATTTTCTTTTCTTTCCTAATGAAATATTTCTTGCCAGAATTTACAATTCATTTTTGTTGTACTGGAAAATTTGTGTTCTTTTGAAGACTTAAGAACTTATTAATTTTCCCTCTTGTGTATAGTGCCTTTAGGCATGAACCTGTGGCAGGGACTGCCATGTCCCCTGAAATTGATTTTCCTTTCTTATTTAGTAATTAAACACCATAGGCTTCCTTTGCAGCTATGTATCGCCATTATTTTTACCAAAGGTGAAATTATACCATCTCACATGGTTTCAAAAAAATGGTGGGGACCAGCCAAGCAACACTCAGTGGTTGAGAGTGTCGGCCTAGGATCCAGATATTGGTTTGATTCCCAGTCAGGGCACATGCCTGGGTTGTGGGCTCAATTCCCAGTCAGGGGTGTGCAGGAGGCAGCTAATCAATTATGACTCTCTCATCATTGATATTTCAGCTCTCTCCCTCTCCCTTCCTCTCTGAAATCAATAAAGATATAAATATGTATATTTTTAAATTTTTTTTAAAGGTAGGAAATTACCTTACTGCAGTGGTAGCCTCCAAATCCACTGCTAGGCCGGCCATTTCCAAGGTCAGTCATGGAAGAGAAATGCTTACAGACCAATTGAAGTTTGAGTTCCATGATTTAATTTTATTGAATAAGTTTTAAACATACAGCAAGAAACAAGGGGAAAGAGATTGGGCAAATTAACACATTTCAGATAGGTTACAAATGGGACAGTCATAATGCTTGAATCCTTGGTTTCAAGTTTCACATCTTTCTTCTTCCCCTTTCCCCCAATGAATTTCTTCGCTGCTGAGGGTGGAATTGAGAACCAGGGCTGAGGAGCAAAGTGGCCTAGCAGATGGGAGGCTGTGTGCTTGGCCCTGTATCTCTGCAATAGGCCAAACATATTGGATGAAATAACTTCAGTCTGCTGTTAACTATAGTCCATAAATTGGAACTTGAATTCTGCACATCTTTGTAATTCCTCTATCTTGCTGTGTCTTCCCTTGCCATCTCTTACTCCACCTTCCTTCCAGAACTGCCTCCAAGGAACTTGAAAATTTAAAGTTAAATCAATTCAGCATTTGGCAATGCTAACTCGACCTTAAGACTCCTCTGCACCAACCCCTCCCCAACTCCTACAGAAAAGACCATGAGTATGGAACTTAGAGACCACCATTTCAGATATCTACATGCTTTCTAATCAAGGTATCTTGAAAATCCACAGCTGAAAACGTATTGTTGATTCGCAGCCTGTTGAAGGGTAGACTGCCCAGGCAAAAGACATTATGTTACCCACAACAAAGAGGCCTTGTTCTCACCTGTTTCAGGTTTCCCTCTCCTCCATTCTCTCATAAAACCTACTTAATCTTTATCAAAGAAGCCTGAAGTCCTAGTTACTTCCTAGGGGTTTAAGTTACTCTTCCATGGACCTCGTTTTGGTTCCAGTCCCACCCAATCCCTTACACTTATTAGAAATGAGTACCTTGTATCACCAGATGTACAGCACCTTATTATCCAGTCAATGAGTTACATCAGAATCGAAGGGCACAGTATGACCTCTAAAAACTACCTCTTCAAAAATGTATTGTTCAATTTGTCCCCACAAATCTGGACGCCTTTCCTGCAAGATGACAACAGCACCCACACATTACAGCTCTTTATGTGAAAATGTGAGTGGCTCTGAAAAGAGCCTTTGGGGTAGGAGACAAGCCGCTTACTTGCGCGTCTACTTGGAGCTGGTGTACTTGGTGACGGCCTTGGTGCCCTCGGACACGGCGTGCTTGGCCAGCTCGCCGGGCAGCAGCAGGCGCACGGCCGTCTGGATCTCCCGCGACGTGATGGTCGAGCGCTTGTTGTAATGCGCCAGGCGCGACGCCTCGCCCGCGATGCGCTCGAAGATGTCGTTGACGAAGGAGTTCATGATGCCCATGGCCTTGGACGAGATGCCGGTGTCGGGGTGCACCTGCTTCAGCACCTTGTACACGTAGACCGAGTAGCTCTCCTTGCGGCTGCGCTTGCGCTTCTTGCCGTCCTTCTTCTGCGCCTTGGTCACCGCCTTCTTGGAGCCCTTCTTCGGGGCGGGCGCGGACTTGGCCGGCTCAGGCATAGTGCAAGGTTCTCTGACAGAAAACCAGCAGAATGAGGGTTGCTTGCGAGGCTGGCCTACATTTGTAAGGCTTCTATGCAAATAGGTGCTTAATCGAATCCAATCCCTGATTGGATGAAATCGCCCAATAGGAACGTTTTACGCAATCAAGGCGATTTCTAAGCTACTTATTGACTGGCTGTTTATGAGGAAGCAGCCCTGGATTCTTTTCTCCTCCCTCCCTTAGAAAAGTTTTCATATTCACTGCAGTGCAAAAAGTGAAATAAATGTCTTGTCGATCGTATCTATTTATGAACCTTGTCTCTCCCTCGATCTAGATCTAAAGAGACAAAGTGTAATATAAGTTCATGAGTGTATAGTTCCTTGCCAAATTAGATGCCAGGTTGCTAAAGTTAGAAAAGAGCACTTAGAAGTTAGCTGCATATTTAAATGTGTTCAAAATTATGCTGTTGACATTCTCATTTTGGTCTGATCAAAGTCAGCACATTTAAGCTTTTTTAAAACTCAAAGAGCCATTCCATTTCCACAGAGGTGAGATTTTCCTGTTACCTGGGAACAGGGTATATGAAAGGAATGCAAGTGTTTGTTGGAAGGTTAGAAATTATGAAATAGGATGCTTGTATTGCTGAAACATGTCTCCAAGTCAGAAGCTTTTATAAAGGACGAAACTGGACTGGGTTGATCATATTGAAACTAGACTTTTTGAGGTTGAGAAACTTTCATTTTCATCTTCTCCCAAATTTAATCCAAAACAAGGGAATTAAGGATATTATCAAGGAGATTAAACAAAACCAATTAAGGAATTCCTTCGCGTTCAATACAGGGTGGGCCAAGGGCGGAGACCTAAGTGAAAAGATAACCGAGCACCTTTCAATTTTTAAAGTGGACCGGATAGCCAATCACAGGCCGATTACGTTACTTAAATCATGGCGCGAAATTTGAACATTCGGACCAATCAGGAGGAGTTTGGCGTTATAAATAGGAGCGAGAACAGCTGCGGTTTCAGTTGAGGACTGTATTTGCAGTTTGTGATCATGGCTCGGACGAAGCAGACGGCGCGCAAGTCCACGGGCGGGAAGGCGCCGCGCAAGCAGCTGGCGACCAAGGCGGCCCGCAAGAGCGCGCCGGCCACGGGCGGCGTGAAGAAGCCGCACCGCTACCGGCCCGGCACGGTGGCGCTGCGCGAGATCCGCCGCTACCAGAAGTCCACGGAGCTGCTGATCCGCAAGCTGCCCTTCCAGCGCCTGGTGCGCGAGATCGCGCAGGACTTCAAGACCGACCTGCGCTTCCAGAGCTCGGCCGTCATGGCGCTGCAGGAGGCGTGCGAGGCCTACCTGGTGGGGCTCTTCGAGGACACCAACCTGTGCGCCATCCACGCCAAGCGCGTCACCATCATGCCCAAGGACATCCAGCTCGCGCGCCGCATTCGCGGGGAGAGGGCGTAAATTGTCCCTACAACCGGCCTTTAACCTTGAACCCAAAGGCTCTTTTCAGAGCCGCCTACTGTTTCACTTTGAAGAGCTTTAAGCAGAGCAGTGAAACGTGCCTCCTGAGCCCAAAACAGCTGTGGGGTTGAGCAGGTAGTAACCACCGTACCCGCGTCGGAGTGACTGGCCGCTCAAGTCCCCCCCTCTTCCCTAGAAGTAGCAGCAGCACCAGGGCAGTGCTCGGCTCTGCTCTCAGTGATACAGCTGCGCACCGCACCACTGCAGCAAAAGAGACCTCGGTTTTTAGCCAAAGGTCTAGTCAGGAATTCAGCTTTTTTTCCAAGAGCAATTTCTATAACATTCTTGGGCAATGTACAGTTTTGGGTTTAGTAAGGTGGCACATATTAGCAATGGGAGTTCCTAGCCTAATAGTTGTGCACTTTAATAGAGTCAAGTCTCAGGCAGGAACACAGAAGCTGGAATTGCCAGCGGCATATTCAACAAAAACCACGCACTCTTGCTAGTGGGATATTTTTACCTTGAAGCAAACTTTCAAGTGATTTACCAACACAATGTGATTTCTATGTGACTGTGGAAAGGTTATTAGGCTACCAGTCATCACAGCAGCACTAATGCACCTTTAAGAACTGCAATTTTAAGGTGGAAGGCAGGAAGTACAACATTAAACCCAAATTTGGGGTTTAGGGGAAGAAACAACAAAAAACCCCCCACTCCATACTTGAAAGTTTTTAATAGCTTTATTTGTAATAGCCTTAAAGTAGAAACAACTGTGTATCTTTCCATTGACGAATGGTTATTGTACTGTGGGGAAAAAAGAAAACAGGGGCCTCATACTAAACCCAACAAGCTCAGGGGAGGCCTATAGAGATGGAAAGTAACTACATAGGGCCATATGACATCAAAACTTTCTAACTAAAAGGCTTGGTGGGTAGTCGTGGCCTAATGCGGTATCTTCTGGGACAAAGATTAATCCTTATCTTAACTGAACCTCTTTATTGTCTTTTTGCATCTAGGATAACAGACTTTTGGAATGTCAGGGTAATTTCCTTCCTCCAGAGCCCTCCAGGCATAATCACTGCACCACAACAGAGATCACACATCCCATTATTGTTATTTTTATTGTGTTAATTATGGTATGCCCTCAGGTATTAGCTCAGTTAATTTTTTTTTTTAAATAATGCAAAGATCTAGAAATGCCTGCATTTTTATTACTGTCCTTTGCATAAAATCCCTTTTCCTAGCTTTAGAGTTTATGAGAGCTTTACTTGAATTCCATGCACCAACCCGAGGAAAGGACGAGCACCCTCCACCCTCTGTCCTACACAGAACACGGCGTTACCCCCTGGAATTTCCATTGTTTCCCTCTGCAGTCCTTCATTGTTTAATTGAATATGCTCAACTTGTTTAAATTAAAGCACACTGCTCGTGCTGGTGTTATATTGGAAATGTTTTGAAATCCTTCCACGTGCTTTAGTCCTGTTATACTTTGTTTTAAATTCTGTCAACAGGATTTACTGGCAACGTACTATAAGCCATTTTGCTTATAATAACTCAATTATTGACAAATATTTCTCCTTTTTATGGAGAAGGCCACTAAAACTCAGTTTAAGAAACAGGCCCGGTAATAGCTTGAGAGCAGCCGCTCTCCGATTTCACACCCAAAGTCTGGTTGGGTTGCTTGTCACCGCTTACCAATTCCTTTGTTTCTTGGGGTTTGGGTTTATTTCAATTCCAGTGTGAAAATGATCCAAAATATCCATGGGATAGATAAATATTTTAAAACACACACATACGTAAACCAGGTAATTTCTTTTGTGTACATGGTACGCACTCCTGCTGAAAATTTCTTATTTTCTAAATACCGGGACAATTTCCCTACCCCCGTTCACTTGAGCCTCCGGAAGCCGGGGCGGGGACTCCGGGCGGTTTCCCGTCTTTTCCGGTCTTTCTGCGCCAATGAGGTCCGCCCACTTGTTACTTAAGAGGCTGCAGCGGGCGGTGTGGGGACAAACGGCGCAGAGTCTCCTCGTCGGTCATGTCTGGTCGCGGCAAAGGCGGGAAGGGCCTCGGGAAGGGCGGCGCCAAGCGCCACCGCAAGGTGCTGCGCGACAACATCCAGGGCATCACCAAGCCCGCCATCCGGCGCCTGGCGCGGCGCGGCGGCGTCAAGCGCATCTCCGGGCTCATCTACGAGGAGACCCGCGGGGTGCTCAAGGTGTTCCTGGAGAACGTGATCCGCGACGCCGTCACCTACACGGAGCACGCCAAGCGCAAGACGGTCACGGCCATGGACGTGGTCTACGCGCTCAAGCGCCAGGGCCGCACCCTCTACGGCTTCGGCGGCTGAGCCCCCGCGTCCACCAGCCGCGTCTGTGCCCCCCCAAAGGCCCTTCTCAGGGCCGCCCACGTCCTCGGGAAGAGCTGTGCGCGGCTGTCGCGCTCTGGCGGTTCTGTGGACACGGTTGCTTGCGTTTGATGTTGCGGGGGGGTCTTAAGCTTTAGCAGTAACTTCAGGCCGAATGTGGGGGGCGGGTGGCTCCTCCAGGCCTGGCCTCCGCCAGTCAGCGCGCAGGGACCCGGAGTGGCGGCGCCCAGGGCCAATCGGGATGGCGCGCGGACTTGGGTGGGGGTGGGGGCGACAGACAGGAATAAGAAATGAAACCCGAGTGGAGTGAGGGTGTGGGGGGGTATCCCTGGGAGAGCTGAACCCTCAACAGAGGAGAGAAAGCTCTGCAGTCCTGAGCTCTTCGCAGGGACCCCGCTCGTTCCGTGTCCCCAGTGAAAGAACTCTAAGGAACGTGGTTGGCGAGGACCCTGGAAGAGCAGGTGCGCCGGTTTTAATCTGGTGGTGGGGGTGGGATTCCGTAAATACGCGTGTAAATTATGAGTCTGCTAGGTGCTGCCACCGCCCACAGGAGCCCAGCTCGATTAAGAATTGCCAGGAACCGCTGGGCGCTAATTCTTACTGTTTAAATGTTATTAACTGGGACTTGGTGATTTCTGTTCTCAGGCCGTGTCCCTCCCTCAACCTGAGGCAAGAAGTTTGTAAATTAACGTTAACTAGACTGAGGCCAGTGTCCTAACTCGGGTGTCCTAGTTCTGAGACCCTAGGCACTCACTTTGCACTTGTGGAGGACCAGACCCCTCCTGCGGTCACAGGCTCTCCGGAGTCTGGCCCACCCCATTCCCCTCGACTCCCAGCTTATTTCCCTCTTGCCTGCTGTAGTTAGGTTCGTTTCCCCGTTTTTTATTATGGACCATTTAGACATTCCAATATGTTTATAAAATTTTATAAAGTATGTCTTCATATTGATGTATCAGCCAACTAATTTGCATTTTTATTTAATGATTGAGAAAAGTATTTTTCAATTTTTTCAGTTTTTGAGAACTATTTTTAATAGGAGATTGAAGTTTATCATATGCACGTCATGCCTGACATCTGAGAAAATGCTATTTACTAAAAGTTATAGATTTAAAATACACATTATTTGTATTTTAATACAATTATAGGGTCCCAGATTCAAACAAGCAAGTTTGATGCCAAGTTTGCATTATATACTTATTTGTTCTGCCACAAAGAACTATAGTGGAGGTAAATTTGTTGGTATACTTCCGAGAAAAGTATTGATGGCTGGTTAGGAGAAAACCTGCTGCCAGGCTGCTCTGCTAACTGGTCTTTCTCCAACACTGGAGGAAATATTGAATCGACAGTTCAGTTGCCATCGGATCTATAAAGGCTGTACAGCTGGTGTGGGGACAGACATCAGAAATGTCCTTTCTCGTCTTTTCTGATCTCGAAGTAAAGGTGGAAAGGCCCCATCAAAGCTGCATAATTTATTTTCTATCTGAAAGGCTAGAAACAGGTAACACGAATCATTCATTTATTGCATGGTACTAGGCCTTTAGAGAAGATGGTCTAATGTGTAGGTTTTTTCTTCTGTGCTAGTTTAATAAGAGTAAGAGAGTAGACAGTTCAGAGGTACAACTGTGCACATATTAAACTTATTTAATATTCAAAGCAACCCTAAGAGACAGACATTGAAGGCCCAGGGTGTATAAGTAATTTGTCCAGGCCCACACAGTGGAGCTGAGGTTTGAAGCCAGGGAAACTAGCTCCAAGGAGCATGTGGTGCCCCTTTTCTGCAAAGACGGGGGATAACAGTGAACAATGCTTTCCATGCTCTCTTCCTGTGGTGGTGGTGGGATATTTCTTTGATGTTCTATAGCCTTTGCAGGGAAGTCAGATTTTACCTCTACCTCTTAGTGTTCTTGGCTGGGCCTGAGAATTAAACTGACAAAACTGAAGGGGAGCAGAATAGGCCACCCCAAAATGTACTATTTGGCATGTGACTTATTTTGATCCGAAGGCAAAGACCCAGCAGACTCAGAATAAACTTCTATGCCTAAAAGCATTTAGACAGCAGGCCTGTGCCAAAAAGAGAGCTATTAACAGAGTTAACTTTTATCTGAATGACCTGAGTACCAACCGTCAGCTCTTCCTGTGAATTGCCTCCTCCCGTTTGGTGCCCCAGTCACCCTCCCATTCTTTAGCTCCGGATGGCAGACCAGCCTCAATTGCCTGACTGCCTTTGAGTCATACTTTTGGATGCTTCTGTATGTAAAAAATTAAAACTGTTTTTCTCCTGTTAATCTGTCTTATGTGATTTTGATATTAGACCAGCCGAAGCAGCCAGAAGGGAAGAAGGAAATTTTATACACATGGAAGGGAAGGAGCCAGCAGAGAGAATATGAAAACTTTAAGGTGGGATATCCTTGTAGTTAGAATAGGATGACCAACTAATTTATTGTCCAACCAAGTAAGTTACTGATAGTGGAAGGTACCTCCATTAACAACTACGCTAAGATGTAACAGGTACAGACTGAAGCTGCCCCTGGTATCCTGGGTGTTTTCACTGTGGGTTTAAGTGGCGTACATGGAAGTCTTCAGGTAGGGGAAGGATTTAGATCACAGGTGGGAGGGTGAGCATGGGATCGCCTAAAGGCTACCTCTTCTGCCTGGCAGAGAAATGGAGGAGAGGCTGCAGGCAGGGTCACAGGTGGGAAGGCTGTAGGTTGACAGAACACATGAAGAAGCATTTAATTACCAAAATTCTGGAAATAAAGCAGTAAGATAAGCGGTGACCTAAGTGATGCTAGAGTTCCACGTCCTCAGGAAGGCACCGAGTAAGAAAACCATTAACTGTCTTTTCCACTTTTGATTTTGAGTTTCTAGCCTAACTCTGTCCACAGCTACCCTGGTTTCCCGCAGGGAGGTTAAGCAGGAGCGCCGCCTACAGGCCGCAAGGTGCTGGGTCGGTGGGACCTTCTGGGAAAGTGAATCTTAATGCTCCCGGGAACCTGCAACCAGGGAGGCGCATTTAAATTAGAGAACTGCTGCCGCCCCAAAGGCAACGAGACCCAGGTGGTCACGAAACCAGGGAGTTTCCGAACGAGGACCCCCCACCCCCAATTTGCTTTGTTCTTTGGGTTCACTTGAGAGCCGCCATCTTAGGCCAGGACCGCCCCAAATGGCGCCGAAACGAGACGGGACTTTGCAAAGAAGCGACTTCATTTTGTTAAAAGTTGGAATTACAGCGGAACACCGACCCAAATATAGAGTATTACCTTCAGGCGTGGTTGTTACTAACAGCCCTTCGTGCGAGCAGGTGGGTGGCCCTGAGAAGGGCCTTTGGGGACGAGCTGGGGGCGCGGGCTGCGGGGCGGCTCAGCCGCCGAAGCCGTAGAGGGTGCGGCCCTGGCGCTTGAGCGCGTAGACCACGTCCATGGCCGTGACCGTCTTGCGCTTGGCGTGCTCCGTGTAGGTGACGGCGTCGCGGATCACGTTCTCCAGGAACACCTTGAGCACCCCGCGGGTCTCCTCGTAGATGAGCCCGGAGATGCGCTTGACGCCGCCGCGCCGCGCCAGGCGCCGGATGGCGGGCTTGGTGATGCCCTGGATGTTGTCGCGCAGCACCTTGCGGTGGCGCTTGGCGCCGCCCTTCCCGAGGCCCTTCCCGCCTTTGCCGCGACCAGACATGGTGAAGAGCCTCCGGCCGGTCAGACCCTGCGGCCGGCGCGCTCGCTGCAGCCCCTTATATAGCCTCGCGCGCTCCCGGACGCTGGGCGGCGGGGGCGGGGAAAGCGCCCCGCGCCGGCGCCGTCCGGGTCCGGGGGCCTGGAGCCGCGCGGCCTTTTGTGGGCTCGAGACCGGTGCCTGCGCCTTGTCGCAATAATTGGCATTGTGCAAGTGTCCTCACCACCGTGACCGTCCATAAGAAAGAGGCCATAACGCTACACTGATCGACAAACGGGAGAGAAATACCAAAATGCATTAATTTTTTAATGCGAGGATTCTTTAAAAAATATCAATACTGGTTTTTACAGCTCTAGCAATACTTATTGAATTTGGCCGAACGTGTAACGTTCTCGTCTGCGGAGCATAATGATCCACATCGTTTTCAGTCTTCCTAAGGGGGAGCCTCTAGGAAGGGGATCGATGTTAATTGCATTTCCACTTTTTGCTCCCAAATTTGTAAAGTACTCTTTGCATTGTAAAGGAGAAGAATTCTTGCTGGGGGAGGGAGGGTAGGTGGAGAAGGGTATAGAGGGGACTAAAGATGAACGGAAAAAAGTAGGTAGTAATTTTATTTTATTTTTTTTTATAAAGGAAGAATCCCAGGCTGGGAGAGCTAACCCTGTTCTAAAATGTGGTGCTACCGGGTTAGAACTGAGGCCTGTGATTCTGGGCTCTTAAGACCTTGCCACTGACCACTGATCTATATGCCATTAAAGAAGAGAAGGTATGTCATGGTGAATAAAAGTTAACAAAAATAACACCAATAAACACTGAAATACTGTCCAAGTACAAAGTAACAGAAGTGATGTTCTATACACAGGTGATGGCTCCATTTGCTTAGACAAATGCCAACGTTTGTTCACATTCACACTGAGCACCTTCTATGTACCACAGAGGCAATCTGCAAAAACCCCTTCTCTGTGGGTGCCATCATACAGGCAGTCGGAAAATTAATCATTTCCTCTAAGCTGAGACTTAGACACAGATTTAAGCCGACATAGACACTGTGATCTCCCACACTCTCCTTTTTGAGAAATCAGGAAACAATCATTGATTGATTGATTGATTGATTCAGTAATTCAGAGTCTACTATATGCCTAGAATAGTGTACAAATTCCAGATTTACAATGACAAACACATTCTTTTAAAGAAACAGTCAAGGACAGGCGAGAGAAAAAAACTCAGTGTGAGGGGTCAGCCTGAATCAACTCACCAGGCTCCTGCTTCTGACTGGTAGTGATGGGTGGGAGCAGTTGTGTGATTGCAACATTAGCTTCACCTGGGAGCTTGTCAGACTTAGGGAACTTCAGGCCCAACCCTAAATTGACTGAACTGATAATGGCATTTTTAACAAGATCTCCAAATGCGTAATATGTGAATTCAAGTTTGTGAAGAGCTGTTGAAAGTGGTGCTGTCCTACATTAGCCACTAGCCACAAGTGCTTATTTAAATGTAAATGAATTAAACTTAAATAAAATTAAAAATTAACTTCTTATGTTATTGAGTCACAGGTAAGACGTAACAGTCACATGCAGGTAGTGGCTGTCTATTAAACAGTACATCTACAGACACTTCCGTCATTGCCGTAAGCTCTGTTGGGCTGTGCTGGAGTAGAGAATTTCTTCTGAAGATCTAGTGCAGACTGGGAAAGGGAAGAGGGTGGGTACTTGAGATGAAGTGAATATTGGAGTATTTTTGAAGGGCGCTAGAAATTAGCCAACTTCTGTGTGAACCAGATATTACAGATAGAGACACGTAAGAAGGAAATGGCAAGTTTGGGAGTCATGTCCTTTTTAGGAAATAAAATGAGTGAGATATAGTTGTGCTTGGAGTGGAGTTTTAAGTGGGAGAGTGCCCTCAGGTGAGACCATCTGATAGGAAATTAAAATAGATGTGTTTCCTCAGGATCCTTCGGGACATGTTCTATTTGAATACAATGCCCTGGCTGCTATGCAGCCCTTCTATTTTCTTTGCCTTTTTTGATCTTTAGTTAATGAAGTCACCTTTCCCCTTAAACATTTGCAGGTCACTGAATTCTGGAACACGTAGCACAGCCCCTGTGCATTGACCTGTGAGCACTACCTGTAACTCTCACAGTCATCACGGTGGGGGGGGGGGGGGGATTTACCACCACAACTGAGAGAACACAAATTCATGAGGGAGGTATCCATCACTTATCTGTAGTTTCGCTTGGTTACTTTATACATCTATACAGTAAATGGGTCACATCTTAGCATAGTGGAAAATCCACTGTTTTAAGATACATATGGATTTAGAGTTCAAAAGCAAAAGCACAATTTTTGTGTGTGTTACCAAAGTAATAGGGAAAAGTTTTCCAGTTTCCAGTCCCATGGGGCATAATCCAGCTTTCGAGAACCCCGTGCACGCTCCATTCAGTCCCAGAGAGAAGTGCCTGAGTCTCAAGCAATAACAGTAACTGTGTGTAGCACAGCCCCACCCTCCTATAAACACGAAAGAAGAACTCTTCTGGTGAAAGCAATTATCTCAATGATTGCCCTTCAGGAAGGACACGTGAATGAGATAGGGACATCTGCTCTAGGACAGGCTCCCACCCATCTTATATCTAGTGTATGTAATTTAGGGAAAAATTCAAACAATTTTCAACGATAGTATGACTACAATGATGACCCAAATTGTAAACTTTTAGAAATCTGAATTTTAATTGTATCTTTAGGTCTAGATAATATTAGGCTCTAGGATGAAAAGGGAAAGGGCCTATAGAATGTGATCACTGCTATTGGTAATGATACTACTGAGGATAACAGCCCCTTCCTGTAGAGACCCATGAAATCCCTGCCTAGGAAGAATGAGAGTGGGGAAGATCCAATCCTATAAGCCTACTTCTTTATACACAGTATTTGTATAACATTGTCTCAAGCCCCAGAGACTTGGTTCCAGTCAGTGCCTGCCAATAAATGACTATTTTAAAACAAGTTAAGTGATTTTTATGAAATTAGTTAATTGGGACACCTTTGAAGTTGGTTATTTTATCTTGGATTTACATGAGAAAGTTCTCAAACCATGCAGAATTTAAGCCAGAATAACTAGACTTTTGGAGATCCAGGCATTTATTAGAAGAAACATAACACCCAAATACTTTTCTTGTTTATTTCTTTTGACAAACATGAAGTTTAGTTTCAGTACCTGAATATTCAGTGGGTAATATTAATTTGTGCTTAGTTATCCAATATTTGCTGAATTCTATTAGCTCTGCTGTGTTTCAAACAAAGAGATGGAGTGGGAGTCAGTCATGCTTGCGATGAAATGTTTGTTCAGGTCCTTAGGTGGACATGTTCTGCTGATTGATTTAGGTTGTGACAGCCTAGTTCACATTTTGTTAGTAAAAAGCCCAGGGAGAAATATGAAAATTCACACAGTGATTTAAATGCCAAATGTTTCTTTCTAATCCTCTGTGTGCCAACTTGCAATGATAAAAAAGGTCAAATCAATTTTGTATTTTAAATATCATCTTGAAATGTAGGAAATAGGTACAAAACTCTATGCTAAATTTTGGAGGGGGGAATCTGATGGATAGGGTGTCTGTCATTAAGGAATTTACAAGTTTAAGGGGATGAGATGAAAAGCAGGTGATCTTGCAGTGTTCTTCAGCTCACAGCTGGTAAACTGATGGGGCACTGTTATTCTGTTGCATCGTTACTCGCCCTTTCTTCTTTGTGGGTAGGGTGGTTGACCTCTCATGCCCACTCTAGGTCTGAAGAATCAGTTGGGCTCCTTTTAAAGAGAAGGTTGGTGACTAGTTAGAACTGGTTATTTAAAAAATGCACGCATGGAGCCCCATTCTTGCAAAAATACTACGATCAAACCCAGTTTACACAGTGGTCACTCAAATACTTAAAAATATATATATATTTTCTAATATAGTTAGTTGCCCATCGTGTACGCAGACTTTTCTCCCCCACCGCCAATTCCCAGTGCTCAGGGCAAACAACTTGCAAGCGAGCTGTGCTATTGCTCCTGCGAAAAAAACCGATTTCCCTTGTATATTTGAGTAGAGATCAGTTTATTTACACAAAGTTGCAAAGAAAAGAATGTGCAGAACTATGTCCTGGAAAAAATATTTGCAAAGGAAACAGAGAGAAGTCGCATTTTTAAGGAAAATCTGAAAGTTGTCTGAGTTTGACCTAAGTTTTAAAGCGAGTTGGGGGAATCAGAAAAGTTTCAGGGTGCCAGCTGTGAAACTAGGCTCGGGAAAGAAGGCAGGAAGGAAGCCTGAAGACTGTCGGATCCGTTTCCCCCAAATCTCTAATTATTTCGTGCACAGATTTCTTATATTTTTCTTCTTTTTTAAGGGACAAGAAACACAGCCTCCCGGCGGCGCGGAGGAGCCTCTGGGCAGCGCGGCGCTCGGAGCCGGCAGCCAATCACCACCCAGCGCCTCGCTATATAAACCCCGCCGCCCGCGCAGGGCCTCGCCGCTCTGACAGTTCAAGTCTTTTTTTTTTTTTTTTGTCTTTTCTGGCAAAACTGAAAAATGTCGGAGACCGCTCCAGTGGCTCCTGCTACTCCCGCCCCTGCGGAGAAAACACCTGTTAAGAAGAAGGCGAAGAAAGCCGGCGCGTCGGCCGCCAAGCGCAAGGCGTCGGGGCCGCCGGTGTCCGAGCTCATCACCAAGGCCGTGGCCGCGTCCAAGGAGCGCAGCGGCGTGTCGCTGGCCGCGCTCAAGAAGGCGCTGGCGGCCGCGGGCTACGACGTGGAGAAGAACAACAGCCGCATCAAGCTGGGCCTCAGGAGCCTGGTGAGCAAGGGCACCCTGGTGCAGACCAAGGGCACCGGCGCCTCGGGCTCCTTCAAGCTCAACAAGAAGGCGGCCTCCGGCGACGCCAAGCCCAAGGCCAAGAAGGCGGGCGCGGCCAAGCCCAGGAAGCCCGCGGGCGCCGCCAAGAAGGCCAAGAAGGCTGCGGGGGCCGCCACCCCCAAGAAGAGCGCCAAGAAGACCCCGAAGAAGAAGCCGGCGGCGGCTGCAGGAGCCAAGAAAGCGGCCAAGAGTCCGAAAAAGCCGAAAGCAGCCAAGCCCAAGAAGGCGGCTAAGAGTCCAGCTAAGGCCAAAGCCCCTAAGCCCAAGGCGGCCAAGCCTAAAGCTGCCAAACCGAAAGTTACGAAGGCGAAGAAGGCTGCGCCTAGGAAGAAGTAAAGTTACAGCGGGAGGTCCTGCTTTGAAAATCTCAAAGGCTCTTTTCAGAGCCACCCACCAATTTCAGGAAAAAGAGCGTAACCGCATAGAAAAAGTGTTTTCCATAAAGTTACCGATTCACTTAAGCGGGGGGTGGGGTGAGGGAAGGGGGAGGGGAGGAAGATGACCATGGGCGGTTGGGTTTCCAGAAATCCTACATGATCGTGGTCATAGTCCTCTTAAAATCTGGTGTTTCTGGACAGCCTTTGGCTTCTGGCGCAGGGATAGTGGTCTAACCTTCACCTTCCCTAGGCCATGGGGTTGGTCTTGGGTAGGACACCGCCCTGGGCTGCGGTCAAACGGCCCCAGCAGCGTGTGGAGCGCGGGTCACTGCGGCCGGCCAGCTGCAGGTGGCGCCTTGGCGCACGTCCTGCCGCCTTACTTCCGGCGCCCCGACACGTTAAAGAGAAAAAGTGTAACTTGTAAGAAGCCAACCTGAGGAGAGGGTTATTCCAGCCTCGATGTTTCCTAAACTTTCCTTTTCTGTTGGTTTGCAGAGGGTATTGGGAGCTAATCAACGTACTGGTGGACTCACGGGCATGGGCTGGAGAGCACCAGTTCGAGGCTGAGATATACTGTCTTGTGTATATTCAGAGGCCGCTGAAAAGCTTAGATTCTTTTCCTTGAGGTCAGTAAAGTTCTCTTGGCCGGGAGTATGCAAGCTCTTGTTATTCTGCAGATAATTGAGCTGCCACCCCGAGGCTAAGGGACCGTGAAAGTGTAAACCACCCCATTCTGGTGGTTTGTATTGGGCCCTCTTAGCTTGATTCCTTCCCCACTGAGTGTTGCAAGGATCTAGAGAGCCATAGTTGCCTGCTGAGCAGACAATGAATTGGGAGGGGGAAAAAACAAAAACGTTTTGGAAGGCAGCGTGGCTGGCAGGGAGCTCCTGGAATTGGGGTGACTAGGGCACAAGAGGGGCTCTCAGAAGAAGTGTTCACTTGCATGTCTCACCATTCCCACTTCATCTCTGGGACTGAGGTTTTTATTTTATTTCAGGGAAGCCCACTTAAGTTTACTGGCAAATCTGACAAAATCTGAGTTCTACAGACCATTTGGGGCTGTAAACATGGATGGGGAGAAACTATTTTCAAAAACTAAATGTAATTTAGCATTTCTTTCAACTATGCATGTAAGCAATTAATCACAATGGATTTTGCAGTACCTGTGACTTATTCAACAAGGGCAATCATAGGTTTTTCTTGGTATCACTGTGGTTACTGAGAATATTGAAACTGATATTCTATCCCTTGCTGCTTCTTGTTATTTGATGTGTTACTAATGACACACAGTGTTTTATAAACTCAAATACATTCAATTTTAATCTTGCTGATTTTCTTATTCTATATGCATTAAGTATCTTAAACATCCATTTGAAAAGGTGGATGTAGGCCTCAGACTATCCATAGAGTGAGTCCACAGTAAAAACAGGTCACAAGCTCCTGAGCCCACTGCCAGGGGGCACAAGTATCTTGTGACTGGAATGTCTCTTCACCTTATTCTTTGTTTACAGCACCCCCTATTGGATAATAATTTCTTACATTTTACTATTTAAACTTATTTTTAAAAGGGAGGGCATGTAAGCCTGTAGCCTGTATCTTTCTACCTTTTCTAACCAGGAGTTCAATTTTTCCCAGTCACAGCTGCATCCCACAATTTCTGCCTCCTTCCACGGGAGAGTGGCTTGCTTAAGAAAGAAGACCTGGGTAACTGGGGGAATGTAAAGTAGTTACTCAAAATAACCTTTTTTAAAATTAGAGATTGCATGGAGTAGAATAGGTGGGAAAACAGCTGTGAGGTGTTTAATAACCAGAATGAGAGAGTTAGGCTTTTGATGAAGAGGGATGAGTAATAAAAGTTATAGGGGAATTTGACATTCAATGATTGTTCAAAATGAGTATACACTATCTCTAGTCCCTTACAGTTTCCAAAGCACTTCTAGGACTGCCTCACTATAAAGCATTTGCATTAGGTATAGTTGAAATGCTTGTTTTACAGTTAAGAAAGCTAGTTTAGAAAGATGAACTGAACAGAATCACCTTACTGGTGCTTTGACCAGAAAAATTTCAGGCTGGTTGATTGAAATTATGCTTCTGGGTGGGATTGAAAGTGCAATTAGATCAGATACTAAATGTAGGTTTGGTATCTTGGGCTTTTAGCACCAGTGATGCCATTTTGGGCCTTTGGTTTTTGTCCCTTAACATTGTACGCTTATGATGTACCAAGCACACTGTTCTAAACACCATGGATTATTAACTCAGCCAAGAACCCATCAGAAAATTTGAGATTAAGATCTCAACCTTTGAAACGAAGTTTACTTTTTGGTAGGAACAGCAATATCTACAAAATTATATACCAACATAAATGAAACGTCAGCCAAATGGATGTCACCACTAGAATACCCAGAACAAAGCCCACCCCTCTCCCTGCAGTTTATATGAAAAAACATTTGTTCAGCAAGTCATAGAAACCTAAGCAATACAAGGTAGCAACTGCTAAAGAACTGGTACAGCTTTGCTAGTTTCAAATTAAGTCCATTGAACCCAATGTTCCCTAATGGTGACATTCTATATATTAAAACCAGGCGATTGACTTTGGCAAAATACTGTTAACTAGGCTACAGTGCAGGCCTTAATCAGTCCTCACCAGCTTTACATGCTCTAATCTGGGTATGTGTGGTTAGCCCTATGCAACCTTATCCCATGTACAGAGCTATGTAACCATGCTGTCTCACTGAGGATTTCCAGCAAAAAGGGTTATTCAGCTTTAGCAGGGTGCAGATATTCTGCACAATGAGCTTGCAGTAATTTGGGGCAACAAGCTCCGAACTCCTGGTAGGACTTTAGCTACCACTCCACGCCTCATTTGGTGCTGTAGTGCTGTGCGCAGCTGCATCACTATCAGAGCCGCGCACTCCACTAGGGCTGCTGCTCCAGACCAAGGCCTGGCTGGAGAACGCAGTACGTGGTGCGCTCGGGTGAAGCGAGGTGGGTGGGCGGCCCCAGGGCCACTCCCATGCAGCTGCCCTACCTACTACCCTCCCCCTCACCGCCTTGTTTTGGGGACAGGTTCATCTTCTTTGCTCACAGGTCTTCAGCTAAAACTGTAAGTGGCTCTGAAAAGAGCCTTTGGGTTCACTGTTAACGTTCGCTAGTAACGACAATTTACGCCCTCTCCCCGCGAATGCGGCGCGCGAGCTGGATGTCCTTGGGCATGATGGTGACGCGCTTGGCGTGGATGGCGCACAGGTTGGTGTCCTCGAAGAGCCCCACCAGGTAGGCCTCGCACGCCTCCTGCAGCGCCATGACGGCCGAGCTCTGGAAGCGCAGGTCGGTCTTGAAGTCCTGCGCGATCTCGCGCACCAGGCGCTGGAAGGGCAGCTTGCGGATCAGCAGCTCCGTGGACTTCTGGTAGCGGCGGATCTCGCGCAGCGCCACCGTGCCGGGCCGGTAGCGGTGCGGCTTCTTCACGCCGCCCGTGGCCGGCGCGCTCTTGCGGGCCGCCTTGGTCGCCAGCTGCTTGCGCGGCGCCTTCCCGCCCGTGGACTTGCGCGCCGTCTGCTTCGTCCGAGCCATGGCTTTAGCTACAAAGTAAGTGGACTGGAGTGAAGGTCTGGACGCTCTATTTATACAGGAACAGAATTACTCTGATTGGATTGTTGGCAGTTCCCGTCGGGCGCCTCGATCTAAATTCCGGAAGTGCTCGGAGCGTATTAGGGTGGCTGCCTCCGTTTGGTGCAAGCCTCTGATTGGTTACTTTGAAATTGCCGACGTCATCGCAGCCCCTTAAATAAAACCGTTCCCTTAGTTATAGGTTTTATGTATCATTTTTCTGCATCCACAAAAGCGTGACCCACAGACACGTTTAATATTCCTAAGCGTTTCTCCTGCTTGGGAAAAAAATGTGTTTGAAAGAGACAGTGCTTTAAATTCGTGGGGTGTTTTTTGAAAACAAAAAAACCAAACACTACCCCCCCCCCCAAAAAAAACAACGCCCGCCATTTTGTGCACAGTTAACCCGTTTTCATCCAGCTCTTTTTACCCGCCCTTTCTCCCTATTTAAAAATCCATCGCCGGAGCCTCTCACGAGAGGTTTCACTGGATTTTCAGGAAATTCCTAGTTTATGCTCAAAAACCGCTGAGACGCGAATTTTGCGAATTTTGCGTCATTCAGGGTGCACGCAGATTTCCGATTTCCTGGAATCCCTGGCGCTTTCAATGCGGGTTTGACTCAAAATGGAAATTGAACTCTGCCTTTTGATCGGGATGCATTTAAAATGTCAGCTGGGCTGTAAAAAGGAACCGTTAAAAAAGCGTTTGCAATGCGCAACCTTGGAACAGATGGCAGCGACCCAGTCCTCGGTGACATTTCCTTCAAGTGCTTCTGGCGACAGACCTGGGGTGTCCTGCACAGCTGGTGACGAAGCCTAGGGACCTGTGCTCAGGGCTGGACTCGGCTAGATGACAGGATTTTCTTCCTTGGCTTTCCACTTATTTTCAAAAAATTAAAACATGTTTTATCAGGACATTTTTTAAACACTGATTTTGTTTATCGGATTCCCTGGAAGTATTTGTTTTCATCCAATAGAAAAGGAGTTTGGGAATACCTAATATATATACTGTCAATATATTGGCCAGATTTGGTCCAATCAGAGTTTAGATTTGTGAGTCTTTGCATATAGGTGCTATAAATACCCGGGATTTTCCCTTTGTTCTGTGTCTGTTAGTCTCCCCCTTTTTTTGCCCTTGTAAATCCTACCATGCCCGAGCCGGCCAAGTCCGCGCCCGCCCCGAAGAAGGGCTCCAAGAAGGCGGTGACCAAGGCGCAGAAGAAGGACGGCAAGAAGCGCAAGCGCGGCCGCAAGGAGAGCTACTCCATCTACGTGTACAAGGTGCTGAAGCAGGTGCACCCCGACACCGGCATCTCGTCCAAGGCCATGGGCATCATGAACTCCTTCGTCAACGACATCTTCGAGCGCATCGCGGGCGAGGCGTCGCGCCTGGCGCATTACAACAAGCGCTCGACCATCACGTCGCGGGAGATCCAGACGGCCGTGCGCCTGCTGCTGCCCGGCGAGCTGGCCAAGCACGCCGTGTCCGAGGGCACCAAGGCCGTCACCAAGTACACCAGCTCCAAGTGATGTGCTTCCGCCACTATGAAACCCAAAGGCTCTTTTCAGAGCCACTCACTTTTGCATCTTGAGAGCTGTAATATCAAGATTTTAAGAAACATGGTTGTTTTTTTTTTATAGACAACCCTCTTTAAAATGTAAGTATAATGTGATGACTTCATTGTGAGCTTTTATTAGTGCAGCAAAGAATTTGAAATAATTGTGTGCAGTAGGAGCTATTGTGCTATAGCCTGAAAATGTTGTAGTATTCTGGTTTTTATGTTTTAACCAAAACCTTTATTCTCAAAATTATCCAAAATAATTTTGTACTTGGGTTCTTTGCTAGGACACAATGTCATATAACCACATTTTACTATGATGTGGTTATATGACATTGTGTCCTCTTGTGTTCCTCACACGGCTCAATACCCCACCCGTGGGCATTCAGTAACTATTGGTTGAACTGGCTGGATTATGAATGAAAATGTTCAGAGAAGCCAAAATATCAGTACTTTAGTACCTCAGGTGAAATAAATAGAATTTCATTACCATTTCAGGGACTTTGGCTTGCTAAGAGTAACTACCTTTAATTGCATGCTTTTAACAACATGAAGTTATTTGCTTTAAACTTAAATAATCACAGTTCAAGACCAGTATTTTTTTCTATTCTTAAAACAGATAGGCATTTTGTATTTTAAAGCCATGAATTATCTCTATGATTACTTCAAATGTGCCCCCCAATAGCAGAGTGAACTGGGTAGTATATATACGCAGGCACATAAAGACTTCTAGGCAGGTGGCAGGAGGTGAGGTAGGTAGGTTAGGCCTTTCCTGCTAGTCTTGGACATGTGGGGTTGGCCTAGTCAGTTATTGTAGCCACAGAAGGTTTTTAAGCAAGGATGTCCCTGGCCCAGTTACGTGTTCCAGTACATCAGACCTCAACTCACCTGTGAGTTCACTTGAAGTTGGCTAATCAAGAAACAGCTTATTCTCATCTACAGAGATATTCACAGATGACTCTGCCATTGGATTTTTTCTCATATTCTTTCAAGGAAGGGCTGATGTTGGCCTCAGTATGTTAGCTTTAGCTGGTGTCTCCTAGTTTTTGAGCTCTAGTTCTCACCTGATAACTGTCTTCCAAGGTTTCTTGGGGAATGAAAACAGTTCCTAGCCCAGCTTAATCAAAACTGACAAGGAGAATTCAGAGCTGCAACCTGGATGGGTAGAGGAGCAAATGTGGTCCTGGTTGGAATGGTGGTTGTCTTATGTCATCCTCAGCTCCTGTCCCTTCAGGAGATATTTAGTGACCCTAAGTGAGTTGTCAGATACGGTTGTCGGCATTGGGGTACATCAGCGAGCAAATTAGATTGTAGAGAGGTGTGTGGATGTAGATTTCCTCAGTGAATGGGGAGGGTGGCTGTTCCAACAATAGGTAGACTAGTTTCTGTTAGGGTCAGCCTGGCTTCTTTAGTTGGTAGCCTTGTTGCTCATTTTAGTTACACCCGCCACCACCCTGGGTGAAAACCCAGAGCCTTCCTCGGTCTTGATTGCCTCTCCTGAATCATCTCAGATCTTCTGGAGGAAAACTGCCATGCAGATTCAGGCCTCGGCACCTGAAAGAATCCTAGGAGGGAAATCAGTCCTGGCAGCACTCCCGTGGGGCAGAGGGGTGTGTGTGTGTCTGCGGACTTGGGTAGAAAATTCATGCATGCATCCATACCACAGCTTTCAAGTAACTACAAGCTGACCTAATGCTGGCAGCTAGGTCATGGCGTTCCCCTGTTCAACATAAACTATTTCCCAGAACACAGAAGTGATGAGACTAGATGAAGTCTCCTGGAATAGAAAGGGGACCCAAGAACTGAGCCAAGGTAATCCTGAGTGCAGACGGGGGTAGTTTTCTTTCTTCAGCAGGGCTCTGTAGTATCCCATTTGATATCAATTCTGTACCCACCCACCCCCATTCCCGTTTTGAAATACCCCTCATGTGATGGTGTTAGGAGGTGGGGCCCTTGGGAGGTGATTAGACCTTTCGGCTGGAGGAGCCCTTTGTAAAAGATTAGTGGGATTAGTGCCATTAATGCCCTTTTAAAAAGACCCCAGAAAGCTCTTTGGCCCCTTGTTTTTGTCTTATGAGGGCGCAGCGAGAAGTCAGCAGTCCATGAACCAGGAACTGGGCCCTCAGATACTGAATCCGTCGTCGCCTTGAGTGTGGAAGTCTCAGTGTCCAAAACTGTGAAAAATAAATGTTTGTTGTTTAAGCCAACCAGTCTATGGTGTTTGGATTGTCCAAAATAAAAACAGGAAAAAAATAAACCTCACGCTTTGCAGCAGGCTGATTTAAGCGCAGAAAGGCAGAAGGAGGCGGAGGGGCCGAGAGCCAGGAACCGCGGGAGGGAGCTCCTCGTCCAGAAAGCGAGGTGAGGCCTCGGGGCCCGGGGAGAGTTAGACGCCGAGTTAGAACCCTGACTCCTGGGTCAGAGCTAATGGACAAACTGCTTAGCCTCGGGCTTAGGGAGGGTCGGGCCTGGAAACCGAAAAGAACAAAGCCCAGCGCCACTGAAATGCAGCGCCCGGGGCTTGGGGAGGGCGAGGACCGCGCGAGGACTGGGGGGAGCCCGGCGCACGCGGAGCCCAAAGTGTGCGGGTCTGTCCTGATGTCGCCCCGGGCAAATGTTTAGGATTAAACACCCAGCCTTCCGCTGGCAATTTTTATTTTATTCAATCTGGCTTCCCCCGTTTGCTGTCTTTCTCTTCCCATCCCGTTCGCTTTCTTTATCTTGCCTGCGCCCCGCCACCTCCCCCACCCCCGGGCCACCTCTCCCTCCTGATGCGCCCGGGGCGTAGCTGCTCCTTTGTCCCCGCGCTCAGGCTGGCTGAGGCCCGTCCTGGAGGAGCCACCACCCACCACCAGGTGCCTGAAGCTACTGCTAAAGGTGAAGGCCCAGCTGACACCAAGCACAAGAAACCGTGTCCGCAGAACCGCCAGAGCTCTTCCCGAGGACGTGGGCGGCCCTGAGAAGGGCCTTTGGGGGGCACAGACGCGGCTGGTGGACGCGGGGGCTCAGCCGCCGAAGCCGTAGAGGGTGCGGCCCTGGCGCTTGAGCGCGTAGACCACGTCCATGGCCGTGACCGTCTTGCGCTTGGCGTGCTCCGTGTAGGTGACGGCGTCGCGGATCACGTTCTCCAGGAACACCTTGAGCACCCCGCGGGTCTCCTCGTAGATGAGCCCGGAGATGCGCTTGACGCCGCCGCGCCGCGCCAGGCGCCGGATGGCGGGCTTGGTGATGCCCTGGATGTTGTCGCGCAGCACCTTGCGGTGGCGCTTGGCGCCGCCCTTCCCGAGGCCCTTCCCGCCTTTGCCGCGACCAGACATGATTACCACAGAGAAACAACAAATTACCAGTTCACCTGGGCTGAAAAAAAGCCGAAATTCTTATTTCTAATCCTGCCTGTACCTTTCTTACGCTACAAAGAGAGCCTGGGCTGGGCGGGGGGGTTCGTCGCCGCCCACGCGCGTCTGCCAGGCTGTGGGGCGGAGCCCGAGGAGACAAAGGCAGCTTTGTGAGCCCCTGCTCGGTCCCCGGATTCGTTTCAAATGCCCTGTTGAAGAACATTTTAAAAATTCTGAAAAAAATAAAAAGTAAAAGTAAAATAAAAAATTCTGCTGTGTATCAACATACTGAAATAATTGTACCTATATCAAACTAACATGTTTTTCTATTTTTAATTATTAGGATCCTTACCGTGGAGAAGGTATTAACGAAATTTTTAACCGAAATTATACATTGTCTCCTATTTTAAGCGCAGATCTCAAATGTGAACCAGTCCCAGGCTTTTCTCTTGCCTGAGTGGCATCTTTGAACACTTTAAACGAAGGAAAAGTAGCTAGTGACACTGGTAAATGGCTTTAGAGAGCGAGGAAGAACTGAAATCCCTGGGCAACAGGAGGGCCAGTCTTTGGGTGCTTGTCCTTGGGAAGCTTGACCCCACTGCTTGGGCCTCAGCACTTCCTATGCCCCCACCTTCTAGGTCCAAGACCTGTTTTGTGACATGTCTTCTCTTATTTTCACTTTAATTTCATCTGTGAAATGGAAATATTCATCTCAACATCTCAAAGGTGTTTTGACAATCAAAAGGTAAAATTTAGGTCAAATATTCAACACAGTCAATGAGAAGAAAAGAGGTTCTATGAAAAGTAACCTCCTAAGGTAATCTGATCATACATTTTTAACTGGGCAGGTCTTGGTGGGAAGACACGCCTCAGGCATATAACTTCTAAAGGTTATCTTTGCCCTAAGCAAGCCTTATGCCTAGGCTAACACACTTTGAAAGGCCACAACTACCCCCCTCTTTTTTCCCCAGGCCTCTTGAGGTTTAACCATCCTCCAGGCAGCATGTAATCTTAACTTTTGAAAACATCCGATCCAGGCCTTGTTTTCTCCCATCTTTATGTAATCTTCCTCAGGTTTCCTTAATTCCAGATGCAGAAACAACAATAAAAAACACTGCAAAACTGTTAGCCTTGAGAGCATTTGAGAACTTGCTTCCCGGCACATGTCCTCTATAAATTTTTCTACAGGTTTGGACATTTCTTAGGTGGACAACAGTAATTACCTGAGAAAATTAATCTTCATGTCCCATGGATTGATTTTCTCCCCAGTATCCTTAAATCTCTCAATCTGGTATTTTGCAACCTGGACCTGTGTTCATTTGCTTTCATATAGTTACCCTATAAAGTTTTATAGTAATTTTTCATCCAGGCTCTATGTACTTATTTTTCTCTACTAAGGTTTCACAGTGTGAGAAAAATTGTCTGAAACTTGAAGGTAAAGAAAAAGCATAGGCCATGATGTCCTACATTATAAAAGGTGAAGGCCAGACAAGGTTCCTATGAACTTTGTCTCACTGATTACTATTGATTAAAGTTACCAAACTTAGTGAAGTTACTTGTTAACTTGCAGGGCTTTATATGGTGGAGATGCTAATAATTTTTGCCCAGTGGAACAGCTATAACTCCAAAGATTTATATTCTTTTGGACGTTAACTTTCTTTTACCCTAATTCAACAATACTATCCTAACATTTTTTTGTTAAATTTTAATAAATACCCTAATTTGTTAAATGTTCTTTGAACCTATCATAGAGTTTTCCCATTGCTTCACTAACTGATAAGTTAGATAAATTCTTTGCCATGGGGTCATTTCGTATTTGTTGAATCATGATTTTTCCTTTTGAAAATAGTAAAATCCATCTTGGTTTATGTTTTGTTTTGTTTTGTTTTTTCATCTTGGTTCTTGACTGGGGACCCTGTACACATAACACAGATTAGCAAGAAAAAAACAAACAGAAGTTTATTAATATCTATATTTATATATACATGGGAGAGACCCAGGAACGATTAATTCATAGAAGTGGTTTAAAGCTCCAGTTTATATAGCATCTTCAACAAAGTACAGTAGAGTCGTAGAGAAACAACAGGAGAAAGGATACAGTTTTAGGTTTCCTAAGGGTGGCAAACTGGGCAGGTAAAATATATGGGAAGAAACTAAGAGTCAGCTTCATTTGCAGATTTGTGTGCCTGTGGGCTGTTAAAAGTCACTGATAAGAGTTAGTGGCCTCCAGAGTTTATATCCTGACTTTAGGCAGAAAAAGGGGAGGGAAAAGAGCTTTTCCTGCCATTGCTGCTTCCTAACTGCCTATAGCTGAAAATAATTTTTGTCAAAGAGGCATATTTTGGGGTGACTATTCTGGTTTCTATCACTTTCATGTATATATAATCTTGATAATCTCCTATACTCTTTTGAACTGTTTACCTCCATGATAGTTCCCTTAACAATAAATTATATTTTAGAAACACCTGCTATATTTTTGAGGCTTGGTATATATTATTGTGAATTTTACATTTTGATAGCTGTCAAAAGCTAAATGCACAAAAACTACTAAAGCCTAGACAGTAAATTAGAGACAGTAAATTAAGATACTCATTTCATTTTATCTCCCTACACTTGGATACCAATGATTATAAGTACAATTCTTTCATACTAAATAAGAGTATAAGGCTGCATATTACTTAAATGGGTTTGAAACGAGCCTAGTTAAGTTCAGGGGTAACAATAGCCTTGGTCTGAGCCAAGAGGTAACAGAGGAAAGGAAATTGGCTAAGAGGACTGCTGTGGTTTCTGGCCTTAGAGGAACAGGTCAATCTGGTTCCCAGGTCCTGCACTGTAATCTAATTGGTTTAACCAACGGACTTAAAAATTTTCATTAGGAATGCTGCCATCAGTAAAATTTAAAAAGCCCGCCCTGACATGTGATTGGTCAGCTATCCTTCCTTTGTTCTACCATTTCTTTTTTTCATAGTTTAGACTGACAGCAAGTTTACTGGAATATAGTGTATATATTATTATGTACATATGTTTACATAGTGCACATATTCACAGAACAATTTAAACATGTTGAGACACGGTCTCAATTCCTACCATTATGTCACTTAGAGTCCTAACTTATGTCCTGGCACAGGATTGAATGGCCTTCAGTACAAGAGGCTGTCAGAAACCTAGTTTCATGAATTTTCCTTTAATACATTTGGTTATAAAGTGTGAGCAACGGTTTAAAGTAAACTGACCTCTTTGTGGCAGGTATATAAAACCTTACCAACCGGCTGTTAAGAGGCATGTAGATTTAAATACGTCTTCTAGCCTTAGGCATTTCACCTTTTCAGAAACAGTGGGCGGCTCCCTGCTTCCTTAATGGGGACTGTTAGAGTTCTAAGAGCTTCACTTTAGACCCAGAGGGCCTGCTGCGCTGACCACCGTTAATTGCTTGGTACAAAGTGCCTCTATCCTTTACTTGGCTAAAGCCAACTTCGTTCATATTGTACTTATCAAACGGATGGGAATAACTGTAAAGGTAATTTTTAAATAGTTGCTAAAATAAGGAAAATGCAAGCCCTTTCAATGAAAACGTGGGTGGCTCTGAAAAGAGCCTTTGGTTTAGAGTTATCCGAGTTGTGCCAAACGAATGCAGGCTTTTACTTGCCCTTGGCCTTGTGGTGGCTCTCGGTCTTCTTGGGCAGCAGCACGGCCTGGATGTTGGGCAGGACGCCGCCCTGCGCGATGGTGACCTTGCCCAGCAGCTTGTTGAGCTCCTCGTCGTTGCGGATGGCCAGCTGCAGGTGGCGCGGGATGATGCGCGTCTTCTTGTTGTCGCGGGCCGCGTTGCCCGCCAGCTCCAGGATCTCGGCCGTCAGGTACTCCAGCACGGCCGCCAGGTACACGGGCGCGCCGGCCCCGACCCGCTCCGAGTAGTTGCCCTTGCGCAGCAGGCGGTGCACGCGGCCCACGGGGAACTGCAGCCCGGCCCGCGAGGAGCGCGTCTTGGCCTTGGCGCGCGCCTTGCCGCCCTGCTTTCCGCGTCCAGACATGATGAGTAGTAGAAACGGGAGATCAGCCACAGGAAAAGAAATAAAAGAAATGTCCTGAAGGGAGCAACATGACGCTAGTTATAGTCCTGGGTGGAATTGTTAAGCGCGAGATGGGATTGGTCAAAAATTATTTCTGACACCGCCAACCAATAGGAAAGGAGATGTGATGCAAGTAAATTTACATAGACTCGTCACTGACACATTATCAAATCAGATCTGGATATTCTTGAGTCCCTTATTTGCATAGAGCATCTATAAAAGATGACGCTGTAGACCCGCGGCGACATTTTACAACTTCCCTTTCTTCTTTGTTGGTTTCATCTTTCCTTTGAAATGCCCGAGCCGGCCAAGTCCGCGCCCGCCCCGAAGAAGGGCTCCAAGAAGGCGGTGACCAAGGCGCAGAAGAAGGACGGCAAGAAGCGCAAGCGCAGCCGCAAGGAGAGCTACTCGGTCTACGTGTACAAGGTGCTGAAGCAGGTGCACCCCGACACCGGCATCTCGTCCAAGGCCATGGGCATCATGAACTCCTTCGTCAACGACATCTTCGAGCGCATCGCGGGCGAGGCGTCGCGCCTGGCGCATTACAACAAGCGCTCGACCATCACGTCGCGGGAGATCCAGACGGCCGTGCGCCTGCTGCTGCCCGGGGAGCTGGCCAAGCACGCCGTGTCCGAGGGCACCAAGGCCGTCACCAAGTACACCAGCTCCAAGTAGTGTGCTTCAGCGAGTGTCAAACCCAAAGGCTCTTTTCAGAGCCACCCACTTTATCAGCTTAAGAGTTGTAATGACCTTACCAGGTACTGTGACTGTTAAATACAAAGCCAAGCTGTGTTCGTTTTGGTTATCTTTATTAAAATATTTTGCTGCCGTGTGGTGCTTGCACCTTGAAACATACAGACGTTTGGTTGAAAATAAGATGGGTATTTAACTGCGTTGGTGGTAGAATTGCTTTTTCTTGCTTCCACTGCTCACTTTGGCCATAAAGCTGGCTGAAGTACAGAGGTGCTGTATAAACCGACGTTCTGTGTCTTACACATTGTCCCATGAAAAGCAGATTACTTAAGTTTGCTAATACTTCTTGGTAAGAAAAAGGGCTTTATAATTCCAGTTCTAGTGGATGTATTTCCTTAAAGCAGCATAATTTCTAAACACAACAGGAGCTGGACAGTGAATTTGCATGAAAGTTGAAAGGAGAGTTGATGGGTTCCAGGTTAGGAGTACAGGGATTCCCTGAAATTGTTTACAATATCTACATGTTACCCACCCCACTCACCCTTAGCAGGAAGGACTGTATATACCTGTTTTTCAACTTCTAACTGTGCTGTAATTTAGTGTCGTAGGCAGAATAATGCCACCCCAATTAATCTAACTCCTAATTTCTGGACTCCATGTTACATTCGGTTATGACAAATGGCACTTAAATTGCATCTGAAACAGGTTGCTAATCACTTGAATTTAAAATGAGATTATCCAAGTGAACCCAATATAACCACAGAGGTTCTTAACAATGAGAGGGAGTCAGAACACAGAACCAGACAGATGGCAGCATGAAGAGGACTTGGCCAGGGATCTCTGGCTTTGAAAATAGAGGAAAGGAGTCGACCTAAGGAAAGAGGAAGGCCTCCAAGAGCTGGAAAAGACAAGCAAACAGTTTCTCTTTTAGAACCCCAGAGACAGAACCCTCTGATACCTTGATTTTAGCTGGGCTACAGAAATATAACATTTTAAATGTGTATTTTGCCAAGTTTTTGATAATTCAGAGTAGCAGTTGAAAATTCATACATGTACGTATGTTTAATAATTATTGCCTAATGTTTTCAGTGATGTTTTAAAGATTAACTACATAGTTAAATTTAAATGTGTAAATATAAAAATCAATATAGATGCATGTAAATTCTAAACATTTCAGGCTTACATAATTTTGAAATTGCTCTAATTTTAACAGCAGCAATTTACGTTTTCTTTTTTGTTAATGTCTGCAATGTCTGATTACAACAGCAGAATGTCTAATGTCATGGAGAAGCACTTCTTCCACTCACTGCAGAATTATTACTACTTCTGATTATAATACTACTTCAAAAAGCTGGCCTTCATTATAGGTAAAGTATAGGAATAATGATAAAATGTCCATAAAGAACTTCATGAATTAAACATCCCCCTAAATTATTTAAATTTATTATAATCCTTACATGTGTTGATTTTAGTAATATTTAGAAATATTTTCATTTTATAAGTAAAAAACAGAGGGTGTGGGAACCAAAGTTCATTTACCTGGCAGAACTCAAATTCCAACAAATGTCTTCTGATGTTATGGTCTCCCAAAGATCTCCACATAGGATTCAAAAAACACTTTTATCGAAATTTATAGATTTATTAGCACTTTAGAAAGCAACTTTACATGGATGTTTGCCTCACCCCAGCATTAGGCTACATCTGATCTTTTTATATTTCAATTCATCTTTTTCCTGTGCCGAGTCAGCCAAAAAGGAAGCTTGGCTAGGCTAGGAGGAGCCTGTAGCCTGTACTTCATTCACTCTGTGTCCAGGAATAAGTGCTTTACCTACCTGGCAGAGCTGATGGTGATAAACGCTCCTGAGTCTGTGCATTCCTTGAGTGGAAAAGAAATGTCTTATATGATTTTCAAAGTGCCTGGTGCTGACAGGAGCACCATGGACAAATTCTTTAAGATGTAAAGTAGAAATAACCTTTTAAATCAAGGGAGGCTTGGCACCTTGGTGTCAATGTCCAGTGAGTAGAACAGAAAACTATTGGTTATTTTTACAAAGATAACTTAATACCACACAGGTGTGGGAATGCTGAAAAGTAAAAGCAGAACTTGTGTTCCAGAGACTGAAGGAGGCAGGAGAAAAAGCAGGGTTCAGAGCATACACACACAAACACACATATGTTAGTTATTAAAATCTAGAAACCTGGAGGGGTATGCTGGTGGAGACAAGGCTCAGATCTCAGACGGGGGAGCTTATAACGCTGATGCTGGAAGTGTAGAATCCAGACTTGGGGGGAAAGGCCAAAGCTGGGAACTGGAACCACTTGTTGCAGTGGGAGGTAAGATCAGAGCTGATGCAGAAGGAAACTAGAGGTCTCTCTGTAAACTCCCATTCCAGCCTCCCTAGCTTTGCCTAGAGTTGACTGTAAATGAAGTGTGTGCACAATTCCAGCCTCTTTATTAGAGAAGATACAAAGGTCCAGGGAGTACTTGAGGCAGAGAAACAGGGCCTAGTACTGAGTACCTGGGCCTCCCTACAGATGCCTTTCTGGAAAGGACAATGGCTCAGCAAATTCAGGTGTTACATTGTGCTTAGAGGAAGAGAAATGCATTCAACTCTTCTGATGAGAATGCAAGTGGGTCTGAAAACCTTTGGGGTTATGTGTTAAGGTTTAGATAAAATGCTTACCTAGGACTCTAAAGGCCCCAGGCAAAGGGCTGGGGATAGGGAAAGTAATTAGATCCACACAAAGAAATGCGGGGCAGAAAGCCACAGGAACACATAGAGGATGTTCCTCTTTTAGAGGGATTTTCAAAACTTGCTGTGACCCCTTAGGTGCTACAAGATGAACCTTAACATAGAAAAGGAACCGGTCTATTTAGAAGCTTCATAAAGCATCGCCTCCAGCCAGCACAGGCCCTGCAGAAACATTAAAAAAAAAAGGAAAAAAAACCTAGCAGCTCAAAGGGATGGGTGAGTGACCTCTGGGTTTCAGTTCACAGTCACTTAGTCCTGGGACCCCTGTCCGGGGCACGATTGTCAAGAGCACAAGCAGCGCTCCTACCACTCCAGAACTCGGTGAGGCCGTCCTGAGTGTTAGCATTAATGCTCATTGACCCCCAGAATGTCAGTGCACAGCTCTTTAGGTGAAAACATGAGTGGCTCTGAAAAGAGCCTTTGGGGTTAGGAGTCGGGCGCTTACTTGCACGTCTACTTGGAGCTGGTGTACTTGGTGACGGCCTTGGTGCCCTCGGACACGGCGTGCTTGGCCAGCTCGCCGGGCAGCAGCAGGCGCACGGCCGTCTGGATCTCCCGCGACGTGATGGTCGAGCGCTTGTTGTAATGCGCCAGGCGCGACGCCTCGCCCGCGATGCGCTCGAAGATGTCGTTGACGAAGGAGTTCATGATGCCCATGGCCTTGGACGAGATGCCGGTGTCGGGGTGCACCTGCTTCAGCACCTTGTACACGTACACGGAGTAGCTCTCCTTGCGGCTGCGCTTGCGCTTCTTGCCGTCCTTCTTCTGCGCCTTGGCCACCGCCTTCTTGGAGCCCTTCTTAGGGGCGGGCGCGGACTTGGCCGGCTCAGGCATGGTAGGAATGCCAAGTCGGAAGAAATGGAGAAATAGTAGGAGAAGGTGTAGACCTGCCCTATTTATATAGAACTTCGCATGTAAATAAAGTGATATCCTAATATCCGGTGTCTGATTGGTGGCTATTCAGAGAAACATCATAAAAATAAGCTTTGGCCAATCAGAACGCAAGATGAAGCTGCAATTTTAACCAATTACACAACTGCTTTTTCGCGCCGGAAACTGTTTATAAATTGTGCCACCGCGGGGCCCTCACTACCTCCTCACAGGTTTGTAAACTCATCATGTCTGGACGCGGAAAGCAGGGCGGCAAGGCGCGCGCCAAGGCCAAGACGCGCTCCTCGCGGGCCGGGCTGCAGTTCCCCGTGGGCCGCGTGCACCGCCTGCTGCGCAAGGGCAACTACTCGGAGCGGGTCGGGGCCGGCGCGCCCGTGTACCTGGCGGCCGTGCTGGAGTACCTGACGGCCGAGATCCTGGAGCTGGCGGGCAACGCGGCCCGCGACAACAAGAAGACGCGCATCATCCCGCGCCACCTGCAGCTGGCCATCCGCAACGACGAGGAGCTCAACAAGCTGCTGGGCAAGGTCACCATCGCGCAGGGCGGCGTCCTGCCCAACATCCAGGCCGTGCTGCTGCCCAAGAAGACCGAGAGCCACCACAAGGCCAAGGGCAAGTAAAAGCCTGCATTCGTTTGGCACAACTCGGATATCTCTAAACCAAAGGCTCTTTTCAGAGCCACCCACGTTTCCACTGAAAGGGCTTGCATTGTCTTTTAGCAGCTACTTGAAAACAGTTGCCAGTTGGTCATTTGATGTCAGTATTTGAACACCCCATAACCATCCATGGGGAAGATACAATAAAAGCAAAAGTTGTAACCAGTCAAGTAAATACTGCAGGTATTTTATGTCAGGTAATTAAGGCGATCACTGCAGCAGTACCTCAGGGTTAACCAGGAGCAAAACACAGGGTAAACCTCGAGGCTTCGTCGAAGGTGGGTATTTAGATAGGAATGTAGTTACTGACCCGCAACAATAAAACAATCTTCAGTCTTGTTAAGTCGTTTTGCATCCTAATAGGACAAATCACCTGCAACACCTCCAGTTTCCAATTCGTCTGGGCCTTAAGGGATGATACCTAGGGAAACAATACTTCATGCCCTGTAGTCTTGTCCACTTTTTAACTTTTATTGTTGCCACTATTGCAGATGTCCTTTCACCGCCTCCACCCAGCCCAGGCGCCCCTCATACCCTTAGGCAGAACTTATTAACTCAGGGTTAAGCTTTACTTTAAAAAGGCGCGAATTTGCATCTTTTATAGATTTGAGTATTTTTTAAACTTTACACTAAACTCAGTTCAATGTGTTAAACGTAGTGGAATGCTGTATGTGAGAATGTTAGGGAGAAGTACATATGGTAATGCAGTTACAACTGAAATTAATTCAAATTAACTTGGTGCATTTAGAAAAAACACGAAAAGAGAAAACTAAAAAATCTCCAAGTTCATGGGATTGAAAAATCTCGACGTTTACTTATGAAAAAATCAATAAATTGATGTGAAAATACCCTTCCTAAACTTGGTTGAAGCTAAAAAAATATCACTTGGCCAACCACAACTAGCGCGCGCTTTTTCAAACAGGAAAAAAAGCCCATTTCAGGTGCCAAAATGTAAAATCCTTCTTAAGCAAACAACATATGTTATTGTAGTAACTTATACTGTGAGGGGAAAAGCCAAAACATTGAAGAAACGCCTTAAAGACGACTCAGGCGAAAAACGGTAGAAAAATCTGTTGAAAGTGTGGCTGGGAATGAAGAAGTTAATTTTCTCGTTTGAGGCCCCGGAAGTTCCAGCTAAAAGGAAGTGGCGCTGCTTGCAGTAATTTCAGTGCAAGCTTTGATGGACAGAGGTGTGGTCCAATGAGAGTGGGACAGGCATTATATATACTGGCTGAGCTTATTGGGCCTCACCCTTGGACCAAATTGCTGCTCCCTGGTCTTTGGCAATGGCTCGGACGAAGCAGACGGCGCGCAAGTCCACGGGCGGGAAGGCGCCGCGCAAGCAGCTGGCGACCAAGGCGGCCCGCAAGAGCGCGCCGGCCACGGGCGGCGTGAAGAAGCCGCACCGCTACCGGCCCGGCACGGTGGCGCTGCGCGAGATCCGCCGCTACCAGAAGTCCACGGAGCTGCTGATCCGCAAGCTGCCCTTCCAGCGCCTGGTGCGCGAGATCGCGCAGGACTTCAAGACCGACCTGCGCTTCCAGAGCTCGGCCGTCATGGCGCTGCAGGAGGCGTGCGAGGCCTACCTGGTGGGGCTCTTCGAGGACACCAACCTGTGCGCCATCCACGCCAAGCGCGTCACCATCATGCCCAAGGACATCCAGCTGGCGCGCCGCATTCGCGGGGAGAGGGCGTAAACGCTCCACTCCTTTCCGTCAAACTAAAACCCAAAGGCTCTTTTCAGAGCCACCCCAAATTTCAATTTGGGCTGTTTGCGAAAGGGTTGGGCTTAATTATTCGCAGGGATTTGGAGTTTAGGCTGCAAACAACTACAAACAAGTTGTTCAGGATGTCTGCGCCCCCTTTGAGAAACAAGTTGATTCTAACTGCAAGCACCCGTACCTCAAATGTAGTCGAAGTCCCTTAATTACTTAAAATTCTCAACTTTTGTGTCAAGGGTTAACACTACCAAATGCGGAAACCTGGGGGACCATCGGGCACTCCAGGAATCGGGAATAAGGTTTTGCACACAGTAAAGGGATCCCCAAACTTGGACCATTGGCAAACCCAAGATTCCGCAGTAACTTTTCTAATATACCCACAACTGGCAGTTTTTTACCCAAGTAACAGTAGAATAACAAATCCATGTATTTCAACCTACTGAAATGGTTATTAGAGTTCTAGTGTTAGCAGCATTAATTCACCATTAAGTGTGATGTTAGGGTGGAATGCAGGACGTACCAAATGAAACAAACCCACCAAAACCTGTATTGGAAAGTTAAGATTTATTTCTCATTCATAGTTATTAACAGCTTTATTCCCTTAAGTGGAAGCAAGCTTGTATTTTTATTCACAAGTTATACAGGATATCACTGAATCCTACTCGTCAATAAAAAGGGTCCACTGACGTATTAACAACCTGGCTGAACCTGAAGGGCATAAATACTGAGTTAAACAGCGAGCGCTAGCCAACCCTAAAGCAAAGGCTCTTTACTGCGCCAAACCACCTCTTCCGGGAAATATTTGTGTACTTACTTTTATTACTACACTGAGACCTCTGCGCACCAGGTGGAAAATAGAAACAATCTCACCTCCGTAGCCTCCCACCACCATGCAGTGAAAGTGTCACAGCTCTGCCTCAGATTAGTTGGGTGGCTCTGAAAAGAGCCTTTGTATTCTCAGGTGGTTGTCGTTCTTACTTCTTTTTGGGGGCAGGTTTCTTGGCCTTGGCAGCTTTAGGCTTCGCCGCCTTGGGCTTTGGAGCTTTGGCCTTCACTGGACTTTTCGTCGCCTTCTTGGGCTTGGCTGCTTTCGGCTTTTTCGGACTCTTGGCCGCTTTCTTGGCTCCTGCAGCCGCCGCCGGCTTCTTCTTCGGGGTCTTCTTGGCGCTCTTCTTGGGGGTGGCGGCCCCCGCAGCCTTCTTGGCCTTCTTGGCGGCGCCCGCGGGCTTCCTGGGCTTGGCCGCGCCCGCCTTCTTGGCCTTGGGCTTGGCGTCGCCGGAGGCCGCCTTCTTGTTGAGCTTGAAGGAGCCCGAGGCGCCGGTGCCCTTGGTCTGCACCAGGGTGCCCTTGCTCACCAGGCTCCTGAGGCCCAGCTTGATGCGGCTGTTGTTCTTCTCCACGTCGTAGCCCGCGGCCGCCAGCGCCTTCTTGAGCGCGGCCAGCGACACGCCGCTGCGCTCCTTGGACGCGGCCACGGCCTTGGTGATGAGCTCGGACACCGGCGGCCCCGACGCCTTGCGCTTGGCGGCCCCGCCGGACTTGCGGGCCTTCTTCTTGGCGGGCGCCTTCTCGGCAGCGGGCGCAGGGGGCGCCGCAGGGGCGGTCTCGGACATGGTCGTCGGTCGGGATTCCCAGCAGTAAAAAAACAGAAAGTCGCCGGGTGCGGCGGGGCTCGGGCGCGTGTCTATATAAACACACGGCGGCGCTGCGCGCTGATTGGCTCCCGGCTCCCTCTTCCGGCCTCGCAGCAGCGCAGCCTCAGCTCTGTCCCCGAACTGTGTTTGTTTCAATTCAGGAAAACGAAAAAATTAAAATTTCTTGTGGAGCAGTCACACCAATTCTACCCTACATTGCACCGGGACAGCTCAAGCTTTGAGATCGTCATAATTTTTGCTTCCGATTAGCGTCACTTCGGTCTCAGCCTTTGTCAAAAGCCCCCGACACTCTGAGAGATCTGCAGGTCAGAGAGTCAACTTGTTGATTTTCGTTTAAAATATAAGTTTTCCCCTTTGTATCTTCAATATCTTGCTCTCCAGTAATGTTCTATACCTTCTTGGCTTCTCATACATTTCAACAACTGTTGTGTTCTCATTGAGATTTACCCTGAAAATCTCTTTCACATGAGGAGAAATAACACAGGCTCTTTCAGGATTTTCCTGCAACAACGGTAGTCAAGGATGCTTGGAATAACAGCATTTTCTGATAATAAAAGGCTTTATTTTGTCTGTAAAAGCTTTATCATAGCCTTTTGTGACTATTGGGAAGGTTAGGTAATTTTTGGCTCTGAGGAGTCAATATTTATTTAGGAAAATAGGGAATGTAGTATTCAGTGATTGTCCTGTCATGGTAGTTGGGCCTGTTGCCCTAGCTGATAGCAGAGTAGATTTGGGTAAAGGCATAAAAGGGAGTTGGCTCCTTTTATGGGTTAAAAAAAATTTATGTTTTTAAAATGTTCATGAGCTTTTGGGTATAGAGGTCTGTCATGCTTGGGTAAGATAAATTTGGCAAAGAAATCAAGTAACAGCAGGATTAAGGAATATACATAGCTCAGCACACACACACTTATATAGAATTCCTTTAGGAGAGGGAAATTTAAAAGCAAGCATGTTTTAGATTTACTACTAAAATTCTTATTTAAGAAAGGATATTTGTTTATAGGGAACACATTAAAGCTTATGCTGTATTTCCAGTAAGAAATTGATGGCAGAGTTGTTAGATAGGACAAGGGTCACAAGGTTTGGGCAGTTCTTACTAAATGCTATTTTTGCTAAATGCTGAAATGTAACAGTATTTTGCAGACACAGATATAACCAGATGAGCTTGACTGAATAAAATCCTGGCCAGAATCAAATCCGGTAAAGAACTACAAAGGAGAAAATCCAGTCTCCTTTACTTGCTGCAAATAATTAAAAGCACCTATAAACGACCGTGTCTTTAATGAAAAGCAGCACCCTAAGCAGCGAACTCCTTGAGTCTGGTAACAGTGATTTGATTTTCTTTTTCACTCCTCAGGCTATATGCTTGTCCTTAATAAGCACGTCTGTTTCACTAGGACTACGGAAGGAAGAAACACTAGGACCCGACAGAGCAAAGCACAAGAAGTTAAGCTTTCTCCTTGATCCCATCGATGTTTCTCCCACATCTATGTTTCTCTCTCCCTCTCTCTAAGATAATTATGCTCAAGTTTTGCTTAATAAAAAACAAGAAACCATGCTTAATAAACACACACACACATATCCTCAGGTGATGACTTAAAAAATGCTTGTAAATCAATAAATTAAAAATTTTAAAAATCTTTAAAAAAATAGACATAGGATTACAAAGAAAAACTATTATATTAAAATACTTTTATTAAACTCATCAAAAATCCAAATTGGTGAAATATAAACATATGTGCTTCCTTATCAATACGTTAAACAAGATTACTCAATGAGCAAGAATTACAGTTTAATGGAGTAATATATTTCAATATTTTGAAATATTGACAGCTGCAAATGCATTGTGGTATGAGTACAGCACAGGTCCAGCCAGTTACACTGTTTGTTGCCTGCATTCATAAACAGGGGAAATGCTAACATCTAGTTGGGGGATAGTAAGAATAAAGATGAAGTTTTTCTTGTGTATACACAGGCTCCCAGATGCTCTGAGTCCTGTCTGTGTATCCCAGGTTAAGAACACTCTGGAATTTGTTTCCATACACTGTAAACTCAGGGAGCAGCTTTGATGAACTTGGTCCTCCTTATAGACCGTGGAGGAAAAGCCAAGTCTACCCAAAGTCATCTGGAAATCCTCAAGGGAATAAATGAGTTAAATATGTAAGTATTTATTATTTTGTTCTCAAGTGCATGGTTTGGGAACAGCACTCCCTTAAATGTGCCCCCTTGGCATATAATTTGGAGCTGAAATCAATTAAAGCCCACCAAACTCAAGAAGAGTATCTCTTTCCTTTTTAATGAAATTGAGATAGACCTGCTTTAGGAAGGGAACTTGAGCATAATTATCTTAGAATATACACTTTAGCATATATTTATTAAGTATTTTGGACATACTTAATTTATACTTAGAATTAAATGTTTTGTCCATGCAAAAATATGTTTACTAGATTTCCCTCTGTCCTGTACTTTCTGAGTTGTGTTGCAATTTTTTTTGCAGCTTTCTTTACCTGAATTGTGTTTCCCGTTTCAAATCCCAACCCCCTTTCTCCCTTTCCTCCTTTGTTCAGAATAACAAGATATCCCTCATTCTGCCCGTCTTTGGAATTTTCATGCTTCTGTGAATTCCCCGTATGCACATATTAAGCCTACCTTTTCTCCTTAATCTGTCATCGTTAATTTATTAGCCCACCTAGAACTTGGACGATAAGAGGAAAATTATTTTTTCATAGCCCTACAGAAGGTTTTAGCAAATCAGGACACTCTCTTAGGCTCATCTTTTTAGAAGGATGCATATTGAGGGGAGGAATAATTAATGTGGAGTGGCTGTTTTTTATAAATGTTAAACAATTTGCATAGATTAGCTCTTATATGTGTCTTTATAAGGAACAACATGCATTAACTCATATTTTGGGAAACCTGAAGCGTTAGTCTTCCTTGTGGAAAGTGTATGAAATGTTCCATTTAATGCCTCCAAGTATTGCACACACACACATATCCACATAGAGAAGCGTTCACTAACCCCCACCTCCAGTGCTCAGTGTTCCTCGGGCGCAACACCGGTTCTCAACACCTCTGAGCCCGGACGAACGAGCTAAGGGCGGGGACTGGGTTGGTTCCCGCCCCTGCCGCCTCTGTTTCCAATTAGGTCCGTCAGATTCGTATAAAGGTGCTGCGCTGGGCGCTACTCGGCATTGCGTTGCTGGCTCAGCAGCTGTGTTGTCGCTATGTCTGGACGTGGCAAAGGCGGGAAGGGCCTCGGGAAGGGCGGCGCCAAGCGCCACCGCAAGGTGCTGCGCGACAACATCCAGGGCATCACCAAGCCCGCCATCCGGCGCCTGGCGCGGCGCGGCGGCGTCAAGCGCATCTCCGGGCTCATCTACGAGGAGACCCGCGGGGTGCTCAAGGTGTTCCTGGAGAACGTGATCCGCGACGCCGTCACCTACACGGAGCACGCCAAGCGCAAGACGGTCACGGCCATGGACGTGGTCTACGCGCTCAAGCGCCAGGGCCGCACCCTCTACGGCTTCGGCGGCTAAAAGTCGACTGACAACGTCCTTTCAACAGCAAACCCAAAGGCCCTTTTTAGGGCCACCTATCTACTCACCTAAAAGAGCTGTCACTTTAGTTTTAAATTTCAGCCACGGGATGGCATTGTTGTGGTTTAAAGGTTGTTTTAAAGTGGTTTTAAAAGCCGGTGGGGTCAATTTAGTTCGTATTTGCTATACTCAAAGCATTACAAGTCCTTTGACAGTATTGAGATCTCAGACTTTATTCCCAGTGAGATATTTCCTGACGACAGAAGTGGGTATGCAGCTACAAGTGTTATTTCCAGGTCTGGGATTTTGAATTTCCCTTCTTCCCAGTTAGGGAGGTGTTGAACTTTGATCTTTGACCAGGCGGAGATTAACACCCCCCCCCACCCCCCCCAGCGAAGACCAAAGACTTGAACAAGAGCCCCTGACTAATCTCAGGAGGAGCAGGTCGGCCTCATAGCTGCACTAACCAGATCTAGTCTAACGTGAGATGAGAATAAGCCACATTACTGTTGAGTCTGCTTTTACCCTTTTGAGACAATACATGGAAGGCAGGTAGGCGCTGGGGAGGGTGTCTAGGAGAACTCAGGTCAGTGATGGCAATTCTTGCTGCATTTGGTATAAACAGTTATGGGTGCTGTGCCGCTAACAAAACCCTTGTCACCTTACTTCCGGAAGGAAGCCTCTGCCTCAGTTTCCAGGTAAATGAGGGAAGAGAAGTCCTTCAGTTTATTTGGGGGGGGGGGGGGGGGCGTCCTGTCGTCAATGGGATTACAAACCTTAGGCGTCCAGACCTCAGTGTCCCGCATACGGACGTTGAAAAGCATCTCCTGGAGCACTTGAGATCTTGCTCCCCAGCATATGCTGGCAGTTTGTCTCAAAGTCATAATTTTTTTTTAAAAAACAAGAAAGAAGCACTCCCACCTTGCCTTACGGGTCCTGACGGTCCGGGTCCCTCTCTTCCCGGCCAGGGTTCCCCACAATCCACCGGCTGAGCAGGGGAGGCGACCTGGAAACAGGATGAGGGGGATGGGCTCGGAAGGAAACTCGAAAGTGACGGTGAAAGGGGAGGACGGGCTGCAGGCCGCAGAGCCAGCCTAGTGAGGAGGCTGAATACTGGGAATCCTCCGCGCAGGCCTAGGTTCTGACAGGAGTTAGGGGTGTGGGAAGGATTGTGTGCTTCGCCGTAAAAAACCACCTAATTTCGAGCACGTTCCTTTAAGACTAGGAAAGAGATAAAAAGCAAAGTTGCAGTAAACATTGGTCTCTTACAGGAGAGCTGCAGCCACCGGACTCGTGCTTATAAAGAACCTAGGATAAAACGCTTGGCCAGGACCCTAAAAGCCCCAGGGCAAAGGGCTGGGCAGGATTCGGGAAACTAATTAGGTTCCAAAAAAAACAACAAAAAAAACGCGCGCGGAGAGCCGCAGCGACACCTAACGGACGTTCCGCTCCCAGGGCGGGATTTTCAAATGCGGCCGTGGCCCCGCAGGCGCTACAGGATGACGCTTCATACAAAACGGAGAACAGACACTTTATGGCCGATTTAGAAGCTTCAAGCGCCACCTCCAGCCCACGCAGCCCCCGTGCAAATGTTAAAAAAGTGGCAACAGCTTAAAGGGACGGGAGTGTGTCCTGGCTTTCAGGCCACGTTCGCTTGCACTCCCGGGACCCCTGTATGGGGCACTTTTACCAAGAGCATAGGCAGTGCGTCTACCTCCCCGGGGCCAGTGATGCCATCCCGAGGGTTGGCATTAAGGGTCATTGAGGTCCACGACCTGCCAGTGAGCAGCTCTCTGTGTGAAAACATGAGTGGCTCTGAAAAGAGCCTTTGGGTTAGGACTCGGCCGCTTACTCGCGAGTCTACTTGGAGCTGGTGTACTTGGTGACGGCCTTGGTGCCCTCGGACACGGCGTGCTTGGCCAGCTCGCCGGGCAGCAGCAGGCGCACGGCCGTCTGGATCTCCCGCGACGTGATGGTCGAGCGCTTGTTGTAATGCGCCAGGCGCGACGCCTCGCCCGCGATGCGCTCGAAGATGTCGTTGACGAAGGAGTTCATGATGCCCATGGCCTTGGACGAGATGCCGGTGTCGGGGTGCACCTGCTTCAGCACCTTGTACACGTAGACCGAGTAGCTCTCCTTGCGGCTGCGCTTGCGCTTCTTGCCGTCCTTCTTCTGCGCCTTGGTCACCGCCTTCTTGGAGCCCTTCTTCGGGGCGGGCGCGGACTTGGCGGGCTCGGGCATGGTGAAGACCACAGCAAAAGTGATGAGCGACTAGGAAAGGTAGGAACAGAGAATGACATGTCCCTTTCATATAGAGCTTAGTATGCAAATAAGGGGATAAACTAAGGTCCAGTGTCTGATTGGTTGCTATTCAGGGTAACGTCAAAAGTATTTGCTCTGCCCAATCAGAACCAAGAATCCTAAATTTGCATTTTCATTGGTTAAGCGGAAGCTGCGCTCTTAAACAAAGCCACAATTCTTTTTCAGACTCAAAAAGGTTTATAAAATCTGCCGCCCCTGCACTTTCACAAAGTGTTCCTGTCGAGCGCGGGAATCAGGGCTGCCAGGCACGAACGCTTGTGTTCATTTGAATCAGTGTGGTACACCCTTGAGGGTGGAGGAAGATATTGGGGGGGGAAAAAGGTGGTTTGCCATCATCCATACTGACCCCAGGACAGTGTTTCCCACTGTAGACGCAACGCAGAAATATAAAGTAAAAATAAAGAGCAGGAGATAAAACCTTAGTGAGAAAGCAAAATAACTGCCTGAAGGGAGGTAAGAGAGGAATTCGTAGGTCAGTATGACTTCAGTTCTTCATATTGGAAAGTGTCAAGTCATTCCCAGCCTAGTCACAGAGCAGGATCAAATGCTTCTTCCATCTAACTTGTAAAATTATTTTAAAAAATTTAAAGTGAAGGAAACCAGTGTTTAACAGCTTTTAAAAAAATTATCATCATCTGGCTGAAATCGCTAGTTCTTTTATTCTGATCTTTTTGCAGAGAGATGTATCGTTTCTGAATTGGGCTTTTTTCCTAACAGTAAACCCTGGGACTGCAAGGTGCATGTGGCAGTCTGGCACCTAACAAGACCACACTCCAGAATTTATTGTCTTATCTTTGTTTCATAAAATAGGTATTGTGTTTTCTCACTTCAGTACTGAGGAAATCTCCCGAAGACGGATTCGATTTCTTTATTTCCTCCGTATTCCCAGTGCAGCCAGTGTAGCAATGTTCAGAATAACGGCTAACGTGCTTCATTGGTATCTGTTCATTTAACCAGAAACCCATATCCTACTGAATATTACTCTTTTTTTTTTTTTTCATTTTGCAGAAAAGGAAACAAGATATATACCTAAAGAAGCTGAAACTGAATTTTTGTATAATTAAAAAAGCATTTATCTCACCTTTCTAACTGATTAGATGCTACTGCTATTTTTTATTCAGTCCCTGTAGTTATTTCATAAGCACTTGATTATTTTTAGAGCTGCAAATTTGCAAACACGTTGTCCCCGCCATCGCCCAGCTGGCTCCAATCCTACTTTTCTAGCACAATACTTCCAATGAGAGATCCTCCAATTTTCCTAACTGGAGCCTCCTGCAGCCCCACTTTCCTTTACTGGCCTGCATCCTATAGGAATGGGCTTGATTCCCATTGACACTTGTGTTAGACCCCACATTAGTAGAAGCCAGGTACAAAAAACACAGGTACAGAGACTCACCAGGGCAGAAAGCCCCAGACACCTAGCAAGGGGCAAAACTGGGAAAACAAGAACCTTGTCCCCAGGATAACCTGTCTTCCCCTGGCATATAAGCTAGTCCTCAGGTTTAGACCCCCCAGAGCATTTCTTCCCTAAGGATAACATCTAGGCCTCCTCTCCGTTGTGCTTCAGCTCCAGGCCCAGAAAAGCAGTAAAACCGGACAAGTGGTCCTTGGCTGACTCAGGACCAGCTGCATTGACTAATGACCCCCTGGCACCGGCCAATCAGTGGAGACCAGGACCCTGAAAGAGCCCACCTGGAAAGCTGGTGAATATGCTATTGAGACCCTCCCCTGAGATCTCCCCTAAGATTTCCACCTGCAAGAAAGAGATTAAAAAGGCTCAGGATAAAGGCCCCAGCGTCATCTCCTTCCCCCTTCTTACCTCAGAGGGGACCCCACGAAACTTGCAACCTGGGGAGCAATGGGCAGCAGCAGCTCTTCCTCCCCTAACCCCCTGAACCTGTCTCCCAGGCCCCCTTCTCTCTCTGACTTCTCAGTGAGCCAAAGCAGCCCAGCCTGGGCTCTCCTGTTGCCTCTTCTATGGTTTTCTTTGTTTCACTGTCCCAAGTACACTTTTGCTGCCATCATGAACACAATACCCTTTGACTCTGCTGTGTAGCCCTTCCCTTTGGATATCCCCTCTCTCATTTCCTTTCCTTAAATATGTTAAAATTTTCTTTATTCACTGAGATGCTATTTAGCTGCTTGTGTGCCACTTTCTTTCCTTTCTACTAGGGCCTGGCTACTCAAACTGTGGTCCTTGGACCACCAGCAGCAGCAAGTCACTCAGGAGCTGGTTAGAAATGCAGAGTCTTAGGCTCTACTCTTGACCTACAATCAGCCTCTGTATCTTAATGAGATCCCTCTATGATCTGGTTGCACACTAGTTTTGGGAAGCCAGGTGTAGGGGATCTTTGCTCCTTACCTGCAAGGAAGGAGTGGGTGAAGAAAAAAACAAAGGGCACAAAGGGGCCCATTCCCCTGGAATCCCTTCTATTTTCCATACATATTTTTAAACACTCTCCCTTTTCAACTCTTTGTCTAGGATTGTTTGTTGTCAGTTATTAGCATCACCATCAGCTTTTAAAAATTAGTTTTATTAACTTACTAGTTGAGAATTTTAATGTATTTCCATTGTGGGTAAAGATGAAAGTCATCATCAGTTGAGAGCCAAAGCTCTAAAAATATATGTGAATATTCTGTGATGAAGGCACATTGCCTGGAAACACAAGACGTTAGTGGTTTTCATTTCCAATTCAGGAAAAATACGAATTGTAAAGTAAGAACATCAAGTCAATAACCCTTGACCATTTTCCCAAGTGTAACCATTGGGTTTATAAGGTTTACAGAATGGGTATAAGGGACCAAGCGACTAATTTTTAAGTGCGCGAATTGTAGATTGTTAAAGAAAAACCACATGCCCAAAATGGCATAACCCATGCTAAAACCCCAAGACACCAAACCTAGATTTAATAACTGATCTAATTATAGTTTCAATCTCTCCCAGAAACCTAATCTTAATCAACCAGTCTGGAGTTTTCTGGTCAAGCCCTAGTAAGGTAATCATCAGTGGGCCCTCTCCACAGAAAGAAGAGGCAATCAGCATGATAAAAACCCTCCAGTTCTCTTCCCTGAAAGAAAAGAAGCCCTGGCTTTTCTTTTGTTCATAGCTTCCTTTCCCACCCTTCTTCCTATGAAAACTTTCCATTTTGTGCCACCCCTGGGAACCCATTCTAGTTGCCAAATTCCATGCTGCCTGACTCAAGAATCAGTTACAGAAATCAGATCTTCAATTTTACTTCGCCGAATTTTGTGTTGCTACAAGATGAACCTGGCCTCTATATAACACTGAAGAGTGCTGAGGATTGACCCAAACAGGAGTGTTCATTCCACTTGTACATGAATTTAGTGAGATACACACAAGGTATAGGGCAGACAGAGTAGTTCAAGAATTATGTTAAATAAAAAACAGGTTCAGACTTTGTAAGCAGAGACTTTTTGGGAAAGGATAATTGACAAAAGTTGAAAGGGACGATTTCAATAGGGCCAGAGTGACTGTTGCTTAAACTCTGCAAGGGTTCGGCAAAAGGGATTTTCTATATAGGAAAGTTAACAAGATTAGAAAGAACTGAGATGAGAAAGTGGTTTGATTGGAGAGCAGATCAGACAATATTTTACCCAGAGGTTATCCAGTTCTCCAGAGGGACACTTAAGAAGGTAAAGGTTGGGTCAAAGTTCAGGGACCTGGGGGCAGGGAGGAAATGTAAAGTTTGGCTGACAAGCAATTATTCTGATTGATCAGTGGGGATTAGCAGTTCATTTTTGAGTTGAATAGATATTTGGAGAACCTGTGTCATAGGTCAACAAAGAGTTAATCCTTGAGTCCTAATGCTTTGGGGGAAAGGTGGTTCCTTACACGAAGCCATTTTTGGAATACAAAGGAGGGGTAGGGATTTCTCTAACCTTTGCAGTTTTCTAGGGTCACAAGGCTCAGATAAACGTCAATATTGTCAGTTACATTCACTGATATCTCATTTAAATCTTGTTGGGTCTGATGTTTTAAAAAAAATTAAAGGTGTAAAATATTGAACACATTTGGTTTAACTCTAATCTGAAATTAAATTACTGAAATATAACAATTTTTCATAAAACTATAAGTTGGACACCATGGAAATTGCCTCTCCAGGTGGAGCTGCTGAATCCCAGTTGTGACAGTAATCATTTGACTGATGAGTGAAGGGCGTTATTTGCACCACAGGATTGTTAATTGAAAAACAAAATTGACTCCTTTGCTTTTAAAATAGATTCAGTGAAAGCGTCTTAAAATTAATTTGCCACGGGTTCATAGCGCCACCTAGTGCCTTCTGAAGGCAAAGACAAATCCCTAGAAGGCTCACACATACAAAGAAGGAACAGCCCCTATGAAAAGTGAGAGATTAAGAATCCTGAGACTGCTATGGACAAATTTTACAAACAAACTTCACATTAAAGGATAATTTTCAAGACAAAGGATAAACAAGTTATGATTACAAGGAAATGGGATAGGCAAGTCAAAAAAATCTATCCTATACCTTTCAACCTAAATGGTTCCTGGCACGGTTGGATTTTACAGGTTTTTGTTTAATTTAAGGGGTTGATAATCCCTATTTAACAAAAGGTGTTTCAATAAAAAATAATAGGTCTCTTCCTTTTTATTTTTGAAAATATATATCCGTATTATCTAAACTAGATAGAAACAAAAAAATAAAGGAACTGACGAGATAAAAATTATAGTCTTGTCTTATGAACATTGATAAAAAAAAAAAGGCTCTATTTGAAACACAAGCAAATGGAAACCAAGATTACATGTTATTTAAAAAATAATAGTATACATGTAGGTTTTATTCCAAGAAAGGAAGAAAAGTTTAACATAAATCTTCCAGTGAAAGATATTAGTAGGCTCAAATTATGCTGTCATATCCATAGATCCTGGGAAAGTACTTGCTAGAATACTCATCTTATACATTTCTTATTTTTTATTTTTTATCATACACATTTTCAATAGAAAATAGTCAAGATGACCACCCCGTCCAAAAAAAAAAATGAAAGAAAGAAGAAATAAAGAATGGTGCGTTTTGACTTAGGGCTGGCACTTTAAAAGGGGCTACGGTTATCCTGAGATACAGCTTTCAGCTGTTAGAATCTGTGTTAGTGTTTATTCAAGTCCTTATAGGCCAAGTTGACAAGAGGGTTCAAGGAAGCCTGGGTAGAATTCAGTCTGAATTTTACCTGCTGGTATTTGATTAATTGCTTAGAGTTACCAAGAGAACATGTCTTTTAGTGCAATGTTTTAGAATAGGGACCCTGGAGCTAAACTGCCTGGGTCAGGGTCCCTTCTGCCATTTGTTAACTGTATGACATTGGGCACATTAATTTAAGCTTTGGCAGATCCTGTAAATCTGTGGGTAAAATTGGGATAATAGTTCACAGATGTTATGAGAATTACACATTAACTTCTGGAAAGCACTGGAAATGTGTCTGGGTGTTTGCAAAAATAAATACATAATAAAAAAATTTAAAATAGATACAAGTAACTGGGAAGGGTTGTGTGCAACCTGCACCCACCCAAATCAACATTATCTTTGTTGGGCCTTTGGCATTTTTGCCTTACTGGGCCCCTTCCTTCATTAAAATAACAATAACCAAAAAAAAAAATCACTGTTAAAATTATATGAAGATTACTTCATTAACATTATAACATTTTCATCGACGTAAACGTTTATTTTTTTCTTCTGATTTCAGAAATGACAGTCTCTTCGTGAGCCTCTAAAAGTAGTGTGGGCCCTAGGCCTGTGCCTCTTGTGCCTAAGGCACTGTCTGCCCTGAAGATGACATTTAAAAAACGAAACCTTCAAGGAGCGGATAATGCGATCCGCTCACAGGTGCCCTACGTGCGAGGACAGTAAGTCGGGGTGCGGCCGGCAGGGTGTCTCGGGAGCTCATTAAGGGGGGTCCTCAGCTCGGGGACAGTCGGGGGCGGGGAAAACAGGTCACGGAGGGCGGGGCCTGCTTCTCGGTCGTCAAACTGGGTTTCCTGCTTTCATCCCGAGCGGCCCGGGGCACCGCTCGCACTCCCGGGTGAGCAGCGGCGGCCCAGAGGCCGGGACCGCAGCGAGCCGCGGGCGACGGGCTCAAGGACGCCCAGGGACGCGGTGGGAGGGGGCGCGGAGGGGGGCGGAGTGCGTGACGTGCGGGTGCGTAACTTGCGTCCCAGTCAGGATCCCGCGGGACGTGGGCTCGGTGACCCGGCCAGGGAGGAAGCCGGCGTGTAGGGGCGTGTCCACGTAGAAACGGCGGAGGGGCGTGGAAACGTAAAGGAGGCGGAGGGGCGTGTATACGTAAGACGCGAAGGGGCGTGTCCACGTAGAAACGGCGGAGGGCGTGGCAGCGTCAAGACGGCGGAGGCGTGTTTACGTAAGACGCGAAGGGGCGTGGGTACGTAGACTCGGCGGAGGGGAATGCCCGGACGGCACTGGGAAGACGCGGGCGCTGAGGGGCGTGCCTGTGCGGGACACCCCGGGAGCGGAGCGGGGCGGGTGGCTCCGGGAGAAAGCTCGCACCGAGGTGGGTGGGTTCGGGGATACGGGTCAGCGGGGCGGGGCCGGATGGCCGCAGGAAGCAGCTCAGGCAGGGACGGCCCGAGAGTGGGAGGTGGTAGCGGGGCTGACGGACGGCCCCAGGGGGCGGCGCCGGCGGGGTCGCGCTTTCCCTCCCCCGCCGCGGCCCGCACCGCGAGGGTGGCCTCTGCCGTTTTTCAGGACGTCTCACTTCCAATTCAGACCCCAGTGATACTTCGGGTTTGTGGGGCTGTTTGGCATCAGCTTTTCAGGCGAGCACAGTTCCCCAAATGTGATGTCCGGGCCGGCTGTCGGGGTCGGGGCACCACCTGGAGCAAATGGTGGGCCCCCACCTTCCATCTGGTGGTTCAGGGACTGTGGGGCGGCTCCGCTCTTCATGGCTCGGCGCACACGCAGGTTGGGGACGGCTTCAAAGTGCTGTTTCCCTTCGTTCGGGAGCCGGAGGGGAACTTCTCGATGTCAGCTTAGGTGATGGCTGTTTCCCTTCAGGACCGTCACCAAACCCCAAACGGGTTAGGCCTTACCTACTCAGACCTTCATACCAGAAGATAAGTGAAAAATACATTTTATGTTTAGAAAGGGGATATGTTAGGAGAAAGATTTGAATTAAAAATGGATGCAGAATTCCAACTCTCCACAAATTTTTTTAATCATAACATCTCATTTATAGATGTTTTGCTATCCTCTCATTCAGACTTCTCTAAGCAAAGCTAGTCCATGGGAAATAATTAATTTCCAGTAAGTAGGTTTGTAACAGACGTAAATTTTATTTTTATAATTGAAACAAGCAAACAAAAAAACACGAGAAAGCTAAAACACCTTGTTTGGTCTCCTCCACTCAGGTGATGATCTTAAGATGAATCAGTGCGCAGAAAGCAGGGTGGGTTGGATTTGTGTGGGATAAACACTAATTATTCTCAGGCAGCTCAGACTTTTCGTATTTCATAACTTCTGTGGGATGATTCATACTTTCAGTTATTGTTTGCATTCATTTCTTCTCTGCATTCATCTCTGCCCTAATTGAAAAAAATAAAAGGTGGTGTTTGTTAGGTGCCATTATATTTCCTATGCCGTGAAGTGGCTCCGTTTATACATTTGCTTGTATAATGTGGTATGAAGCATCTCTGCAGTATCACCTACACTGTAGTCATTATTAGCATGAACAGCTAATAATTCATACTTAGTCAAGAAGCGTTCCTGAAAAATAGGACCTGTGCTCAAAATCTGACACCTACCCCTCTTGGGGTGGTATCCAAACAATTCAAAAGGTCATATTTTCTACCCTTAGTTTTTGAAAAGAATTGGCTACTCTGATTTACATTTTAAATCAGTGACTAAGGAAACTATAATCATTAACAATTGCTAAGTCTACGACATACATTTCCATAACTGTTTTTAAGAGGTTTACATGAATTATCTCTTAATCCTTAGAATACTTCTAAGAAGTAGTGTACTGTTATTATTGTATGCATGAAGAAAGTGAGTCCCAGAAAGGGACAGCTCTTCTCTGGTCTCTATCCCTATTGTTATAGACATATGTGTACAGTGATTTAATTGGTTAATTATGTCATGCTGCACGAATGGGAGATTTGGACTACGGTATCAGCACTACCTCCAGAGTGACTGGAGACTCAAGATCAGCCTTGTGGGCAGTCAATCATGTTTATGTGCTAAAACCTCAATAAAAGTCTGGACAACACCAATTTATTTTTTATTGTGGTGGTGTGGAACTGAACCTGAAATATCTCCGAACTCCATGTGGTTCTTTTTCAAATTTGTGTGGTCATACTTTATATTCTCTTAGACCCTCAATATAAATCAAAGTCTGTGTTTTTTTAAAAAAAGGTATTAGTCACTGGAAGTCTTTTAATTCCCTTTTTACTCATTTTGTTTCCACTATCTGTTGCTCTTATTCTTGTCATGGTTTCTTGTTTCATTGTGTGTTTGGTTTATTTTGGTTGTGAAGCTGCTCTTTCACTGTCTTTGATACTTTATCGGTAGAGATTTGCCGAGGCTTAAAACGAAGACTTCCTTCAGGGAGGATTTGTATTTGCTTTTACCAGGTACTCAGGGGTCCACAACCAGTTTGGGATATCTCTGAACTAAACTTTCAGCCTGGGTGAATCCCTGTGGTATTGAAGTCATTGGGGCTTGTAATCCAAATTCTAAGTGGCTAAACATACCCTGCTCAGCACCAGGGTTCAGGGCAGACTACTCTTCTTTGCAGTCATCAGTGGTGAGTGTGAGTGTGTGTGTGTGTTTATTTCTAGTTTCATCCTTCCACTCTGAGGATGTAGCTTTTGGTCTGGTGTCTCAGCTTCACCAGGAAAGACTTACCAGGCTCCCCACCACAGACAGGCTTCACAAAACAAGGCTCAGGTTTGGGTAAAAGCCAGCTGTGGTGCTTGGGGTGTCACATGGGCCAAGCCCCTGGGCCAGAGAGTTCTTTACTTTCTTAGTGGCTCTCTTCACTGCTTTTAAGAATATTAAAAATGTTATTCTGGCTTTTAATTGTACCCAGCTTGCCATTGTGGAGAAGGGGAATAATTCTCTTTTCCCTCTGGTTCTTTTGGGTAGCCAAGTTACCTAATCAACAGAAAATCGATTAAGAAGACAAACTGAAATTTAATCTCGCGCACACAGGAACCCCACATACATGAGTCAGACACCTGGCATACATGACAGGTTCAGAGATAGAAAGGGCAACGGGTATACAAGACATTCTGAGTTAGGGATGAGGTCTGGCACTTTGGGGGCTTCAAAGGGTTGGTTGTTGCAGCATAAGAGCAGTGTTTAGTAAATAGAAGTTTGTCCTGTCCTACAGACAGGTCAAACAGGTTCTCTCCGATACTCTTATGGGCAAGGCCCCTAATTCAAGTTGTAAGTAAGGGAGGGGTAGAACCTTTCTCTTGAGCCCAAGGCTAAAATTGCCTTTAGCGCAAAATAATCCTAATATCACTGAGGCACATCTTGGGGTGGCTCATTCTGAACCCCCGCACATTATATAAAATATATTCCCATAATCCATAAATCTGTTTGGGAGACAGGGCACTAGAATTTCTAAATTTATTCCTCCTAAGCCCAACAACACCATCTAAAAATTCATATCAACCAGCACTTCACGCCCAGCCCTGCCTCGTTTACCTTCCAATTTCTTGTTGAACTCTGAACCACTGGTTCCTTTCCTCCTGGTTACTCTCTCCCAGCCCTTCTTGCCTCCTTTCCGAGATTTATGTTCTGCAAATAGTCCATCCCCCAGCATCCAAAACCTTTATGCCATCTGACCTTGAGCAGCATAAGCCACATCCTGCCAGACCTCCTTGGACAGCAGGGAAGGGTAAAGGGTACTAAGGGGGCTTCAATCCTGAGGTCACTATTGCCTATGCAGCCAGACACCTTAACTCTTGATGGGTTTCTCTGTTGCAACGCAGAGGACTTTAGAGCTGAATGCTGCCAAAAGACGACTGTAAATGAAATAGGATTATCTGGGAAAGAGGGTATAGTAACCCACAGGCTTTGAAGGCATCTCAAAGACTGGTTCCATTTCCTCTCCCTCGGTGCCTTAGGGATACAGAACAGGCTCCTCTCCCTCCCCCACTGGCTGCTCGGAGGGAGTCTCAAGCAGAAATGGGACCAAATGCAGAGGAAGCAAACCAGAAAAACCTCTGTATATTTTGTTAAAACACATTGTTTTCAGCCCTTTTTTCCAGCAATGGTTATCTATATGGTTAAAAAAAAAAAAAAAAAAGGAAAAAACTCAAAAGAACAGAGTTGTCACAAAATGCCCACTGTGAGTGGTAATCTCCAAATCCCTGATCAATTTCAGAGATGAGAGCTGTACACCTGAAATGACATTTTCAGGTCAAATTAATTTTTACTTACGTGATACTAAATGACTAATGGCCTTATAGAACTGTACTTGTCTACAGTCAGCATACAACTTGTGGCAGTTATTACTGCTGGATACCTTCCAAGTATCTCCTACACCTCTATCATAGAACAAAATGGTAGTGCAGCTTTTAGTTCAGTATGAGAAACCCTACAGTAGGCTACGAGTGAAGGATTACAACTCATTTGTTGAAAGAATGCGTGGCTCTGAAAAGAGCCTTTGGGGTTAGGAGTCGGCCGCTTACTTGCGAGTCTACTTGGAGCTGGTGTACTTGGTGACGGCCTTGGTGCCCTCGGACACGGCGTGCTTGGCCAGCTCGCCGGGCAGCAGCAGGCGCACGGCCGTCTGGATCTCCCGCGACGTGATGGTCGAGCGCTTGTTGTAATGCGCCAGGCGCGAGGCCTCGCCCGCGATGCGCTCGAAGATGTCGTTGACGAAGGAGTTCATGATGCCCATGGCCTTGGACGAGATGCCGGTGTCGGGGTGCACCTGCTTCAGCACCTTGTACACGTAGACCGAGTAGCTCTCCTTGCGGCTGCGCTTGCGCTTCTTGCCGTCCTTCTTCTGCGCCTTGGTCACCGCCTTCTTGGAGCCCTTCTTCGGGGCGGGCGCGGACTTAGTGGGCTCAGGCATCTTAGCGCTAAGCGTCACACTACCACCAACGCCTGGCAAAATAATCGCTCCCAGGGCAAAGCCACGAGTATTTATAGATACTGTATTCAAATGAGGCTAGTAATATATCCATCCTGATTGGATTAATCGTAGTATGTCGTCACAAATGAGAATGTAAATAAACTTTTCATTGTACCTTTTCATTGGCTATTTCATTACTTCGCTTGACCCAATCAGAAGGCCTAGACTGTGCTACCCTGAGCTGCTCTAGAGGCCTCTTCAAGCTCTGTGCGGTGTATTGGAGTGCACAGGAAACTGGATGAGAAAGCGCTAGCTGTAGTGCTGTGGGTGGAAGCAATCTCTGCTCACTAGCACAACTCCACGCGCGAGTCGGGCCCGCACCAGTGGACACTTAGCGGCCGGGCTTATATCCTGGATGCTGACGCAGCCGAACAGGCGATGTTGAGAAGCGCATTACCGCGCGCCCCAGGCACTTAAGTGAAGGAAGCTACCAGGAACTCAGCAACGTGCTGTGCGACACGCTGAAATCTAGTACAGTCCTAGTGTTTTAAATACTTGGTTATATGTCTTTCCTCTCATAGCCACCAGTCTGAATTCAAACTTTCGTTAGGTGCTAGGAGGTTCTTTCGCCAAGTGTGTCGGGGCGTAAAGTGTCACAGTGCGGGCCAACTTACTTTTACATGGCGCGCAGTACAGCCTCCGCGTTTAGACCAAGTAGACGGAGGCGACCTAGACCCAAGCCAACTCCGGTCCTAACTCCTCCCTGAGCCGCGCGTCGCCCCAGGCTCGCCCCTCCCCGGAAGCCTGCTCTGCTCCGCGGACCCTCCCTTTCCCCCAGGCCCGCCCGCCCCCCAGCCACGCCCCCGTAGGAAGTGCAACAGCTCTTTTCCTGAGATCTGGGGTGGCTCTGAAAAGAGCCTTTGGGTTGTATTTCTAACAGTTGGCCAAAGGAACCTACTTCTTCTTGGCCGCCTTCTTTGGCTTGGCTGCCTTGGGCTTAGCGGCCTTCGGTTTGGCCGCCTTGGGCTTCACCGCTTTGGCCTTGGCCGGACTCTTGGGCATCTTCACCTTCTTGGGCTTGGCCGCTTTCGGCTTTTTCGGACTCTTTGCCTTTTTCGCTCCTGCCGCCGCCGCCGGCTTCTTCGCCTTCTTCGGGGTCTTCTTGGCGCTCTTCTTGGGGGTGGCGGCCCCCGCAGCCTTCTTGGCCTTCTTGGCGGCGCCCGCGGGCTTCCTGGGCTTGGCCGCGCCCGCCTTCTTGGCCTTGGGCTTGGCGTCGCCGGAGGCCGCCTTCTTGTTGAGCTTGAAGGAGCCCGAGGCGCCGGTGCCCTTGGTCTGCACCAGGGTGCCCTTGCTCACCAGGCTCCTGAGGCCCAGCTTGATGCGGCTGTTGTTCTTCTCCACGTCGTAGCCCGCGGCCGCCAGCGCCTTCTTGAGCGCGGCCAGCGACACGCCGCTGCGCTCCTTGGACGCGGCCACGGCCTTGGTGATGAGCTCGGACACCGGCGGCCCCGACGCCTTGCGCTTGGCGGCCCCGCCGGACTTGCGGGCCTTCTTCTTCACCGGCGCCTTCTCGGCGGGGGCCGGGGCGGCGGGCGCGGCGGGCGCGGTTTCGGACATGCTGCTGGCGAGCGTGGGGAAGCGAACTCGAGCCGGAAGAGGAACAGTGGCCGGGACTCGGGCCGCGCCGCTGCGCCCGCGCGCTTATATAGGGCGGAGCTGCGCCGTGATTGGTGCGCTGTCCAGCCCGCCTCGCTGGCAGCCGCAGAGTGTCCTCTCGGATCCCGAGTTGTGTTTGTTACACCTCGAAAAATGCCCAAAATATAAAAATTCCCTGCACCGAATTGCCCGGTTTTGCTCACAAAGTGATCCCCGAAGTCTCAGGCTTCACCCAGGTCTCAAATGATGATGAAACCCCAAAACTTTATGCCAGAAACTAGCAATATTTCCCGCCGTGCTCTTCAGATTTCAACTCTGAGAAACAAAACTTTCTATTTTCTTCGTAAATTATAAACCGATCTTTAACTGTGGAGTTTTCTGACCTTTCAAATATGATTCTCCAGGTGGTTAGCTTCCTATATGTCCAAAAACCATGGCACTGGAATTAAGATTTTTATTACAAATCTGCGCTTAAGTGAGGGAAGTAACACAGGCTCCTCGGAGAGTCCTGCCTATTGAGCCGAGGGCATCTGAGTTCATCAAACTGGATTACTGCAACGCCAAACAAATTATTGCCCATTAGGGGTCAAATTTTGGAGCCCCGAGACATCAGTCTATGCAGCCATGGTTTTAGTTTTGTGTGCAGAACCCTGGGTTTTAAACAGTTGTTTAGAATAATTCTTTCCCTTCTGCTCCCAAGGGTTGGGGGCGGGGCTGTTGGTTCTTGTCTTCTGGACAACTGCTCCATGAGTTTACATACCTTGAATTCAGGATATTGGGAAGGAAGGGGAGGCCAACACATAGGGTACACAGAAATGGAAAAGCACTAATTTTCAGGTAACCCACTGATGATGTCCATAAAATCACTGGGAGTGGAGATGCACTTTGAGGAATCTGTCTGCAGTTTTGCTGAGTTCTTTCAGTCCACGTTTTATGATCGAATAGTAATATACTAGTTAGAATTTAAATTCAAGCATTGGCCATAAGGGGAAATTAATGAGAAGTGTAAGTTGTAAGACATCTATTCCCATTGTTAGAAAAAACCAGGCCCTGATATTACTGAATAGCTGATAACTAGTCCACACACCAAATATGCTTCAGTCATGAAGATTATGGCCCTGTGCTTCCTCCATAAATAAGAAAGTAAGTTACATGTAGGATTGAATAAGTTGAAATTCCCATGTCAGAGGGAGAGCTCTGAGTGACTATGGAAGTTAAGCCATTGCCCTTTAAAGAAGTTTTTTGCAAGGTCTCTGAAAGAGTGGTCTTGTTTAGGTAGTTATCCAATCAACAAAGAGTACAATTGACAATGAAAACCCAATTAAAGGAATTTTTCCAGCAAAATGAACCAGATGGAGTTGTCTCTAGAAACTGCAAACCACATACTTAAGAAACAAAATACAATTTTGGCCAGTGCCAAAGTGATATGATACTATTCTGTTTGTGTGGTGGCTTCTTGTGACATGGGGTTGGACATCACATCAATTTAGCTTTATTGCCCCATATTGTCACACACAACAGACCGTATATTTGGTGTCCTTAAAGTCACTGAAAATGGAGGTGCACTTTGAGGAATCTGTATGCAGTCTTGCTAAATTCTTTTGGTTCATTTTAGAATCAAATTGTAATATACTAGTTATGCTGAAATAAAAACAAACTTACAAATCTTGGATGTAACAATGAGATGTTTCAGAATAGTTTTGTTTAAATTAATGCTGAATCTGGTATAAAAGTGATGTAAATTATCAATTTTTAAAGCCTTCTTTTGTAAACATTTTCAATGTAATTAGCTCATGCAAGTTTTAACAATAAATATGCCCTGTGGTACATATTAAAATAAAAAAGCTTAAGGTTCCAAAAGAAACTGGTTGATAACCATCCAACTGGAGAACCATCAAAACATCAAACTAGGGAGACTGATTTATGGGTATTTGATCCAGAACAATGAGTCTTCTCATTTTCAATGACAAAATCACTCCTGTAAATGGCTTCATTTGCTCAGTTTATTTTTTACTACTTTTGATTTGGAGGGACTTAAACTCTCTGAATTGTGGAATCTTTCAACTCACCTAAGCTCGTCTCCTATGGTATAAAGTGTTTTTCTATAAATAAGACTATTTCACGGGTTAAAGAAGACATTGAGGACCTGCCATTATGAAATCAAGCAGTTATTTGACACTCTTTTATGATGAAATGGGAGTAACACCAAAAATCTCCACTTTCCTCTCGCTGTCAGCTACGTTGTCTGTCTCAGCACTACCTACCATGGGTGGATGTGTGTGTGCTTGTTAGAGTGTGTGAGCACATGTGTAGTTAAAAAACAAAATTCAACCGAGTAAGTTAGAATATTTAATTGGCTTTATTATGTAATTCAGGAATTTGGTGGCGTCTCATCTATCAACCAGACAGGCTCTCTGAGGATTTGTATGCGATGGCAGGATTTTACAAGAATAGTGGGGCAAGGGAGGTCTTAGCACAAAAACGAGAGGATTCTTTTTGGATGTGGACATCTTTGGGGGAAGAGAATGGCAGGGTTTTTATCATTCAGATTGCCTCTTCTTTCTATGGAAAGGGTCCCTGTGACAGATTACCTTACTGGTCCTTGACCAGAAAATTCCATACTGGTTGATTAACTTTATATTTCTGGGAGAGGTTAAAACTGCAGTTGAATTAGGTGTTAAATGTAGGTTCTGTATCTTGGGCTTTTAGCATGAGTGATGCCATTTTGGGCCTGTGTGTGTGGTTGGTTTGTTTTTTAAACAATGTTATATATAGATTTCAATGTCTTGTTCCAGATACTTCTGAATGAATAACTCCACTTGGTCACAGAATCTCAATATTTATCAAGTTCCTCAGGTTCCTCTGGTGACTCCAAGCCTTGAAACCGCTGCCATTACCACTGGAGGTGTTGATGGGTCAAAAGTGGTTCAGGTCACGTGGGTGATCCTGTGGATTCCTGGATGTGCCTGTGAGACCTACCCAAAGAAGTTTGTGCTTCATTTGACCACATTTGGGAGGATGGCTTCAGTGGCAATCCAGTCCTAAGGTCATAGATTCATACCTGACTGGGCTTTAGAGTGGACTCCTGAGGAGAAAGGAGAGACATGTCCAAAAGTGGAGGACTGGACCCTGGATGCCTGAGGACAACCAGAATTCCCTATTCCAGCATCTCCACATCTTGTCCCATTTATCACTCTTCATAAAAACCACCCTTTCCTTTATTGACTACTGTACTGTGTGCTCCCTGCATTCTTATGGAGTCAGTGCGATAATCCCGTGCTTTAGGCCATATCCCCACTTTACTTAGGAGGACATGGACTCCCGTAGGCTAAGGAATTCTCCTGAGAAGGCAGCTGTTAAGAGTTGCCTCCAGGATTCCAGCTCATGTCCGTCTGACCTGGAGCATGTGCTCTGATAAACAGTGTTTCTCAGACTGCAGGTCTGAGCAATCATTACAGGTTGTGAAGTCAGTTTAGGGGCTCAAGGCCAGAATGTTTCCTTTCAATGAGCTAGAATAGAATATAAGACACAGAGTTTAGTGCACGTAGTTTCAGTTACCTACATGGCTCGTTGAGAGTGTGCTGGGAGCCCTTGCGAAGTGCAGTCCTCACCGTGCTGGCCGGGAGGGAGGCGTCATCCTCATGCAACTGTAGTCATGAGATATTCTCGTGCATTCATCTCTTAGAGCTTAAAAGGTGCTTTACTATTGCTGACTCTGTTTCAAGCCTCCAAGGAACCCTGGGTGATGGAAAGGGAGGAGCCCCGCCCAGCTTCCTCCTAGAAGGTGTGTTACATACAGGTACAGACCTGGCCGAACTGGGAAGACCACCCGTAGAACTCTGTCTGTTGGGACAGGCTTCTCCTTTCTGAACTTGTTGAGGAAACATGAAAGCCAGTCTCCAGGAAGAGAAGCTGGTACCGTCTGAGCAACCAATAATAATGGATAATGTTGCACTTTAACTCAAAGAATAAAACATTTATCCATAAATAAATACATACATAATGAGAAGGGACAGCTGTTCCTTGATACTAAAATCATTGGGCGCATGTTTAAGGAGAAGCAGGTTTTGCACTGTCTCAAAGTATTTCCCCCAAAATACCCTAAATGCCGAGAGAGGTAATGCGCTTACTGTGCTCTCTTTCTGCTCTTCACCTGGACTTTCGTTGATATTGCTCCTGGTGATATTACTCCTGGAACTGGAGTAACAACTAAACACTTCAAACCAAACCAAACCTCCAAAGAGGCAGGTCTCCGCTCCTCGAGCTCCGGGACTGCGGGTGTCATAACGTCATGGTAACAGCAGCAGCGAACATCCCTCGAGGGTTCCCCTTGTGTTAGGTGCTTCCCAGGGATTCCCTGTGTTAGTCTCATCTGCACCCCGGCCTGTCCGTCTCACCGGCGTGCGTCCTGGGCAGGCTGCTTAAGCTCCCCGCGCTTTCGCCTCCTGCTCGCCCGCCTCACACCTTGGTCCTGAGGATCAAAGAGCCCCAGTGAGTTCCAGGCCCAGTAACACCGTCAGGTGGGAGCTGCATCCCGCCTCCCACCCGAGGTCGGATGCACCTGGGCACGAGGAATGTCCGCGCGCGGCTGAGCCGCAGGTGAAATCCCGGCGCCGAGGTCCCGCAGGACGGAGGGAGCGTCCACGCAGCGCGAGCGCGGTCGCGTCTCCACGTTTCAACCCTGACCGGCTCGTGTGAGGACGGGAATGGTGCCCCCTAAATAAGCGCGCCTCAGACGTGCGTGGCGCCAAGCGGAGGGGCGGGGGCAGGGAGAGAAGGGTCGGCGACGGAACCGGGGCGCCGCGGGGGAGACGGCGTCCCGGGGGAGCGGGGTGGCTCGCAGCTTCCACGAAGAGCGCTGGAGGCGCGAGGCGGTAGAGGGGCGGCCGAGACGCGGGGCCCCGCCGCTCGCTGCGAGCCCGCCCCTCCCTCCGCCGACGGCGGCCCCAGGGCGTCCGGCTCCGGGCTGCTCTTCCCGCGGCGGCCTCCGTCTGGGCAGCCGGCGAGCGTCACCTGGAGCTGCTGGAGGTCGCAGCATCAGGGCCCCCTGCGCGTGGGTGCGGGTGGGTGCGGGAACTCGCGGGGTACGCGATGGGTGCGGGGCGGGGGGCGCCGCTCGTGCCCGGGGCGGTGCTGCACAGGGCCCGCCGCCCGCGCTGCGCCCTTTCCTGGGACCGCGCGGAGCGGGCTCGGGTCGGAAGCGCCTTCGGTGCGGGCGTCAGCTCCCAGAGCCAGCCTCGGGGCGCCGGGGAGCGCGGCCCAGGCTCCCAGGGGCGCCGAGCGCCGGCCGTTGCCAGGCAACGCAGAGCGAGTGCCCGGCGTCACTGGTGCGCCCGCCCCGCCCGCGTCCTCGCAGGGCCCGTGCCCGCGGCGTCTCCGGCCGCGCCCCCGGCATCGCCATCCGCCAGGCCGCGCCCCTCGCGGAAGGCCCCGGCCCCTCGGGGAGCAGGGGGGTGGTCAGGGAGGGCTTCACGGAGGCGGCGGCACGGGAGCAGAAAAGGGGAGTGAGCGAGGGGCGAGGCAGGTCTGTGCCTGGAGTTTCTAGGCTGCCTCATACAAATTGGAAAACGTATGAAAACGCAGCAGACGAGAAACAATTGAGACACACCTGTCGTGGGTGCAGATCGGCGTGTGGGGCTTAAATCAGCCCAGGAGCATGAGGGTCCCTGGGAGTGGAGAGAGGGCCCTTCAAGGTGGGAAAAAGGCACAATAGTGTGACCCAACGTGCGTGTGCATGAGAGACACAGACACACAGAGACAGAGCGACGAGACAGAGAGACAGAAAGTGAGAGATGAGAGTCCCCTGCGGACAGGAGCCGAGCGCAGCAGCAGCCCTCGCTGGCAAATGCATCACATCTGGCTCTCGGGGGAACAGTCCTGCTCTATGGCATCGCGATTCCCGTGGCGCACACACGGCCACGCCCATTTCAGGCCCCGGGGGTCCGCTGAACGGAGCAGGAGGAGAGGAGCGGGGGCTCAACGGGACCTGCAGGTTTTCCGCTGGAGGCCCGCGGGGTGAGGGCAGCAGGGGTACAGCGCAGGCCGTGGACGCGGACCAGCCGCAGACTGGCTCTGTGACCTGGCACAGGACCCACTGATGGAGGCCCCGTGCTTTCCGTCCACAGCCGGCCGGCGCTGAGCTGAAGGAAACAGAAGCTTGCGCCGAGCTCTGCCCTTCACCGACTCTTCCTCCCGCGTTCCAGGGCCCCCCTTCCTGGCTCTCCTCCCTTTTCTGATCTCTGCCGCGGCGGCTCAGGTCCCCAGCAGGGATAATTCTCTATATATCCGGGGAGTCACACTGAGCAAAAACCAGAGTGGGCAGAGTGCGGGGCGTCCCGTCCCGGGGGTCCCTGCTCTTGGAAAGGAGGCTCAGCTGAGCCCGAAACACGCACCCGCAGGGCTGCTGCTGCTGCACCTGCAGACCTGCTGGGAGGTGAGTGGGGGCTGCCCCCGCCCCCTCAACACCGCCTGCCAGGCCCACAGCTCCGGGCCGCCAGGAGCAGGTAACTGATGACACTGCCGCCTTCCTCCCTGTCTGCCGTCTTTTCTTTCCTCATGACAGGCTAGGGTTGAAAATTCACCAATTTCGGTCGTGCTGTTCTTTACAGTTCCAAACAATTCACGCGCATGATCCTTTTTCATTCTGTGAAGGTATTATCAGCATTTTACAGATAGAGATTCAAAATTACCAACTGGGCTTAAACCACATAATTTTTAAGGGGGGAGCCTTGAGTCCAACCTAAAAGTGACTGGAATTTCTGTTCACTTTCCACCCTCCCAGCAGAACATGAGAACCATTTTCAATTTCCTGTAAATCAGGGCTTATCACTCCAGAACTGTCTTATGTGCCTGCCAACAGGGACGGGTCACATAAACTACGACGCACCCACCCAGCACACCAGGCAGTGGTGTGCAGGTCGCTCCCGGTATTCACATCTGGAAAGTTCTCCAAGATATACTGTTATGGACAAGGGCAGGCGCGGAGCAGTGTATACAGTCTGCTATTGTTTATGAACGGAGGGGGGAGAACAAATATCCATTCATTCCTGACTCACATCTGCATGAATTAACAATGGGCAGACACGCAAGAAAGATAATGACCTAGGGAACAGTGGAAGAGTCCAGTGGAAATAGATTCTCAGTGTTGACCTTGTTATTTTGATTTGTTTGAACCCTCTGAAAGTATTACATATTCTAAAAATGAGACACATTTTTGCACTAAAGAGAATACTTTCCCCTCAAGAATACTTTCCCCTCCTCTTACTCCCCTTATCCACAAGGCACACAAGTACACACAAAGAAATTAACCCAGAGTAAGTTTTTAATAGGAAAAACTCTGCAGGTGCAGAATCCGCCGGCGATGACAGCTCAAGGATGCCATGCATACACGTGTTTCCGAGAACTGACGAGTTGACAGACACTCCAGACCCAGGCATCTCTGCAGTGAGAAGCTTTGGAAACCTACGGGGAGAGGTGAAACCAAAGTACATGCATTTGAGAGCTTCCCCCAGCCATCTTGAACACAAGCAGAAAATATACAGGCCAGTTTTCTCAATTCCTTACATAAAAACGACCCGTGGTGAGAGGACCCAGTCTCCTGGGCAGATGCTCTGATTTTGCTCTTCAGATAAGGTTGCCAAGAAAAGAAAAACAAAACAATAGATAAAAAACAAAACAAGGAAAAGATAAGGCTGCCAGGTTTGGCAAATGCAAATACAAGGTGATCAGTCATATCTGAATTTCAAATAAAGAACAATTTTTGTTTTAGTATAGTATGTCTCATGCAGTATTTCAGGGCATACTCATAATGCAATTACTTATTGCTTATCTGCAATTTAAATTTAACTGAGCATCCCGTGTTTTATCTGATTTTATCTGGCAACTGTAGCCTTAGATGCCACCTGGAGGAAGCTGGTTAAGTGCCCTTGACCATGTTAGTCCTCAGGGACAAGAAGTGCCCAGCTCAGTGCTACCAACAGGACTTTCTGAGATGCAGGCATGTTCTATACCTTTGTTGTCCAGTACAGGAGTCACGAACAACTTGAAATGTAGTTAGTGCAACTGAGGACTCAGATTTTAATTTTGTTCAGATTTTAAATGTCACATGTGGCTAGTGCCTACTGTATTGTGCAGAGCAGCTCCAGAACCAATCAGTTATGAATCTTCCTCTGAATTTAGCAACTAGAATGTAAGATTGAGTGGTGCATAGAATGGCATATACCCCAGGAACAAAACCCTTGCAACTTAGTGATTATTCCATTTCTGTGCAGAAATAAATATTGACGACATACTCATTCTGAGTATTTGTTCCAAGTGCTTACTGAAGTTCTATTTATATGGGGAGAACGTGAAGTGACAGGGTACAGATGAGTTTGATAGAACTTACCCTGCAGACGAACATTCACTGGCCAATCCCAGCATTCAAATATAAAGCTGCCAGGTGCCCTTATGTGCAGAGATGACATGCTCAGTGGATGAAACAGCATTGATTTAGTAACACACACCAGCTCTGTGACCCTTTTCTAGTGGGGCCTTTATTTCTAGCTGGTAGATAACCTGTCTTCCTAAATATCTTTTTATTTTCCTTTTTGATTTTACTATTTATCTATACCACCTAGTTGGACAAAAGGCCAACTATTGATAAATTGTAATCAATATTGCCAGGTCAGTTTCTCAAAAGTTTATATGATGGGGGCAGGTCCTCCTGTGTCAGCAGTCCTGTTATTGGTATCCTTTATATGCATAACTTGACAACTAAGAAGGTTAGCAGTTGCTGTGTCCCCTCACCTGCCACTGCCTGGCGTCCCTGAGTGAGGAGCGCAGTAAAGGTATAAGCTCAAACTGGCAGACAAACAAAATATAATAGAGTCTAAAACTTACATTTTTCAGAAACACTTATATTTTTCAACTATAAGTAACGTGCATAAGTCCTTAGTCCCAATAAATGTTGATTTTCTTCTTCTGCCCAAACTCCAACCCAAACAACTGTAATGTACACAGTACAACGAAGTTCTGATATTTTTTTCAATATAGCTACATTAACTCCATGCCTGAGAATTCACCTTAATTTGAAGTCTGCATGGCATATTCCAATTTCTCTTGGAGTTACAAAGGTTATACTGTTTTTTTTTTTCATAGATTTGTCTATTAATGACAGTTTCCCAGGTGTGAATCAAGGCAATGGCTGTCTTTCAGTAGACTTCCTGGTGATGCTAACCTGTCTGGTTCAATATTAAGGTAGTGGAATAAAATAAGGATGAATTCTGGGGCTACCTATGAGCCCTTATTATCAATTTCAGTGGGCATGAGGAATCTTCAATTAAATTCCTAATATCTTCCAACAATACACATACAGTATACTTAACAGGAATATTTACAATTCTAAGTTAGGATCAGCAGATGACAAACCCTGACATGTTAACCTAATTCTAACCTTAAATTACATGTAATTGTTTAGAACTAATTATAAAGCTTAACATACTTGTAAAAAAAGAGTTCAAACTATACATTAAAAAATAGGGAGTGAATGATGGATGAAGTAAAGGAAGGATATTGCTGCACAGAGTATCTGCACATTTAAGAAGAGGTTTAATAATTGGTGATGCTGTGTCAAACTGATTTGCTGTGTCTGGAATTCCCTTAAGTTCTTCACTGAGTTTAGGATACAATTTGTAACATTATGGTATGTTGACAAAATTAACCTATTATGTGTAGTTTTTACTGGTTTCATTGTTCTGGCAATAATCTCTCAGGGACCAGTAGTTATAGACTAGGCAGGGGTTCCTGACCTTGGGACACAGACACATTGTTCATGCTCTATTCCGGTTTAGGAGAGTATTTACCTCCAAGGGTTTTGGGTAAATGAATTCATATGCTGGAGGCAGGTAAAAAAGTGCCTGACACATTAAGAGCTTAGTGTCAACCGTTACTCCTGAGCACCCCCATTCTAACTTCAGAGCTCACACTCCTGCGGCCCTCCTATCAACAGGTGAGCCAAGATACCAGGTGGGGAGAGCTCCCACACCTGGTCAAGTGCACACACCTACTAAGTGTTGGGGCTGGGTTCAAAGGCAACCTGGATAGTTAATTAAAAGCGTTCCCAAGGCTCAGGTGAAGCAGTTCTGACCTGAAGATCCCAGTTCTCCAACATACAAGTCATGCTGGGCAAGACAGAACAAGGTCCTCCAGGTGGACCCCAGCCTCCAACAGGGAGGACAGATCTCCCAGTCTGATGAATCTCAGTCCAGCTGCCCATTAGAATCGCCAAGAAACCCTCAGGAAATTTTAACGTGGGACCATCAAGGTGCTCACTTGTTTTCCCGCCTGTTTTCCTTCAGCACAGCTCCAGCCGCTTCTTTGGCTGGTGGCTGCGGGGGGGGGGTGGGGGGGTGGGGGGGGGGGTGGTGGAGGGGGGTTGTTGGGTCTTGGAAGGACGGGCCAACCAAAAGAAAACCTTGGTGAGAGATTCAGCCCTGGAAAATGGGATCCTAAAGATTTTTGCCTGGTCCAGATCATCCCTTCTTGGGGTTGGTGCAGCTAAAGTACCAGATGCCTGGCAACAACTGCTGTGGGGAAGCAAATGGCCCTGTTCTATCCCTTTTTCAGCTGCGCTGGGAACATAAGCGTTAGAGCTTCTTAAAGTATAGCATTAATATTTGTATATACTTCATTGAATGTCAGGAACCTATCTAAGGGGCATTAAGTGGTTAATTGGCACAAGGATCTAAATTAGACACCATCAATCTACCCCCAATTTACAGATGACAAAACCCAGCACCAGAGTTAATTAATTGGCCCCAATCTCACAATCGTTAAAGGGAGACGAGATGCAACTCGGGTCTGGATTCAGGCCGTATTCTCAGCTAACCCAGGGTGGATGTTTCAGAGGCTCCTTTCACCTCCCTTTTGAGCTTTAGGTGGTGCTTTGACTGTTAACCCGGGGAGCTCAACGGCCCCGCCGGACAGGGCGGGGAGGTTGCGAACCCGCTCGGGGTTTGCCTTCTGGGCCATCAACACGTAATTTGCGAGGCGACGCGACGCGACGTTCAGAGACCGCGGTCCAGGCCTGCAGTTAACCCGTCCAGTCCACAGCCAGGCCCTGCGACTGTAGGAAACGCGTGGTTATCTTACTCCGTGACTATTTTCTAGAAGCAGCCCCGTTTTTAGCAACACTTGAAGCCCTTCCTAAGATCTGAAAGGTGCATTTGTATTGCTATAGGTTGGGGGAAAATTAGCTTACCTTTGTGCATTTTCCCCCTATTTAACCTAGTGACATTAGCTCTTCTTAGGAGATGGGACGGGGGCTCTGAAAAGAGCCTTTGGGTTTCAAAGCGTCTCCGGAAACGGGTGCCTGTCAAATCACTTTCCCTTGGCCTTGTGGTGGCTCTCGGTCTTCTTGGGCAGCAGCACGGCCTGGATGTTGGGCAGGACGCCGCCCTGCGCGATGGTGACCTTGCCCAGCAGCTTGTTGAGCTCCTCGTCGTTGCGGATGGCCAGCTGCAGGTGGCGCGGGATGATGCGCGTCTTCTTGTTGTCGCGGGCCGCGTTGCCCGCCAGCTCCAGGATCTCGGCCGTCAGGTACTCCAGCACGGCCGCCAGGTACACGGGCGCGCCCGCCCCGACCCGCTCCGCGTAGTTGCCCTTGCGCAGCAGGCGGTGCACGCGGCCCACGGGGAACTGCAGGCCGGCCCGCGAGGAGCGAGACTTTGCCTTGGCCCGAGCCTTGCCTCCTTGCTTCCCGCGTCCAGACATTGGAAACAGAAAAAGAGCCCTGCAAAACCAAAAGTAATCACTCGCCCGAACAGACCAATTCTGGGAGTAGGCGGAACACACCCGCTTTTATAGGCAGTTCCTGGGGAGCAATATGGATTGTCTGATTGGCTAGGAACAGCCTCAGTCAAGCAGCCAATAGAAAAGTCCTCATTTCCATACCTAATTTGCATAGATCCGCCCAAGGATGGCTGCCCTGGCGTTTGTCTTCCAATGAACTAAGAGATCCTCTGCATCCTTCATTAGCATAAAGGCCCTATAAGTAGCAGAGATTACGGCTCAACTTCGTTTTACCTCTGGAGTTTTGAGCATTTGAAATGCCTGAGCCAGCGAAGTCCGCGCCCGCCCCGAAGAAGGGCTCCAAGAAGGCGGTGACCAAGGCGCAGAAGAAGGACGGCAAGAAGCGCAAGCGCAGCCGCAAGGAGAGCTACTCGGTCTACGTGTACAAGGTGCTGAAGCAGGTGCACCCCGACACCGGCATCTCGTCCAAGGCCATGGGCATCATGAACTCCTTCGTCAACGACATCTTCGAGCGCATCGCGGGCGAGGCCTCGCGCCTGGCGCATTACAACAAGCGCTCGACCATCACGTCGCGGGAGATCCAGACGGCCGTGCGCCTGCTGCTGCCCGGCGAGCTGGCCAAGCACGCCGTGTCCGAGGGCACCAAGGCCGTCACCAAGTACACCAGCTCCAAGTAGACGCGCAAGTAAGCGGCTGACTCCTAACCCCAAAGGCTCTTTTCAGAGCCACCCACATGTTTACAAACAGAGCTGTGATCAGAAACTGAAACTACGTACTCGAGTTGGGGCCAAGTATTGGACCTTGATTGGAAAAGGGCCCAGGTAGAACCACGAGCAGGCTATGGGCGGGGGTTAAGTCCTCTCCTGCACGGGTGGTCTTTGCTCCTGCCAAAGACTAGCGCGAAACAACGTCCTTGTGTCTAAGTGTAGGGCACATTATCAGGGCCTTGGGGTGAAGGATGTCTTTCCTGTTATAAACATGGGGGAGCACAGGAAATAAAGTTTATGATAAAAAGCTTAACAATTTCGGGTAAAATACTGGAACTTACAGTGGTCCTGTGGTTTTTTAAAAAAATGTTCCTTTGACTCCCGGGAAGATAGCTGAGACTGGTCTGGCATTAGGCGGGTCTCAATTTGAACAGAGCTGTGCGGTCACTGGCTGCTTGGGAAATGGTGTAACTTGGCCTAGTTAGGGTGGAAACGAAAACGCAGGACACCGGCAGATGCCTGCCACATAAACCCTCCCAACTGGTTGCTTAAAGATTTTTTTCTCCTTTCAGTTTTAGAAATTGTCTTTTTGACTTTGTTGGGAGAAATCAATCTATTGGTTACAGACCTTGCTCGCAGCACACAATGTGTTAATTAGCCTGAGCTCCTGTGGCGCCCCTACTACTCTGAGCCTGCGGGTGGTAACAGTTGCCTCCTCGCGAGGATGGGAAGAGGTTTCAGTGAAACAGCAGGTGGGAAAACAGACCAGAAATGGCATCGTGCTGGTAAAATGGCTGCAGGACGCTGTTCTGCGGTGAGGAAAGGGTAGCCTCTGGGATGGGCCTGAACTTGCTTTCAAGATTTTCCAAATACGTGGCGCACAGTTGGATGGGATCTTGCCCTGCCCATCGTCGGTGGCCTCATTTGTTCTCTCTCCTGTTCTGCAGTCAGATTTGCCCACACCCCACTTTTCCTGGTTTCCTGCCTCCCACACATGCTGAACTTCTCTGTCTTTGATTTTTTTACCCCTTCCTTCCTGCCTAGCAAACTCCTACTCATCCTGCAGGCATCTGCTTGGCCCAGGCCTTCCCTGGGTGGTTTCTCTGACCAGCCCCTCCCAGTTGCTCTGTGTAACTGCCACACAGTTGGCACTTGCCATTGCTTATCTAGTTGTCACCCAGTACTCTCTGAGCTCTCATTTGGTCACCACAGTACTTGCTCACCTTAACAATTACTGAGCCTGGTACATGCTAAGTGAACAAAGATAGCAGAATTGATTAATTCATTCAGTAGAGTTTAAGAATGCCTAGTATGTAGCAAGCATATGTATGCACAGAACAGTGAATAAAACCCCTTCCCTGAAAGGTAGGACAGTAGCAGAGTATGATGTAAAAACATGATAAGTGAGTAAAATATCTGGTGTGTTAGAAGGTGAGTGCCGTGGAGAAAAACAAAAGAAAATAGAGCAGGATACGGGAGAGGACAGTGGGAATAAGGGAATTGCAGTGACGAGCCAGTGGATGTAACGCTGACCATAGAGGGGCTCAGTGGGGCCAGCTTCTGCCGTGAAAACTTCAAGATGGTTATTTGTTCCAATAAAGTCAGGTTTGCCTTTGCTTACTTGTCAGGAGGAAGAGGGAAAATGTGTTTTGTAAGACCCCAAGAAATAGGCTAAGCACTTATTTGGGAACATTTCCATCATGGTTTCACTTGACTTACTTAAAAAAGGTCAGGGGTGACTTCATCTGCCAGCAACTCAGAGGGATGAGCACCTGAGAGAAGGGAGGCTTCCGGGAAGTGTTACTACTGCTCCAGGAGGGAGTCAGGAACTTGAACTCCTCAACCTGCAGTCAGTAGGGGCCTTCTGCATTCCTCACAGGCTCACTCCCCCCCCCCCCCCCCCCCAGCACTCCACCTGTTACTGCGTCTCTTTAGTGAAAAGCCCAAACTCGTTTTGCACCCGACACATTCCTGTACCTTTCATGACTTAGCTCAAATGTAAGCACAAGACACCGACTAGATCATATCTGTCCTTTATTTAACAGTGTACTTTGGCCAGCCGGCATGGCTCAGCGGTTGAACCTGGACTTAGGATCCAGGAGATGGAGGTTCGGTTCCGGTCAGGGCACATGCCTGAGTTGTGGGCTCGATCCCTAGCAGGGTGCGTGTAGGAGGCAGCCGATCAATGACTCTCATCGACGCTTCTCTCTCTCCCCCTTCTCCTTTCCTCTCTCTGAAATCAATAAAAACATAATTTAAAAAAAGAGTATAGATAGACAGGAGCTAGGGGGTCAGGTTAACCATCCAACAGCTGTGTCCCCTGGGAAACTCTACCTCCCCTAGTCTTCATTTCCTGTAGATTGTTGCAGATTAAATGCACTGGTATCTACAAAGTGCTTAGAACAGTGCCTGCCTGGCACAGAAAAACCGAGTGAGCACTACCTATCACCATTATTACTGCTCTCAGAGTTGAGTACAGTATCAGGTATCTGATGAGTTACAGAAGTGAACTGACCAATCTCTTTTTACAGGAGGAGCAAATGGGCTTTAGACATGTCTTTTCCCACCACTGGTCACTGCTGGACACTGTGGCATCTCACAACCCAATGAAAATGAGAGACTAGAAGATAGAGACATATTTTTAACAATTGTGGAAGGATCAATAAGAACCTGGCTAGAACATCTTTTTTTTTCTTCTGAGTATAAAAATATTAAATGTTCATTTAGAACTTTGCGAAAAGAGAAATATATAAAGCAAATATAGGTATCATGTTATATATACATACATACAATTTTCTAGGTAACATGCTTAGAAACACAATTTTTATAGATGTATAACTACTTGTGTAATTAGTCTTCTGTTATTGGCTATTTAGATTGGGTTCCACCTTTATGCATTATAGATCATATTAATCACACATCTTTGTACATAAATCTTTGTTTAAATATTTGATTGTTTCCTTTGGATAGACTTCTACAAGTAGAAATACTAAATCACAAAGTAAATCCATTTTTAAGGCTCTTAATACACCTTGCCAAATTTTCATTCAGAAGGACCATGCCAATTTATAATCCCAACATAGTGTGGAAATTGCTGTTACAGCACTCATATTCACAAAGACCTTTTTTAAAAAGCACTGTTAAAAAAATTTTTTTTGGAAGTTGTATTTATTTCATCGTTAGTGAGGGTAATTCCCCCCACCACACACATATTTTTATTAGCTATGACCCTATAGGAAATAAACTGCTGAAAACAATGGGCATAATTTTAATCATTCCATGGGGAGTCACTAAATAAAAATATGTAGGATCTTAGATTAAGATGAAATTGGAAAAAAACAAAAAACACACCTAATATTTATCAGGTGCCGCCTCTGCCGAGGACTCTGCTGGAGTAATACACTGCATTTGGGATGTGTTCAACCAAAATTACTTATACCTACATTGTCTCTTATAAGTCTCCTAACTTCCCCATGAGAAAGGTGGTCTTCACTATAACAGGACAACTGCAACAATACACAAACCCTGTCCTTAAAAACCTCCCGTGTCTCCCCAGTCTGCAGGGTAACTGCCAAGTTTCTCAGGCAGGAATTTGGGGACCTTCACACGGTTTTCCTCTGTTGACCCCTGGGCTCTGACCCCAGTTCATTGCTCCCTCAGCAGCCTCCTGGGAGGGCCCACCTTGGTGAGCAAACTCATATCCTGACTTCTCACTAAGGTGAGTTCTAGGACAAGCCAAGGAGCATCCTGGACATTGTCCCAGTACCTCTTGTCCCCAGGCCTGGGCTTGTGATCTGGGTCTGCAGTTCCCACTGAGCTCTTCGGGACAGGGTTCTGCCACACATTTTTCAGTTGATTGAGGGTAGGGACTGTATCTGCTTTTCTATTTCTGTATTTGGGGTGAGGGTAAAGGTGGGCAGGGTGGGGTGTGGATTTGAATGAATGAAAACAGAAGCAACACTCTGTTGAGGACAATAGCCCTGAGGGTGACCTGGTTTGGGTCAAGCAGGTATCATGTGTGAGATCCTTGCCACTTATTCCATCCTTGAGGCTCTTCTGTCAGGCTGCAGGGACCCAGGGGTAGTTCTAGTCACAAGCAACCCACATACCTGGTAGATTATAATTTATTAGATTGTGTTTGCCCCAATAAGGTCACACCCTGCAGTTTTTAGACGATTCTATAAGCATCTAATTCTGCAGTGAGGCATCTAGGAGATCTGTGTTACTTCTCTGATACACATACACAATTGTCAATGAAAATCAGGGTATGAATAATTTATTTTCTCCATTCATTGGAAGCCAACCATTTGGAAGATCACTCAGAAAAGACGAGATAAGTCTCCTGCTAAAAATCAATTTTAAATTTACGAGGAAAAGAGGAAATTTTGCTCTTCCCCTTGAATTTGCCCCAAGTCGAGGGTTTTATTGAATACTGTCGGCTTATTGGGTCATTTTTCATCAAAAGATGAGAAGGCGTGTGAAACCCCAGTCTCCCAGGACCAGCCGGCTGCGGGACCGGGCAGTTCTTGTGCAGACGATTTTTGTGGGCTTCAACTTTTGGGGGGAAAACAAACACAAATGCTCCTTCCACGAGGGGCGGGGCGAGGTCCAGGCGGCGCACCAATCAGAGCGCGCCCTGCCCTATATAAGGCCTGAGGCACCGCCCCCCCAGCAGCGCTTGACCCGCCTCCCTGGCTTCGCCTGCGGTTCCTCGGAGCTGTGATGTCCGAGACGGTCCCCGCGGACCCGGCTGAGCCCAGCCCGGCGTTTATGGCGAAGCCTTCAATCAAGAAGCGAAGGAAGAAGCAGGGGGGCCTGACGGGTGGGAGTCGCAAGACCCCAAGCCCGTCAGTGTCCAAGGTGATCACGGAGGCCCTGTCCGCCTCCCAGGACAGAGCGGGTATGTCGTTGGTCGCGCTCAAGAAGACGCTGGCGGCCGCGGGCTACGACGTGGACAAGAACAACAGCCGCATCAAGCTGGTGCTCAAGAGCCTGGTGAGCAAGGGCACCCTGGTGCAGACCAAGGGCACCGGCGCCTCGGGCTCCTTCAGGCTCAGCAAGAAGGCGGCGCCCGAGCTCGTCAAGGTCAAGAAGGCGGCCTCCGCCAAGAACAAGAAGCTGGTCTTGTCCCGGGAGTCCAAGTCCCCGAAGAGCTCCGCCGCCACCAAGAGGGCTCAGAAGCCGCGGGCGGCAGCCGCCGCCAAAGCTGCCCGGGGCGCCAGGAAGGCCGCGGGCGCCAAGGGCAAGCCCCCGCGCAAGAGCCCCGCCAAGGCCAAGGCCGACAAGCCCGCAGCCGGCAGGCCCAAGGCGGCCCAGCCGAAGGCCAATCCCAGGAAGGCGGCACCGAAGAAGTAAAAGGCCGCTCTTCAGAGAAACCCAAAGGCTCTTTTAAGAGCCACCCACGTAATGTTAAAATGGCGTGGCACTGGAAGCTTCTGGAAGTTCGCGACATTGCAGGTCAACCTCACTGCCTAACAAGCAAGTTTGTGATGTGAAATTAAAGGTTTTGTCGCGCGTGTAGACCTACACAGGTTCGGGCACCTTAAAGGGAGTCTTGTTGCCCAGTCCCGCTTCAAATACCGCACATGCCTCGTGTGAGCTTTTACTTTCCTGGAAGTACCCGTGTTATGTTAGAGGGAGGACTGGAGATCAGATCAGCGCCCAGACATACCTTCACTTTCTGTCTTTTACAAGTGCCACATTCCATTTTACACTTTTATATGGTGTCATCCTAGTCTGGTGTCCATGGACTTTGTAGGGGTCATAGAAAGTCAAGGTGTCAGATTTTGGATTATAGGGATTTTTAAAACTAATTTTTAATTGACTTTGTTTATATACTATGTGACTAATCAGTAAGTCACAAATATTTACAGTTTACACTTGTCGCAAGAACACTGAAATGCTATTTATTCTCATTATTTCCAAAGGAGTATAGTTAACTATTAGTTATGGTAAGCATATATCACATTTTAAAAATTTGGTTTGATAATATGATTGCTCTAATACGATAGTAATTCTATGTGTTTTATTTATAAAGGGCGTATAGATGGTGCTCCACAGCCAAAAAAAAAAAAAAGCTAAATTTAGTCTTTCTGGAAACGTAGGCTGCACAGTTGTTTGGGTCTGAAATCAAACGTTTTATAAAACAAAAACTGCTTGTATTTGAAAACGCTCAGAGTCTGAATTAATACATGTTACTCGTTTTAAAGTGCTTAAGTTTTCACTTGACTTGTGATTTAGCACTCTTGTTTAAAATAATCGTAAATATTAAATTAATGCTGTTAATCCTATTTTGGGCCTTGGTATTTCATTGCAAAACGATGTAGTTCACTCTTTCAATTCTAGCATCTTCTATAAGGTGACTCACTTTTACCTGGCCTTTCAGAACTTATTTGTGTAACTGGGCCGCTGAGAATTAAAAAAATTAAGTTGCATCCCATATGGAAGATGAGTAACCATAAGGGCTTCCATTTGTGTAGAAGCAGCCCGAGCCCGTGCCTCGCTGGGATACGCTGTCCAGGTTCCCTCGAGGCTGGAGCTTTTCTGCGCTGCGAAGAGGCTTCGCTTACCCGACGATCAGCACTGACCTCGGACCCTCAGACCCTCGTTTCGGAGGAAAAGGACTTGCGACGGGCCTCCGGGCGCCGCGCAAACCCAGCGCTCTGGGGGCGGTTCTGCGCGGCCGCGCTCACCTGCGCCGCGCGGCCTCCGCGCCTGGCGCGCGTCAAGCTGACGACAAAGTTGACCAACCACCGTTTTCCCTCCGGCTCAGGGGACAGCCATTAGCCTCTTCCTTTAGCCACAGAGAAAAGTGGCCCTCTAATCCCACGCCCAGGTAATTTAACAGGGTTTGCCGCACCGCACGGAGGACAGTGCCCTGGAAGCTTGTCCCCAAGAGGCGTCGTCTACACGGCCCAGTGCGCGTCAGGCCACAGGAGGTAACATTCCTGCGGCGCTGAACTGCCCACCCGGGGATTCTCTGGGCCGCCCTGGAAAGGCCTTTGGTTTGGTTATAGGAAGCGTTTGTGGGCTCCATCTGAGGGGATACTTTTTAAAAACTTTATAACCATATTGTAGTGTTTGGTCCATAACAAAGCAAACAAAAATTTTCAGTTTGTAGCAGACACAGTTGGAAAGGAAGGTGAGCTGGGCGCAGAGGCGAGTGAGGCGGGGCCGGCGCCCGAGGGCCAGCGCGGCCGGAGGCAGCTCCTCCTCCACGAAGGCAAAGGCCAGCTGGGCGCCCAGGAGGTCAGAGGCCGAGTCAGGACGCTGACGCCCTTGGTCCACGGTAATGGACCAACTGCTCGGCCTCTGGCTTAGGGAGGCGCCTGGCATGAGAACCGAAATCAACGAGGCTTAATTACCTGCAAACCCGTGGGGTTTGGGGGTGAAGACACTGAACCGGAAGCCCGGAAAGGAGGGGGAGGAGTGAGTGCCAACTGTGATCTTTCCAGACGCCGCCCTGGGCAAGTACATTAGGAATTTACATTCTTTTGCCAAAAGTTGATTTCTAACCGAGGGGGTTCCCGTGGGCCGCAGGTGCGCCGTCGCAGACGTAATTGGGAGGAATGTTTACCGAGCGAGGTCTGCCGCGCCCCGCGGGCTCCGCGTCGCTGTGAACTGCTTCTCGCCAACCCCGGCCTGCGCTTGTTTTACTGGGCACAAGGAGTGGGGGCGGGGGGTCCCTGCAAGAAGGTAAACCTGGGGGCTACCGAAGGTTTGTATCTTCCTATGCAAGCACCGGGCTGCCGAGAAGCCCCCCAGTGTGCTTACTCCCGCCGGGCTCCACGAGGAGCCCCCACTCCCTTCCCATCGCCCCCGCCCACAGTGGCTGAGGCCTGTGGAGAAGCCGCCTTAGAACCTAAAGTTACTACTAAAGGCTTAGACGCCCCCGCCCGACGCCCCAAAAGAAACAACACCGCGCACAGCTCTTCCCGAGAGAAAGTGGGCGGCCCTGAAAAGGGCCTTTGGTGGTGAAAATGTTTGGCTGGTGGACGCGGAGGCTCAGCCGCCGAAGCCGTAGAGGGTGCGGCCCTGGCGCTTGAGCGCGTAGACCACGTCCATGGCCGTGACCGTCTTGCGCTTGGCGTGCTCCGTGTAGGTGACGGCGTCGCGGATCACGTTCTCCAGGAACACCTTGAGCACCCCGCGGGTCTCCTCGTAGATGAGCCCGGAGATGCGCTTGACGCCGCCGCGCCGCGCCAGGCGCCGGATGGCGGGCTTGGTGATGCCCTGGATGTTGTCGCGCAGCACCTTGCGGTGGCGCTTGGCGCCGCCCTTCCCGAGGCCCTTCCCGCCTTTGCCGCGACCAGACATGGCTGCAGTGGCAGTGACCGCGCAGTCCTGACGCGGCCCTTTAAATAGAATCCCCGCGGACCTGATTGAGAGCCGCGGGCGCTGCGTTTATCGGATGAGGTCATCGCGGGGTGGGGCGAGGGGAGAGGTTAACATTGCGGCGGTTTGATTGGCCGGTGAACCTCGCGTTGTTCGGGCAGGAAGGGACGGTACAGACTTCATTTAACTGAAAAGTTTTGTTTCTTTTTTATCTTAATTCTTTTTTGTGCTAAGTGATAAGTTGGATGCATTTTTCTTCTAAGAAACGCTGAACAAAGAAAACTGCACTAATATTTCTTTTTATTTCTACTCAGAAACTAAAACTCTGTAATGGTTCCTTGGGGAATGTAGAAATAGTAAAGGAGGGGTATTTGTAAGTCAAGGGACTTTTCCTTTCAATTCTTTAAATATTCCTGTTTAAAGGGGCGCATTTTGACGGCCTCTCTGGTTCAGAGAAAGTATAAGCCTGACCTTAAAGAAGCTCTGGCCCTAACGGTCTTGCGTTTGGAAAAAGGGAAAGTTTGACAAAAAATTGCAAATTAAAACTGCTTCCTTTTCTTCTCCGTCTCCATGCGAACATTTATTGGCTGACCCTTTTTTATGCAAAGTCTGTGAGTCAGGGAGCAGAAAGCCAGCCTGGAACAGGCAGTTGTCCAGACCCTCTTTCTGGCCTGCAGAGCAGATCTGCCCGCAGCTCCAAACAAGCTCCTTCTACCTGTATTGACCCCTTTCAACCTTCTGCAGTTTTAGAGATAAGAAGGAAGGTTTTGTAGAACTGGGGATTAATCGCAGGGTAGGGCTAATGCTTGATTAATGTCAACACAAAGCCTTCAGGGGCTTCCCTGAGAGGCCTTTGATGAGATTATGGGTGTTTTAAACAAGGGTAAACCTATTTAAAAAAAAAAAAGGTTGAATGCAGCCGAATTGGATCTGAATGTGGTTTGGAAAGGGACTTCTCAAGTACAAAGTTCCTCCTTAGCTTCCTGCTGCAGTGTTTGAAATTTTCCACTCAAAGAGTCACTAGTTAAAAGAAAAAGAAAAAAACACCTCTCCTGATTCTGGTTAATAAATAAATGTCTATCTTGGAAACTTAGAATGAGACTGGCCTGAGAACGATTGCAATTTATAACCTCAGACTTAGGTAAGGGTGAAGACCCAGGGAGGGACAGGAGAGGGTAAGAAAGCTCTGAATGGCACATGGGTCGTATCACTTCTGAAATCCTCCAGTGGTTGCATTCTCCTACCCCAAAGTGAGAGTTTTTAGGTTCCTGACTTTCACTTCTCCCTCCCTACCACCAACACATATTGTAATCTCAGAACCTGCTCCAAAGTGTCCTGCCCAGTTTAAGGAGATACTGATTTACTTTTCAGAGGTAACAGACCAAAACCACGGGTCATGATGCTGGGGCATGAGCAGGGGAGAGAACTTTGACCTCCTGCTGCACCTGGAGCCAAAGGAAACCAACCACTTGAGACAGGACAAGGGTCCACTGTCCAGCACCCTTGGCCAAGTTCCAAGGTCCTCCAATTAAAATGTGCCTGCCAGGCTTTTGCATACCTGTTCCCCCTAAACCCTTAAAAACCCTAAACCTAGTCCCGTGAGCAAAGTGGTTTGGAGACATCCTGATTGATAAATCTTTCCTTACTACATACCCAGACGTTTTGAATTTTGGCAGTTTGAGGCACTGGGCACATGGATGCAGTAACAATAAGAAACTTAGCTAGAAAGAAATGACAAACATTACAGAGGAAAAATGCCAGGTCAGAGGTAAAGCAGAAGTCTCAACATGCTTTTTAATGCATAAAAATAAAGTACAAAGTATACACTATGGTTCCTTTTTTTTAACCCTCACCCGAGGATATGTTTATTGAATTTTTGAGAGAGTAGAGGAAGAGAAAGAGACATTGATTGGCTGCAGCTGATGATGCTCCAACCAACTGAGCCACCCGGCCAGGCCTATGGATCCTTTTTTCTATTCCCTTCTAATTCCCCTTTTTCCTAAAATTTTCTCAGTGACGTTGACTCAATAATCATGAATGTCAGAATGTAAATATCCAACAGGAATACAAATGGGGGACATCCGTAATCTCAACAATAAAAATAAATAAGTAAATAAGGGATATACATGTAAGATTTATGTAAAAAATGGATCCTTCAGCTGCTGTGGACACAGTACAGGTGTTAGCTGGGTCATGGGGCTTGGGAGAGGTCATCTCCCCCTAGAACGTGTGGCTTCCGGTTCTCCTTCCTCTTCACAGTCCTCTCCCTCTCAGAGTGAACCTGGCTTCACATGCACCCCCTTCACTCAACCTGTGAGCCCTTCCGATAGAATCCCCACGAACAACTTGTGTCTCACTGGACATGTGACATTTTCAAATAAATAAAACTATGATGCTCACCAAACCTCATACAGATATGGAATGCCCAGAACCACCCTCCACAGACTAACTCGACCAAAGCATCAGTTTTGAATTCTGGTTATTACTAGAATGTGGTTAGGAAAAAAACAGGTAGCCTGTAAGGACCATCCAGATTTTATAGAAGGTGCTTGTTTCTAAGTGTGTAAGTGTGTGGGTGAAGAACCCATCAACCATAACACCGTTGTTAGGTAACAAAATAAGTTTTTGCCTCAACCTCCCGGCAGCTTTTAACGAACTGCTCAACGATGACCGGTTTTGCTTTCCTTCCGTTCTGCGATTCCAGTGGTTCGCGTAGCTGGCGAGTAGTCTCCCTTATTTCCTCAAATTTTCAGGTGCTTTTCTCCTCCAGGGATGACCTCCAGTGCCCCAACCCCTGCTCTCCAGTTACACAACCTTGGTGACGAGTTTGACCGTGGCCGCCAGATGGCACCCTAGCCCGCACTACCAGGCTTTGTGGGTGGTTTTGCCAGAGGAGAAATGAGATACAGAATTTAAAATGTGGGGCTTTGATTTTTCAGATGCAGTTGACCTTAAGAACTGATGAACGAGGCCAGAGACATTAAGCTAAAAAATACTGGGAGACAATGCAGATTTATAACTTCAGTTATAAAAAAAGAAAATTAACAGGTCACAGGTGCAGATGGTTAATAACTGTGTTACTGTGAAGACGAGAGGGTGTTTCTTGACATCTCAGCCTGTGAAATAAACCCAATAGAAAACAAACTGTTGCCTAATTATTCATAACCTATCCTTAAGGGGGCAGAAGAGCAAGGGACACTTCTTGGGCGTTGGCTTTGAGGACAGGATGATACATATGTAAAGAGAAAGAATTTGTCAGTGTGCGTCCAGCATGGTTTGGAGGGAAAATTGTTACTGAACTAAAGGCATTCCCGCTTGGGGTGCTCTACTCAAGAGCAAGACAGTTGTTACTAGGTAGTTTTAGTTACTTGCAGCAAGTAAAGGAGACAGGGATTCACATCCAAGGCTGTGTCTCCCCAAAAGGAAGCTTAGCCATGGCTTATACCCACGACGCCTGGGGAACCCTGTATGACACCTCTGTGCACCTTAGAACAAAGGCACCCTCCTCAAGACACTCCCCACCCACTTTCTGGAAAACGACCATAATCCTCACGAGCATCGGTGGTGCCTCTAGCGGACAAGGTGTGTCCTTGCCTTTGGCTGTGGTGCAGGGGACAGCTCAGGCAGCTATACAGTGACCCAGGTCACTCTCGATGAGACCGAGGAGCGGGGTGGGGTTGGGTGGGTGGGACAGATGAGTCACTGGAGGAGAGTGAGAAGATCAACAGGAAACTTGAGTGGGTCCAGCAAACGCCTGAATGTGTGCACGGTAGCTGTGTGAGAATAGATGACCCGAGGAGAAGGTTAGAACATTTCTCAGAAGAATCCCAAGTCCCCCAAATTTAAGGAACCTCATTGCAGAGGTGGGAGATGCGATGACGTAGGTGCGTGGAGTCCGAGGTGATGCGGGAAACCAAGGCAGGCTCTATAAGCAGGCTGAGACTCACAGAGCCAGATTGGGGAGAGGTCACAGTGGGGCCTGTTGGCATGTAGACGCGCAAAACCTAAACGGGGGATGGTGCAGAGCAGGGAGTTCCTGGGCCGTCCTCAGACGCCAGGTGCTTCACCAGTGCGCCGTCTCTGAGTCTTGGATCTCTCCTTCCCACCGGGGTCTGCAGGCTCACTCATGGTAGGCCAGGACGTAGTCCCCCATGGCTCCTCCTGCAAAGATGAGACCCCCCCATCACAGGCTGGGCATCACCTTGCCTCCTAGCCACCTGCACCTGCATCACCTCCACCTGCATCACCTCCACCTGCACCACCTCCACCTGCACCTTGGAAAGCAGTCCATGTTCAAGGGAAGCCTGTTGAATCAGGAGCTTTCATTCTGAGGAAGCCGGTAACTCCTGCTCCCACAGAGGGGCCAGTGCTCCCAGAGACGGAGAGAAGAGCTGCTTCTCAGGGAGGCAGCCCCCTGGGACCCCCCTCTGCCCACTTCCTGCAGGAGCCCGAGTGCTTCCTGGGACAGAGCCACTGAGACTTCCTCTGACTTCTTACTCACGAGAAGCCTGCCTTTTCCGAAGGATTCGGAAGAAAATTCCAGTCAAGAGGATGATGGCACAGACGAGGATCCCGCTGATGACTCCAACGACCAGGGTGCCCGACACCGAGGGCTCTAAAAGCAGCAAAAGCAAATGAATGCCAGTGAATGCCGCTGGCCCGGGGCACGCCCTCCCCACCACGCAGACCACTCCGTCCCTCCCGCTTTAGGCTTTCTCAGCCCCAGGCTCATCCGTACCCCAGGTGGCAGCAAGGGGCTGCTCCAGGCCTGGGTGCTCCACCTGGCAGGTGTATCTCTGCTCTTCCCCCGGGGGCACAGACAAAGCCACCCAGCCCTGGTAGGTCCCATCCCCGTTGGGCAGCACATCCCCAGGCTCCACGTCCTTGGCATCCAGTGGCTGCCCGTCCTTCAGCCACCTCATGGTGATGTTGTGGGGGTAGAAGTTCAGGGCCTGACACCGAAGAGTGGTCACCGCAGAGGCCACGTGGCCAGTCACCCTCACCGAGGGAGGCCCTGGGCAGGAAAGAGGAAGGATCTGGAGAGGGGCCCTTCTACCCTCACCAGGAAGAGCTGGACTTTCACATCCCTTCCTCTGAGCGTAAGAGGAAGGAGACACCCTGTTCAGACCACGCAAGCCGCAGGGCCACCGATCTGTGTCCTAAAAATGTTCCAAGATTCTGCTCTGAGGTGGTGTCATGGGGAGAACAGTCACAGACATACCGGCCTGTTGTCCTGTCCCACATGCCACATGCACACCTGTGGGCCGTGTCTTCTGTCCTTTGTTAATATATTACATTGAATCAGATGTAACTGCCCTTCATGTGCATCGGAAATGATTGAATACGCACTGCGGGCAATCTCGCCTCATTCAACCAGCACCTATTCTTGTAAGACAGCGGCCGGCAGGGCCCATGGCCACACTCTGTGAAATAACCTTTAACCTTCAAGGCCGTGGCTAATCTGACCAGCTGCCTCCCTCCGCAACTTTTTTGGTGTTCGTGTGATAATTGACATCGCTGATTCCTAAAAGGCATACGTGCTCGCATGGTTCCTGGTTAAGTCGAGACCAGACACATCTTTGGCCACGTGTACGGAGACCAGAAATTAAGGCCACGACTCATGGCCGTGTCACAGGTCTCTTAAAAGATGGAGACGTCAGGGCAGAAACCCCAGAGCCACACAACCTTGGCCAGCTCGAGACTCTAGCCGGGGATCTCTGCCGGGCACCCAGTCCACTTTGTCCCTAAGGCATGGGGGCAGCAGGTGCCCCTGACATACCTTGCCGGTCCAGGACCCCTGTCCCCAGCTCCAGCAGCCGGCCCAGCTGCTCAGGGCAGATCCTCTCCAGGTAGGCCCTGTTCTGCCTGGCCCGAATATTGTTCACTTCCCACTCCAGCTTGGTGGCCCGGGCCTCGGGCTCTGCTGCTTTCCAGCTCAGTGTCTCAGGGCAGAATTCAAGGTGGTCCTCCCCGTCATAGCCGTACTTCCAGAAGGCCCTGCTGCTGTCCTCACGCACCTCGCAGCCTATGATCACCTGCAGGGTGTGGGGCTCTGGCGACACCCCCAGCTTTGTTATTGAAACCAAAGGAGCAGGTCAGGTCGCTCGCTCCACCACCTCTAGGGACCTAGTGACCTCAGGAAGCAAACTCCTTTCCCCCCCCATGCCTCCCAGGACCTCAGATTCCCCGCCTCCCCTCGTCCCACCCCTGTCCCCACCCCACGTACCCTTGCTGTGGTTGCCGTTGTCCATGATGGTCCAGAAGTCGACCATGAACATGTGGTCCCACCCTTTCAGGCTCTGACTCAGCTGCAGCCACAGCTGGCTGGTGGCCGTAGCCCACGGTGTGCGAGGCTCCGCTCGGCGAGTCTCGTGATCGTAGGACACAAACAGCTGGTCGTCCACATAGCCCAGGGCCGCAAACAGGGGCAGCCCAAGGTCCGGCTCTGTGGCACCCATCAAGAGATAGTGCAGAGAGTGTGGCCCTGAGGAGGGCAACAGGCGAACTGTGGGCCCAGCGGGGTCTGGAGGCGGAAGCCCTGTGCCTGGGCATCAGCTCCTACCCCCAGGCTCCTCTGGGCTCGGCCTGTGCAGTGACCAGGGTGCCTTCCCTCCCGGTGACCGTCCTGTCTGCTCCCTCCATGTGCCCTCCCTCTGCCCAGCGTGGCTGCCACCCAGGCCCCCAGCACTCGCCCAGTCAGGACAGGTTCCCGAGGAGCCAATAGGCTCCTGAAATCCTCAGGGCACCTCAGGGTGCAGCCCGGAGCTCGTGGAGCTCAGGGGTTGGTGCTCAGAGCTGTTCAGCTACAAGCCCAGAGGGACTTCCTGAGGTTCCACATCCTCGTGTTTGTTTGCTTATTCTCAGGGGGAACGAACAATATCAGAGGGGGGACTGGGCTCCCTGGGGTGCCCCTGGGGCCAGCACAGCCTCGAGGCTGGTTCTCCTGCTACACTGTGCGCCCTGGGTTCTTCCTTCAACACCAAACGCCCCGAGGAGACCTCTCAGGCCCTGGGGCGCTGGACACTAGCAGGTGAGGTGGGGACACAGGTAAGAGGCTGGTTGAAAACTGAGGTCACCACGCGAGCGGGAAAATCTCGGCACCTTAGGAAAGGCCCCTAATTAGGGAACTTGGTCACCGCTGCGACGCAACAGCCCCACCGAGAAGCAGAATTTGCTTTCAGTCCCCAAATAACAGGGAAGTTACGCTTCCAGGCGGAGCTACAGCCGCCAGGAGCCGCGAGGGCCCCGGGCAAATCCCCCCGGGAGTGGCCCGCACCCCAGGGCTCAGCGGAGGTGGAACTCGGACCCCAGGCGCCCTCCCACGCACCTCCGATCCCCGCACCTTGCATCCCACACCCCGCACTCCGCCCGCACCCACCCGCACAGCCCCCCCCCCCCCGCGCGCCCTACCCCAGCCCCGGCGGCGCCCAGTGTGGACAGGCCGCGGGGCGCTCGGGCCAAGGTGGCCCTGGACGAGGGCGCGGGGCGGGGGCGGGGAAACGACGCGGCCGGCCCTGGACACAAACCCAAGACCTGAGCCCCGGGCCCCGCGGGCGAGCTCGGCCTCCCGGGGAAACGAGGCCGCGGAGGGAGGGGGGCTCCGAGCGCGGCTCCGCGGGGCCCGGGACGCGCGCTGCGGGCCAGGCTGGGCGCGAGGCCCCGGAACCCACCCGCGCCCCACGGCCGGGTCCCCCAAACTCGGCGGGCCCCGCGCGCCGCCCCCAGCGTCGCGCCCGGTTCCCCGCGTCCCCGCCGCACTCACGCGCTGGGCTCTGCGCGGCCACGGCCCGCGCGCCGAGCGCCCCGAGCGCCCCGAGCAGCAGGAGCAGCGCGCGCCCGGCTCGCGGGCCCATCGGGCGGCCGGGGGGACGCGGGCGGCCCGAGAAGTCACCCCGCGGCCATCGCCGGGGAAACTTCCTGGCCGGTGCTGTCCTTTTCCGGCCACTGGCGGGAGGAAGCGCGTCTCCCGCCCTCGGACCGTCCCTCCGCCCGGCACCGCGCGGAGCGCCCGGGAGCCGCCCGCTGCGCCGAGGGCTCCAGGCCCGGGGCCTGCGGCGGACCCGCGGAAGACGTTTGACGACTTTCTTGTCTAAATGTTTAAATACTGAGTAATTTAAAAATTCAGCTACACACTGTCAAAACTCTTAACTTGGATTTGCCCATCTTGTTGAGTTAGAAGAATTCGATTTCATTATTTGATTAGAATTAATTGAATTACAATGTTGCCAAACTCAAGAAGTTCGCTGCTTGGGTTGAGCTATTTAAGAACCAAACGTGGTTGTCCGTAGGAAGTTTTAATATTTGCAGCAAATAAAATGTAAGGATTCACATCCAAAGCTCCGTCTCCCCAAGCGAGGTTTAGCCATAGCGTATGTACAGTATCTGTTCTGTTGCACGTCAATGTCTTCTTTGCAGTTGGCTACACTTACCTGCTTGAGTTCCAGTCAGGCTCATTCATTACAGCCATGCATGCAAAATGTGTGTGCTATATTTTAACATTTAGCAAGAACAGCAATAAGTAAGAACCCCCCAGCATTAAGTAAGGACAAGTGAGACTCTTGTCCTAAGTGGCAATAAGATTAACCAATTAGATCCTACAGAAACATTTTCACAACTCATGTAATTTAAGTTCCATAGACTTGACAGCACCCTGGAATCACTTGGAGAAACATTTAACTTCTTGGTGTCCTGCTCTTGTCCTCAGACACTGATTTAATTGGTGGGGGTGCCACCTGGGCCTTGGGACTTGAAAAGCTCCCCCTAACACACACACTCAACCAAGTTCAGGAACTACTGCCTTAGACTTCTCAAACCACAGTAACCAATTTACCACCTCTGATTTTCCTAAAATGTAATTACCTAATAAATCCAATAACTAATCAATACCTTTTGGCATGTATACAAATTTTGGCCAAGGAGAACCTCGAACTTGGAAATCAGGGTATCTTAATTGTAGGGGGATATGAAACAGGATCAGGCATATGCTGAATATCGGTGGAGTGCACTGGGGTTGATTGTACTATTTCCCAGCCCCGCTCTTGTAACAGTTTTGTTATTGAGATATAATCTGCAAATCATGCCATTTATTCATTTAAAGTGTCAAATTCAGTGGGTTTTAGTATATTCACAAAGGTATGAACCGGACCATTCCCCCAATCAATTTTATTTTATTTATTTATTTTTTTTAGATATACCTTTATTGATTTCAGAGAGAGGAAGTGAGAGGGAGAGAGAGAGATAGAAACATCAATGATGAGAGAGTCATTGATTGGCTGCAGCCCACAACCTGGGCATGTGCCCTGACTGGGAATCGAACCCCGATCACCTGGATCCTAGGTCAACGCTTAACCACTGAGCCACGCCCGGCCGGGCCCCCCCCCCCAAATCAATTTTAGAGCTTTTTCACCCTGTCCTCCAAAATACCTGTATGTTTTAGGCATCATTTCCCCCAGTCCTAGCCAATCTCGGAGCAAATCTCTCCAGATTTGCTCAATCTGGACATTTCAATGACGGTTGACCTTTGAATGACACATGTCTGAACTGCCCATGTGCACTTATATGCAGATTTTGGGGTTTTCTCAATTGAGGGCAGTTCAATTGACTTGCACAGGTCAAACCCACGTTGTCTGGAGGGGAAGGAGGGCAGAATTGTTATTATTTTATTTATTATATATTTAAGAGGGAGAGAGAAGTCCTTGCAGAAGAACAAATAACAGCAACCTGGAGAACAAATTACCACGACTACGGGGGATGCCCAAAGCAGAAAGGGGTCCAGGCAGGTCCTTCTGAAGGGCCTGGCTCCATGGGAGCCAGAAAGGGTCAACCGGAAGGAGCAAGTCATCTCGATGGAGACAAAAATTTTTCCAAGAAAGTTCAGTGGGAGCATGGCGATTGCTGCAGGTGTGGGCAGGTGTTGGTAAAGACACGCATAATCTCTCGCAGGTGCCAGAGCTGGGCACCTAGCAACCGTGGGCCTACCTACCAGGGGAAAGCGGAAAGCCAAAGGAACACTGGGAGTTGAATCTTTTAAAGCCAGGGCTCTCAAATTGTGGTTCCCCAACCAGGAAAATCATCATCATTGGGGAACCTGTCAAACGCAAATTCCCAGACCTACTGAAATGCAAAAGTAGGAGTGTAGCCTGCTCCTCTGTTTTAAGAAGCACCCCTTCTCCCACACCCAGTGTGATGCACAATCATGTTTGGGCACCAGTGATAAAGGTTGCTTGTCTGATCTGGGGGGGGGGGGGGCACTTGGGCTGGGCAGAGCAATCAGCTTCCATCCCTGCCCTTCGTTGTCTGAGTGGCATTTCCACAGCATATCAGGGGTTCCTAGCCTTGCAGCTGCAGTTCAAACCACATCTCAACAAAGCTTTCAGCAACTTTAGAAAATATATATCACTTTTCTGTTTGCCAAAGGACCTCATGCATACATACAGCTCATTGTAGCTGTATGTATGCTGACTTACAAACTCGATCCATGTTTATGAGAGAAAAATTGAAACCAGATAAGCAAAAAGAGGAAAATGAAATCCACCTGCAATCTCACCCTCCAGGAATGAAACCTTATTGACATATCAATGTGTTTCTTTTTAGCTGTTTTGTCACAGCTAGAGCTGTAGCTAGGATATATATATATATATATATATATATATATATATATATATATATATATATATATATATAATTGTGTGGTATAAGTACTTACTCAATATTTAAGTGTGGAGTGAATAAAGAAATGATTGAGCCAATGGTCAAGATTAGTCTATGAAACCAACTGCACACCCCCCCCTCCTTGAAGACATCCTGGCCCCTTATGTTCCCAGAGCAACTGGGTCCTACGACCATTAGAGAAGTTCTCGTGTGTCTGTAACAATCAGGAGCAGTAGGTGAAGGGATCCAGGTTTACAACTAACTTTCTGGTCTTATTGACAAGTCCGGTTCTCAGTGCAAATGTCAACTGAGTCCAAAGTCCTGCTTGCTTGCTCCTGGCCTTCTGCTGCACTGTGGCCTCACTCCAGCCCCTCTGGATGTTTATCTGCTCATCTGTTAAGTGAAGGACATAGCTTGTGATCACCAAATGATACATTATATGAATGACCTTTTGCAGCTGTAAGATGAACAGATGCAGACAATGGAAGGGCATAATCACAGAGTGGCGGGTTCTGAATCCATTTTGGGGTTAAGCTCCCTTGGATCTGATGACACACCACAGGGCAAGTGTCTGCTTCAGCCGGGAGAGTGTGAGGCCAGTGCAATGACTACTTTTGTCAATTGTTGTCCTTCAGCTCTTTCAGCCATAGGGACTTTAAGGGCAAAATGCCCTCAATGTTTAATATCTTCCGTTGAAAACCGTCCATATGCTCTTTTCAGTATGACAAGAAAAACAGCAGAGTCTATTCTCACGCTCACTTGTGTGCGACTTGAGTTTTTGTGAACTGCCGTCTTTTGCCTCATTTCTGAGAAGCATGCATGTGCTTTAAAAGCACGCAACATAATCAGTCTGCAAGGCAAAGTTATAGAGCAAATACACAAATTCTCATCAATTTTCTCATGTGTAAAGAGGTGATGATAACAGCTATTTTATAAAATGATATTCAGACTTAAATTAAAAAATAATTGAGCTTCTTGTCCACCTAACAATTTATTTATCTTTATAAAGAGTAGAGTATTTTTTCTAAAGGCCCAGGGAGCCAGCCTCTGTCCGGCTGCTCTGAGCCCTGACTCCGGTATCACAGCTTTGTCAGTTCTGAGGGATAATCGTTTCTTTCCGTCAAAAGGCTGTAAATGAAGGAGCTTTAAAATCTGCATAATACAACGTCAACCCAACGTTAATGATTAATGACCCAGGGGGCACCCTGAGCATCAGCTGTGCCAAGGGCTGTTTTCATTTGCGCGCCATCTAGTGGCCACAAGAGCAAACAGCACCCTCCTCTGTGAACGCCTTCAGGTGGCAGGGGTGAGGCCAGAAGGTATCTACTAACTTATCTTCCAGCAACTCAAGTGGCCTTGGAAACTGTAAAGGTTAAAACTCAGTTCTGAAAAATGGCTTAATTCTTTACCTAAAACCCTTTGCAATTACTAGTTAGCAACTGGGCAGTTTTAATTTGATTAAACGATTTGTTTTGTATGTCACCATAGCAAGGGGGATCTCTACTGTTGGACTTTTCTACAACCTACACTTTAGTGCAGTGACGTTTGGGGGTTTTATGTGTGTGTTACAATCAGGGTGCCAGGCTGATCTTAGGCACACTGCAAAGTCACAAACCCTTTCAACCATCTTATCCTTATGAGTACATAGTGTTTAATACATTTATTGTTGCTATCGTAATTGTCCCAACTGATATACCTTAACCAGGAATCTCAAAATTTTTTTCATTATTAGGGAAGAGCCAGTTGCAGTGTTACTATCTTTGCACATACAGGTTTTTGGGGGGTGGGGAGGGGTGTCAGCTTCCTTCACAGTGTGGTCATTTTACTTTAAAAATGAAAAGAAGTAATTTAGTATTTGAAAAGTTCTTTTGTAGGAGTATGTTTATGTCTAGACCCTGTGTCTAATTGTTCCCTCCTTTTCATGTCCGCTCTGACCATTTTCACAGACAATATTACTTTTTCTTAGGTCCCCCTATCCTCTAAACCCCACCATAAATAAGGGTAGAGTTTGTCCTATTTACCCTCTTGTTCCATGAAGCCAGAACAGTGCTGATTAGTTCTTTGTAGAATAAATGAATGAATCATTCAGCATGATTTTTCTAGACCACTTGGACCAGAAAAACTGTTAATTTGTTCCTCCCATGTTCTTGTTGACCTATATGGATTTACTGCAGTCTCGGGGCTTCCAGTGGCCTCGGGATCATCGTCTGTAAAATGGGCTAATGACTTCTGCTCACCAAAAGAAATAAAAGAACAGTTCAGAGTTTAAATAAAAAATTTAAAATAAAAAAATTATTATTAGACATTAATACGTAGAGGAAGGCTAAGAAATTGGAACAAAGCTTCTAAGATGAGCACTGTTGGTTAGGAGCGCCATCTGGTGTCCTTCAGGACAAACAGCAGGCTGTCTTGTAAACGCCGTTGGTTCTGGGGGAAGAGCCCAATCAGAAGTTCTGCAGAACTTAAGCAGGGCCAGGTGTGTTCCTAGTAAACAGGGCGGCGGGATGGAGTTCCTCGGCCCCTCTCAGGCATGGCACCGCACAGTTCTCCCTGGCAGCCTCATGCGCTGGACACTGGCGGTCTGCTCACCCCTGGGAGGCAGGGGGCAGGGACTGGATGACCATGTGAGTGTCACGGTCATCTTTTCCCAGTGACTGCTGGGCAAGGAGGGATCTCCAAGCACAGGGAAGCGGGGTAGATTCTGAGTGATGGTGATGGGCCTGGGGTCTGTGCTCACCTACCACACACATGCACACACACACACACCCCTTTTGAATGGTACGTCTTCAAAGTCTTGTGTGTATTTTACAGTCATAAAACATTTCAAGTCAGTCTAGACACATTACAAGGGCTCAGTGGCCAAATTTGGCTAATAGCTATCATACTGGACAGCACCGCTTTAGCTGAGGTAACCTCCACTTCATATCTACTTTATATTAGGCCCAGAGTATGTAAAAATTAGACTTGCACTTGTAGACGATTGATACGTTAATAAGGGTTCTGTCCAGTAGAGATGCAAATGAATACTTTCCAGTAGGAAAGATAACCCTACAAGTTGTCGTAGTATTGACCAGTAGGATATGAAACAATTTTGTATTTGATTTTTCAGGCTTCTAGGATTCTTTCTTTCTCTGACGAAATGTACATTCCATTCTCGGGTGTCCTGCTTGGACCTAACTTTGTCTTCCCACTCCCTCCCTCCCTAGGGACGTAAACCATCCCTTGACCCATGCATGAGCTCACTGCATGCAGGAATTGTGTTTGAACTTTTTGAAAATTGTACTTTGACATTTAGCTTGTCATAAGGGCTCTAGAGTCAGAATCTCTGGAAATTGTTCTAAAAATTGGAAGATACAAAACTTTTTCACCATCAACTTGAAATCAACCTGAGATCTGATAGATGTCCCATAGGGTCTCAGGCTTTGAAATAAGATTTAACAAGTCTGTGAGCAAAAGACCATTACAATTAGCTCCAAGGTAAAATTCAGATGAATGATGTGATCTTTCCATTCAAAATCGATGGCCTCAAGGAGAATGCAGTTAAATATTGCAATGCGATAAACTGTGCATTCTCATATGTACACATATCCTGAATGTAATGGGTTGGCTAACTTTATTTCTTATTCTTCAGGTCTGGAAAGCTGATGAACAAAGTTGAAATATGCAGAGCAGAATGTCAGTTGCAAAAGGCAGTGGTGGAGCTGGATGAAGGGAGAGGCTCAAACAGCAGACGCCCTCCGAGGAGGGTGAGGGAAGTGGCAAGGCGGGTGTATGGATCAAGAGCCCACAGTTGCTGTTTTCTCTCACTTCTTCCTCCTACCATGTCTGCTTTTGCAGGTAGCTAATCTGATGTTAATAAACCTCTTTATCGACCCCAGCTGGGAGTAATTAAAACCTTTTTTTCCTGGGTCACCAAGGGACCAGGCGAGTAAGAGCAGCCACGGCACCAGCATGCCTGCAGGTGAACAGCTGAGCTGATAACGCAGAAAAGAGGGAAGAGAGACAGCAGCTTGGGAAGGAGCTGGTGACCCTGCCAAGTCCTCAGCTCTCCCCACTTATTTTTACCAAAATATATTAGGATGGTGAAGGTGCCTTAATTATACAGTGTGAATAATTTGTTAAAATTCTTAGGCCCAAAGTCACACTGATGGATGACAGGTCTAAAGTATTGCTTACAGCTGCTAATTCACCCATTACTAATCTTGTCAGGTTGTTAATTCCCAGAGCACGTGATCAGGAGCAGACAGTTTTTAAATGTTGAACGAATGTTATTCAGTGAAACCACGGGGTTATCCTTAGTCTAAAACAAGATGCCTGCTTTTTCATTCATCATTGAATTTATCTGTACAACCCCTTTTGTAACCTACCACAATGGGTTTGCCGCTTGTTAGTGTCTGAGCCAAAGGCACACAAGTCTTGTTGGAAGAAAAGTTTTTATTTTTTTAACTGTGACAAGTAAGGGAGTTAGGGGAATAATTTTCAAAGCTCTGTCCCCAGGAGAAAGGCTTAGATATGGCTTATATACACTGTTTGGTTAATTACATGCTGATTTCTTCTTTGCAGTTGGCTCAGCTTATCCAGATTTGGCTATTTACACTTGACTTCTTTGCAGTGGGCTAAACCTGGTCAAGTTCATCAGGTTTGCCCCCGTGTCTGCAAAATCTTGTGCTACATTTTAACATTTAGAAAGAATTGCATTTAGTAAGAACCACCCTGACCTTGAGACCTTTGCACTCACACTTTTCATCAGCACAATCTAAGCCTGACACCTTTATCACATATTTTCACATAGACACATTTAAACAGGAATTCCTGGTGAGTCCTCATACTTCCTTTGTCCTTAAACATAAAATATATTTATATTAAATATATGAGCAGAACAGTTACTCAGCCTTTTCTCTCAAGAATAAATTGCAATTGCTTAGAACCAAAGAACGAAATAGGAAGTAACAAAAGTTAAAGTGGCAAAGAAAATTTTGCAGTGGAATACATAAGGCCAACTCTAGAGGGGTGGGAAGAGGTGAACTCATCAACAAAAAAGGGTAAACCTTATATGTTCTAGTACTTTTCCTCTATTTCTGTTTTAAATTTTGCTATCCTTTTTTTTTTTTTTTTTTATGTTTCAAGTCGATAGTGCATCCTATAAAGTCAAAGTGGCTCTTATTAAAGACAGTAGCTTTATTTCCATCTATATGTTTGAGTTCACATTAGAGGGTGTCCTTCTATGTCATGACCTGTTAGATATTGTTACTGGAGGAAACCCAACATTTTCATGTGCCAACATTCATCTCTTTATTGCTGCATACAAAGATAAATAAGTAAGTGCTTGTTTGAAAACAAATCATCTCAATGTTGCTCGCTGCCACGTCTTTTGGGGGCACCTTGCAGGCTTAGGGGGTCTTCCTTCTTCTCTCATACGCCTGTTCTTGAGGACCAGACCCCGTGCCTTGAACAACGCAGAGGGGAACCTCAGAGCTTTTTAAAAACAGCCCAATTTCTCGCCTTTGGAAAGTGAAAAGCGTGCCCCGCCCCCATCTAGGAGAAGACGGATTTGAGCCAGAGTTCCAATGTCTTCAAATCAAACACTAAAGTCTCTAAGCCGCCACCACCCGGGACCCCTCCGGAACGTAGGAGCCCCTCTCCTCCCTCGCTGACTGCTTTGGGCTGGTCCAGAACCGGGTCCCAGTCCCCAGTTCCTGTGGGTCCCTACGCAGAATTCAAAGAGGACCTGTGTTACTTCCCTTGCGAAGAAACAGAATTATCGGGAAATTTTAAATGAAAACCACTTCGATTTTTGTCCCCCTAAGAAGGTAAACATGTGCCCAGCCACCCCTGAGAGAAAGAACTTTCGAGGGCAAAGGAGCGAACAGGTAATTTAGAAGAAAAACAGAAAGTGGTCTCCGACTGTCCTGGAGTTCCCTCGGAGTTGGGGGACTTGGGGACGCCTGGGCGCGGAGTCTTCGCAGTTACAGAAAAAATAAATGCAGAGCGAGGGACCCGAGGCTCCTGGGGTTCTCTCCCGACCCACCCCGGGCGACTGGGCGCGGGGGGTTTCGATATTTTCCCCCTTTTGTGAAGCGTAACAAACACAACTTGGGCGCCGCGCGGCGGCTCGGAGCCTGCCAGCCGGCGGCGGCGGAGCACCAATCAGCGCGCCCGGCGCCCTATATATACGGCGCGGCCCGCGGCGCCCCATCGGCGCTTCGCCGCTTTCCCGAGTCCCAGGTCGTCGCCATGTCCGAGACCGCTCCCGCCGCACCCGCCGCCGCGCCTCCCGCGGACAAGGCCCCCGCCAAGAAGAAGGCGCCCAAGAAGCCTTCGGGGGTCCGCCGCAAGGCGTCGGGGCCGCCGGTGTCCGAGCTCATCACCAAGGCCGTGGCCGCGTCCAAGGAGCGCAGCGGCGTGTCGCTGGCCGCGCTCAAGAAGGCGCTGGCGGCCGCGGGCTACGACGTGGAGAAGAACAACAGCCGCATCAAGCTGGGCCTCAGGAGCCTGGTGAGCAAGGGCACCCTGGTGCAGACCAAGGGCACCGGCGCCTCGGGCTCCTTCAAGCTCAACAAGAAGGCGGCCTCCGGCGACGCCAAGCCCAAGGCCAAGAAGGCGGGCGCGGCCAAGCCCAGGAAGCCCGCGGGCGCCGCCAAGAAGGCCAAGAAGGCTGCGGGGGCCGCCACCCCCAAGAAGAGCGCCAAGAAGACCCCGAAGAAGGCGAAGAAGCCGGCGGCGGCGGCCGTGACCAAGAAAGCCGCCAAGAGCCCGAAGAAACCCAAGGCGGCCAAGCTCAAGAAGGTCGCCAAGAGCGCAACCAAGGCGGTGAAGCCCAAGGCCGCCAAGCCCAAGGTTGCCAAAGCTAAGAAGGCTGCCCCCAAAAAGAAGTAGGGTGTCTGAACATCTGCTTCTAAAACCCAAAAAGGCTCTTTTCAGAGCCACCACTGATCTCAAAAAAGCGCTGAGCACTCCGTTTGCCTCCCCCCCCTTTTTTAACCTTTCTACCGCAGTCGTTGGAGGTACTTAGTATGCGGGCGGTGGGAAGGGCACGGCTGGGGGGTGACAGGAAGCCATCCCCGTTGGGAACCGAGCTGCCGGGAGGGGGCCGCCCGTGGCCGGTGTCCTGCGGGCGTGGTTCCTGGTCAGCGGAAGCGGCCCCGCCCCACGCTCGCGGGCAGGAAGGCGACTCCCAGGGACACCGGCCACTTTCTCCATTAGGCCCGAAAGTGGTTCGAAAGTCCCGCCCGCTCGCCGGTTGGCGCAGCCCCGACAGCCCGTGGTTTCCATCCCGGGTTTCATTGGACAGGAGCAGGTTCTGTCTCGAGGGGGGTTCGCGTTTGTTGGGCTCAGTTTGCCCTTTTCGCTGGTTGGAGGAATGTATCGGGCACGGTTTTGAAAGCCTGGTTGATGTCCTGGGGGCGCCCCAGCCCCGGGAGGAGGGGGCGCGCGGGCGCCTTCTCGCGCGTTCTCTTCATTCTCGTGTTTTTTTTCTGGCCACAAAAAAGCGCGCTTGAGGAATAGGGTGTCACCTAGGTCTTCATGTCCCTCGGACCCTCTGGCTTTAGACATGGGTGTGGCGGGTCCGAGCGCCTCCAAAACAACTTTTCGTCGCCATCTTTCCCTGGCAGGCGGGTCCGAGGCCTCGGCTCAGACAGACGCCTAAAAACTGAAGACGCTTTAGAAGCACTTTGGGCGCGCGCGCCGCCCGTGTTTTTACATGAAGGAGGAAAATACTGGTAAACTCGGATGTGTCTGTGGGCGGGGGCGGTGCCACTAGGGCCTTGGTTTGCACTGACAGCGCCACCTGCGGCGTTTCTCCTGGGTCAAGTCCCGCCGCCTGTTCATTTCTGAACAGATTCTTCTCGAGACGAGTTACGGGGACGGGGCTTCTCGGCTCTGCAGCTCCGTCCTTCATCTATTGCCCTGGTGATGGGCTGGTGTGAGTTCATGCCCCAGTTAGTGGTGGTGTGACCCCTGAGTCCCCTCCATCCCCGCCCTACTGGACAGAGAGAGTTTAATCTTAGTTTTCTTTGTATCGCCAGCAAACAGGTTTTCCTTTCTTTGAGAGTGTAACACACACACATACACGAAGAAAAACGTCCCATGATTTGCAGTAATTTTGTGTTGTTAGTCATCAGTAAGGGGTTTGGGGTCATGGTGACTGGCTAGGAGTCAGGGAAGGGCAGTAAATCGTTATTTCAGGTTCTAAGGCCAGCTGAAAGCAGTCTGGGTTCATCGAGGATGTGGCCAGGGAGGGTCATGCAGCTCCAGGGCTCAGGAACTGAAACACAACTTATTCCATCTTCACTTGAACAGAAGCCCACACCTTGTGGCCCTGACTCAGGGCCTGGCCATCTTTTCCGGCTGCCTCAGAGAGTTAATGACCAGTAAGAAGGGCCCAGGCTTAGGGGGCATGGTGGGAAGACACTGAATAGAGGGCTGGTGTTACATAGGAAATAAAAATCATACATTAAATCAGGACCCTCGGTTTCAGGTGTTTGTTGACTTTGTAAGCTGAAAAACATCTTAACTGGACGTTAATAGGTTATCTTGATGTGCAGGGTGGGAGCTAGATTACTTCTAATTGCTATTATTATTTCTACTTATTTATTTTCCCCAAAGTATATCAGGCCTTAGGCTAAGTAATTTCTATAATGGTAAATAGGGTGTCATGTGACTTCATTCTTGGGGCTGTTAGTCCAAGCATACAAACATATATGTAAATTAAAGCTACTTTTTGAGGGGTCTTAATTCCTGGCCTGCACCTTAAGCAGTTGTTGTCCATTGTCCTTGTGCATCTACCTTAACACACCTTTGAAATTCTCCCATTCACTCTTCTTCCAAATTAGAAGCTATCCACAATCTTGACTGTCCTGTAATCTGATCCCTGCCTTGTTTTCTCCCATCTCCCTGTACTGATATCAAATGCAGAATAAAAATGGCAGAACTGCCATTCTCCACATCATTGTCAGTTTTGGCTCAACTGAACTCAAAAATTATAGGTTTGGACATTCATGTCGACACCTTCAGCATCGTAAACCCTATTGAAATTTGGATACTGATAGGCAAGCCTTATCTTCCCTGATATATAAATGTATTTAGTGGATCGCTGGTGGTGAGTACTGAGGTCAGTTTTAATTGGCTGAACTACAATCCTATTTCGGGTAGACTAGTATTAAGTTCAGGAGTCAGAAATGTTTTTTTTACTACTGGGAATTTTACTAATACTACACTCCAGTTGTAGTGTTTGATGGATTTTAAAACCAAGAGTAAGGTCAGGAGCCTCTAGAAATAAGTTCGCTCATAAACTACTGTCAGTCTAAATTCAATTGAACTGCACAAAATGTGGTAGTGAATAAACCGACCAAATACAAAGAAGCCCAGATACGTGTATAGTGTGACGCGGGCCAGGGGAGTGGTCGCGCCTGCAGGACGAAAGGCGAAGGGATTAGTCGAAGTACAATGGGCACAAAGGTGTGGTAATCGCCAGAGCGAAGGAAGGGCAGGGATTAGGTGAACTGGGCAAAACTAGGGGGGTTCGGGGAAGGATGTAAGGGATCAGAACCGTATTGTACAACTCACTAGGGTTAGTATATGTGACTGCTCTACACTAGCAGTAATTACAACTAAAAGGAACTTCACTGAAACGTAGACAACGACCAGTTAACAGTAATACTTAAATATTTACCCCCTTACAATTTTCTCAGAATACGCTAATCTGCGTCTCAGTACATATAATGAATTACAGCTCCTTTTTATGTGAAATTGTGGGTGGCTCTGAAAAGAGCCTTTGTGTTCAAGGTTTCCGCCCCTTGGGAGTTTACGCCCTCTCCCCGCGGATGCGGCGCGCGAGCTGGATGTCCTTGGGCATGATGGTGACGCGCTTGGCGTGGATGGCGCACAGGTTGGTGTCCTCGAAGAGCCCCACCAGGTAGGCCTCGCACGCCTCCTGCAGCGCCATGACGGCCGAGCTCTGGAAGCGCAGGTCGGTCTTGAAGTCCTGCGCGATCTCGCGCACCAGGCGCTGGAAGGGCAGCTTGCGGATCAGCAGCTCCGTGGACTTCTGGTAGCGGCGGATCTCGCGCAGCGCCACCGTGCCGGGCCGGTAGCGGTGCGGCTTCTTCACGCCGCCCGTGGCCGGCGCGCTCTTGCGGGCCGCCTTGGTCGCCAGCTGCTTGCGCGGCGCCTTCCCGCCCGTGGACTTGCGCGCCGTCTGCTTCGTCCGAGCCATCGCCAAACGCCTGGGTGCAAGGAGCCGCCAGAAAGATCCCACCCTGTCCCCGCAACCACTATATATAAGGCGAGACCCGTTCTCATTGGATCAGGCACCTGTCGATCAAGGCTCGCGGCGAAGTTATTGGAAGGCGGGTCCACTTCCTGATCCTAAGATCCACCCCGGCGTTTGGAGCCGAAATTAACTTCTTCCACCCAACCACCCTTTCAACCGCGGCTGTTTTCTGTCCTTTCTCGCCTCTGCCTTTTCTCTACAACGCTCTTTGGCTTTTCTCCGCAGAATTTAAGGTAAACTTTACAATGATACATCTCGTTTGCTGAATAAAAGTTTAAATTTTGGCGCCTGAAACTGGTTTCCCTTTCATCGTTTTGAAAACGCGCGCGCTAGACGTGATTGGCCAACTAAGTTTTGTGCCTCATTCACGTTTAGGAAGGCTCATTTCCCGTCAGTTTCATTTTTCTAAATGTACAAATTTATAAATGTTTTATAGGCTTTTTCTAAATCTCTACTTAGCTTTATTTCGCATTTGATATTATAACTTCACTAACACTTATTTTTCACTAACAAGCATTCTCATATAAAGCATTCCACAGTTTTATACAGTAAACTGAAATTTGTGTAAAATGGGGTTAAGGGGGAAAATCCTTAAACGTGAGAGACGGAGAAAAGGTTGTGTGCTTTTTAAAGTCACGCTGCACTGTTTAGAAGCCCTGCCCCAAAGGTATGACTCCGGGGCATGTAGTTTTCCTGTTTACAATCGACTCGGGCACAGCAGCATTGGAGATGGGAGAGTTGGGAATGTTTCCCATAAGACGCAAAACCACTTAAGAAACCGAAGGCTGATTTTTATTGCCCGGTCGGTCCCTAACTAGATTTCTATTTAAATATTCACTTTTCACCAAGGACTGTTGTTACCCCCGTTTCCATCATGGTTTAACCACGAGGGCGTAGAGAATTCGCCCCCTTAATTACCAGTGATAGAAATGATCTCTGTACCCATTTTACTTTGCTGATGCTTTTTTTTTTTTTTTAATTAGTTCGCATTTCTTTGCGTGTTTAGACAGTGACATCTACTGGTAGATTGAGAAAACTGAAGGTCATTTTTAAGCAGCTGCTACAATGCGGGAAATGCCAGCCCTTTTAGTGAAAACTGAGTGGCTCTGAAAAGAGCCTTTGGTTGAGATCGAGGAAGACGCTAAACTCCCCCTTTACTTGCCCTTGGCCTTGTGGTGGCTCTCGGTCTTCTTGGGCAGCAGCACGGCCTGGATGTTGGGCAGGACGCCGCCCTGCGCGATGGTGACCTTGCCCAGCAGCTTGTTGAGCTCCTCGTCGTTGCGGATGGCCAGCTGCAGGTGGCGCGGGATGATGCGCGTCTTCTTGTTGTCGCGGGCCGCGTTGCCCGCCAGCTCCAGGATCTCGGCCGTCAGGTACTCCAGCACGGCCGCCAGGTACACGGGCGCGCCCGCCCCGACCCGCTCCGCGTAGTTGCCCTTGCGCAGCAGGCGGTGCACGCGGCCCACGGGGAACTGCAGCCCGGCCCGCGAGGAGCGCGTCTTGGCCTTGGCGCGCGCCTTGCCGCCCTGCTTCCCGCGTCCAGACATAATTGCCAAGTAACACGCTACAAGAGTACCTAAAAGAAAGGATGTGTATGTGGTAGTTTGAAGAAAGCATTTTATAGATAGACCTTGGACAGGGCAGTAGGCCGGCTGATTGGCTCAAATATATTGTATCCAATAGGAAAGCGTCCTGTGAAGCCCTTATTTGCATATACTCCTCCCCGCAAAAGTGTAGTGATCACCCAATCAGAACTGAAGATTCTTCATTCCTGATTTACATAGAGAAACATATATACAGTGAATGAGTGCTGCCTCCCTTCTCCCCTAATTTGTGGAAAGTGCAACTAGCAGCACCACAGCTCTTAGCAGACACTATGCCTGAACCATCTAAATCTGCTCCAGCCCCGAAGAAGGGCTCCAAGAAGGCCATCACTAAGGCACAGAAGAAGGATGGGAAGAAGCGCAAGCGCAGCCGCAAGGAGAGCTACTCCATCTACGTGTACAAGGTGCTGAAGCAGGTGCACCCCGACACCGGCATCTCGTCCAAGGCCATGGGCATCATGAACTCCTTCGTCAACGACATCTTCGAGCGCATCGCGGGCGAGGCGTCGCGCCTGGCGCATTACAACAAGCGCTCGACCATCACGTCGCGGGAGATCCAGACGGCCGTGCGCCTGCTGCTGCCCGGCGAGCTGGCCAAGCACGCCGTGTCCGAGGGCACCAAGGCCGTCACCAAGTACACCAGCTCCAAGTGATGTGCTTCCGCCACTGTCAAACCCAAAGGCTCTTTTCAGAGCCACTCACTTTGTCTAGGGAAAGCTGTAACTGCCACTGCTGAGCGGGATGGCTATGCAATTGATTTGGTTGGAATTCTACAGTCTATTCAAATTATTCTTGAGGCAAACTCAGCTTCCCTTCGATCTGAAGGGACAATTGGTTTTAACCTAAATATAACCGTGACGCTTTACGCAAGACCCGGCCTTTTTATATGTTCTCTTAATCCCCTGTTCCCCTCCTTGAGGTGTTCATTAAACTGCACCTACAATGGACACTTCCTTCCCTGCCTCTGTCTCTGATTTGCATTGGAATTTTCCTCCTGGGTAAGAGGTCAAAGGATTTGAGTGTAGTGAGCCTTAGGGAATTACGACCTGGGCTGCTTTTCTGGGAGGAGGAGCGGTCCGGGCGGCACCCGGCACAGGTAGGGGTGCGCTCCTTCCAGGGGGCTCAGCTCGGCTTGGGCGCTTTGGGGAACAGGCAGCGAAACTGCGTGTCTCCTTGGGCCCTTGTCTCTGGCACATACCTCGAGCCCTTTTCACACAGGGGAACTGAGGCTGCTTTAATTAGAACTGTTTACCGACGGACACAGTCAATCTAAAACGCGGGTGAATTTTTCTTACATCCCAGAAGTCGGGGCTGCCACTTCTTGTGCCTTTGAGGGTTCTGGGCTGCGCCTGGACCTAGTTGGGAACAAAGGATTTGAATTTCCCGCCGTTTATGTCTGGCGCCACCCTGTGGCTGACAGCGCGGGCTGGGGGTGGGGGTGGCGGGGATGGAGAGGGAGATGCGCTGGTTTTTTCTTTGCAAACATTTTGCAGAGAATCTGGGACTCCAAAAATAATCTCAGACAGGAAGAGCCTTGCTTGAGGAAGAATGGTCGGAGGGCCTGTCTAGGTTCGGGTTGAGGGAGCAAAGGGTGAAGAATCAGCTGTTCACTGTGTATTACAAAGGAAAAAGATTTTCCTTGGGTTTATGAGCACGATGTAGATGACATACAACAATGTCTGTGGATGGAGCAATATAATCTAAACTTTAATTTTTTAAAAAGGAACCCCTTTTAAAGGGAAATGAAAATTTAATGTATCCCAGAGCCCAACATAACCGCTGACCACTCTATGAGAAATACTTCCTTTCTCAGCACACACAAAATATAGTTGTGAAAAAGACACTTGCCTTAAAATCAATACTTTTTGCTGTTTAGACTGTAACCCCCCCCAAAAAAAGATTGTCAGTGAACACAGGTATAGTTTAAGAATCACGAACCATTGTGTTCTTCCCCTAAGGGGGAAGATCTAGGTAGTAAGATTATCTCTTATCCTATTAAAAATTATTTCCTCAGGAGGGGATTATTTTCACCCCATCTTGTCGTGTATAATTTTGCCTGCCTGCTTGCTTTCAGTGATTCCCCCCCTTGCATTTTTTTCTAATATTTGATATTTTACCAAATGCTATACTTTTAGTTGACAAGCTTAGGCCTCTTAAACTCAAGCCTAGAAACTTTTGCCATCTGTTCTGATACCTGACTGACGTTTCACAAGTGAATGAGGATTTTTTTTTTTTAAATCACCCTGGCCAGTGTGGCTCAGTTGGTTGGGCACCATCACATGCACCAAAAGGTTGCTGGTGTTATTTCTGGTGAGGGTACAGGCCGGGGTTCTGGCTCGATTTCCTGCATGCAGGAGGCAACCGATCAATTTTCTGCTCTCATGTCAATGTTTCTCTCTCCCTCTCTTTTCCTCTCTCTCTAAAAATCAATACAAATATAAAAATTTTTAAAAAGAAACAAAACAAGATGTCTAGACTCTGCGGTAGCTCACAGATCTATTAGTGTGAAGTAGTGACAAAACAGAAAAAATTTTGTTAATCTCCGCAGTTGATTCTGACCAGGCACCAACTTTGAACACAGCAGAACCAGTGGCCAAGCTCATCAACGTGAAATACTTGAAGTGTTAGCAAACTAGGGGATTAACTGCTTAGGGTGATCTATTCAAGGAGACATGGTTGTCATTCGGTAGTTTTATTTACTTGTAGCAAGTAAAGGAGGCAGGGATTCACATCCAAGGCTGTGTCTCCCAGAAGGGAGGCTTAGCTCTGGCTTATACACAAAATTTCCTCACTTACAGGTTGATTTCTTCTTTGCAGTTGGTTATGCTTATCTGGTTGGGTTCTGGTCAAGCTCAACCCATCAAAGCTGTGTCTGCAAAATAGTGTTGTACATTTTAACATTTAGCAAGAATACCATTTAGTAAGAACTAACTGGAGCTTGAAACTGTTGTCATAATAGAAGGGTTTATATACCCCCTTCCCTAAGAAATACCCACATTTTCTCCAGAGCTGCTGTCTCTGAGTTACAAAGAAATCAGAGAAAAATAACCTGGACAACATCCCCAAATCTCCTTTCAGTCATGGAGTTTTCCCATGTTCCCTATTTAACAGCAGAGTTCTGGGTGCCTGGACCTAGACGAAGAGGATTGGGAGAATTTTAATTTGGAAGGAGGTCTGAAAAGAGAAGAAAGGTTAACAAAGAAACAGGAAACAGGAGATCCAGAGACTGTTGGGAATGAGAAGGCACAGGATATAAGGAATGCCCTGGTCCCTGCTTCTTGGCAGGTGAGAGGACGGGGAATTTTAATTTTTTTTCAGTGTCTTTTGGCCACAATGAGTCTTTCATGTCTTTTCATTTTCAGTAAATAATATGTACATTTAAGTGAGTTTTTTAAAACTTTCTTGAAAAGTAAAACCTACCCATTATTTAAAAATAATAACCATTGCCAATAATCCTAAATAAATTAATAGGAATCAATTGTAATTCCATCATCCAGGAACATTTTGGCCACCAATTTTCCAGAAATTTACCTTGTGTCAGTCTACAAATACAGATATATATATGTTGTATAAACGAAGCCATAATTCTTGTTTTTCTTTAAGATTAATTAAGAGGGTCTCAGGTTCAGTTCTGGTCAAGGGTATTTACCTTGGTTGCACTCTCATTCCTCAGCCTGGGTCAAGGCATGTGTGGGAGGCAACCAATCAATGTGTCTGTCTCCCAGCAATGTTTCTGTCTCTGTCTCTCCCCCTCCCTTCCACTCTCTCTAAAAAAATCAACGGGAAAAATATCCTCAGGTGAGGATTAACAACAACAAAACTATTTAAAAATACCATAGATTACATGGTTTAAACAAAGAACATTTATGTCACTCTTTTCAGCCCTCTAACCACAGGGATGCAGTTGGATATGCAGAAAGATGCCGTTCTCTGAAATCACCAGCATCCTATGTGTTGTACCCAAACGGGAAAAGAAGGGCCTGGGGGTTGGGAATGGCCCTGGGAAATGATGGTAAAGGCTTTTGCACCCAGGAGTTCAGAGTCCTTGGTCTCATTAACTCAGTGTTACCTTTGCACAGTACATAACCAGTCTGGGTCTCCCAGTTTCGCAGTTTCTAAATTGAAGACAATACTCATGCTATAAACTAGCAGTGTTATCCTTGAATGCCTCCTAGGTAAGGTCTGGATGAAGCAGAGGCACCTTTGCTGTCCTAGGTCAGGGGCTATCTTAGGCCAGTTTCTCCTTTCAGTTTTCATTGTACAGATAGTTTAAGAAGACTTGGGCGACCAAAAATATTATTTTTCCTTTCTCCCTATATTCTGAGCTCTAAAAGTTCAGAATACCTCTTCAATGTTATCTATTTAGAAATTGCCCTGCATTTGTTTACAAAATCATGAATCACGATCCAGGAAAAGGAAGAGTAACCAAATGTCAGGACAATGGGGGCAATAATTTCTGTTCGATTGCCTGTAAGATAGTATTTAGAGCAAAATAAATTGATTTCAACTATTTGTAAAACAGTCAAGTTGCTCAGAGGAAACAAAAACCTCGCTGTGTATGCAAATGAGGGAGGCAGGCTCTCAGTTTCCATTGGTTATGGGAAACCGCCTGCAGGCTACCTCCAGTTAGTATAAATACTAGTCTTGTTCTTCCTTTGGCTCCATTCCCCTCGCCTCTTCTTCACGAAGTACTTTCAGCTTTTCTTAGAAGTCATGTCTGGACGCGGGAAGCAGGGCGGCAAGGCGCGCGCCAAGGCTAAGACGCGCTCCTCGCGGGCCGGGCTGCAGTTCCCCGTGGGCCGCGTGCACCGCCTGCTGCGCAAGGGCAACTACGCGGAGCGGGTCGGGGCGGGCGCGCCCGTGTACCTGGCGGCCGTGCTGGAGTACCTGACGGCCGAGATCCTGGAGCTGGCGGGCAACGCGGCCCGCGACAACAAGAAGACGCGCATCATCCCGCGCCACCTGCAGCTGGCCATCCGCAACGACGAGGAGCTCAACAAGCTGCTGGGCAAGGTCACCATCGCGCAGGGCGGCGTCCTGCCCAACATCCAGGCCGTGCTGCTGCCCAAGAAGACCGAGAGCCACCACAAGGCCAAGGGCAAGTAAAGGGGGAGTTTAGCGTCTTCCTCGATCTCAACCAAAGGCTCTTTTCAGAGCCACTCAGTTTTCACTAAAAGGGCTGGCATTTCCCGCATTGTAGCAGCTGCTTAAAAATGACCTTCAGTTTTCTCAACCTACCGGTAGGTGTCAGTGTGTAAACGCCTAGTAACGCGAGTATAACTCCTATAAAAACAAAACTTAACATCAGCAAAGTAAATCAGGTACATCACGGGTACTTAAGGGAGTGAATGCTCAGGACCTCGGGGTTAAACCGGAAAGGACTGGAACTGCAGTTTGGTGAAAGGTGAATATTTAATTAGGAATCTTGTTAGTTACGGAGAGGTTAAAAGCCATCCTTCAGTCTGGAGTTGTTTTGCATTTTAATGGAGCAAGTTATCCCCAACTCCCCTCTCTGGGACTCTCGTTAATTGTAAATAGGAAAATAATAATGCCCCGGGTGCATGTGTTCTAGCAGAGCTTCTTAGCACAGGGTCCCGCGTACCTTTAAAAAGGCACAGTAATGTTTTAGTAGCACAGGTCTGAGGACATTTTTTTCTTAACTCCATTTTACACAAATCTCATTTGAAAGCACAAAACATTGTGGAATGCTTTATGTGAGAATGCTAGTTAATGAAAAGTAAATATTAGTGTAGCTGTAATATAAATGCGAAATCGAGTTAAATAGACATTTGGGAAAAGCCTATAAAACATTTTTAAGTCTACATTTAAATAGAGAAATGAAACTGACGGGAAATGAGCCTTCCAAACCTTGAATGAGGCACAAAACTTAGTTGGCCAATCACATCTAGCGCGCGCGTTTTCAAAACGATGAAAGGGAAACCAGTTTCAGGCGCCAAAATTTAAACTTTTATTCAGCAAACGAGATGTATCATTGTAAAGTTTACCTTAAATTCTGCGGAGAAAAGCCAAAGAGCGTTGTAGAGAAAAGGCAGAGGCGAGAAAGGACAGAAAACAGCCACGGTTGAAAGGGTGGTTGGGTGGAAGAAGTTAATTTCGGCTCCAAACGCCGGGGTGGATCTTAGGATCAGGAAGTGGACCCGCCTTCCAATAACTTCGCCGCGAGCCTTGATCGACAGGTGCCTGATCCAATGAGAGCGGGTCTCGCCTTATATATAGTGGTTGCGGGGACAGGGTGGGATCTTTCTGGCGGCTCCCTGCACCCAGGCGTTTGGCGATGGCTCGGACGAAGCAGACGGCGCGCAAGTCCACGGGCGGGAAGGCGCCGCGCAAGCAGCTGGCGACCAAGGCGGCCCGCAAGAGCGCGCCGGCCACGGGCGGCGTGAAGAAGCCGCACCGCTACCGGCCCGGCACGGTGGCGCTGCGCGAGATCCGCCGCTACCAGAAGTCCACGGAGCTGCTGATCCGCAAGCTGCCCTTCCAGCGCCTGGTGCGCGAGATCGCGCAGGACTTCAAGACCGACCTGCGCTTCCAGAGCTCGGCCGTCATGGCGCTGCAGGAGGCGTGCGAGGCCTACCTGGTGGGGCTCTTCGAGGACACCAACCTGTGCGCCATCCACGCCAAGCGCGTCACCATCATGCCCAAGGACATCCAGCTCGCGCGCCGCATCCGCGGGGAGAGGGCGTAAACTCTTTCCCATCTCAAATTCAACTGAAACCCAAAGGCTCTTTTCAGAGCCACCTACCATTTCATTTAAAAGAGCTGTAGGCAAAGGACTGGGACTTGTTTCCCGGGAAAAATTATGAGGTTGATTTTGCAAATAACTGCATGGTCGGGCGTATTTTAAATCACTACTTGCTGGAAAGCCTCAGCCACCCAAAGGTAAGCCTGAAAGACACCAGCATTGGAATTCCTATCCTGAAGTTGTAGGGATAGACTTGAGGCTCTGTCTAACTCAAACTGGCTCTGTGGGATATACAAAGCGAACCCTGGCCTTGGAAGTTAAATATATGTAATAGTCCTAAAATGGCAATATTAATGGGAAGAGAATCGGGACAAGAATGGTCTGCTTCTGCCCTTGTAGTGTGTGGGTTCTCGATTTGGTGCAGGAAAGAATTCAGGAGAATCCAGGTGATTTTCAGAGTATGTGTATTAAAAGTGCGATAGTGAAGCAAGGAAATGCCTTGGTTAGAGGAAGCAACAGGAAACAGACTAGGCAGGGCTACTTTGGCTCCAGCAAAGTCATGGCAAAGGAGGGCCATGTTGGGGTTGTTGTCAGCTCAGTGGTGAGTCAGGAAAAGGGGGCCTTGTGCACAGGTCGAGGGAGTTAGCACAGGTCAGAAACCACAGTCCCAAAATGGTGCTAAAATTTCAAGATACCAAGCCTAGATTTAATACCTGATGTAACTGCAGTTTCAACCTCTCCCAACAATATAATCAATCCACCAATCTGGAATTTTCTGGCCAAGTACTAGTAATAGTAAGGTAATCGGTTACCTGGGCCCTCTCCAACTCTGGAGAAGCCAATCTGCATGATAAAAACCGTCTTACTCTGTTTTCCCAAAGAGAAATCCTTTCTTTTGTTAATAGCTCCTTGGCTCCATCCGTGTTCCTATAAAAATTTGTTTTGTACAACCCCTAGAAGCACCCTTCTAGTTGTAAGTAGGATGCTGCCTGATTAATGAATTGCTTAATAAAGTCGATTAGGTCTTCAAATTTACTCAGTTTAATTTTGTTTTTAGCAACAATAAAAATGGTCTCATTTTTAACATTGTCTTGAATTCTAAGGACATGATTTATATCTTAATCCTCTCATGTATTAGCTCAGCAAATTTTTAAAAATAATGTAAACATCTAGGAATGACTGTATTTTTATTGTTTTCATTTGCATAAAATTCCTTTTCCTAGTTTTAGAGTTTATGAGAGCTTTAGTTGAATTCCATGCAGCAAACCCAGGAAAGGACGAGCACCCTCCTCCCTCTGTCCTACACTTCAGAAGAGTAGGCTATTTGCCCCTGAAATTTACATTCTTTCAAATCTGCAGTCCTTCACTGTTTAAATGTGCATGCTCTGTTTAAATTAAAGCACACTGTACATGCTGGTGTTCTATTGGAAATGTTTTGAAAGACTTCCATGTGCTTTAGTCCTATCCATATTATAAATTTTGTTTTAAAAAGAGAAGTCAGGGCGATAGGAATTTGCTGTCAAAGAACTATAAACTGTAACCAGAAAGGGGACCTGACCCTGAACCTAGCGTCCTGCCTAGGACCAGCTGGTAGTGTGTGGGTTCATACAGGAAAAATCCCACTACAGGAGTCCAGGTGAGTTTTAGAGGACGTTTATTACAGCTGGGGGCAATGAAACAACAAAGGGCTGGGGGAATGAGCCTAGGCTGGTCTGCTTTGCCTCACTAAGAAATCAGGGAAAAGGGGGCCTTGGGGACAGGTTCGGGGAGGTTGTCTGGGACGAACTGCTGCTGTCCATTGCTGTCCTGGTTGCAAGACTCCTGGGGCCCCTTCGAGTTTAGGAGCCTGTGGGAGAAAGGGGGGGGAGGGGTTGTTCTCCAGGGAAGGAGAGTTCTTACTAGACCTTCGTTTTGAGGGGTTTTAAAGGTTGGGCTTTTGGGGCAACCCTAGGGGAGGATCTCAACAGGATATGCATCAGCTTTATGCTGATACCAAGATGAGATTTATTCTCTGGACTTCATTTGTTCTTGGGTGTGGTTGGCAAATGGCACTAATTGCATTTCTGCTGTCTCCCTGAGTAGGTGCTTTAAGCTATTTAGCCTCTGTTTGGTGAGAAGTGCAAAGTATTTCCTCTTAAGTGTCCCTGGTGTAGGGAAGATAGGATTTCCTAGATGGCTGCAAACTGCTGTTTAACTCTGTCTCAGTTTCCCTCTTCCACTTACTAGCCTGTCCCATTAGCCAGACATTTTGCTTACAATGACTCAATTATTGACAAGTATTTATACTTTTTATGGAGAAGGCCACTAAAACTCAGTTTAATAAACTAGGTCAAACCCAGCTTCAGAGCAGCTGCTCGCCAATTCCAAACCCAAAGTCTGGTGGGGTGGCAACGTATTTACCAATTTCTTTGTTTCTTGGGGTTTGTGGTTGTTTCAATTCCAGTGTAGAAATGATCCACGGGATGGATAAATATTTAAACACACACACACACACACGACGTAATTTCTTTGGTGAATACGGCAGACACTCCTGTTGAGAATCTATTTTCTAAATACCAGAAAAATTTCCCTACCCCCGGGTTACTAGAGGCTCTAGAAACAAGGGCGGGGACGCGGGGCGGTTTCCCGCCTTTTCCGGTCTGTTCCAAACGAGGTCCGCCCACTTGTTACTTAAGAGGCTGCAGCGGGCGGTGTGGGGACAAACGGCGCAGAGTCTGCTCCTTCGTCATGTCTGGTCGCGGCAAAGGCGGGAAGGGCCTCGGGAAGGGCGGCGCCAAGCGCCACCGCAAGGTGCTGCGCGACAACATCCAGGGCATCACCAAGCCCGCCATCCGGCGCCTGGCGCGGCGCGGCGGCGTCAAGCGCATCTCCGGGCTCATCTACGAGGAGACCCGCGGGGTGCTCAAGGTGTTCCTGGAGAACGTGATCCGCGACGCCGTCACCTACACGGAGCACGCCAAGCGCAAGACGGTCACGGCCATGGACGTGGTCTACGCGCTCAAGCGCCAGGGCCGCACCCTCTACGGCTTCGGCGGCTGAGCCCCCGCGTCCACCAGCCAAATATTTTCACCACCAAAGGCCCTTTTCAGGGCCACTCACCTACTCAAAAAAGGCTGTAAAGTCTGCACGGTTATTCAAGACAGTTGCCTTTCGCAAAGTGTCACTACTGTGGTTAAAATCAAGGAAGTTATAAAGCAAAACTTATTTGTAGCCCCATAATTCCAGTCAAACTTGTATTTGCCCCACTCACTGCATTCAGTTAGTGACATTAAACTCGTGTAAAGGATCAATAATGCTAACGAAGTTCCTCCAAGATGCGAAATTAAATTAAATTTATTTGGCCTCGGGTGTCCGAGGAAGTTAGAGACGGGAGTTAGAACACTGCGCCCTTTGTCTAGTCAATGCACTTTACAAACTGCTTAGTCTCGGGTGACGGAGAGGCCCGGCGTGAGATTGGACATAAGCATGGCCTAGTTAGTTACATTTAAACCCGAGTCCACCCAGTTTGTTGGGGTGGATGATACTCAGCAGGAGTGGAGGGGGGGGACTGGTGAGCCCCAAAGTGTGTCAATCCTTGTGACATCGGGCAGGGCAAATTAAGAATTAATACCCACCGTTTTGCTGGATATGTCGAATTTTAAGACCTTGTTTCGTGAGGGCGACAGACTGCCCCCTTGCAGATTCCTAACTTGTAAAGATACTAAACTCCCAGACTAAGTATCTCGACGACGCTTCCACGGCTGCGGATCACTGGAAACTGCTCCTCGCCAACCATGGCCTGTGGTTTGTCCTTTCACAGGGGACACGGGGCACGTGGGGTCCTTGCCAGAAACAAAAAAACTAGGTACTTGTGAGCCTTGTCTCCAATGGGGATACGGAAGTAACGAGGAACCCTCCAGTTTACTCACTCCTGCCAGTCACCCCCAGAAGCTCCCGCTCCCTCCCGTTGCGCCCGTGGCGTAGCTGCTCCTTTGTCCCCGCGCACAGACTGGCTGAGGCCTGCCCTGGAGGAGCCACCACCCCAACATCTGCCCTGAAGTTACTGCTAAAGGTTGAGCCAGCTGACACCAAGCACAAGAAACCGTGTCTACAGAACCGCCAGAGCGCGACAGCCGCGCACAGCTCTTTCCGAGGGAGTGGGCGGCCCTGAAAAGGGCCTTTGGTGGTGAAAATGTTTGGCTGGTGGACGCGGGGGCTCAGCCGCCGAAGCCGTAGAGGGTGCGGCCCTGGCGCTTGAGCGCGTAGACCACGTCCATGGCCGTGACCGTCTTGCGCTTGGCGTGCTCCGTGTAGGTGACGGCGTCGCGGATCACGTTCTCCAGGAACACCTTGAGCACCCCGCGGGTCTCCTCGTAGATGAGCCCGGAGATGCGCTTGACGCCGCCGCGCCGCGCCAGGCGCCGGATGGCGGGCTTGGTGATGCCCTGGATGTTGTCGCGCAGCACCTTGCGGTGGCGCTTGGCGCCGCCCTTCCCGAGGCCCTTCCCGCCTTTGCCGCGACCAGACATGACTTCGCGAGCACAGAGCCAAGAACAATTGGCAATGAAGAGGGGAGCTGACTCTTATACCAACTACCGCTCCCCCTTAACCCCGCCTCCCCCAGCAGATGTAGAGATTGGAAAGCGCGCCGGCGGGAAATGTGACGTTACCTGTCCCCTCCCTTAATCCCTCCTCCAAACTCGGAACTTGCTCGGGGCGGGGGGCGGGGGGAGACCCAGAGCTCAGCTTGAAAGAGCAAGGATTGATCTTTAACTGTAACTACTTGGAGGAACTAGGCTGAGAATTAATGGTTCAAAAAAAAAAAAAACTGTAAGGAAAAAACACACAAAAGCAAAGATTTCACGGTAAATTTTGGTAATCGCAGGAACTCCAAGATCACAGAGATGAAATCTGAGTTCATAGTTAATGATAAACTTGGTTTAAGAGGTAGTTAGGCTACATTAACTCCCCCAAACTCAGGCAACATTAACTCTAGGAATGCCAATTCTTCCACGTCCCTCAAACTTTCACTGGCTCCTAATTAGGACTAAGTTGAGTACTACTAATCACTTGTTACGACTCAGCTTGGTCGCCTAAGCAGGTAAACAGTCGGAAGCTCCGTGTAAAACTTTTATCTGCATATACTTTTACTCCCAAGCACATGCCTACTTACACTAAACCACTTTGAGTTAGGTAACTAGTGTCTTTCCAGCCCTTTGTTGGAAAAGGTGGGTGGCTCTGAAAAGAGCCTTTAGGAGAATGAGTGACCTTGAAAATCAGGCCCTCTCCCCGCGGATGCGGCGCGCGAGCTGGATGTCCTTGGGCATGATGGTGACGCGCTTGGCGTGGATGGCGCACAGGTTGGTGTCCTCGAAGAGCCCCACCAGGTAGGCCTCGCACGCCTCCTGCAGCGCCATGACGGCCGAGCTCTGGAAGCGCAGGTCGGTCTTGAAGTCCTGCGCGATCTCGCGCACCAGGCGCTGGAAGGGCAGCTTGCGGATCAGCAGCTCCGTGGACTTCTGGTAGCGGCGGATCTCGCGCAGCGCCACCGTGCCGGGCCGGTAGCGGTGCGGCTTCTTCACTCCGCCCGTGGCCGGCGCGCTCTTGCGGGCCGCCTTGGTCGCCAGCTGCTTGCGCGGCGCCTTCCCGCCCGTGGACTTGCGCGCTGTCTGCTTCGTCCGAGCCATGGCAACAAAAATTCGTCAAGGGGAACCACAGAATGAAGTTAATATGTCGCCCACAAGCCCTGCTGATATTTATAGGACGTAAAGTGTAGTGATTGGATGAGAACGTTTAGCTCTGACGTTCCAGGCTCTGATTGGCGTTTCTCTAAGCTTTTCAATAACGCTTCAGTTTCATTTACTACTCCCCTCTTTCTGAGGCCTTTCAAATTTTTGCTGTTCTCCACCCCATCCGAGTTTCATAATCTGAGTTCAATGCTTTGAGCATTATCTTTTCACAAAAGTAAATCACTGGCCTCAATGCTACTATTACTTTTTAATCCTGTATATTCCTTTAGTTCTTGGGGAAGAAGTAGAGGGAATATTGTCTCCTCGCCCCCACTCCGGCCCCTTGTATATAACTTTCCCACTACCTGCAGCATAATCCCAGATGAGGTGACAAATTCCTGTTAACTTTTGCAAAAAGGAGGTCCCTTTGTATTGTTTAAGTTGACTGAGGGACTTTGAAATCTATAAAACGTAATCTCAAACCGAGTAAATCATAATAGCTTTCACCGAAATATCCCTTGTTGTTTGTGCTCTGAATTCTACACTTGGAGTTTTCTGAAACTCTTGTTTCCTAAATCCTAGAGTACATTTTGCCAGTTGCAGAAAAACTGACTGTGACGTTACCTAGCACCAAATTGGGTACACACCGCGCTCGCCCAATCATTGGATTCTAGACCCTAATGACTACTTATCATTTCCAAAACTTCATCTTATAATTTTTTTTTCAAGCTTGAAAGATGCGGATGTGGCTCTTTTATAATAGGATGAGGTAGATCAGCTTCTACTTTTTGATTTGTTAAATCTATTATATAGCTCGGCCATTAAGCAGATCGTAGCGGTACTTATTTGCATATTTAGACTCCTTATCCCAAAAAACTTAACTTCTCAATCCAGTGCTTCCGTTTTACAAACTGCGTTTAATTAAATGGCTTATTACCACCAAAGAAATTTGTTTACATCTTTCAGGAAATATTCACCCAAGAAACTATCCAGTCTTTGAGGAATATTTATACCTGTGTCATTATAATCGACTATCCTTAAAACTCAGACGCGTAGTCCCAATTGTCCTATTCCATCCAAATTCTTAGATAGAAATTATGTCATGCATTTTAAAAAAACAGACTCTCCGGGAAGTGGGAGATGGAAACAGCAGTGGAGCAGATGGAAGCGATTAGTGGCCACCCGTTGCTAATAAAATTCCTACGTCGCTAGGGAACGGGAAACCCTTCCCGCCAGGCTTTTGCGGACCTGTTTGAGAACCGCGGTCGCGCGCGCGGGAACGTGACGTCACTGCCCTGGTCTCCTGCGGTCGGAGGCGTTTACTATTAGCGATGTTAACGTGCTTTCAGCGTAGCAGACGAGTTAAGTAATTTTGCGCCAGACGTCTCTCCAGGGCGCGCTTCCTCACTTTCAAAGTTACGGGAGTTCCTGCCCGCGCAGTGCCGGTCGGGTAACCGCGTAGTCGCCCGGGGCCTCGTTAGTGCCTCGGATGCTAGGTCTTGGGTTTAGTAAGTGAACGATGATGCCGACAGAGGACACGGGTCGTACACTTAAGCGTCTACTTGGTGAACGTTGTAGGGATTCAAAAGCGTCTAAGCTTCGTCGAGTTACAGAAGCCGCCCCGCACGTCCAGCTTGAGTGTGAAGTGAGGTGCTGGGCGAGTTCACGGCGTTGTCGATTCTCGTTTGACCAAATCACACAGGTCCTGTCGCTCTTCAGCGCTGCGGGAAGGTCATGGCACAGGAGAGACGGCCCCAAGCCTGCAGGCCGTGCCGACACCCGCGCTCTCCTCTCCCTCCGCAGCCACCAGCACAGCCCGGATGGAGAGGACGGTCCCCAACACCGCCCCCTCTAGGTGAAGTCTCAAGTGGGGCTTCTCAGGTTCTGATGACCGTTCACAAACGGACCGCACCCCAGCCCCCGGGAGAAAGCCTGTGGTTTTTGTCTTAAGAAGTAGCTCCGGTCCTGTAGCCCCGTCTCCCGGAGGTGACCGCGGGGTCGCGGCGCCTGGGCGCGCGGCGGGGACCGAGTACCCATGGCCCGGGGGCGGGGCTCCCTTCGTAGCCGCCGAGGAGCAAGGCGCGCTCCGGGCGACAGGGGGCGCAGGCGGCGGCGCGCACCAATCACAGCGCGGCCCCTCCTTATAAATACGAGGCGCGCGGGCCTGTGGCGTCTTCCAGCCTCTCAGGTTCCTGCAGTTGGCTAGATCGATTCCTGCTCTCGCCATGTCCGAGACCGCGCCACCCGCTCCGGCTCCCTCCGCGGCCCCCGAGAAGCCTTCAGCCGGCAAGAAGGCGAAGAAGCCGGCGAAGGCCGCGGCGGCCGCCAAGAAAAAGCCGGCGGGCCCGTCGGTGTCCGAGCTGCTGGTGCAGGCGGTGTCCTCCTCCAAGGAGCGCAGCGGCGTGTCGCTGGCCGCGCTCAAGAAGGCGCTGGCGGCCGCGGGCTACGACGTGGAGAAGAACAACAGCCGCATCAAGCTGGGCCTCAGGAGCCTGGTGAGCAAGGGCACCCTGGTGCAGACCAAGGGCACCGGCGCCTCGGGCTCCTTCAAGCTCAACAAGAAGGCGGCCTCCGGCGACGCCAAGCCCAGCACCGCGAAGGTGGCGAAGCCCAAGGCAACGGGCGCTTCTAAAAAACCTAAGAAGGCCACCGGTGCTGCCGCTAAAAAAGCTGTCAGGACTCCAAAGAAGGTCAAGAAGCCGGTGACCAAGAAGGCCTCCAAGAGCCCCAAGAAGCCGAAGGCTGTGAAGCCCAAGAAAGTAGCCAAGAGCCCGGCCAAAGCCAAGGCGGTGAAGCCCAAGGCGGCCAAGGCGAAGGTGACCAAGCCGAAGACGGCGGCCAAGCCCAAGAAGGCAGCGCCCAAGAAGAAGTAGTTCCTGTTGGAACTTCGTTCCAATAACCCAACGGCTCTTTTAAGAGCCACCTACCTCTTTCCTAAAAGAGCTTTTAAGGACGCAGGCCCCTGGGCGTTGTAAGTGTCATCCCCGGCGCACACGCAGCGTCAGGAGCGCCGATGGACACAGTTCTCACTGGGTGTCCCAAGTCAGTAGAAGTGTTTGGGGCTCCCGGGTGACAACAGAATTTAGGAGACACTAGGCCTTTTTTCCTCTCACCTGAGGTTTTTATTAGACCTATCCTGACGTCACATCTCCCTAACTAGTTAGTCGTAGACGGTAACTACCTGTATCCGTGATGGAGCCCCCGGCCCAAGCTGGGAGTCCTCACTTTTCTAGGCAGGGTTTCCCTGGTCTCAGGAAACCGGGGGCAGCACTGCGACGCGGTCTGCCCTGGAACGGGGATGCTGTTTTGAGTGACCAGTGAAACCTAAGGCTCAATATCAGCCTCCGCAGTAGATGGGGCAGGCGAGCTGTCCCGAGTGGCGGTGAGTCACGCGTGGACGGCGCACAGGTTGCTGCCCAGCCGGTGCGCCTCCTGCGGCGCCCGGACCCCGAGCTCTGGCTGCGCAGGGCGCTCCTGCCGGCGCGGCGCGGGACCTGGACCGTGCGTGGACTCGTGGGCCGTCCTCTGGTTTCCAGCCTTTGTCAGGACAAAGGAGCTTGGCTGCAATGGAGCTTTAGAGCCCAAGCCTAAAAGCCGTTGCCCGGTTTTTCTCTTTGTAGAAACAACTGCCACGATGGGAAAACATTTGAAATTCCACTCTGCCCCACTAAATCCTATTTCATAGGGCGCACCGTGTTCCACCCTGGTGGCGCGCGCACCACATTTAATACTTGGGGACACGCGCAGAATTGTCCCTTTAAGCTTTAGAAAATTTAATTCTGGGATTCCCTGTCATGTCTTTTATTCACATCCAAGAAAAAAACAGTATATGATGAGCCAGGTTTACTCATTTTTACCTAACGCGACTCAGCTTTAAGACTATTTTTACATAGGCGCATATAAGTTGTTTAATACTCAACTGCTGCATTTTTTTAAGGTCTCCCCTCCCCCCGCCTTGTTTTGCACGGCTCCCTCCATCCCCTAATGTCTGTCATTGCACATTCCAAGTTCCCCCTTCCCCACACTGGGTTCCTCCTCTCCTCTGAATTTGCTCGTTTACATACAGCTACCCATACCCACGAATGGCTGTTTTGTTTTTCGGTTAGGGTTGTTATTTACAAAATGGTGATATTATATACACTTTCATGCATGTTGCTTTTTCTTTTAACAAAACCCTGAGAAAAATCCTTTCAAGTCGAATCATCTGCTGACCGTGGTGTAGACAATGGAGTTCCAACCCTGAAATTGCTAGATTAATTTTATTATTATTTTTTAATATCTTTATTGATTTCAGAGAGAGGGAGAGGGAGAGAAAGAAACATCAATGATGAGTCATTGATCCTCTGCCTCCTGCACACCCCCTGTTGGGCATCGAGCCCTGACCCTGGTATGTGCCCTGACTGGGAATCGAACTGCAATCTCCTGGATCCTGGGTCCCTGCTCAACCGCTGAGCCACACCCAGCCGGGCTAGGGTACATTTTAAATTTCAGTTGGTGAGTGCTGACATATCCTGGATATAGCTCTCCTCTATCCTCCAGCCATCAAGGTATGGTCTCATTAATTTCTGCAAGTCTACAGAGTAAAATTATTTCACTTTGTCACTTCCTTTCTTCAGGTTTATTGGCCATTTGAATATGCACTTCTCAGAATTACCACTTACATCTTCTGCTTATTCACTGGGCAGCCTGTCTTTCTCTTTTCCCATTGTTTTATATATAATAAAAAACTAACCTTATATTTACCTCCTGTGTTACAGGTAGTTTTCTAATTTTGGCATTTTCTCCATATTTTCTTTGTCTATGATGTATTTTCCATTAATATGTATTATATGTAATTTATTAAATATATTAAAAATTTGCATATTAGTTTAATTACAAACAACAATGGTCACAAAATGTTTAGTTTCTGCCTTTTGCTTTAAAGATAACGTCACTGATACACAATCATGAGATGTTTTATGGAATCTTGGTTCCTCAACCTGGTTAGATTATCAAACCGAAATTAGGAAGGCTCCAGACAAGATGACATCAAGAACTAAATCAGATTAAGGAAAACCTGGTGCGGCTTCCACAAGAACTAAACAATCAGCTTCACCCGTGACCCTCAACATTTGCCTCTAGAAACCATAGATTAAAAACCGTCACGGAGCGTGGGTTTTAAGGGATAGCTTCCCATTTTCCTTGACCGGGAAGTCATCCAGACACACGCAACGCGACTCTAATGAATGCCGGCATCTTTGCGTGTGAGATTCCATCAGGACCCTGGCAACCTTGTCTTGAACTTTCAGACTGAAGGAAGAAATTTGAGGGGTCAACAGTCCTGAAGCTGGGAACCCCAGAGCCTCCTTATAAAGATCATTCCTTGCTTTGGAGCTGGGCAGGGAGAGTGTAGGTCTCGGTATCTCAGGGTTCTCTCCACCCCTTCCTGACAGTCTGAGAACCAGGGAAGCCGGCCAACTTATTCCTCAAGGAGCCACCTATGTTCCTCCCGAAACGTTCATTATATTTTTAAATTACTGCTGCTTTTCATCTCCATCCTCTCTTGCGTTTCCAGTCACGTTCCCTCTGTCTCGACACCCCTCCTCCAGCCCACAAGTGTCTCCCATCCGACACCGCCACCCAGGCATCCCAGGCCTCCCCTGAGTCCAGGGCGCCTAGACCCAATTCCAGGGTATACAGAGGATGTTTTTTTAAACGGTCAAAGTCAGGGTGAGATTTGTGGCTAAAGGGAACTTTCCTAGAGACAGTAAGCTGATACCTCCAGACTACAAGTTAAACGGGTGACACCACAACGTCAGGGTGCAGGGCGTCCAGGACAAGTATAGGAACCCAACGGGGAGTCTTCACCTAGTACAAGGAGCGAAGAAATTATGGAACGAGGGGTCTCCCGCGTGCTCCCAAGTTTGCCCAGCAGGGGGAGGCCGCTGGCTGACGGCAGGCGCACCACAGACTTGGGGGACTCGAATCACCATCGTGTCCACCACCCCAGGCATTCAGAAAGAACGTGCTGCTCAAGGCCTCCTCGTGCTTAGTCGGGACGAAACCCACGATCAGAGCGCAGCAGCCATCGCTCGCAGAGGCCTCGCCCGCGGCACCCCGGAGGCACCCACAGGCTGAGGTGCAGCCCCCCCCCAGTGCGCGCCCGCGAGCGAGCTGAGCCTTATAAAGAAGTTCCTGGAATTTTAATGTCTCCAATGGGCTGCGACCTGCCCCATCCAATCAGAATTGCACAGATAGACCCTCATTTGCGTATTTACTGACCAGTCGGTGGCCCCCTAACAACAATTCGCGACGTGCCAATCTGGCCAATCAGGACACTGTTATCTGGGCCAATCAAACGCTGCAAATGTGTATTCCTCATATGCATACAAGTGGGCCAATCAGGTACCAGCGCAGGCACTTTCTCTATATAAGCGGGTCTCCCGGTGGCCGTCGTGCTTCTATTTCTGCGCCGTGTGGGACCCGTGGGCTTCCTAGGGTCGCCGCAGACTGATGGCTCCTCTCGGCTTTGGGTTAGTGGCAGCGAGCTTTTGTTGCCGGTATAAAAGCAAATATCCTGGTCCCCGGCTTCCTTGTGTTCAGAGGCCAATGCGCAGTGGTCACCCCTCTGCGTAGCTGGTGTCCCGAGGGCCCACCCTGCGGGCACTGCCCCTCTGCGGCTGCCTTTGCCCACCGTCTCAGCTCTTCTGCAAGGCTTTTCTTACCCCACGGAAGGAACCAAATAGTCCTTCGCTTTCGGCCTGCGCTTCCCGTCCTGTAAGGGCCTTTTTCCTGTTGTTTCCCTAGAGCGCCCTGAGTACCCGAGACGAGCGGCGCGTTCCAGCTGGGACGTGAGCGCGGGTGTTGGAAGCGCTCTCTCCAAACCCACCGGGCTGGGTGCTCTCGATGGCGGCCTGGAGATGCAGCTTCTCCGTCCCGCAGCTTGTCCACCTTCAGGCCGTGGCTGCCAGGCACGCGGGCCCTGGGCGCTCGGGGCCCCGCGCGTCTGCTGACCCGGACGCAGCCACCTGGCCGTCCACGGGGACCCTTCGGGCTCAGCAGGAATCTAACTTCTAGCCCCAGAGGTAGAGGAAAGGGGTTAAAGGAAACGGGTGACAGTGGCACGCGGGATGCAGGCGGCCCCTCTGCTTGGCCCTGCCCTGCCTCCCCTTCCTGCCGTATCACAGGGGCCACCCTGTGGCCCAGGATTGGGTCGGTATTGAGATATTAAGACAATAATGAAACAATGCAACACCTTGAGCATCGAACTGATTGCTAAGATGATGCCCATGCCAAATTATCCTTTTGAAAATGTCAGTTCATCAAGCTTTTCTTCTATTTCCTCTTCTGGATGGACGTTGGGGCCTAACCATGCCTCTGACATCCAGAAACAACTCCATTCGCTCCCTGTCCCCTACTCCTAGAGAGAGGATGTCAGAGGACTTCAAGATTTTTCTATCAACCACACGTTATTGTAACAGCAGTTTTATGGCATGTTTTGGTCATCATTAGCATCCTGTGCATGTTTTCAGTGACTTCACCGTGGTCCTGTCATTAGCCAACTCAGGTGTGATCATTTAGGTTTGACAAGGAATGGGCTTTCCAAAATAAACCTGTGTGTAGTTACCGCCTACTTGCTCATATCTGATTCCTAATAAAGACAGCAGTCAATCATGCCAGCAATAATTACTTGCTGAGATTTTAAAATATTTCAAGATAGCTGGCACTAGCACGGTCTAGAAAATAACTCCTTTTCCACTACCGAGTCCCCATCAAAAATCACTTTACTCCCGATCTCCTCCGCATTCAAAGCTTCTCACTCTGGCCAGTTCTCAGTCTTCTCTCCCACTTGGGTAATTGTCTGGGCAGAGCTCACTAGGTCTATGGCCTCTGCACTCACCATGTCCCCCAGCACCGTGGCTCAGATTATTAATCCACGTGTCTGTGCCTAGAAGACTCACTGCTATTTCTGTTTTCCTGCTCTTGTGTGCAGTGAGCAGAAACCCCTGCAGCTTTCCCTCACCCCCCACACAAGATCCAACTGTGTCAAACACACTGGGAGGACTGCAACCTCCTGACCTCTGAGTCACCCTGCCGGTCACCCAAGGACTTCTGGAAATCAAAGCTCTGAATCCTTTGAAGGGGGATAGAGAGGTCAAGGATCAGACTGACCATACAGTATTTTACAGTCTTTATGTCCATTTCTTTCAATGCAGATTTATTGAGGATCCACGAACAGTACAGCCATTCTGGGTACGGCGAAACAGCAGTGAAGAAAATAAACCATAATTCTGCCCCATGGTTTTACATTATTTCTCTCTGCTGGCTAAGCCAAGAAGGAGACTTCTCCTTTCCTCACTCATCCAGGGCCGGCAGGAACAAGGGAGAATACGGAAAAACCTGAAAATAGGGCCGTAGTATGTCCGAGAAGGAGGCCTTGGGGAAGGTGAAGATGTGGGAGCCCGTGGTCATGTTGTAGAAAGAAACAATTCCAACCTCACAGTCCAGGAAAACCCCCACGACCAGGGGCTGCTCCTTCAGATCCAGGGGCACGCGGGGCCAAGTGAGCGCCACGTAGCCGTCCTTGGTGCACAGCCGGATGGCCCAGAAGCCAGTCTCGGGCTTCTGCATCGTGCCCGTGTACCTCTGCACACTCTCCATGCAGACTCCTATGTCCCACCCTGTTCCTTCGCCCACATCCACCTCAAAGTAATGTCGCCCTGAGGTGAAGCTCTCACGGCCCAGGACACAGGGTGAGACAGTAAACCTCCTGGGAGAAGAGGCCTGATTGTCCTGGGGGTACCCCCGAGTCACTTGTCTCTGATCCTCAGACAGAAATAGTTCAGGATGAGCTGTGTCTGGATCCAGAGTCACGCCGACTGAGGGGAAAAAAAAGACATGTTTTTTTGTTGCTGAGAACACAGTTTGTTTTATTTATTTTTTATTCTCGCCTGAGGATATTTTTTCCATTGCTTTCAGAGAGAGTGGAAGGGGGGGAGAGAGAAACATCCATGTCTGAGAGAGACACACCAGATACATCGATTGGTTGCCTCCCGCACGCATCCTGAGCAGGGCCGGGGATGGAGCCTGCAACCCAGGTATGTGCCCTTGGCCAGAGCTGAACCTAGGGTCCCTTCAGTTCCGACGCTCTAACCACTGAGCCAAACCGGCCAGGGCGAACACAGTTTATTTTAAATAAAACCAGCCTGAGCTTCAGTCTGAGCCTTGTCTTGGACTAGTAATATGAGCTTAGCTTTGTGAAACATAAAGTAGACATCATCACATTTGTCCCAAAGGACGATGCAGAGGACTGAGTTCAGTGCTTGTAAAATGCCTTCACAAACCTCGATAGCTCCTTAACAGCTTCTTCACGTCAAAGTAGAGCTCAGGGACATTGCACACGGTGTGAATCTCCAAAGAGAGGGCCTCCGGCGTCTCCAGCCGCACAGCCTGACTCCTGGGGTAAGCAGAGGCCAAGGCTTCTTAGTGGTGCCTCCCAACAGCTCTGCACCCCATCTACCCCCCTTCCTTCATTCAACGCTCACCTGCTCAAGGCATCCTTCACGTCCTGCAGGGGGAAAACACCAAGGTAAGTGTGGGAACATCGGTACTGATGGGCCACTGTCTATCAACGCTCCCTCCCAGGAAGGAGACAGCAGTCCCGGCCTTGGGTATCGATGGACACCCCGTGCAATGATGCCCACCCCAACCCTTGGGACAGTCGGTGCTGCAGGACGTTTCTCAACCTCTGAGTCTGTTACCTTCCTTGCTGAGGTGGTGGGAGCCTGTGGACCGCTTGGGGAGGGGTCCAGGAGCTTCCCCCATGCTCCCTCCAGCCAGACTTGTCTTTGTTGACCTAACTTCCCTCAGAGCGGACCCTGGGAGAGACCACTTATCACAAAGACTCTCAGCAGGGGATGGGTGGATGGCGCCGAGACTGGGCACTGAGGTGGTGGCCGCAGGTGTCCCACAGGGGTGGAGCAGCCATGAGACACTGTCAACCTGGCAGTGTGACCGCCAGTTCTACTTGTGGGAACTGGAAGGAACAGCTTCAGGTTGAGTTCACCTTCGTGTGGCTCGAAGGAGGCTGTGCAGGAGCTCTGGACCCATCAGGAAAAGGTCATCACTCATGTTGGCAGCGCCACCTGGTCACGTGCCAGTCACCTGGATGAGCTTTTCAGGAGACTGTCTGACAGACAGGGTTCTGTGCCCATGGGACAGAGGCAAATGGTAGCGGAAGTCATCCCATGAGTGCTTTGGCCAAGCAACACGCCCCATCCACCAGTGGGGGGATATTTTTCTGATACACATGATGGTGCCCCGTAGACCAGTGCAGGCCACCTTGCAGATATTAGTCTGTATCTAAAAGAAATATGCCTTTAAATTTGCCACACGAATGTGCCACCTCTGAGCGAGGCGGGGTCCTTGCCTGTTCACACTCTTCTGCACCTTCCCCCCACACAGCTCAGAATCAGACACCTTTCAGCCCTCCCAGGGCACAGCCTCACCTGCAGCAACTTCTGGGCGGAGCCCTGGCATCTCTCCTCCAGCTCCAGGATGTGGCTCTCGAGCTCATGGCTCTTCTGCCTCAGTTTGGCCTCACTGACCCTCAGTTTTTCCAGGGTCTGCTCTCTTTCTTTCTCCAGCCTCCACAGGTAATACTTCTCCTCCTCCTGCAGGAAGCTGTGCAGACTCTGGAAGTCCGACTGGATTTTCTGTCTCTTGGCATTTATCTTCTCCTAGAGTCAAGAAAGGATGTTCAAACCCGGCCGGGATGCTCAGAGGTTCATGGCTCAGCAGCTGAGCATCTACCTATGATCCAGGAGATCCCGGTTCGATTCCCGGTCAGGGCACATGCCCAGAGATCCCCAGCAGGGGCATGCAGAATGCAGCAGATCAATGACTCTCATCATTGATATTTCTGTTTCTCTCTCTGCCTCTTCCTTCCTCTCTCTGAAATCAATAAAGGCATATAAAGAAGAAAAAAATGCTCAAAAGGTGGAAACAACCCAACAGTCCATCTATGGATGAGTCAATAAACAAAATGTGGTCTACAGACACCATCGAATAGCATTCAGCCTTAAAGAGGAATGAAATCCTGACACAGGCACAACACAGATGAACCTTGAAGTTAAACAAGACAGTTACAGAAGGGCAAACATGATATGATTCCACCTATAGGAGGGACCTAGAATAGTCAAATTCAGAGGCAGGAAGTAGAGCAGTGGTTACCAGGGCTGAGGGAAGGGGGGATGGGGAGCTAGTGTTTAATGGGGACAGAGTTCCAGTTTTGCAATATGGCAGTGGTGATGGTTGTAGAACAATATAAAAGTACTTAATGCCACTGAGCTGTCCACTTAAAAATAAAGTGGTAAATTTTATGTTCTTTATATTTTTTATGCACAGGGACACACAAAAGAAAGTTAGCTCAGCAGCCATGACATTATTTGCCGGTGAGTCATGGAGCTGGGACAGTGTCTCCCAGTCCCTGCTGCAGATTCGTGACCGGGAGGCAGGGTCACTGAGTTTAGTCACCTGGATCCATTTCCTTATCTCTCAGCCAAGATGCATGATGGGAAAGCTAGATAATTTAATCACAGAACTAGGGCCAAGGTCAAACATTTCTTTTTCATCTCATGGCACACGTAATTACTAAAATTCTGCACCACACCAAAAAATATTTTTGCCAATCTGACAATAAAAATAGGCATAATTTTGATTAATTTACAAAATAATAATTAACTACTCTTTTTTGCTCCACAGTGACTTTTAAAAAAATCAGGTGCCTATACTTGTACATGGCACCAAGAATCAACCAGTCAGATGCAACCTTAATATGTGATGTGACCGATAAGATGCAATTCTATTATATGATCTATATATTTAGGGTTCAAGACAGGGCATTCACACCACATGGCTATTGTTGTATTGGCTGTTGTCATTTTTTTCATTTAACAACCTAAGGGAAAAGAGCTCAGTGCCCATGACTAAATAGTCAAGTTTTGCATGTTTTAAACATTCTTGGGGCACACCAGTTGAAGATTGCTGAGTTACGAAGATAAGAAGAGTTTTTATTAGGGATAAAAAAAAGTTTGTTTGTATCTGAGGCAAATGCATGAAGCAAAAGCTCATCATGAACACCACACCAAGACTGGACTCTAACCAGGCCCCTAGGAGAGTCCAGTGACTCTCAGTGGGGGAGGGGGGCTGAGTGGCAGCTTTATCACAGTTAACTGAGAAGTATTCATCCACCAGCCCAGGGTCCACTTGATCACCCTTGTGTGTAAGACTAACTCTGCTTTTGTCCGGGGAGACAGACACTGATGGTGTTTCCATATATGTTAGACAATCAAGATCCTCCCCACTGCCAAGACCCCAGAAATGAGGGATATAAGAGTGTCCTCTGAGAATTCGAGTTTAACAAAGGATCAGGACAGAGGTTGGGAGGAACCCCTGAAAAAGGCAACACAGCTCAGGGCCTTCGGGAATGGACTGCAAGCTGGTATCTTACGTAAACATGACTGTAAAGGACTGCATCTCTGACCACGGGATCTGGTCTGCAGCTGCAGAAAGGATGCTCCATACAAATCAGGCTTCCTTGACCAGACTCATGAGTTTGAGTAACAGGCATCTCAGCCTGGAGTGACTTTGTCTTCTGAGTTCTGCACCTTGCACCATGGGAAATGCACCAAGGTAATGAGGCCCCCAAACTAGGAAGGTACTTGGGGGTAATGAAAGTTGGAAATGCAGTGGGGGATGCCTCTCCCTAAACAGGCACAGGGATTCCACTTCTTCCAACAGGCATCGGAATCCTGGCCAATTCTTACCGAAAGGTGGACGGGATAGGAAGTAAGTTCTCATTGATGTAGACAGCCAAGGGCATAAAAACAAATGGTTTCTTCTTGGGGTTTCACCTACTTGGTCTGCTCTAGTGAGACCATCACTGTGCTTTGCCCCATCACCCCCTACACCTAAGCTCTCAGACAGAAAATAACTTGAGATCAAGAAGCCCACATTTGCTGTTGTCCATCCTCACCTGAGGCTAATTTTTCCATTGATTTTTAGAGAGTGGAAGGGAGAGAGAGGGAGGAACATCTATGGGAGAGAGACACATCAATGGGTTGCCTCCTGCATGCACCCCAACTGAGCTGGGATTGAAACTGCAACCCAGGACTTGAATAGACATTTTCCAAAGAGGACACACAGATGGCTAAGAGACACATGAAAAAATGCTCAGTGTCGATAATCATCAGAGATGCAAATTAAAACCACAATGAGGTATCAGTTCACACCTGTCAGAATGTCCACCATCAACAAATCAACAAATGACAAGTGCTGGCAAAGGTGTGGAGAAAGGGGAACCTAGTACACTGCTGGTGGGAATGCAGACTGGGGCAGCCACTGTGGAAAACAGTGTGGCGGTTCCTCAAAAGATTAAAAGTTGACCTGCCACTTGACCCAGTGATCCCACTTCTAGGAATATATTCTAAGGAACCCAAAACACCAATCACAAAGAACTTATGCACCCCTATGTTCATAGCAGCACAATTTACCATAGCTAAGATCTGGAAACAGCCCAAGTGCCCATCAGTAGACAAGTGGATAAAAAGCTGTGGCACATTCACACCATGGAATACTATGCAGCTGTAAAGAGGAAGGACCTTTTATCCTCTGGCACAGCATGGAGGGACCTGGAGAGTATTATGCTGAGTGAATAAGCCAGTCAGAGAAAGACAAGTACCACATGATCTCACATATATGTGGAATATAATAAACAAAATAAACTGATGAACAAAGTGGATCCAGAGACACAGAAGCATGGAACAGACCGAGGGATCTCAGAGGGAAGGCGGGGAGGGGGGAGTGGTTGGGGAGAGATTAATCAAAGAACTTATGTTTATAAGCATAACCCATGGACACAGACGCTGGTATGGGAAAAGCCTGGGGGTGGGATGGGGGTAGGGTGGAGGAAATCAGTGGGGATAAAAAGGGGGCATCTGTAATATTCTCAACAACAAAGATAAAGAAACATTAAAAAATAATTAAAAAATAAAAGTTAATCTTATACAAAAATAAAACACAAACAACAACAACAAAAAAACCTGCAACCCAGGTATGTGCCCTTGACTGGGAATCGAAACTTCCACTCTGCAGTGCGTGGGCCAACGCTCCACCCCGAGCCACACCGGCCAGGGTAAGAACCCGCCCCCCCCATTCTTACATTCCATTCGTTGATCTGCTTTGTCGTGAATGCTTTCTGGTTCACGCATTCCTCTTCCAGTTGCCTCAGTTTTGTCACGGCTTCTTGGAGCTTTTCCTGGAGGAAAAATAGGGTGACTAGAGCCTATTCAATTCGACAACTCTGCATTAGGCACCAAGGCGGCAGAGGCTGGGGGGAACCCCAGGCCTCCAAGGCTATTAGGATGATATTGAATCTGTAGGGAGGCCTTACACTCTGCCAGGAGGCATCCTGAAGGATGTATGTGCAGTAACACATTGGATCCTCTTGACAACCCTGAGCAGTTGGCAGGACTTTTAACATGGTTTCTGTGTTATAGAAACAGGTGCTATAAGGGGTGGTGGTAGAGCTGTGAGTCCAACCTCACCTGCTGACCCCGAGCCTGAGCCCTGTCCACCAGTACAGTCCTGCCAGGGAAACACTGCACACAGAGTAAGACGATAGTCATGTAAAAGAAGATTTTATGAAATACTATGCTGAACCATACATGGGCAGGGCTTTGGCACACAGGAGGGGAGCTCTGATGTCTGCTGGGGAATGGTACCGGGAAGCTGATTTAAAATGATTCAGTAGCTGTATCAAGCTATTAGGTTATCTTTCAAAATCGTTTCTCCCATTTCCATGGGGAGCCGTTTTAAGCCAAACCAAATTGCCAGCTGTGGTCTGCGCTGCAAAAAGCGGCACCTGGGCTCTTTGAACTGAATTCTCGAGAAAGGGCTGTGTCGCCCTCGCTATGCGCCAGAGCTGAGCTCTCCACGTATTCCTGTCCTTAAAGCCTGTCCCCGCTCCCCGGCCTGTGTGTTGGGGAGCGAGGTCCTGTTGGCTACTGTTCTCACCACTTACAGATGGGAGACCAAGGCACCAGACAGTCAATAGCTTGCTCAGAGCTACCCACCAAGGAAATGGCAGAACCGAGTTCACACTAATCGGAGTGACTCCTGGGCCTCAGGACCGTCACCCTGTGCTGCTCCTACTCCGGCCACTTGGTGGGAAAGAAATTCCAGGGGGGCAGCCCTGTTACAGTCACCACCTGCTTCTTGGGGTTGAAGGTATTGCCCCGGGCTGCGGGGTGGGGCGGCCAGTGTGGACACGCCTGAAACCTTGACACAAGATCACCTTCGCCTCGTTGGGGACGGGACAAGGAGCCCCACTCCAGGGTCATCTTCCTCAGGCCCACGCAGGACAGAGAAGCAGTAATGTTCCCACACCTCGGCCCAGCCCCCACAGCAAAGCCAGTTTCCTGGACCTGCTTTTGGGTGAGAAACTTAGGAGCCATGCAAACCTCTCCCGCCCGCCATCCTCCAGGGCCAACCATTTCCAGATCCTTCAGCTGCCCTCCTGAATCTTGCTTACATCTCCCTTCTCCCTCCTTGGGGAATAAAATGAGTTTCACTGCTTCAGATGGTCAGGACACCCTGCGCTGGGACTCAGACTGAGCTGATTTGCAGGCTCTGGGCGGTCATCGGCCTTTCCCTCCCCCCGCCCCTGGCTGTGCGTTTACCACACGGTCCCCTCGCCTGGAGGGTCCTGTCTCTTCTCCACACGTCTACATACTGTTCATTTTTAGATGTCCTTTGGGACTCACTTCTGGGGAGGCCCCCCAGAGACTCCCTGCACTCTGTGGCACCCCTTCCCAGCACCCAAACCAGGGTACACGGGGCAGTCTCTTTCCCTGGCCTGCAGGATGCCTACAAGGAGGCATCTTTGTCCCCTGTGCATTCAGACTCTGCCACGGGGCATTGCCTACTGCGGTGTCCATTATATACAAGAGGGAAGCGATAAAACATGCAGGCGTGGGTTTGCGCACACGGCGTGGTAGCACTGGGACAAATTCACCATGGCAACAGCGGACGCGAGGAGAGCCTGACCAGGACAGCTATAGTTCAGGGGCACAGCCTTGGGCTTCAGGCTGGATGATCGGAGGCCTCGGGGAGCACAGGAGCGCGGGCACTCACCTTGTAGCTGAGGCACACGTCCTCCAGGAGCACCGTAGTGTGCCCTTTGTGCCGTGGGGTGCGCTCACAGCGCCAGCAGATGAGCTGACCCTCATCCTCGCAGAACAGGTGGAGCTGCTCTCCGTGCTCCTCGCAGGACATCTCCTGGTCCATCTCCTTGATGGCTGCAATGAGGCTGCCCAGCTGCTTGTTGGGCCGGAGGCTGGTTCTCTGGAACGGAGCCCGGCACTGGGGACAGGAGAACATCTCCACTTGCGGATGCAGCGTGAGGGGCCCCCCGCCCAGGAACCGCAGGATGCACGCCTGGCAGTAGCTGTGTCCACAGCTGATGCTCAGGGGCTCGATCATCAGGTTCAGGCAGATGGAGCAGGTGGCCTCCTCCCTCATCTTCTTGCTGGCTGTGGCCGAGGCCATGCCTCTTCCCGCGAAGCTCCAATGCTGGGTCCAGAGATTTCCCGCAGTGGTGGAGACACGCCTCCCCTGGTCTTGAGGTCTCTCTAGAGCTAGAGGCAAGAAAAGGTTTGGAATTTAGAAGATGCAAAAAAGGCAGCTGTGGAATAGGGTAGTGACATTAGGCGTGGCCGCTTGAATGTAAGTTTATTAAAATGAAACAGAATTTAAAATTCAGTTTTTCAGTCCCACTGATCCTATTTCAACTGCTTAATAGCCACCGGTGGCTCCACGAAGCCCCAATATAGAACATTTCCTCAGGGCAGAAGGTGTCGCTGGTCCAAGCGTGGAGAGCGCGAGGGAGCACAGCGGGGTCCTCGCCATTGCCATTGCCATTGCCGCAGCGAGGGCTCAGTGAGGGCGTGTGAAACTCTCCTACTCTAAGGAACATCAGGAATCATCAGCGATAGTTAGTTCCAGGACTGTTTCTTTGCAACACTTAGAAACGGGGTGATTCACAAAGGATTCCATTGAGACAGTCAGGGCCGACCCCACAGGATCCCCCCAACAAGTCCTCCCCACCTCACTCCCACCCCGCCGAGAACAAAGGCGCAGTGGAGCCCTGGCTGGTGGTGGGCAGCGGTCAGCCTGCGGCCTGCGCACCGGAGGGCCTCCCGTTCCATGGCCGCGGGTTCGATTCCTGGCCTGGTCCGGGTGTGTGCAGGAGGCAACCAATAAATGGAAAATACATCCTGGAGAGCGGATTAACACCACGAAACCAAAAACATTTTAAAAAAACACGTTTCCGGGGAGGCCCAACCGGGATGAGGTGGAAGTAAGGCCCCGGGAGAACCGGTTTGTCTGCCGCAGGTCAGCGGCCCGGCCGGGAAGAGCCGCAGCGAGGCCTGGCCCTGGGGCGCGGCTGGTGGTTTCCCCTCCGGCCAGGACTGGTCTCCCGGGGGAAGGCCAGGGCGACTGGAACCCGGGGAGCAGGGGGGCAGGGGGGGCAGACCCCTGCAGGCCTGGGCTCTCCACCCGGCTGCGGCTGCGGGGACCCCCCCGCTCCCCTGGGAGGGAGGCGGCGCGCACAGCGACCTTCCTTCCAGCTGACAACCGGCCGGAGCAGAAGCAGGGACCGGCCACAGCTGCCGGGTGGCCGCTTCCCCCAATAACCAGGAGTCACTGGGAGCCACAGGGCTTCTTGGGGACGTCCCTTCCTGGGAGGCGGTTTCCCCCAGGGACGCCCTCGGGCGCCATGGCTGAGGTCCCGCGGCCCGGGGCCCGTCCGGCCCGCGCTCTCCTTAGCGCACGGCCCGCGGTTTGGCGAAAGCGAAAGCGGCGGCGGGGCGGGCCCGGCGTCTGGGGGCCCAGCGCCCCGCGGTCAGAAGCGCCCCCCGCTGCCTCGGAGCCCCGCTCCCGCCCACACGCCAGGGGCACGCGCCTCCCGGGGACCCCGCGCCCCCGCTCTACCTGGGCCCCGCCGGCGTCCCCGCGCCGAGCCGGGCGCGAGGCTCACGCAGAAGTGAAACCGCCGGGGGCGGGGCCCGCGGGCCCGGAGGAAGCGGGGAAGCGCCCCGATCTGCAGGCAGGGGCGGGGCCGGCGGCGGGGCCCGCGGCAGACAGAGGGGCGCGCGGGCGACGGCGGGGCGCGGGCGGGGAGGCGCACAGCCCGGCCCGACGGCGCCCGCTGCGCCCGCACCAGCCCCGGGGGCCCGCCGCCCTCGGGCGGATGTTTTTTGCTATTTTTAGGCCGCTTCTCGCTTCCTGCCCGACAGCTCGCGGGGGGCGGGGAGGCCGCGGGCTCCGCCGTCGGGGTCCCCGTCCCCGCTCAGGGTCGCGCCGCGGAGTCAGACACGTGTCCTCGCCCCCAACAGCCAGCACAGCGAGCGGCCGCTCGGGGCGCAGCCGGGGGCCGGCGGGGCACCCAGGGCCCGCACCCCGCGGAGAGGACGCCGCGCGGGGGACGCTGAGACGGAGACTGTCCCCGCCCCGCGACAGCCAGGGGACCACCTCCAGGCAGCGCGGAAACGCACGTGTGGCGGGCTCCAGACAGGCCACGGGCGGCGGCTGGACCGGGGCCCTGCCCCTCCGGCCGGGTGGACGTCTCCCACCATCCCGGCCCCTCCAGGACAGCTGAGTCCAGCACCCGGCGGCCTGGGAGCCACAGTCCCGCTGGCCCAGCAGCGAAGGCTGGAGGCGAAGCCCCGGCCCAGGCTCCTTCCTTTCCCCCGACGGGCGCCCCCGTCAGCCCCTCCCCGCGGGCTCAGGCCGATGGGTCTGGGCCGACGGCGCCTGCCCAGCACCTTTCCCCTTGAAAGCGGCTGCCGGCCTCCCGATTCCAGCTGCCCGGGACTTTGTTTGCACCCCGGCCATTGGAACAGCAGCTCCTGAGGCCCTGGGCCTGGTCTAAATACTGTTGAGAACGTTGGTGCCTTCACCTTAGCGAACACTCAAGCTCCTCAGACGGGCTGTGTCCCCAGCAGCTCCCCGTCAGCTCCATTTCCAAGGCTGCTCGGACCCGTCGGGCTGTGTGCCCCCGGTGGTCAGCCAGGGCTCCTGGCTGCAGGCACCCGCCGTTCGGGCTCCATCCTGTGGCCTGCGGCTGGAGGTCAGGTCCCCCAGCAGTGCCTGGGGCTGCGGCTTCAGCAGCAGCCTCCCAAGCGCCCCCTCCTCTCGGTCTCCCTACCACTTTCTGTTTCTTGGGGCTCCCTTTTGAAAATCCCTCCGGCCAGAGAGCTGGGACTTCATTGACTCTGTTGCACTTGTCCCACGACTACAAAGACAGAAAAGGGCATTTAGCCACACCGCTTTGAGACCACAGTTCCCCCGGCATGAGATGAAGGTTCACCCCCCCTTAGAGGTTTGGCTACGGAATTGCTTGAAGACCGCAGTAGGAGAGAAGGCAGAAAAGAAGCCAATACATGGGCTCCCCCCGGCCCCACTCCTTCTGAACGTCAGAAGCCCCCTTTCCCAGTCCTGGAGCCAGGCCCAGAGGCGGCTTCTGGACCTGTCCTGGTGACCCCTTGCCCGTTGTGGGTTGGTAAGCTGCCTGGAGTCCAGGTCAGGGGTACTGAAAACAAAACACGAAAAACAACAACCCCCTCCCGGCTCAGCGGTGCTTCCAATCTCCCCTTCCTCCCCTCCCTGCCTGTTACACTTTGTGTTTTGGAGTTTAGAGGCCTCCATAGCTGCTCTCTGCATAATTTCCATGTCTGACAGTGAAGTCAGAGGCAGGAGGCGGGAGGATGCTGTTCCCCTCCCCAGAACTGAACCTCGGAGGGTAGTTTCAAGGCAGCAGTTAGTAAGGTATCATCACTCTTGGACACACTCAAAAAATTAATAATCTAGTTTTGTTTGTTTTTTAAAAAGACTTTGTCCAAGATGAATGATTAATATAAAATTCATTCTCCTCTATTTCAAACATAAAGCCATAATAGTTGGGAAATAGCAAACCTTGAAAACAATTAAACATCTCCCACGGACTCGGGCTGGCGACTGGTGCCTCAGTCGAGCTGCCCAGAGGATCGGAGACCAGACTCGCCATGGCCAGGATGTTATCACGGGCAGGAGACCGGACGCTGGGGTCTGACCTGGCGTGGTCCTGGAAGGTGAACCTGAAAATGTGAGTGGAGGCAACACAGAAAAGTCCCATAAACTCTGCTGGAGGGAGGGCGGGAAGAGGAGAGAGCGAGCGTCGTATCCCAGGTAATCAGCTCTGGGGAGAGGGATTTTCCATGAATGCGGCTTTCTTCCTTAGGTTTTTCTCTGTTGTTTATGGTTTTATACAAAGAGCATTTACTTACTATGGAATCAGAAAAAGGAGAGAACACATTTTGATTTTTGAAAAACCCAAAGCACCCAGATAAAAAAATTCCCAAGTCTGGGGACCGGGAAATCTGGGCGAGGGGTCAGCAGGACCAGGTCACAGGGCCGTTTATGTAACATTCTGGAAAGTGACCTCTATCTGTGGTGCCTGGGCTCCCTCAGCGCACATATGTGGACACACAGTGTGCCGGGGCTCCAGGAAAATACAACACATTTCCAAAGTGCCAATTTCACGCAGCAATTTGCAGAACGTGTTTTTATTTCCCGTAAGCAAATTCAGTCATAGGCACACTCTCCAACTCCTAACTGCATTTTCATACACTTTTTTTTGGTCTCTCTGTTCTGCATGCTGAGAAAATCCCTCGCAGTTTTCTTCCACTGCCCTAAGACAGCATTTCTTAAATTTATCAGGCACATGAAATGATTACAGTGCTAAGTAGTCAGTGGGTCTGGGGTGGGCCTGAGTTTTCACATTTCTATGTGTGTGTCTGTCTGTGTGTATGTGTGTACATATACATACACATACATGCACGTCAACACACACACCCCTAGATAAATGTGTACTTATGTGTATTCACACACACATAATTCTACATGCATAGGCCATAGGTGTTGGTTTTTTGTAGTCACCTTTTGGTTAGTTTTACAGTGATTTTTTTTTACCACCTTGTTACCCAACTGTTGCTACAGAGCAATAAAAACTTTTCTATTTCCATTCCTGACTTCTTCTACTACTGGGAAAAGTAATTGATTTTTTTTTTTTAATGTTTATCATGTTTCCAGTAAGTTTACCTCTGTACTTTAATCCCCAGCCATGTTGAACAATCCTGATTCCCCACACATGGCTCTGCTTTCTGGAAGGTCCTTCCTCATGTTCCTGACTCATTCATGCCATCCGAGAAGACCGACCACAGCCCCGCCTCCTACAGGAAGCCCTCCCTCTACACCCAGTGTTGGCAGGGTCCTTATTGAATTGTTTGTTTTCATTACTTTCCAGCCTAGTTTGTCTTTGGGTCCATCTCACTTAGCGGACTCTGAACTCTGTGGAGTCAAATGTCGGGTGTTAAACAAATTGCTGTTCTCAGAAGCCAGCGCCATGCCTGGAACACAGCAAATTCTCAAAAGGAAAACTGGGATTGCACCGCTCCAATTGAAAGCACCTGGTAATACCCAGCCAGGGCGACCTAGTTTTTTAAAGGATCCTTGATCTTTTCTGCTACATTACTCTTGACATTTATAAGTTAAGACACGTGTTCTTTAAGTGCAGCGCTCACCAACTTGATGTAATAACACTTGGTTCTGTAAAAATCATAAAGGGGTGAGGGGCTTGGACCAGCTACAGAAACCTTGAATCCAAAAGTTAATTATCACAAATAGGACACAAGTCAAAGAATCAGGAGACAAGCAGAGGTGGGGTTAGGAAGGAAGCGTACAGAGTGGCTTCATGGGAAGATATCACAGTAGCCAAAGTTCACATTTACTAGACTGTGGGCACCCAATGCTTAAGGAAAGTCGCTTGCTGGGAACTTCTCACTTATTGAAAACTTACCTCCAGTTAGCATGTGTGTCTCATTTAATCTGCCCAATGTTGAGCATTATAACCCTTCTTTACTGATGTAGAAACCAGTCCAAAGAGCTAAGTGACTTGTCCCAGGCCACAGAAAACACTAGAAGGTGGGCTCGGCCTCACCCCTCCAATCCCCAGGGCGCCTTCCCTTCAGGAAAAAGTCTTGTTGACATTCTCGGCCGAGCGCACAGTTCAAAGCAGAAAAACATGGTGTCATCTTCTGAGATGCACATTCTATCAGTGAGAACTTGGACGTGAAGTTAAAAATTAAGCAGCAAAGCCTGACTCGGGCTCTCCAACCTGCTGCCATCAGCCTGCCACGTGGCTCTTATTTATTTTTGTGAAACTATAGGACTGTTTGAAAGGGGAGAAGAGACAGAAACAACTTCAAGGTAGCCTTATAGCAAGGGTTTAAAAGACTGGTTTAATGGTGAAGGTAAGTGCTTCTCTTCTTTTGGGGTCGGACAGTAATTACTAGTGAGTCAGAGGCCCATTGGAGGGAGGCAACGGGTTGAAGGAGCATAGGAGAAAGAACCTGAACAGCAGCCTAAGGGCCTCCATCTGGGGATGGCATCTGGCTCCAAAATGAAGAGAGACTCTAAAAAAAAAAAAAAAGGTGATTGATTCGATCAAGACCCTAGAGCGGGGCTTGAGGGGTCACCAGGGCCAGTGGACACCGTGAATGATGGTGGCTTCTCCGAGGACTCCCTGAGTGTTAACTGTGACAGCGCAGTGCATTGGACAGGCTTTGGCTGTGAAATAAAACACTGAACCACAGCCAACAAGGTTTGGGTTTGGGGACTGGGGCAAATGAGTCTTCAGATTTCTCTACAGTTTTGAAATTATCTCTCAAGGAGAGGAGAGCATGAACACAGTTGTAAGATCTAAGGCAAGAGAACCTGTACACTTGTGGAGAGCACCTGGCTTGTGAGCAGAGGGGAGGTCCAGAGACTATGGTTGGTGCTCTGGCGGGAAGGAAGCCCAGCGAGGAGACGAGGGGAAGGTGCCCAGAGGAAAGCACACCTGGGCTCACACTGGCCTGGAGGACGGTGCCCGAGGCCATCACTCGGAGGAGAGGTCCAGGGGCACTGCTGTCCATCTCCCAACTGGCTGGGCTCTGAACGCTCCATGGGCAGTGTCCATTTGCACCTTAATTTGGGCATAACGCCTGCCTGCTAGGATTGCCCACTACTGGTGCTCAGTACACTTTTTTCTTCATGGTTAAATTCATAAGTAAACTGATAGCATGACATAACCTACTAGAATAACCAATTTTATTTCAGGACCACCATCTTCTGAAAGGTAGGCGGTTTCCCTAACGGAAAAAATTACATCTTCCCATATTCTCTGAAGTTTGTGTCGGGCGCACCCCTTCCTCATCTGTTGTGTGGATTCTAGTCCACAATAGCCCACTTTTAAAAGGAAAAGTTTAAAACCAACATAACAATCCAAAGCACTTTTATAGAAATGTATATTTGCTGTACGCCTCGACTTAGTGATCTGAGAGTCCGAGTGCCAGGCTGGTGACTGTCTGCTGTTACGGCTGCTGTTACCCACCATCGGATTTTACAATGTGTGATATTCTGGAGTGAGGAGGCGCGTCTCATACCTTTGTCTTCACTCACTATCCCCATGTTTCCTATGAAAATAGGGAGCATGTGGAACCTGTACTGCTTTTCTCCAGTCTCATTCCCAGAATGGCAGAGCCTGGGTCCCTGGGCACCCTCTGACCTGCAGGTTCCTGCTCTTTCAACCACATTGGCATTTACTCTGAGTAAACGAGGAGACTGGGCTAACAGAGGTGATGCAAGACAGGCTGACTATTAGGGGAAATCTAAGGGCAATGAAAATGCCATTACAGAAAAATAGGAAGTGAAAGATTAAGAAGAATAGGAAAAATCTATTCTTCTGTTTATACACAAACTGTATTGTCTAGATTATTAATTTTATATCAAATGCAACTCCATAGTGCGTCGAAATTATTTTTTAAATACAGACTTTTCCTTTAACTTAATTTCACTTCCATTTTTTTCTCTGTCCACTCACAGCCGTGACCCTATGGTTCTCTGTATTTCACAGGTGTCACTCTTGAGTGGGCAGGTCCTAGACAATGTTTATTGCTGGGCTAAGACCCATTCCACTGTCTCTGTGCATGTCAGTTATGCCAACGCTCAGACCCCATGATTTCATTTCCTGTGATCATTCTGGAAAAGCAGTTTCCTTTCTCACAGCACAGAAAGTCCCTGGTTTAGAATGGTTTGGGGTGTCCACCCGCTTTCCGTATTGGTCTCATGCAAAGGAAACAGGGGAATTAACAACCAAAATTAGCTATTGAGACAAAATTCGAAGAAGCATTTGAAACCATAAAAGCTAAGGCGGGGATGGCAACGGATGAGAAAAGCAGCTAAAGTGATGGTTTCTGATATGACTTCACTAACAACAACAAAAAGCAAGAAAGAGTAGTTGTTTTTATTTTTATATTTTTAAGTATTCAAAGCTCAACTTGAATGTATTTTCACCATCAAATCTCCTTCTGGATTAAAACTTAATTTAAGATCATAACAATTTCTATCTAGAATACCTCAAAATGAAGCTACCCTAGTGTACTTAAAATATGCTTGTGCTTAAAATATGAACATAAAGGGGAAGTTGTATTAACAGAAATGGCACCGTCTGGGCGTTAGGAGACTTGTGCCGCCTCAGTCAAGTCTTTGACTTGAGGCAGTTTCTCAAACTTCCTGCACAGCAGTCATCTCATCAATAAAATGGGCATTGGGGCCAGAGAACCTCTGAGCCTCTTTCAGCTGTGGAGTTGGGTGTTTAGAAGCTTTTTTGCAGGGGGTGGTGGGAAACCTTTAAGTGGGGTTCTTGTAGCTGCAGGTGCAGTTAGAGAGCTGCCCTCAGCCGAGTCTTGGGATCTTGCAGAAAGAGGGAAATCAAACTGAAAATGGTGTGACTCTGGGTCGCCCAGGTGTCCATTCCAGTTTGTTCCAGCTGGAATCCAGGCACGGGGTACGGGGCTGACCTCTTGGTATCGTGCAGAGCCTACCAAGATTGAGCAAACGCTGGCATGCTTCCCGTGCCTAATTTTGTCTTGTTAGCAACTGGGCCTCTATTTGGGTTCACTGTAATCAAAATAGTAAATTTCAAAACTTAGGTGGGGAGATCTTCTCCCCAGAGTTCTAGACACATCTGGCAAGCAGACAGCGATGCTGACCATGCTGACGACGCCCAACTACCGTTTTTTCAAAGACACTTAGCGTCTTCTAAATGAGTATCGGCTAGTCATAAAGAAAATCTCTTGGTAAATATGGACAATCATGAAGAAGAGCAGGGCCACCGTCTTCCACAGTGTTATTCAGCGTCTTTGCGAACATCATTTCCATGAAGTCCATCATCAGTGTCTGCGACACTGACTCAGCAAACCCTTACTGTTAGGGTCACTGGTCTCCAGGCTTACGGGGTAATAACTAATACTACAAATTATATTCGGAGGCAAAATTCTTCATCTGTGTCTCTCCTTATGATTCCTCCCCCGACGGCCGTAGATCATGAGGATCCCTGTGGGCCTGGATGTCCCATTAATGTGCAGAAAGGATGCAGAGCTTTGTGAGGAAGCACAGCCACCACCGGTGTCTGCAGAGCCGCGGGCCCTGCCGCTCAGGATCCGCTGCAAAATCCACGGCATTCTTAGGGGGGTGACGGCTCCCAGGCTCCCGAGGAGCCCCACGGGTGGCCGGAGCAAGCCCTGCCCCTCTGGGGACCACGGCGCCCCCACAGACAGCGGGGTTTCCTTTCGGGCGACGCTGCAGGCGGTCGGGAGCCCTTTCCAGCCCGACGGAGTGTCCGGACTGCGCGTGGCAGAGGCGAGGGTGGGCGTTTTAGACTCTCCAGGGGACGCGCCCGTGTGACCAACGTCGTGCTCCGTGTCCAGAGCGGACGCCGTGGACGGGGCGGGGCCGGGGGAAGGGCCGCTCCGCGGGTTCCGTTTCCGTGTAGTCCCCGCAGCCCCACGCGGGACAGGACAGGCGAGGGCGGACACGGGGACACGGGGACACGGGGACACGGGGGGCACGGGGACCGGGCAGGGCCTGAATGACGGGCGGGGCCGCGGCCCCCGCTCTGGAAGCCCCGCGCGGGCGTGGCGATGACTCGCGCTCTGTGATGTCGGCCGCGGGCGCGGAGCCCGGCGCCGGCCGGTGCTGCGCGAGGGCCGCGCGGACCGAGAGGATGCTCGGCGCGGTCATGCTCTGGGTTGTGCTTCTCCCCGCAGATCAAAGCCCGTCGTGGTCAGAGACACTCAGGGCGGAGAGCGTCGCTGCCCCGAAGCGCGCTGCCGTTTCCCCGACGAGCCCCATGGACCAGAAGCCGGCCGCCAGGAGAGGTAAAGCCGCCCGGTGCTGGCAGCTGCCCCCGAGCCCCCCAGCCACCTGGGTGCTGGCAGCTGCCCCCGAGCCCCCCAGCCACCTGGGTGCTGGCAGCTGCCCCCGAGCCCCCCAGCCACCTGGTGCTGGCAGCTGCCCCCGGGCCCCCCAGCCACCTGGGTGCTGGCAGCTGCCCCCGAGCCCCCCAGCCACCTGGTGCTGGCAGCTGCCCCCGAGCCCCCCAGCCACCTGGGTGCTGGCAGCTGCCCCCGAGCCCCCCAGCCACCTGGGTGCTGGCAGCTGCCCCCGAGCCCCCCAGCCACCTGGTGCTGGCAGCTGCCCCCGGGCCCCCCAGCCACCTGGGTGCTGGCAGCTGCCCCCGGGCCACCTGGTGCTGGCAGCTGCCCCCCAGCCACCTGGTGCTGGCAGCTGCCCCCGGGCCACCTGGTGCTGGCAGCTGCCCCCCAGCCACCTGCGTGCTGCGGAAGCAGGGCGCTGTTTCCCGGCCGCACGCCCTCGCCCCCCGTCCCGCTCCGCGGCCAGGCCCTCGCTGTAGACTCAGGTGCAGGATGGGACCAGCTCCAGGCCCTCAGCCTGTTACCTGTCGTTGCTTCTTAGGGAGCCCCGCGGAGTTATCGATCAGAAATTAAGCTAAATGATCAGTAAACCCTGGGACACACGAAATGGAACGAGTCTTTAAAACGTGATTTTACACAAACCCCCAGCCTTTGCATGAATCCCTGCTACGGTGTCCTTGCCGGGCAGCTGGCTAGGTCCCCTGAGCTTGGACATCTCCAGTAATAAGGAAACCTTTTGAGGCAATCAATCCCATCCCTGAGCCAACTGGCCCTTAAAAAAAAAAGTATTTCCTCCATTATACAGGGTGTCCCCCCAAAACGTATGCACATTTTTAATAATGATAAAGGTAGTGTTCATTAAAATACATTTTATTTTCAAAGTGTAATAGAATCAACTGTTAAAGTGTGTATACATTTGGGGGGAGACGCCCTGTATTTTCATGTTTCCTCACAGGTTTTCTCTTGTTTCTCTTTAGTCCTAGTTCTACAAATATGAAAAAAAAAATTGACCCCATCATTCACATGGGGACCCTTCAATACTGGCCTGTTGTTTCACTTCATGGGGACTTTAAAAATTTTGTTCTTGTAACATACTGAATACTCTTCCGCTACCACAAACTGAGTAAAAATGATTCTCCACATTAATTTCTTTAAAAGCTGAGCATCTGTGAAGGCAGGACCTGGTGACACACAACAAAAACATTTCCAAGTGAAGGTCACATTCGAGTTAGTGGAAGGGCTTGTTTACGCTCTACCCTCAGGTACTTTAAAAGAAGATCCTGGGTTGGTTAGAGTATCATCCTGATATGCCAAGGTTTTGGGTTCGATCCCCGGTCAGGGCACACACAAGAATCAACTGGTGATGCAGAAATAAGTGGAGCAACAAATCGATGTTTCTCCCTCCCCCTCTCTTCCTTTCTCTCTCTCTAAAAATCAATCAATAATTTAAAACTAAATAAATAAAAAGAAGACCCTGGATGTTCGACTAGCTTCATTCCAAGGCAGCTGTCTAGTAGAAACTTTCGAGATTTTTGGTGAATGAATATGCAAAGCAGATGAGGCCACTGACTGGCGGCTGGGAGAAAGGTTTAGTGACAGCTCGGCCACCATCTCCCCGCTTCGTTATGGAACAATGTGATATAAATACCTTCACTTAGGTTTTCCTATATTTATTATCTGCTTCCCATTGTTGCTTTACTTGATTATAAGATCCCAGATTCATTGTCTTGAAGCCAAGGAAAGAAAATGACAGAGGAGGGTTGCAGTCTTGGTCATTTGAGTGAAAGGAGACGGTGGGACTGCAGTTTCTCAGTGAGAGGAGCGACCGCAGCCAGGAGCTCCCTGCATTGTCCTTCCCCAGGCCCAAATTTCTGCTCCTTACGCTGTGGACTGGCTGTGGTCATGCACCTCTCAAACCTCACCATGATCACCCAGCGGGTGAGCCTGAGCATCGCCATCATCGCCATGGTCAACAGCACCCGGCAGCCTGCCCTGCTCAACGCCTCCGCGGATGAGCCCCTTGTAGACGCCCTGAGGGACTCCAGCAGATCCATCAAGGAATTCAACACAGAGGTAAGTGAGATGGAAAACCAGCCCTTTGTCGGGAGGGAAAACCCAGTTTGAAGGGAAGACTTCGATCTTGATTCTGTGGGTAGAGAAGCATGAATTTTCAATGATGAACTTTTTAGAACTGAAATTATTTTTCTTTGAGCTATGGCTTCACTCTCTGATAATCTTTCATTAACGTTATCATAATTACAAGATGGAGGAATATAGGAAAAAACTGTGAAAGCTTCTAAAAAGGAATAGGTTACTGGGCGTCTTCAATGAAAAAAGTAGGCACCATCTCAGCGCATCCTTCTGCCTGATCCTGCGCAGGTCTCGGCACCTTCCCTTGTCTTCGAGCCATTTTACAACTTAAGTTCTACACACAAATGGTATTGCAAATGGTCCTTGCCTGCAGCTCTGCAAATGTATTTGTCCTGTGGAAAATCGGCTGACTCTCCTCCACTTGCGCCTCAGTTGAATAAGCCAGTTTTGCCATTTATTGAGCCTCTTTTCCAGCATTACTTCCTGCACATGTATGTGTGTGTGTGGTTCTTCGAATTCTCCTCCAGACCAGCTGCAATATCTTACCATCCTCATATTTCATAATTTTATTCCCTGGGACCCTGCTCATTTACGATGACCTATCGTTCATTCTGCACATTCACTCTCCCTGCTCGAGAATCCAGGATCCCCCGTGTTGCCAGACTCCTCTCTCTGCGTGCTGGACCCCTCCGGAGCCTGGCCCACCTCTCAGCACCCTCACATCTGCTGAGCGGCCCAGGGACAGTCCCTGCTCTGAGCAGTCAGAGCCCCGGTGCATCGCTGACCCTCTGGTATCGTTCCAGATGCTGCAAAGTCCACTTTTCTGTTTTCTTCAATGAGAATGAATTTTCTTGTTTCTCTTGATACAAATCAGAGTCATTCTTAAAGGCTGCTTCAAGTGCTGCTCCCTTCCTGGGACCTTCCCAGCTCCCTCTTCTCAGAGTCCCTTTTCCACTGGTGGTCATCTTCAAACTCCAATTCTGACGTGAATCGTGTATCTTGCATTATTTATTTTAAGTGGACAAAGTATTTTATAGTTCACAGTGTTTGGCCCTCTACTCCCATTTATAACATGATGTTTCACATCTAATGGGCTACCAAAAATTATTTACCAGGCCCTGGCCGGCATGGCCCAGTTGGTTGGACACCGTCCTGCGCACCAAAGGGTTTTGGGCTCAATCCTCGGTAGGGGGTGTGGAGGAGGCGGCTGATAAATGTTTTGCTCTCACGCCGATGTTTCTCTCCCCCTCTCTTTTTCTCTCTCTCTAAAAATCAATTTAAAAAATCTTTAAAGGAAGTGTTTATTGGGCTACATCAGAAGGGGAATGTGACCTTACTCATGCGTCATCGTGTTTAGGAAGCCAGCTCTGCAAGGCAGGCGACCATCATCCCTACACCTGGCATCAGGGACAGATCTGGGTGAGAGCTCAGTAACGCTGCACCCTCCTTACTCTTTGACATGAGGGTCAGGGTGTCACCCAACTTTTACCAGAAACAAAATAGCTAAAGGGAGATATTCCACAGACGAAACATCTCTCCGTCTCCCTTCACCTACACCTTCCCACCACCCATTTGTGTGATTATTTCTTTGTCTCATTTCTCCTTCAATTCCTCTGTTTTTTTCTTCCTCTGAGAGAAGTTAATTCTGGGTTGTTTGGAAAAGGTGGAATATTTTAGTTAGATTTAGAAAAATAGAGAAAAACCAAATTTCATCTTTTATGGTAGGGTCCCACCAACCACAAGCAGCTCCAGCTGTGAAGCAGATTTTCTTAGTGAAGAATTTTCCTTTCCCCCCCCCCAGACCTCTGTATACGAATGGAGCCCCGAAACCCAGGGCATCATCTTCAGCTCCATCAGCTACGGGATTATACTGACCCTGATCCCCAGCGGGTATCTGGCTGGGATATTTGGTGCGAAGCACATGCTGGGGGCCGGTTTGCTCGCCTCCTCCCTTCTCACGCTCTTCACGCCGCTGGCTGCTGACCTGGGAGTGAGCTTGGTGATTGTGATTCGCACGGCCCAGGGCATGGCCCAGGTACTCAGATGCTTTCTCCCCTCCGAGTGCAATACAGACTCCTGAATCTACCAGCGATCAGAGGCCTCAACGGTTTTCATTTCAGGGGATGGCATGGACGGGGCAGTTTACCATCTGGGCCAAATGGGCTCCCCCGCTCGAACGCAGCAAGCTCACCAGCATCGCCGGCTCCGGTAAGGATTCCGACCCGGGTCCCAGCTCTCCCACACCCTCCCTGCGAGGCAGGGATGGCTTCAGGGAGAGGGGTCAAAGTCCTTCCCCAAAATTCAACAGCGTAGGACGGTACATAGCAGATGAGAAAGACGCCTCGGTGCTGGAGCACCACGGAGGCTCGGCACAGAGCAGACCGTCGTGAACCCCGAAAGCATCATGGGGAAAAGAGTGTAGAAGCCATTTGAAACACCATTTTAGCAAAGATATACAATGAGAACTAAGACGGTTGGAGCTCAGGGCGGGAAGAGAGTTTACACGGCACTGCTTTTGTCAGAGTGAATACTGTTCACGTTGTCGCCCCCCCGGACTGAGCCGCCCTGAGAGCAGGGACGGTGGCTTATTAACGTGCGTCAGTCCTTCCTGTTCTGTCCCCACCCTCCTATTGCTCGCTGCCAGAACGTGACTCCGGTTATAAGGAAATTAGGTGGGCTGTGGATTTCGCCAGGTTGGTGTTAAGGGCCATGTTATTATTATTATCACTATTGTCATAAATCCTAATTCCTTCACGTGACTTTATTGGGGAGATCCGAGTGACAAGAAAGACGCTCGTCACCCATCATTCCAAGGCTGCCCCCTCACTGCTGGGACGACACCCGGGGGCCCCAGGGTCTCAGCCTCCGCCCGGTCACAGCGCTCTTCCTCCCCCTTCTCCCCAGGAGCAGCGTTCGGATCCTTTCTCATCCTCTGTGTGGGGGGGCTCATCTCGCAGGCCCTGGGCTGGCCCTTCATCTTCTACATATTCGGTGAGTCGCTTCCTCTCCCCCTAACGCCTCCGTTTCCCCCGCGTCCGGCCACATTCTTCCTGTAGGACAGGACAGGCCCTTTGCTAAGCGGGAGGCGACAAGCACCCTGAGGATCGGTTGGTGGGTTTCTTGGTCTAGCCTAGGTGGTGGCGATGCTCCTGCTGCCTCCAGGGGGCTCCGATGGTGACAAACGGCTGTCTCTGTTTGAGAGATGGTATCTGGAGAGCTTTAGTTAACAGGAGATTTGGCCTGGCCAGTGTGGCTCAGCGGTTGAGCATCGCCCCATGAACCAGGAGGTTGTCAATTCGATTCCCGGTCGGGGCACATGCCCGGGCTGCAGGCTCGATCCCCAGTAGGGGGCGAGCAGGAGGCAGCTGATCATTGATTCTCGCTCATCATTGATGTTTCTCTCTCTCTCCCTCTCCCTTCTTCTCTCTCTCGAAAATCAATTTTTAAAAAAACATATTAAAAGAATTGTAGAAGAAGTGATATAAAGAGGTGTGGAAATTGAGGTCCTTGGGGTGGAATAACCATGAATTGGTGTGCGTTTTGGAGGGGGCACCACTTCAGACAAACTCCCTTCCTCGCAGCTCACAAATCTACTTGAGAACTAACTGGGTCCTGGCTTCCCAGGTAGCATTGGCTGCATGTGCTGTGTCCTGTGGTTCACGGTCATTTACGACGACCCCGCTCACCACCCCTGCATAAGCCTCAGGGAAAGGGAGCACATCCTGTCCTCACTGGCCCAGCAGGTACTGAGCATCCCCCCGTGGCTGCACAGGGGTCACCAGGGCGGGGCGGGGCTCCCGGGACGGGCCTCTGGCCTCTTCTCATACCCACACTGATTGGATATTTCCTTTCAGCCCACTTCTCGAAGACGATCCGTCCCCATAAAGGCTATGGTCAGATGCCTGCCTCTGTGGGCCATTTTCACAGGGTTTTTCAGCCATTTCTGGTTATGCACCATCATTGTGACGTACCTGCCGACATACATCAGCTCTGTGCTCCACGTCAACATCAGAGAGGTGAGCGTGCTTCCGACACACCTCTGACAATGAGAACATTGTCAGTGGGGACATTTGTGTCCATGCTGCCGATGACATCCTGGCTTTGCCCACAACCATTTAACCTTCACAACGACCTTGAGAGAGGCACCGTAAGGATCCCCATGGCACAGGTGTGGAAACAGGACACACAGAGGTGAGAGGACGGCCTGGATCCCACACCTGCCTGGTGACAGAGCTGCTGCAGCGTGAGCTCCTAACCACCGCGCTTCATTCTTACTTCAAGTCCTCTTAGAAATTAATATCGCTTGTCTCCGGAGACAGTGTAAGGCAGGTGCCGGCCCTCTCACCTGAGACAGTGATACCACTAGTTTCCTTAAAACAACTCAATGTCATGCCCGGGCCAGTTTGGCTCAGTGGTTAGAGTGTTGGCCCAGGGACCAGAGGGTTGCAGGTCTGATTCCTGGTCCAGGGCATGTGCCTGGGTTGCAGGTTCAATCCCCAGGGCCGATCGGGGCACATGCGGGAGGCAGCCCATCGATGTGTCTCTCTCACATCGATGTCTCTCCCTCTCTCCCTCTCCTCCTTCCTTTCCACTCTCTGTGAAAATCAATGGAAAAAATATCCTCGAGTGAGGATGGACCAAAAAAAAAAAAAGAATGTCAGGAGGGCTGACAGTGGTGTGTGTGACGTTGGTGCCCTGTCCCGTGTCCTCACCGGGTCAGTTTCCTCCCCCCAGAGCGGGGTCCTGTCCTCCCTGCCCTACGTTGCTGCCTCGACGTGCACGATTCTCGGAGGGCAGCTGGCCGACTTCCTCCTGTCCAGGAATCTTCTCAGGCTGATCACCGTGCGAAAACTCTTCTCGTCCCTGGGTAAGGACAGGCGGACGGGCGTGGGGAACAGATCCCTTCCTGCCTGGTCTGAGCGGGTCCTGAGCCCCATCTTCCCCCCAGGGCTGCTGCTCCCCTCGCTCTGTGCCGTGGCCCTGCCCTTCGTGGCTTCCAGCTACCTGACAACCATTGTTCTGCTGATACTCATTCCTGGGACCAGCAACCTGTGCGACTCGGGGTTCATCATCAACACCTTAGACGTGGCCCCCAGGTGAGACCTGTACCTGCTGGGGCCTCCTCCAGGCCCCTGCAGAGGTGTCGGGCCTCAGTCTTACCCTGTGACTCCTTTGTGTTGCTGACATACAATATACGGGGCAGAATAGTGACAAATGGCTAGAAATGTCAGCCTGTGGCCATGGCCTGAGGCGTTTTCAGAACACACCCAGTCCTCACAGCGAAGGAGGAGGCCCTCTTGTCATCCACGCGTGATAGGGGAGAAGGCTGGGGCACAGTTCAGGTGACATGCCCGACGTCACACACACGTAGAGCCAGGATCTAAACCCAGGCATTCTGTACGGAGTCTGTTGTCCTGTCCACTCGACATACTGCCAGGAGGGAGCCTGGACTCCCCCGGGGGCAGAGTCTCTCCCTGGTTGTGGGCTTGGAGGCAGGTGATCATCGCCCTGAAGGTCGAGACACCACGTCAGGCTAGACGACTTTGCCAATAGAGCTGAACTGCACCCAAGTTGAGCGGCTGAAAAGCCATCTTTCTGTCTAAGAAAAGGCCACTATAAAACGCTCGCTGTTTGAGGAAGCAGCTTCCTGTAAAACCACCTATGACATCATCGCCCACAGGTACGCGAGCTTCCTCATGGGCATCTCTCGGGGATTCGGGCTCGTCGCGGGGATCATCTCCTCCACGGCCACCGGATTCCTCATCAGCCAGGTGGGGCCCGCTTACCGAGCAAGCGGGAGCAGCAGGTGCTGCGCTGGCACCGGGCACGCACGGCCGGGCCTCTGCTCCCGGGACTGTGGTCGGATGGGAAAGGCGGGCACGGACGCCACCACCCTGCCCTGCTCGGAGCAGACTCTCAGCCGGGCTCCGGGAGCTCAGGTTCCCGGGGGGAAAATAAGAGCAGGGTTTCTAAAGCTGAACAGTGTCCGATTGATGGAAACGGGAGGTTCGGGCAGAGCAAACAGCACGGTGACTATCTGGAGGAACAAACGCAGAGCGAAGGGCAGACTTCGAGTACGAGAGGGAAACGGGGCAGACGAGAGATGACAAGGAGTCCGCTCAGATTCGCTCTGACTTTAGAGTCACGAATGGAAACACCCGTGTTGGAGGCCAGTTTAAAGAGGTTAATTCATGGTAGACAAAGCTGGGAGGGTGGCGGACGCTCTAACCACTGAGCAACACCAGCCAGGGCCATGGTTAGTTTTCGACCAAACTGCTAGGGATGCACTGTGCCTGTAGTGACAGACACGACCTTGCACCCACGAGGCCTCGGTGAGCAGCGTCGGGCGGGCTGGCTGCGTGCAGCGCGGTGGTTCCGAGCCGTCCAGCCAAGGGATTGTTGTGACTGACGCCTCAAACCAAACGACGCAGCGAACAGAGGATGAGATCTTTCTGTTGTGCTTAATCATCACCCAAGGATATTTTTCCCATTGCTTTTCAGAGAGTGATAGGGAGAGAGAGAAACATCAATGTGAAAGAGACACATCGATTGGTTGCCTCCTACATGTGCCCCCAACCGGGGCCTGGGATCAAACTTGCAACCGAGGTATGTGCCCTTGACCAGGAACCGAACCTGAGACCCTTCGGTTCAAGGGCCGACGCTCTAACCCCTGAACCACTCCAGCAGGGCGAGGGTGAGATCTTAACAAGGCCATTTTAGGCATCATTTTCCATGAATGATAGGATTTTTCATGACTGTTGGGATCCCAAATCCAGAAAAACACTGGTGTAGGTGAACTTATTTTGGTTTAAAGAAAAATCCGTCCCCACCCAGAACCCATCTTTCATTTGAGAGTCATTTTGTGTCCAAGTTCCATAAAACCGTCTCTGATAAGTTAAGACACGTGGCTATTGCAGGTCATTCCTTATGCTCTTCAGGGTCAGCATGGCCACACATGATACAGAGGATTTCTAGGCCTGGTAGGGAAGGAACTTGTGAGACTGATGGTTCCGGCCTTTTGCTTCCAGGATTCTGTGTCCGGGTGGAGGAATGTCTTTTTCCTGTCTGCCGCTGTCAACATGTTTGGCCTGGTGTTTTACCTCACGTTTGGACAAGCAGAGATCCAGGACTGGGCCAAGGAGAGGACCCTCACCCGCCTCTGAGGGCACAGGGCTGCAGACGTCAATGTAGAACTGACCATCGACGTTTCAACGTTTTTTTTTAACTTGTCTTCATTCTTTCTTCACGGTCAGCTCGGCAGTTCTCAGCGGGGTGGTGTGTTAGACTTTCCTGGGGAGCCTCTGAAACATACTGACGTGCAGGACCTGCTCCAGAGATGCCGAACGCACTGGTTTGGGGTGGCACCTGGACACCATGAATGTTTAGACACTCCCCAGGGTTTCTAACACAGAGGCAGGGTCGACAACAGCTGGACACGCTTGAAATATCAATTCCTGCTGCCTTGGAATTTCCCTCTTTGGAAAGTACTGGGTGGATAAAAATCTGTGGAAATAATTACCAACAACGAGTTCCATGGGGGTGATTATGGACACAGCAGAGATCTGCCGGGACCTGTAGCCGTGTTACAGAGCTCCGCTCGGGACACAGCGTGAAGTCTGTCATCTACGGGATTAGCATTTTTATTGTTTATATACTGTGAAAGTTGGATGTTTATTTATGTGGTTAACTTCCATTAAAACTCACGTACTAAAATTAAATAGACCATTTTCAAATTATTTAGATTAGGATTATTTCCATCATGCAAAACAGGTATCTACTTATTTATTCTAGTTAAATTCCAGGAGAGCCACGACCAGGAGATGACCCGGAGATGAAATGACTGAGGTTAACGAGAAACTGGGGGCCGAGGGGGTGGGTGCAGGAGAGAGAAGACAGAATTGAAAAGCTTGCACTGTGAGAAGAAAGGATGGGAGGCGAGGCAACGTGGGCACTTCCAAAAGGGACAAGGAGATGGCTTGGACCAAGCTAGGGATTCCCCCTGGACAGGGGTAGTAACTGTGTGTTGTTGACGGCAGACTCCTGGGCTGATATCCTTGACTGGGGTGCTAGTCACGTGGGGGTTTCACTTTGTGAAAAGTGTACATTTATGTTTTGCACACTTTTATGCATGTAAAACGTAGAAGAATTTAAAAGATCGGAGGGAGGGCAGGGTGGCAAAGGAAGACCTCGTGGAGAGAGTGACGTATGAGTCGAATGAGCACTGAAAGTTAGTAAAAGTGACTAAGGAAAAGTAGTAAGAGTGCTCCAGGCAAAGGAGCCAGCCTGGGCGAGAAGCACGATTGATGACAACATATGACAATAATAGCACAGCAAGAGCCAGCGTTTGCGGAGGGCTTAGTACGTGGCAGTTCATTCTCACAGCAGCCCGGTGGGTAGGCAGGTTATTACCCCAGTTTTACAGTGAGGCAACGGAGGCAGCAACTAAATAAATATTGTGCAATAGGATTTAGACTCCAGGCAGGCTGGCTGGACCGTAACGATTAGGAAAACTTGGAAGACACGCAACAGATCTTTTCAGAAATAGGAAGAAGCAAAGATCTTGGGGAAGACATAATCGGACACCCATGTGGAAGTCACTGGCTTTTGATTTTCGATACTATGCAGGGTCCTGAGTGCCCCCCCTCCCCCCGTTTTCAGAGAACTTGCAGGGAACCAGTGAACAGTTGGAAGAAAGAACGAATCCAAACGAAAGCCTTACTCTAGTTATGACGACTCCACTCACAAGATAGGTTGTTACCTGGCATTTGACTTCAAATGAGGGTTAATGAGACCAATTAATTAAAAACATTCAAAACACAACAGGACACAAAATACCCGGAGCTGCCGCGCCTGCCAGGGGTGCACAAGCCATGTGCGTGGGAGGCGATCTGGGCTTCGCTCCCGTGCAGGTGACCCCATTTCTCTCCTAAAATCAGTAAGTCCCCAGCTGACCAGCTCATCACGAGCGCTAACTAAAGGCCGCGGCGATATCTGGAAGGGTGTGCCCTACGGGTGCCAAGACTCGATCATCCCGAGGTGACCAGACTCCACACCTGGACCCACGGCCACCCAGGCCACCTGGCTCTCCAGCGTCCCTGGTGCCGGGAGGGACCCTGCCTCCCGCCCGTAAGCTCACTGGGCTCTCCTGCTGGTTTCAATACTGAAACTCCCTTCTCTGAGTCTGGGCTCCCTCCACCTCTAACTAATTTGTTTCCATGAGTCCTGCCGCTGGCTCAGCAGTTCGGGTCGTCGCCCTGGTGTCCTGTGGGAAGGACTTCCCCGCAGCGGCACCCTCCTCCTCACGCTCTGATTGCGCTGTGACGTCTCTCCCCCTCCCCGCGCCCTCCCACAAACGCCTCCTTTCCCCAGGCTGGCGCCTGTCTCCCTCGTCACCATCTCAGGTGTCCGGAAGAGCTGTGAGCCTTAACCCATCAAACCCCAGGACGCTCCACACGTCACAGCGCACAGTCCCCGATTCCCAGGCCGGTACCGTCTTCCATGCCCATTTTCCAGGACCCCTGCCTCCCCACCTGCAAGACGCCCACACAACCCCCCGCCCCCACCCGCCCCGCCGAAGCCCTTAAAAGCGTCTGCAGGCAGAGTCAGCGCCCCGCACGGTCCTGCTCACATCTCACGGTTAAGTTCTGCACCTTTACCTATTCTACCTGAAGGTCACCTCCTAGGAGGTGATAATCGCCTCTGCCTGTTCCGTGGCTGCTGTCCTCAGGGGTGTAAGATCCCGGGTTAGCCAGGCGCTCCCGGTACTGCGGTTGCTGGAATCGGGCATTGAAACTGGAAAGTACACAAGAAAAATGTCTAAGGAAAAAAAGCAAGAATTTGCAGTGTGGCCGCCTAGCTCACAGTTGAACGTGTTGTGTAGATAAACCAAAGACACACCACGTTACTCAGAAAAGGCAGGTAACAGGCAACACCATAGAGACAGTTTCCAGCGCGAGCTCGATGGCCAGCTTGACCCCACGGGTCACAGAGAAGGTGGCACCAAATGGGAGCCTGACTCGAACTTGGAGACAAAAAGGATTTGCCAGAATCACGGTAAGAAAAGGGGAAACAGACACTCTGTCTTCTCTAACAATTCTCATCACGAAAACACAGCAATCTAAAAACCAACCTCGTTCCAAAGGAAAACGTAAAATTTTTTTTAAAAGGTGGCTATTATGGTCTAACGCAAGGAAATATTTCGATCTATATTTAAGTGTTTAGAAATTAATTATAGAGATGAAGCAATGTTGGATTTTTTTTCCAACGCAGAGACATCTCAAGTCTATTTCTACCAAGTCAAACCAAGTAGGACGCAGGAACCAACAGCCCATGAGCATTTCAGAGTGAGGTTAAAAATTAAATTGTGAGACCAAGCTGCATCTTCTGACTTGGATAGTAATTCAGGGTTAGAAATCTCTCACATGATATTTCAGCTCTGAAGTTGTTATTTATCCCAGGGTCCAGAGTCCTTCAAAAAGGACTCAGGGAAAATCTTTTACCCAGAAAGGTGGCAGTTATACCCCTCCCAGCCCCGGCCCGGCGTAACGGGTTCATTAGCCAGGCTTCCATTTCCAAAGTGCAGATGGAGCAAATCTCTTTTTAGTTTCTCCTCTCATCTTAAAAGAATATCACGCAGCTTTCCTGAAGGGATCATGACGACAGGCCATAGAGGCTTGAAAATAGGAGCCGAGCAAGAGAAAGAGGCACCTCCACTGCGCCCCACGTGGGTGCTCCAAATTCACGTTTCCAAGGGGACTTACAGATTGGCCCACACGCCGCGAGAGCGCGCACACACGCTTAGAAGTAGCAAAGCATCGCTTACGTCGTTTGTGAGCACATCTCGAGAGAGTAAAAACAGAAACGCAAAGATTACACCTTGTCCATTGGCCACTACAGGGACCTGAGTTTTTCATCTGAACAGAAGCAAAGCCGCGGAGAGGATTTCGAGTGGAGGAGGGAGGGGTCGGACTCATGCTTTGACCAGAGGGTTCCCGTTGCCTTCCTGAGAACAGGCTGGAGGCAGGAAGTCAAGCTGACGCTGTTGGAAAACCCCAAGTCGGCCACGCCGGGAGAGGCTCGGCCGTGGAAGAGGTCGGCCCACAGAGAGCCGTGGCCCCGGTTGGAAGAGGCCGGAACGACACTCCCCAGATGGATCGGAGGGAGGACGTGAGGGAAAGAAATTCGGGATAATTACAAAGCGTCTGACGGAGGGAGGAGGCAGGCAGGGCGCTACGGGCAGGTAGAAAGCCACGGCAGGGAGGGAGACGGGCCCGTCGTGGTCACGAAGCTCCTGGCCACGGCATGATTTTAAGACTCACACTCCAGTTCCCCTGGAGATTCGAGGCAAAGGTGAAAGTAAAGTTAAAAATTAAATGTTAGCTTTGACATCATGAGGTCAAAGGACCTGGTGAAGGATTTACAGGGCTAAAATTGGTGAGTCCAGAAATTCAATGTATTTTAAAGTTGGGAGGAAAACCTTCACCGAGGAGGCAGGAAGCACTGCCCATCCTGGACCAGGCGGCCGAGCTCACACGCCGCTCACGCGTGAAACCACCGGGAGAAGGGGGCCTTCTCCGTGCGGCGTCGGGTCAGAGGTATTTCGCAACCTGGGGACACTTTGCTGAAAAAAATCCATTTTCACAGGTTTTTCCACAAGGGAAAGAAAAAAATAAATATTTTCAGGGATGAGTTTGAGGCAGAGAGTTTTGTGGCTCAAAAGGGAAAGAGAAGTGTGTGTTGTGTGTCGTGTGTGGTGTGGTGTGTGTGTCTTGTGTGTGTCTGCGTGTGGTGTGTGTGTGTTGAAATCAACAGCAGTCCCAGAAGATGGTCCTGTGTGCGGCGATGGTGACTAAAAACTGCTCATTTAAAAACACTTTGCAAATCCCGTCTCAGGGATTCTGTCTTTGGGCATCTGGCGTGGCCGAGGCCGACTGGCCGCCTCTCGAGGCGCAGACCAGAGCGTGGCCAGCGCAGGACGGTGCTGAGCTCTGGCGTCGCCACGTAGCTGAGCTGCCCCCAGCAAGCGCAGGCCTGGCGCAGCGGCTCTGCGGGGCCGGGGGCGCCCCTCCTGGCGAGGGCGACGTTCATAAGCAGATCCCGCAGCTCTATTCGTGCCTAAGGAAAAAAGGGATTTATTTTACCTCCATTCCTTCCTGACATTCCCTTGGCACCTCCGAGTTCGCCGTGAAGCCCTCTCTCGGATGGTTTGATGAAGCCTCTGTTTCTCTCTCAGTTTCGAGGGACAGTCTCACTGGGATGTGGAACCACGGCTTGGCTGGGCTTTTCTGTTTGTCATCTATAGTTACCAGGTTCCCGGTATAGGTTTAATCAGCAACAATGAGAAACAACATCCGCAGAAGTAAACTGTCAAAGGCAGCACAGGGTGGAATTGCGTGGGGACTGGCGGACGGAGTCCGTTTCCTTTGACGCGTCCCTTCAACCAGAGGGGAGCCCGGGGGCGGCCAGTTCCCGTGTCCTGCTGACATCATCGCGTTTTGAACTTGCAGAGGACAGAGAACAAACCCTTCAGCAGGAGGCGAAGGAACCGGACGGCCGTGAAGCCCATGGATGACCAGTCCCCCCCCAGGAAAGGTAGAGGTTCTCTCTGTCCCCTCAGGTAGGCTTTCTCCATCTTAAACACGACACCGTAGGTCCCAGGTGAGAGGAGTGCTGTGTTTTGTTTGTTAATCCTCACTGGAGGATGTCATCCCACTGATTTCAGAGAGCATGGAAGGAAGGGACGGAGGGAGGGAGGAAGGGAGGGAGAGAAACACTGGTGAGAGACACACTGACCGGTTGCCTCTTGCATGTGACCTGACCTGGGCCGGGGATCAAACCTGCAACCCAGGTACAGACCCTTGACCGGAATTGAGTCCAAGACCCTTCGGTGGTCAGGCCGACACTTTAAACCACTGAGCAGCACTGGCCAGGGCCAGGTGAGAAGATTGTTCCATAAAAACATATACCGGGTCTTAGAAATGTTCAGGAAAGGAGGTGGAAAAGCCAGTCCTGCCACGGTCGTCCGTTAGAAACCCTTAAATAAAAAGAGTCCAGGGACCCTGGTAGTTGGCACGTCCGTTAGTGACTCGTGTGCACTCGACCGAGCATCGCTTGGCGGAGTCTCGGAAGGAGGTGGGATGACTCTGTTCCGCCTCAAGGGATCCACGGTGGGACTGAGGCAGGACCATGTCCCCGAGTCACCGAATCTCAGACGTCAACAGCTGAATGTTCACCAAAGATCTCTTCTAGACAACTGCTTATCTTGAGCAGGGCCGGGGGGACCACGAGGAATTAGTCTGTTGGCTTAGAGTCGGGTCCACGTCGCGAGGGACAAACTCCCAGAAGAGGGTGTGGGCGGTGACCTGTGGGATTTCCATTTGTATACAGGTTAGCGGGCCATTAAATTTTATATTTCTTCTCGTATCAACTTTGATATTTTTAGATGGTCCGCTTCGCCTTTGTTCAAATTTATATATGAGCACGTAAAACATACCAACAAATAAAGCCGATAAACATGAAATTATGTGTTTATATCATCAATTTCTGTCTTTATGCTCAGCATGTTCTTCCTTTAGGTTCTGTGGGTTTGTTCCTTTGTTAATTTTCCAGGTCCTTGGTTTCTCTCCTTTTCTGATAAATATATTTAGGGTTATACGTTTTGCTCTAACCGTCTAGGAGTTCACTACTCAGCCCCCAGAATTCCCCTCGAGGTTTCCTTTTTAACTTGAGATTTACCTAGGAGTCGTTTTTGCTGAGATTCGTCCAGGTTGCTGAGTGATGCAGTGCCTCCCCCCTTTTTATTTCCAAGTAATATCCGGAAATAAACTGTATTAACATGCCACAGTAGGTTCACTTGCCCCAAGCAGCCACCCATTTTGAGTAAAGTTACTATAAACATTTTAGTACAAGTCTTTTTATAAACATACGTTTTTATTTCTCTTGGCAAATTGCCATTTGTTGACAAGACTTTACTTTCCTCCACTGAACTGCATTAGTGCATTTATTCAAAAGCTTATTTGTGCCTCTGCTCCTGGACTCCCTACCTTCTGCCACTGATGCATTTGTTTGGCTTTCCACCAACACGACACCGATTGCTCCGGCTTCAAACTAGCTCAAGCACATTACGTTCTGTAAATGCGATTTTCCCTGCATGTGCATATATGAGTTTCTGAACCAACTGTGTACGTTTAGAGAATAAAGCTGTTTACTTGACTGAAAGCCTTTGTTGTTATTCAGGGGACTTAGTTCCGAGAGTAACCAGCGTGTTTTTAAACGGTCCCTTTAAAGTGTGCACGCGCCAAAGGACTCGGAGGACGTCCCTTTCAGGGGCAGTCTAGATGGGATTATATATGGGGGGGGGGATTATTACATCAGTCTCACATCTTCCTATCGTATCATAATTTCTCAAAGGCCAATCCATACAATAAAACTTCAACACAATACTTGGCTCCCACATTTCTGAGGGGCCCTCGCTGACGTTAAAAGCGTGCTTTGTTTTGCTTTGCCTCAGCCGCGCTAACGGTCGGTGATTCTTGTCCTGCTTCCCGGCCCCAGGGTGCTGCTCCCTCCGCTACGGGCTGGCGCTGCTCCTGCACTTCTGCAACGTCTCTATGATGTCACAGCGAGCGTGTCTGAGCCTCACCATGGTCGCCATGGTGAACGCCACGGATGCACAGGGGCTGCCCAACGCCTCCACCCAGGAGCCCCCGGGTGACCTCAGGGTACGTCGAAAACACTGCCGCACTCACGTTCAAAGAGATCAACCACAGAGCGTGCGTGCCCGCGCCCATAACCCGCAGACACAGGCAACAGCAGGGCGAAGGCCGGGGGGGGGGAGTGGGGGGATCAGTGGGGGAGGGAAAGGGGGGCATCCGTAATACTCTCAACAATCAAGATAAATTTTTAAAAACGTAACTACACCCAGAAAGTGCTGCCTTCAGGGAGCAAAGAAGGTCCCACAACAGAGCCCGCTGGGCAGAGGGCACGTCCTTCCCACGGGGTGAGCCGGGAGGCCGGTGTCCCCACGTCGCCGAACACGCAGAGCGGCAAGACGCCCCCTTCCCTTTCAGAACCCCGTGTACAACTGGAGCCCCAAAACCCAGGGGCTCATCCTAAGCTCCATCACCTACGGGATGCTCGTCGCCCAAGTCCCTGTCGGGTACCTGTCCGGCATCTACCCCATAAAGAACATGGTTGGCTCCGGGCTGCTGCTCAGCTCCCTGCTCAGCCTGCTCCTGCCGCTGGCGGCCGGCGCGGGGGAGTCTCTGGTCCTCGCCTGCCGCGTGGCCCAGGGGCTCAGCCAGGTATGCGACGGCGGGGAGCCGGGCAGCTTTACCGGCCCCAGGGGGCATCGGCGTGACCGCCCTCCCGCTCTCGCCGCAGGGGACAGTGCTGGTAGCACAGCACACGGTCTGGACCAGGTGGGCCCCCCCCGCGGAACGAGGCCGACTCACCTCCACGAGCCTGTCAGGTAACCGCGGGCGCCCGGACGTCCGGTCGGGGGGCTCGCACTGTCCTTGCTTTAAAGACGTGGGAACGGCACCGATGGACAGGCTTGCTCGTCTCAACAGGAAACAAAAGAGCAACGATTTCACTCTCTCCTGACGGGTGTCGCCTGCGCGGGTTTCTCTCCCCGGAGATCGCTCCGGCTGCCGCGAGGCTGCCGTGTCTCCTTTCAGACGCCTGCGCTCACTAGGTCTGTTCTTTGTGCCTCTGACCAGGGCTGATGCTGGGGCCCTCCGTGGCCCTGTTCGCGACGGGGCACATCTGCCAGGCCCTGGGCTGGCCCGTGGTCTTCTACATTTTCGGTGAGTCTCCTTCTGTGAAATCCCAGCCCTTAGAGTTTAAGACAGAATTAAAAACTGGATATAATATAATAACTTAGGTAAAGTTAACGATGCTAAAAATGATGACTTTCACGAAGGAGAGAGAGGCGTCAACGTTCACTGATTTCTTATACACACAAGCACCGTGCTCAGCGCCACTGATGCGCCTGGAACGGGACACTGGCTGCCCTGCAGCACAGGGGCTGCGGTCTCAGGGGCTCGGGACTCAGCGCCCCGGCTGGCGGCTCCGTCCGCTGCGCCCCCAGATCCCAGAGCAGTGCCTGGTGCCTAACGGGCATTCGATCAATATTTGGCAAATCAACAAACTTATTTCTGGAAGACTGACTGATGAACACTCCACATTCCCTGTCTCAGAGGATTCCCTATGAGCAGGTTATTTGTATAAAAACTCAAAAACAGCACGTAATCTGGCAAACTCCTCTAGGACTTGCACAGTCCCTAGGCCTGGGCTGGCTCTCAGGAGCGTGGCTAAGCCCGGGGGGCTCCGCTGCGCCAGCCTCTCCTGGGAGGTCCTGGGAGCAGGGAGCCTGACGGTCACGGGCAGAGGGCAGCAGAGGCCAGGCGGCGGGGACAGGCCGGAGGGCTCCCCACGGTCTCTGTACCTCGCTCTAGGGAGGGGCACAGAGAGGACCGGCATGAGCCTTGTTGCAAAGTTTCAGAAGAGAAAGAGGACGTCCAGGTTCTCGTAGTGACCAGGAGAAGCGCCAGTTTGGGAAAGAGGCGCGCCAGAGAGAAGCCGCTCTGATTCTCGCCCGTCCGCTTCGACAGGGGCTTGCGGCTGCGCCCTGAGCCTTTCCTGGTTCGTTCTGTTTTATGACGACCCGAAGGACCACCCGTGCATCAGCCTCGGGGAGAAGGAGCTCATCACGGCCTCGCTCCCCGAGCAGGTAGGACGCGGGCTCTGCGCCGTGGGAGCCCTGCCCCCGCTCAGCCCGATGCCCGGCCCGCTGACGGGCTCCTTCCTTCCCAGGTCGGCTCGGGGGGGAAATCGGTGCCCATCAAGGCCGTGCTCACGTCCCTGCCCGTCTGGGCCATCTCCCTCAGCTGCTTCGCTTATTCCTGGACGAATCACATCATGTTTCTGTACCTGCCAACGTTCATCAGCTACAGGCTTCGGGTGGACGTGCGAGAGGTCAGTGTCCCCTCCGTCCCTTTCCCGCCTCAGGGAGGACCCTGCTCATGGCTCAGCCTCCGGCGACCCCGGTCCCAGCTCTCGCCCGCCCCGCACTGTGTAGCGGGTGCTCCACCTGGAGACGCCCTCTTTCCGGCGCTCACGGCACCGCCCTCGCCCAGAACAAAAGGTGCAGACACAGCATCTGACACGGTCACCCCAACACACACCCGGTTCCCACAGGTTCCCCGCCTCCCCTCACTGTGTGGTGCCCCTTGTGTGACTCAGGGCTCAACAGCCTCGGTCCCTAAAGGGCCTGGGATCCTTCCCCGAGGGTCACTTGCCCGAGGCCCTGGCCGGGTAGCACAGCTGGTTAGAGCATCGTCCCAAAAAGGCCCAGGTTTCAGGTTCAATTTCCCCCCGTCAGGGCACCAATGATGCACCGACAAGTGAAACAACAAATCAAAGTGCGTGTGTCTCTGTCCCCCTTCCTGTCTCTCTCTCAAATCAATAAACTAAAAAAAAAAAAAAAAAAGGAAGAAAGCCCCTTGTCCAGGCCCCGTCACCTGCCCAGCTGCTATCAGTCCTGCCCTGGGGTCAGTCAGTGAGGCCTGTGGTTTGACCCGGGGCTCAGGTCTCGCTGGGAAAGGACCGCCACTCACTGATTGTCCGACTTGGAGAATCACTGATCCCTGGAACCTTCAGTTGTTTGATATCATAAAACCAGAAAACAGCAGCTCGAGAAGTGGGGTCTGGGCTCGCCACCTGGGGCGTTTTGTGATGAACCTGCAGCCGCCCAGCCCGGGGCCCGGCGGAGCCACGAGGTCCTTACCTCCCAGCCCGGGCCCGGCGGAGCCACGAGGTCCTTACCTCCCAGCCCGGGCCCGGCGGAGCCACGAGGTCCTTACCTCCCAGCCCGGGCCGGCGGAGCCACGAGGTCCTTACCTCCCAGCCTGGGGCGGCGGAGCCACGAGGTCCTTACCTCCCAGCCCGGGGCCGGCGGAGCCACGAGGTCCTTACCTCCCAGCCCGGGCCGGCGGAGCCACGAGGTCCTTACCTCTCTGACTCCGGCGTGTCTCCCGCGAGCCCCGGAGCTGCTGCAAGGCTAACAGGAGCCGCTCGGAGGAAGCCCCCTGCCGCTCTAATCCTCCCATCGCGTCCGGGGCCAGCGCCTCCCGCTCCCAGCCTTCCTCTTACTACCTGTGCAGCCATTTCAGGTCCCGTGATGCTAAATAAAAAACTAGACAGATCCTGACAATAGCTTCCGACCTCAAAACTCCTTCCTCTCTCGGGGAGTGTGGCCCAGCAGCGACGTGGGGGTTGGACGCTGGTTTCCCAGAGGGCGGCACGAACGTCAGAGGCTGAGCCCCGGCAGCGCGGCCCCGGCGCTGGCTCTCAGGGCAACGTCTCCTCCCCAGAACGGGCTGCTGTCTGCCCTCCCCCACCTCTGTTCCTGGCTCCTCAGCATCCTTGCGGGGCACGCGGCCGACGGCCTCCTGGCCCGGAAGAGGCTCAGCTTAATCGCCATCCGGAAGCTGTTCACCACGCTGGGTAAGCAACGGCCCCGACGCCCCAGGCCCTTTGGGGCGCCCACCCCCGTGGCCAGGGTGCCCCTGACCGCGCCCTGTGGACGCCCCAGGCCTCCTCCTGCCCGCCCTGCTGGTCATGGGCCTGCTCTACCTGGGCTCCGGCTTCCGCGGCACCATCTCTCTCCTGACGCTCACGAGCGCCACGCTCGGCTTCTGCACGGCAGGCATGATGATCAATCCCCTGGACATCGCTCCCAGGTGGGGCTTTAAAATATGTTTAATATTTTTATGGGGGAAGGGGTCGTGAAGGCAAAAGTGAGGGGGGCTTATAAAAGGTGGAATGGGCCCTGTTCCCACCAAACCCCAGGCATTCTGCTGCTAATGTGAAAAGGGGAACAATAAATATTGGAGACAATGGGCAGTTTTTGCCCCAATCTGCACCTGTGGCCGCTCATAACTATAAATATCCCTCTTCACGCATGAGAACATGCTCCCCAGCTCCCCAAAGGAGACGGCACAGCTCCAGCCCAGGGGCTCTGTGTCTGGGGACCCACAAACTCGCGCACACACCACACACTCCCTCCCGTGTCCACATGGAAACGCAGAGCGAGTGGCAATGGAACAGACCCAGGGAAATAAAACAGACGGGGCCCTTCGTCTCAGGAGAGGGGCGGCCTGGACACAGGGCGCCTTGACTGGGGACATCGCCCAGCGGGAGAGGCAGAGGCTCTCCATCCCGAGTGAAGTAATTTCTTGATTAGACGCTGATTCTGCTTCCAAAGGGCAGGTCCTTGTGCTCTGGGGCTCAGGGACTGGACCCCTACTTTATCTCTCTCTCCCCGCGCTTCCCGGCCAATCACAGCTGCTTGCGAGGGGTCCCTGGGGCCGGTAGCTCTGGGCTGTGGGACGAGAGCAGGTGGACGGTCCTTCAATCTTGATTGACCCTGAACCCCTCCTATGACCAACACACGTCAGCCCTGAATTTCCCCGCGGCACCTGCAGACGGCCCATCTCAGGGCTTTCGCTCCAGGGCGGTGTCCTCTGCCCAGCATCGCATCGTTCGCCGCCAACGCCAGCCTGACCGCGGCGCCTCCAGGGGGCTACTCGCGACCACGGCCTGAGTCCGAGGAGTGGAAATGGGAAACGCGGGAAACCAACAGTTACCTTTCTTAACCTCATTTTAAACCAAATGAGGTGTGAGGTTCAGAGTACTTGACGCCCGTGTATTGTCTCTTTTGTGCAGATATTACGGATTTCTTAAAGGACTCACCATTCTGATCGGAATGACGGGGGGACTGACCTCCTCCACGCTGGCTGGGATAATCCTCAACCAGGTAAAAACCGTCAGACACGGGCGACCGGCTACCGCCCTGGGTGACCTGTAGCTTCAGTTACGACGACACACGCAGGACGAGAGGTAACGCCAGGGACCAGCCGCGAAGGAAGAGCTGCCACAGCAGCACTGGCATAAACCTGTGACCACTAAGCATCACCCCGCGCCCCGCACGCCACGCGGCTCGGGCGTAAACGGGCTTATCTGGAAGAACACCTACCACTCTCGTGGGCAGGCGGTTCCTCCGTGCACCTCGCCCCCCACAGCCTGGGCCCAGAAGAGAGTTGCAGTCACCACCGTCTCGGAGAGAGGGGCCTCCGGCACCAGGGTCCCCGCGCTTACAGGTCACCAAGCAGGACGTCACTGTCCCCGCCAAGCGAAGCTCCCTGGTCAGAGAGGCGGCCTCGGTAGAAAAGGCGAACCGGGGAGACCTGGGCGTGTTTCTCCCCCGAGCACAGAGCCCCCCCGTCTGTCCTCCCCCTGAACTCGCCCAGACCCGCTGAGCTGACCCCCAAACGTCGTCAGGAGACCCAACATCCCCGCTCGTTTCCCGACAGAGAGAAGCAGGGCTCCAGGCCTGTCCACACCATCACCGCCCAGCGAGCAAACATGCCTGTCGCAGCCTTGGCCTCACGGGCAGAGGAAAAGCCAAACAGAGACTCTCGGGGCATTCGAAACACTCGACCAGTTTTCACGGGGCTTAGGGCCTGACTTCAAACTCTGTCGGTTCCAAATGCCAGAAGCCAAGAACTGAATTTCAGGGAGTCCACAGATGCCCAACAGAAGCAAATAAAATGTTTCCAGAGAAGCTCACCCTAAATTTATACTCCAGGATTTCCTCTTGCATGAAGTTTCAGTGAATACAATTTTACAGTGAATCGAAACGTGACAAAACGCTCAAAGAAGTACCACATCATGTGCAAGAAAGAGTAAAAATATCGCAGAATCAGATTCTCAGAGACACTGGAAACACGTGCATGGGCTTAAGAAATGAGAGGATTGAAAATATAAATAAGAAACAGATGATTTGACCACAAAACCCAAAAACACAAAGATAACCTCTGGCAATTAAAAATATAAAATTGAAATTAGACTTTCAGATTAAATACAGCTAAAAAGAATTAGTGAGGTTTCTGCTTCTGGAAGGGAAGACACAAATCATGATTATCTTTTTTGAGGGGAATTCTGACCTTTCTTGCTCCCTCTGTGTGTGTTTCCCCTGGTTTGTTAAGAGACCTGCATTGAGTTTGTATTAATTTTAATATTCTAAGTTTTACATGACACGGGCCCAATAACTTGTAATTCCTTTGCTCCTTCATCCCCCAGGATCCAGTGTCTTCCTGGTTTAAAATCTTCTTCCTGATGGCAGCTATTAACGTGACAAGCTTAGTGTTCTACCTTATATTTGCTAAAGCAGAAATCCAGGACTGGGCTACAGAAAAACAGCACACCCGCCTCTGAGGGTAAGGAGTGATCGGGTCATGGAGAGAGTTTGAAAGTGGGGGTGCAGGACAGACGGGAGCTGAGGATGAGCCCTGAGCAGACCACGGTGATGCTGAGATGGGGAACACGAGGGGAGCGGGTTTGGGGGACAAGGGGGACCACGCCGCGTCTGAAAGGATCTCACGTCCTGATGGAGACGGCGTGCAGCCCGCAGGGTAGACTGCTCCTGAATTCTGGGGAGGTTCTGGGGCTTGAGAGATAAATCTGGGAGCCCAGGCTTCCTAACATTTGGAGGAACTGGGAAGACGGCTGGAGAACGTGGGATCTCAGAGGAGACGCACAAAGGGTGGGATGAGGACCCGCGGGGAAATGCTCGCAAGGGGCCCAGTTACATGAGGTGTGAGGATTACTGGCGGGTTTGGCAAGACGGCCCCGACTGGGATGGTTTTCAAACGATGGAGACAAAGGGTCCGTCAGCATTCAGAAGGGAGCCTACTCCTGAGCCTCGCTTCCCTAAACTCCGCGGGTGGTAAACAGAAGGGAAAACGTCTCTCTGTGGAATTATTTCAGCTGACCCATAAATAAGAACTGATTGACGTAGACTATCCCCATTCTGCAAACTCCAGTGAATTCAGGGACCCGGGTGTTGTGCCTCAATGGCTGTTAACATCACAAACACTGGAAAGTTACAGACACAATAAATTCAGGCAGAAAGTTTCCTGATGAACCTATTCATACAGAAATACATTTCCTCACATTAAACAACAATAACCAGTTAGCAAATGTATTAAGATAAATGACCTGAATCGTGGTTGGAGGGAGATTGGATAAGACCAGTTAAAAATTAACTCGGCACGGCCAGCACCAGGAGCTCCGGGAGGGTGCGCTCGCAGCTCCCCGCGGCGCATCTACAGCCAGGCTGCAGACCATAAAATGCAAACATGGATCTGGAATTAAACGTATCCTACTCGTAGGTAATAAATTTTGTGTAAGTGACCAGAATATAACCAGCTATTTAAAAATATAGGCGTTTAAGTATTTTCATATAGAAATGACCGCAGCTGACCTTCTGAGTAAGCTCATAACAGGCTTTGGCAAGGGCTCACCTCTATTTCCCAGGTACAGAGCTGGCTGCAGCGATGCCATCCATCCTGTTCGTTCATTCAGGCCCTATAAGTTTCACTCGTTTCTATCTGACCTATTAAATACTAAAAGTATACTATAGTTTTCCATTATTGTTACTTCTATTGATTTTTATGTCCAAGCAGTTAATATCAAGATTTTGACAAGTATATCTTAATAGGAAATTTAGTTTTGATTTTGTAAAATCATCAGTCTTTCCCATTTTATGATTTTTACTGCTGGCAGGAAAGTGGCCTTGCGCCTCACCGGACCCAGCCTGGGGACTGTCTACCGGAGAAGTCACCCGCAGGAGCTTTCTCTGCAGCTTCACCCAGAGGCCGTCCCAGCACCTGAGGGTCCCTGCACAGCCACACTCCAACGAACCGACTCCGGAGGCACCTGTCCCACTCGACAGGCCTAATGCCCCCGAGGGGCCCAGCACCCGTCTCCGACCTCGGGCTCTGATCAGGAAGAGGAGCTGCTGACACCTCCAGGTAGCTGCTCCCGCCCACAAGCCCGGACCAGGCCACTGTCAGCCTTAAATACTGAACGTTCCTGAGCACAATCCTTATAAACCTACTTTGCAACCGCCCCAGGCATCTTGTTCTTGGACACCGATCATTCTGACAGTGACCACGCCGGCCAGCTCCCTTGTGTTTTGCTTACTTTGAGTCACTAACTATTGTCACTAGGCGATGTCAAGGATGTCACCCTCACCCAGGCGCGGAAAGATAACTCCCCGACCGAAATCCCAGCCCCTCGCAACTCCTGCAAACCTAACGTGTTGCTGTGCAGCAGCCCTGAGCCCCGGCACCAGCACGGTTTCCGTGACCCAGGGGTACCCGCGGGTGCTGTGCTTTTAACAAGGCCAACGCCCCCCAGCATTCGCGACCGTGCTCCTCGGCCCGTTCTCACCAGCCCAGCCCAGCCCCGCGCCCAGCCCCTGCCCCGCCCCTCTCGCCACTGCCCGGGGACCCGCACGGTGCCTACACCGAAGGCAGCGCTCAGCCGCCTTGCGGGGCCTGACAGCTCAGGACCGACACAGGCCCAGAACCACGGCAACGCCTCAGGTCCACCCAAGGGTCCGAAAGCCCACAAAGCGGGGGGAAAGCGCTGTAAGCCGCCGAAAAGCTGGCTTATATACACAGCAGTCCCCGCCCCGTCCCTGATCGGTTCATCCTCATGCAAATGAGGATGCCAAATCTTACAAATTTGATTGGCCCAAAAGGCACTCTTCTGATTGGTTAGAATAGATGCTCTGATTGGTCAGAGCCGCCCAGCTCAGCTTGGATGAGAGGAGCCTCCCTCCGATTGGATAAAGCAGGGTCCAGGAAACCGTTATAATGGTTGGTTCGGCCGCTAGACGCGCAGACCCGGCGGGGGCTCGGCTGGGCGCGGGGCGTCCGTGCGCAGGCGCCTCCTCCATGTGCGGTTTTGGGGGGTGGCCCCGGGGCAGAAGCGGCTGCTGTGCCCCGCTGGTCTTATCCGAGCGCAGTCAGACCCCAGGAGCCTTTCCTGGTGCCCGGGTCACGACGGGGTGGTCGGGTTTCCTCGCTTGGCTTCCCCGCTCTGCGGGCCCAGGGCCGTGCCCTGTGCGCCCCGCGGCTCCTGCTGTCCCGGGCGGGTCTTCGCTGGCAGCTCGGCGCCCACCTTCTGGGTGCTGGGGCTCAATCCTTGTGACCCTCAGGCCCCCCACCCATGGCCCTGGCTTCCTCTCGCTTTGGTGAGAAACTGTCATCGGGCCTCCGATGCTTTTACCAGGACAACTAGAGATTTGTTTCTGCGCTCACAGCGCTGACGGTGTTGGGTTTCTACGCCCGGCAGGTCTCCGAGTCTCTAGACACCCGCTGGGTGTCCTACAATTTAATTCATTCGACACCCACTACCCAGAGTTGGTCCAGACTCCACGGGTAACGGTTCAGTCCCACAAGACTGCCCTGCTGCCGGCACGTTCCCACTTCTGACTTAGACACAGCTAGGGGTTCCCACGACCCCCTCCTCAGGTTTGACGATTTGCTAGAATGACACAGAACTTAGGAAAAACAGTTTACTTACTATTATCAGTTTATTATAAAGGATGTAACTTAGAAACAGCCAAATGGAAAAGATGCACAGGGCAGGTGTGGGAAGAGACCAGCGCGTTGGTGCCCTCCTGGGGGCACCACCCTCTCAGCACCTCGGTGAGCTCACCAGCCTGGATGTTCTCAGAACCTGTCATTTAAGGTTTTTATAGAAATTTTATTGCATAAGCATGATCGTTAAGTAAATCATGTTGAATAAATCTCCAGCCCTTCTCCCCTCCTAGAAGGTGGGACCATGGAGCTGAAAGCCCCAACCTTCTAACCATCCCTTGGTCTTTCTGGCAACCAGCCCCCACCCCGAAGCTCTCCAGGGCCCCGGCTGCCAGCCCTCTCACCTGCACACCAAAAAGACAGGCATCACTGCAGAAATTCCAAGGGTCTTAGCAGCTTTTGTGACAGGAATGAGGGACTAAGACCAAATATTCTAACAAGAGATTCCTATTATCCCATCACTTGGGAAATGACAAGGGTTTTAGGATTTCTGTGCCAGAAACTGGGGCAGAGATCAAATATGCATGATTATGTCACAGTAACAGCAGAAAGAGTGAGAAGCACAGAAATTCAGACACACCTACGCTTTCAGGAGCTCACAGGTAAATGATGGGTCTCCTTTCCCCCTCCCCAGTAAAATCTCCAGGCAGAACCTTCAGGGTTGCATAGCCAAGGCCTCTGAGAAGATACTGGAAACAGTCCAGTGAGAGCACACAGGGGAATGTCCGTGAGGGCAAACGACAGCACAGGAGCACCAGGGCCTAGGGCACGTCGCTGCTCACATGCGGGTGAGGGTCTGCTCTTAAGCCCAGTCCTGCACCTCTGCTTGGCTGAAGATGAGGTAGAAGACCAGACCTGATATGTTAACAGCTGCTGAAAGCAAGAAGACATTTCTCCAGCCAAACTCTGAATCCTGGAGACAGGAAACTACAGGTTATTGATCGGAGCAGGAACTTTTGTTTCATCCCCTGAGTGCCCTGGCTGGCACGTGCCCGGGGTCGATGCGTATTTGTGGAACCAACAAATGAATGACAAGGGAGACAGGTCAGCTTGAGAATGTCCATGTGAAACCACCATTTCCTGACTGTGTCAGTCAGTGGCTGAAAGGGAACTGAGGCTTCAAATGGCAAAGGGCGTGATGGCAGAAAGAACACCCTTCCCTTGTTGGGGTCCATCCTCCTGACGTCCTGGTGGGAAACCACAGGGAACTTAAAGAACGACACTCGTGGGGACGTCACGGATGTCTTTCTTCACCTGTAGGTTCTTAGGAAATGCTCAAGGCATTGTTCTGACAACTTTACATGCGTCTCCCAGGATGGAAGGCTGTTCAGATGCAAACGCCCAGGTAAGCCGCCTGGTCAGAGGGCCTCAGCCCCAACGCGATGAGCGGACACAGAAGGTGCCCACGGCTCCTTCCCTCTGTCCTTTGCTCAGCCTCTCGCTCATACATTCTGTACATATTTGTTGGGTCCCTACATAGTGTGACCAACCCTTTCCAGATGGCTGGGAACTTTCAAGGCATTAGGATGAAAGTCCCACACCCTGGAAAACCCCTCGCTCCCAAGCAAACCACAAATCGGCCACTCTCCAATTTACAAGAAACGCCATCATGTTGCTACAGAAGTTGGTGATGACCGTGAGAAACTCATCTTCCAAGAGCTCATAAAGCATAAACATGGAATCGCGCTCTCCCTCGGGAGCTTCAGGCTGAGCCACCCCTGTCGGACCTTCCCCCGATGACCCCTAGAGGGTTACCGCAGGAAAATGCTCATCAGAATGTCTGACCTCACCTGACTGATGAAAAATCCAGAAACGGTGGGAGAGAGGACTCCTGAGAGTTGAGCAAAGACCAGCGACAGGCCCCTGAGAAAGCCAGTGTACCTGGGAGGAGAGAGACTCGTAAGCAAAGGTTAATCTCAGCCCATCTGCTGCAGTCCTGTGCTTGTCTCTGGCGTGGCCCAGAGATGTGCTGACCCTTCGTCAAACCTGAGGGAGACGTACTGACCAGTGACTGCTACCATCCTGTGCCAAGGTCTGCGACACCCAAGGGGTAACCGTGCTAACTTGTCAATGTTGTTTATACAAAACATAGGATGGATGGTTTGGCCGAGTTTATATGTTCTCTTGGCTTCGGCTATGAAGTCTGACCTGGCAGCCCTGCTTTGGGGGATGCAAGACCCCTCCCTGCAAGACGTGGGCTCCCCTGAGACAAGGCGTCTCCCACGTGCCTTGGTGGCCCTTCATCTGAAAATGGAGCGCGTCCCATTGACTGTGAAGGGACCATGGGAGCTACGCGTGGAAGCCTCGGTCATCCCCGACACTCCCCGGCGCTGGAGGCGAATGTCTCCCGTGACACCCGTGTCCTTCAGCGTCCTTCACCCCCGGTGAGCGCCCTGTGGCCCAGCCCTGTCTCACTGCTGCGTTTCCCCCGCAGGGAACAGCGGTGGACTAGCTTTGGGTTCCTTCCAGGAAGCATCTGGATGTAGGGCTGCTGCTGACACCTCCCGGGGCCTGTTCCACGTGCCACTCACATTTTGACCGATGGTCACGGCAGGTTTAGGGGCACTGGACCTGAGCTGAGCCCCTGTGGGGCACAACGGGGCGAGGGGCTCCTTACCTGGGAGCGATATCGATGAAGTTGACGAGGGCTCCTGCTTGGGAGAGGCTGCTGGTGGCGAAGCTCAGCACCAGGAAGGCCATGGTGATGCCGAAGCTGAAGCTGACCCAGGGCAGGAGCACGGAGAACACACTCGGGAAGAGAACCGCTGGGGCAGGAGGAGAGACAGAGGCCAGGACGCTGCCCCAAGCTCCCCAGGCCAGCCCCGGGTCCACCTGGGTCCTTACCTGTGGCGGTGAAGAGCCTCCTGACCACGATGAGCGTGAGGATTTCTCGGGAGAGAAGGAAGTCCGCTAACAGGCCTCCGAGGATGGTGCAGACAAAGGCCACGCCGAGCAGCAGGGCCGACAGGAAGCCGCTCTGGGGACCAGAGATGAGTGAGGCCGCGCCCAGCCCAGCGGGACACCGAGGGTCCCCGGCGCACTGCCTACCCTGGTGCCTCTCGACACCACCTTTAACACACTCTCAGGCCACTGCCAGAAGCCAGTGTCACCTCTGAGCAAAAATGTGCACATAGGTCAGTGTGGGGAAAAGGGACAAGCGCTCCCTCCATACGTAAAGGTCACCTGGAAATAGGTGCTTAAAGGGACAAAGCCCAGCCCTGGCCGGGTGGCTCGGCTGGTTGGTGCATTGTCCTCTGCACCCAGAGGTTCTGGGTTCGATTCCCAGTCCAGGCACATGCCCAGGCGGCAGGTTCAACCCCTGGTCAGGGCGCACGTGGGAGGCCACTGATCGATGTTTCTCTCTCACGTCCCGTTTCTTTCCCTCTCTCTCCCTCTCTTTCTAAAATCAATAAAAACATATCCTTGGGTGAGGATTTTTTTTTAAAAAAGAACAAAACTCAGTACAAAAAATTTTAGGCAAAAAATAGGAACAGGCAATGGACAGAAAAACAAAAAACCACACGGCTCCCAAATGTATTGAAACATATTCCGAGTTAAGCTAACACAATGGCCGCGAGACACCTTTGTTTGTGGATCCATCGGTTCTTTGCAAGGTCTGTGGGGAGTCAGACAGGTGCCAACATCATTACTGCCCCACGGAGGGTGACAGTAAATACGTTTATATGGCACTCGCCCCCGACTCGGACATGCAGGGATTTAAAAAATAGTTGGGCAGAGACTGGAAACAGCCCGCGTGTAGCTCTGTGAGGTTTCCCACATTTGCTGACGTGAAAGATCCCCGTGGTCTAGTGTGTAAAGAACAGCAGCACATTCATGTGTTGTGTTTTGTGTAAAAAAAAAAAAGTTGGGCAATGAGAACATCTGTGCATGCCTGATTCTTGTAAATGGAAGAATTATACGAAATTAATAGAAAGCATTGTCTGAGGGGTGGGCTCCGAGACCGGGGCAGACGGGGCCAGAACGGGAGAGGCTTTTCACTCTACACCTTTTTAATAGCTTTTTAAATGCTGGACTCTGTTCTTGTCCATTCAACTTCTAAATTAAAAAGGCAAAGGACACCGATGGGATGGATTTAGTCATGGGATCCAAGTTGTTCATTTTATCAGAGTAAACCAACTACCACGGTGACGTGTCGTCAGAGGAAATACCCTGAGATCCACGGGGACCCGGGTCTGGGCTTCCCGAGCCGGGGAAGCCTGGTCTCAACGTGTCCCTGCAGCCGTGGCCTCACCACAGGCCTCCGAGGGTGGGGAGCCCACCGGCCTCACCCCTCACTCCTGGCTCCGTCGCCTGCTTCTGCCCCCCAGCAGGCCCACAGCCACCCCACCCTCGGGCTCCCTGGTCCCAGCACCTGCCCGTGTGCACGCGTGTGCCCCAGACTCTGACCTCTGCTAACGTCGCTGTTTGCTGGCGGGTGAGCCTGTCGTCACCGGAGGAATCCGGTCAATGTGAGAACACTGCTTGTTGAGTACAAAAGGCGGGACTGTGGCTATAACTCAATGACCTTGTGAACCATGGCAAACAGGACGAAATCTGATGAGCTCCTCGCACTTCGAGGACACCCCCCTGGAGGGAACTGAGCGGCTCCCGTCAGCCAATCAGAGCACCCGGGCATTTGGGGGAGACTCAGCCCCACCCATCGGTGCTCCTTTCTCCACATGCGTGGGACTTGAATAAAGGACTTTTTTAAGAGCATTCCCCACAGGGCTTTGGTGTAAGTCCCACTGGGGCCTTCAGGTCCTGTCCATAATGTCCTGTCTCAGCCTCAGCCTCCCCGAAGGCAGAATTTGCTTTGTGAATCTTTATTCTTTCCGCCATCAGCAGAGTATCCTGTTTGCAGATGTCGATTGGATTGAACGCAGAATTTTTTCATTGACCCCTTAAAAAAAAATGACATCCCCTGAGTGTCAAGCTGGCCTAGAGCCATAGCATCCTGCCCCCAAAAAGCAGGAGGCCGCACTGAGGTGAGTCGGAACCCGAGCGGGTGCATTTCCACTTGAAGGCCCCGGGCCCAGGCCCCTGGCTTGATGACCCCGGGAGAGACGGGAGCTATATAAGGGGGCATTGAAACAGGAGAACAGGATGGACTTTCTCCGTACTTACATCTTTGAGGTCCACCTGAGGCAGAGAGTTGAGGTACGTGGGCAAATACGCCATCATGACGTAGAGATACCAGTGTTCGCTGAACTGAGACAGTAAAATGCTCCAGAGAGGCAGGGATCTGGCCATGGCCTTAATGGGAACAGACCTGTCGGGCGCACAGTCCTGAAAGAGAGCAGGTTTCAGTGTCCCCTCCACGGAGACACTGTGCTCCCAAGACACCCGCCCGGGGCCGGGAGGGGGCAGAGGCGCCGCCAAGGCACCTGCTGAGCCAGCGAGCGTTGGATGTAGTCCCTCTCGCCACTGCTGATCAGCGGGTGGGCCCCGGGGTCGTCGTACACGAGGAGGAGCCAGAGGGAAGAGCAGGCACAGCCGATTCCACCTGGAAGACGACCCAGCTAGCACCCGGCTCGCGCTCTTTCCACCGGACTCCGCCCTGAGGGGGTCCCTGTGGCCGGCAGAGCGGCCCGGGCCCCTCCGTGCGTCTGTACGTCCGTGTGGCCTGATCGCAGGAGGAGGGTACTTCCCGCCACCTGACTTTGGCCTTGGCCATGTCACCTGCGTTGGCCAGTGGTGTGGGGGGCAGCTTAGAGCCTCGTGTGTTTGCCCCGTGTGCTTGAAAATGCCCTCGCGGTTCAAGTACCAGCAGGCATCTCCCCTGCTGCTCAGGCTTCTGCAAAGATCCATTCATCGGGCCCTGGCCAGGGTGGCTCAGTGGTTAGGGTGTCGGCCTGCACACCGAAGGGTCTCAGGTTTGATTCCCCGTCAAGGACACGTACTTGGGTTGCAGGTTCGATCTCTTACCCCAGTCAGGGTGCGTGTGGGAGGCAACCAATTGATGTGTCTCTCTCTCCCTCCTTCCCTCCCTCTCACTCTCTCTAAAAATCAAGGGAAAAGGTATCCTCGGGTGAGTATTAACAACAACAAAGAAGAAGACTGTATTAAATAAGTGCATCTAAAAATATAATCACACCAAGGTAACATTTTCAACAGCTTATGAAAGAAATTCCCCTGGCATCCTCTGTGGGCTCCGCCTGGAAGCGGGAGGGACTGTTATCCCGCCTTTACCTCATCGGGTTGTCGGACCTGAACCCTAAGTGTCACTGTGCAAAATTCACAACATGATTAGCTCTGAACACGATCAACTTCAGTTATATAAATATCCACATCTATTGGGATTTGGTTAATCACAGCTGATCTTGTATCACAGAAATCACACCCAGCACTCGCTGTCCTAAAATAACATTCTGAGATTTGAGAAAAGCGTAAACTCACCAAAGATGTAGAAGACGTACGGCCACCCTAGGGTCTCGCAGAGGAAACCACCGACGAGGAGGACGGTTAAGGAGCCCAGCATTAACCCTGAACACAAGCGGCGAGGACGCTCCGGGTGAGGCCGGGCCCGGGACGCTGAGCCTCCCGCAGGCTGACCGCATCCCAGAGCTAAGGTGCACAGGGGTGAAAGCTCCGAGGCTCAAGTCCTGCCTCTTCCCGCAGTGTCCGTGTGACCCTGGGCAAGTCATTTGTCTATTTGTGTCTCAATTTGCCGTATGTGCAAAATGAAAATGAGTTTTAAGATAAATTAACGTGCAAAGCATTTATAAGGATTGTTCTGCACCGTGAGTGTGCAATTATAATCGAGAAAGAAAGTGTAGCCCTGGCGGGTTTGGCTTGGTGGGTAGAGCGTCGGCCTGAGGACTGAAGGGTCCCAGGACATGCACCTCAGTTGCAGGCTCGATCCCCGGCCCCGGTCAGGAGTGGGTGGGAGGCAACCAGTCGATGTGTCTCTCTCATCGATGTTTCTCTCCCTCTCTCTCTCCCTTCCACTCTCTCTGAAAAGCAACGGAAAAAATATCCTCGGGTGAGGATTTAAAAAAAAAAAAAAAGCTAGTGCAGGTCAGTGTTTCGAGCAAGGACGCAGGGAGGAGGTCCCGTGTCTGCGGACAGGTCCTTGCGAGGTGCTCGTGGACAAGGTGACAACAGAGATAGCGATTACCTGAGACAGAAATGGTGATGAGCTGGTTCCTTTCCAACGGGGGAGCCCACTTCACCCAAATTAAATACTGACTTATTTGTATCATAACCTGGGGGGAAGACAAAAGTCCCGCTCTTGGCACCTGAGACATGTAGAATCCAAAGTCTGCTCGTGCTTGGAAAGGGCCTTGGTACCTGGGCTACGCCTTGGACGACCCGAATGAGGATCAGTAAGGCCACTCCGGCGTCGGCGGCCAGCGGGACAAAGAGGCTCAGGACGGAGAAAAGCAGCATCGCCGCGCCAACCAGGTACTTGGCTCCCAAGATCGCAGCCACGTAGCCACCGGGGACGGACGCCAAGAAGGAGCCGTAGTTGAGGGCGCTGAGGACGACCCCCTGGATTCCGGGGCTCCAGTCATACGCGGACGCCTGGGTGACAAAGAGAGTCCTGCTGTTTATCTTCAGTGAGAGAACATTTTTATTGTGACAGCTTGAAAGGTGAGAAAATAATTGACAGTTTTCTTCTGCCCTCTCCAGTTCCTCCAGCCTACCGGTTTCATTGAGAAAACCTAAATATGCAGGGCGTCCCCCCAAAATATACACGCACTTTGAATGACTGTAAAAAGTCCGTGTTTATTGACATACGGTTCATCTGCAAATTTTAAAAGAATCTACAGAAATGAATAATGTTTTTGGTCAACGCCTGTTTTCAGACAGATGACCGTTCTGGTCCAGGCCCCGCCGGTAACCGGAAGCAGCGGCCTCGCCGACATCGAGAGTCATCTCGCCCTCAGTGTGTCAGCTGTTGCCGGTTTTGTGCCATAAACCTTTTCTTTTATGTGTCCCCATTAAAGAAAAAGCCTAGTGGCCCTTTAGGATAAGTTTTCTTTGTTCAACGTTTAGTCTGGCATCACCCATTATTTCAAATCAGTTAAACCTGAAAAGGAGTGAAAACTGAGTTATCAGCTGTTCAAGTGAGTGCACATGTTTCCGGGACGCCCTGTATGTGCCCAGACACCCTTTCCCCTCACAGTGTCCCAGCTGCACAAGGACCCGAGCAAGTAAAATGAAAGTGAGCCTGTAAAACAAGTCACCACAGGCAAGGGGTAAAAATACCCAAAGGAAGAGAAAGTAGATACAACTCTGTGAAACTTATTTTGTGGTCAGGAATTTATTTCCAATAAATGGTAAACTCCCGAATTCTAACTTAGTCCTTGGTGCCACGTATGGTCCCTAAGTAAGGAAACAGCCTCCTTACTACCTGTTACATTCTTGTGATCCATAGTTCCTTGAACATAGTAGGTGCTCAATAAACAACCCTTCAGGTCAGGCCATTTACGTCACAGAAAGGGGCCCAAGTCCTGCTGAACTTACCACCACCTTCGGTTCCGTCAGCGTTTCATTCCAGTTGTCCAGGGAGCCGGCGGGAGGCCCGTGGGTGGAGGCGTTGGGCGGGCCGGGCAGGGCTGTGCTGTTCACCATGGCTGGGATGGCAATGCTCAGGCTCATTTGTTGGGTGGAAATTGTAAAATTACAGAGATGCATGGTGAGGGCCACCCCGTGTCGGACCGAACAGAAGCCTGAGATGAGAGGGCACAGAGGGTCTTATCATCGGGGTACTTTTCTGCCCCCCCTTTCCTAAGTCTGGGAGAGGGAGACCGTTGCCGTCGGTCTGGCAGACAGCTGTCGCCCTGGGGGCCGGGGAGGGGACATAACCCCCTCAGAGCCATCACTGGAGCGGAGGCCAGAAGAACGGTGGACGGGCCAGGGCAAGCGCCAGTGGTCATTTTCCTGCTAATTCCATTTTCACTCTGAAAAGACACATTTCCCTTAAGTCCCCTTTCTCGGCTATATCGCATTGTTCCGTCCTGCCTTCCTGCTGATTTATTTCATACGCTCTAAGCTTTTTTATTATTATTACTCCTGAGAACTTGAAGACATTGGAAATAAAACTATTCTTCAATTTTCCCAGATCTAACGAGCACAGAGGTGTGTGTAATGATTAACAATCGGACGGCTCTGGTTTGAACCCACGTGACGCCCCTCTGTGCCTGGGAGACTTAAATGAGTTATTTAATCCCTGCACCCTGGGATTCTCATGCCTGTAAAACAGCAATGCTGCTGGTAAACCTTCAGGGTTTATTGCACGAAATGAAGTAATTCTCAGTAAACAGTCTATAGAGCTCTATGGAATTCCTGGCAATGGGTGGGAGCAAGTCGACCACCAGAAGGGAGTCAAGGTGACCGGATCCCGGCCTTATCCACAAGTAGCGCACGATCTCACCTTTGCCGGAGGCCGGCGTGGGAGCCGAGTTTACGTCAGCAGCCCTGGGAAGATCTCCCACTGTGGCCTTGGCTTCGGCTCTAGTGGACATTTTGGCCCTTGTCTCCCAGGGTCTGGCGTTTACCTGCTGAAATAAAAGGTTGCACAGCAAATACAGAGAAAGAGACGGGTCCTATATGACCCATGGCACTGCCCCCGTTCTTCCAGGAATTTGCAGGAAATGTTTGGTGGGAAAAGTGCAAGATTAGGGTTCAGGACCTGGCGAGCCCTCCAGACTCTGCTTCTGGCCAATTGTGTGGCCTCAGGAAGGTCAACACCCTGGGTCTCAGTTTCCGCTTCTCTAAAACAAGGGATTTGGCTTGATGGCCTCAAGGGTCTCTTTCCTCCCCACCCCGCGTTTCCCTGTCTCTCAACTCGCATCAGTATGGACTGGATGTTAAAACTTGACAATCTTCTGTGAAATTTCATCCAGGAGATTCCAGTGGATTAAATTACCCTCAAACACTGTCTGTTTTAAATGTCTAGATATAGTAAATAAAATGTAGGAGACAGCTTTTTAAATACATAGCCCCCCAAATAGTCACAGCCCCGCGGATGGAATGAAAAGTTGGAGGCATAAGCTAACTTTTCAGTGACCCTGGGTGGGCCCTTTTAGAGAAAGTTTGGAGTTTTGTGCATTTCATCGGACCGGACCTATTAATTATACATGAGATTATTTGGAGGCTGTTTACTCTCTGAGAATGACCGAGAAGGTAGGGGGTTGGCAGACGTAAAGGGGGGTGGGGATGGGGCCGGAGTGGCCGGCAAAATAAAATCATTTCCGCTTCCTGCCTGCGGGGTTCTACTTGTGTTAATACGAAGGCGACCACCTGTCTTAATGAGGTTGTCTTTGCCCAAGGGGAAGGACTGCACCACGTCTGCGCATCGCCCCGAGGTTGCCAAGCCTCACTGCTTACGTAGTTTGTACTAACACAGAAGTTAGACCCAAGAGCCCTCCACGTGCCTCCGAATTCAAAAACCAACTGAAAATTGAATTTCCATCCAAATCAACACTCACCGGCTAAACGGAGCGGCTCTGGGGACGCTGAGGGGAAACCGCCGAATGAAGGCAGGACACTCGGCTGTAAAAGGGGTCAGCTTATCGCGTCTGCCCTCACCTCGGAATAGCCGAGTGCAGGCTCATTTCAGAGTGACATTTCCCCAGGGCTGTACCTGCCAGGACGCCCCCAGCGACCCCGGGCCTGCGAGTTCACCGGCCCGCTCGGCCCATTCACTGGCCGGCCGCCATCAGCTGCACCAGCCCCGCCCACTCTGCCCCTTCTCCGCATCTGGGCCTGCAGGGCCCAGTCCTCGGGACTGAATGCCAGCGTTCTGGTGCCAGGTGTCTGGCCCGGAGCCCAGGCTGCAGGCCTGGCCCACACCAGCTGTGTCTCCCTCCACCTTCCGTGGGAAACACCCAGGAGGCGCCGGGATGAGAGGGGAGAATGAAGAACGACGCTGGCTGTGGGGCCCCGGGAGCAGCTGGACCGTGACGGGCGCCGCGCGTCGTGAGGAGAGGGCAGCAGCTGCCCGAGTCTGCGTCCCCGACCGCCTGAGACAGTTCCCGTGGAGCCGAGCCCAGGAGGGCGAGGAGGGGCAGCTCCAAGCCAGAGCCTTTCTCCCCGGCCCAGGAGCCGGTTTCCCGGTGCGGCCGGTGCAGGGTGGGGAGCAGGCTGGGGGGGACACGAGACCCACGCGGCGGTCAGGGGGCCACGCTGCGGAGGGCCCTGCAGCCAGGCAAGGGGCCTGGATGTGCCCCGACCGCTGTGTGCTGCGTGGTCTACGACGGACACGACTGGGGCCCAGGAGACGCCGGAAGAGCCCTCGCATCCACTGGGCAGGAGCTGGCGTCGGGCTGGGCTGGTCATGGGGCAGAAAACCAGGCTGGAGGCCTGAATGGGGTCCCGCTCCGTGCAGAGGAAATGAGTGGGCTTCCAGAAGGAAAACGGGAATTTGGTTTTGGACACGAGGTGCCTGTCAGGCCCAGAAAGGGCGCCTGCCAAGTAGACGCTGTGCCTGTGGATCTGTAGCTTGGGACGGAGGGCCCGGGTGGAAAAGCAAATTCGGAAGTCATGGGTCTTGCCGCTTTCTTTAGGGACCAGGCAAGTGAGGAAGGGCCAGCAGAGAGACTGGACCAGTCATGTTTCTACCCAGCTCCTGTCCGTTTTCTGGCCAGGACAGGCTGTGTCCGTTCCCTTTGCAGGAACACAGTCCTCGCTCCTCTCCGCGAGCTCACTGTGGATGCCTCTCCGTACGGGGTCTCGCAGAGGATTAATCATTCACATGCATCTACCGGGTCTCAGCCCTGAGCGTCTCCTGCACATAAGCAGCAGCTCACGGCTCCTCTTCACGGCCCCAAATAAAAGTCGTCTGCCCCAAACCCTTTACTCATTAACTACCTTCCAGAGCCATGCGGGCTTTCATTTTGTTTGTTTGCCCGTGGATTCCGGCGATTCCATAAATTCATTGGAACAGTCTGATCTGTTCTGATTTATCTTTTTGCCCTGATGGAAATCTTCCTCTGCCAGAAATCTGTGTTTGCATGTATTGTCTCAGCACAGATGTGATCAGTGCTTTAAAAAATACACACATGCCCGGCTGGCGTGGCTCAGCGGTTGAGCGTCGGCCTAGGATCCAGGAGATCGCAGTTCGATTCCCGGTCGGGGCACATGCCCAGTTGTGGGCTCAATTCCCCAGTAGGGGGCGTGCAGGAGGCAGCTGATCAATGGCTCTCACATCATTGATTTTCTCTCTCTCTCTCTCTCTCCCCCCCTTTCTCTGAAATCAATAAAGACATATTAAAACACACACACACACTATTGCTGAAACATCCCACCCAAACAAGTCCAGTATACGAACCTCAAGCTGCAGGTCATCTAATCTACCTCCAATATTTGAGTGATATTAACCCTTAAAAGTAGATAGTTTAAAATCACGGGCTGGCTACAGATGCTGTGGACAATTCAGACTCTCTGCAGCGACCCTTCCCGATGGCTCTGTTCCCTGCAGTTTTGTTCCCTGAGGTTCTGGGGCTCTCATTTCTTTTAGGAAAAGGCAGCATCTTCTGTCACTTTTCAGAATTATCTCAGGAAAGACGAGCTCTCTTCCCCACCCCACCATCTCTACCCCAAAACAGCAAACCAAGGGGCTCTCGACGGGGAGAAGACCCATTCCCAGTATCGCAAAAGTAGAGCATTACGGGCAAGAGACTGAAAGCTAACCTGAGGGAGGTAGAGTGCAGGGTCCTCATTCCTTTCCAATAAATTCCCCCAAACTTCCCAAGTCTTTTACTCCCGGAGAAGTAAATGATTACCCCAAACCTTTAGACCTTGTTACGAAATGGATAGGTGTTACTGGCTCGACGGTTTAATTTTTAACATTACTTCTATAGTTTAATTAACAAGTAGATCAAGTTCATTAAATCTTCTTCATGCGTCACACCCAGAAGAGATCAAGGTCCCTTCTCACAGGAGCCCGACAACCACACTCCCTGACGCTGGTGCCGTCACCTTGGGGAGTCTCTGCGGGTCAGTAAATTCTCTGAGAATTTGAAGACAGAGGGCAGGTGCTTAATTCAAGGAACAAATGATTCTCGTAAACTCATTTATTCTCAGCTACCCAGTTATGTCACTTCTCCCAGTCCTATGCTAATTCTCCTAAAGACCTTTAACATTTTCTTTACATTAATACGCTTTTTTTGTTTGTCCCAAATTTCTGTAGATTTTGTATGTGTGATAATTTACAGGTCTATGGGTTACATTGTTTTCGCTCCTAGCCTTAACAGTAATGTATTGGAATTTCTGTTTTCAGTTATTTTTTGAGATGTTTTCTCTAAATACGGTGCGATAAATAACTGCTTGGAAAAAAATTCCTTGACTAATATTTCGGAATATATCACAAAACGTCATCAGATGATGATGAAACAGACCATTAACAGGAAACGTGTAGGTATGAGGCCATGGAGCCTCAAATTTGTTTTAAAAATTTAACAAGTGGTTGAAAATTTAATAAAATAACATAAAAAGTAAATGATAGGCTTGAGAAGGGATATTGTTGACTGTGACATTTTCAAGTCACTACTCCTATTTGAAATTTTGGTGTGAAATTTGTATATTGTATACATCCAGTTTTGTTTACTGGAAAAAAATAGACTAATTACCATTAAGTCAATATTAAAGTTCCTGGTATCAAAAAAGATAGCACCTCTTCATTGAATAATGGACTTCAGGACATTTTAATAGAAGGCGATGAAATAAATTATTTATATACCACTGGTATACTTATATTGTGCTCACTTAGCATGCTTTCCTCATTAGATATTCTCACATTTCCTCAAAAATGAGACACTTTCATAATCTGGAATGGCTTTATTAGCTATAGATTTATCTTTTCCTTAAATGTCTAAGAGCATAGATTTAGAAGCCTGATTTTTGAGGATGGCAGCTCATTGCTGACCTCAATTTTTTCCCCCATTTTAGTTCTTACTGCTTTCTAGGTTCAACTTAAACCACTTATATTTTTTAGAAACACGTATTTCATTAGTTTTTAAAAATTTGTTGACATAGGTAAAAAAACTCATAATTTCAAAACATCCATTTTATAGGTTTAAATATAATTTTATAGACACAATATTAAGATAATTCTAAACTGTGAATGTTGTAGGAATTTTGTAGTTTGTCATGAATGTGCAGATTTTTGTTTTGCTTTGCATTGTTTGGAGAATTTCGATGGTTTCATTTTTGTACAAGAACTTTGTATTTGGCTGCTTTCCTGTTTGTCAGTTGTTTCTGGGTGTATATTTGTACTTAGTGCTAAAAGGAGCACAAAATATTTTGCTTCATTTTCAGTGGTTCAATCTCTTGAAGAATTCTGCCCAATATTTCCAAATAGAAAGCTGTCTTGTCACATGACTGACCCAACTATACTATTACCCTACCATCAAAATGGTATTAAAAGCTTGAGATGTAACCTCTGGACTAAGAAACCTACTACTCATTTTTACAGCTCTTCATGTAAATATTTATATGGGCCTTTTATCTCTCGGCTCATCAGGGACCAGGCTGCAGACTCCGGGATGTGACGCCACCCAGCACTGGCAGGAAAGCCGGCTGCCGCGCCGGAGGAAACGCCGTGTGGATGCGCCGGGGCGCCAGCGGCTTGGCGGGCACCTGTCCTCTCTCCAAGCAAAAGAGCTGAGCCCAAAGCTGCCAGTTTCCAAATCTCCTTCCTTCCTAACCCGCTCGTTTAGTCTGGCCCTACTCTCACTAAAACACTAACCAAGTGAGGAGCCCACGTTGTTGCTGTTTCCCCCGAGTTATGTAGTCACAAAACTCCTATTCTACGCTGGTTCCTTCTCCCAAGAAGCGCCCTTCGCCGCCAGGGGCTGCGGGGCGGCTGCCTCGTAGCAGCAGCTCTACCCACGGCCACGGCTCCACTGTCAAGCCTGTTGCACGTTGCAACTCCCGAGGCCTGTTACCCGAAATAGATAATAGTTTGGGTCCCGGTGGTTTAGGACCTGTGGTCAACCGCTCTTAAAGGTTAACCAGTTACTGCCTTGCCGTAGCTCTTTCTCAGACATTGTGAGTGGCTCTGAAAAGAGCCTTTGGTTCCCGTCCTTCCTCTCCAGGGGCTCAGGTCACTCAGCTCAGGTCACTTGCTCTGGCCCTTCCGGTGGTGGCTCTCGGTCTTCCTGGGCAGCAGCACGGCCTGGATGTTGGGCAGGACGCCGCCCTGCGCGATGGTGACCTTGCCCAGCAGCCTGCTGAGCTCCTCGTCGTTGCGGATGGCCAGCTGCAGGTGGCGCGGGGCGATGCGCGTCTTCTTGTTGTCGCGGGCCGCGTTGCCCGCCAGCTCCAGGATCTCGGCCGTCAGGTACTCCAGCACGGCCGCCAGGTACACGGGCGCGCCCGCCCCGACCCGCTCCGCGTAGTTGCCGTTGTGGAGCAGGCGGTGCACGCGGCCCACGGGGAACTGCAGCTGCGCCCTGAAGGAGCGAGCTATGGCCTTGGCGCGAGACTTGCCGCCCTGCTGACTCTGCTCACACATGACAGCGATGGACACCACGAAAAAAGAGACTCTTCGGACAAATGCACGGCCAATTTATAGTCTGCCAGTATGTTGTGACTCGGCATCTGATTGGCTGACTCGTGGATGCCTACCCAATCAGAAAACAGAATTGGAATCACCTAATTTGCATACACGTCACTACCCACTAGCCAATCAGATGTCGGCTGCCCAGAGTGGCCGTTGGGTGCCACCCTATAAATAGCAGGTTTTTGGGCAGCAAACTGCTGTTCTCTGACCTGTGTCCCTTGGGACTGAGCACTCACCATGCCGGAGGTGGCTTCAAAGGGCGCCACTATTTCCAAGAAGGGCTTCAAGAAGGCGGTGACGAAGACGCAGAAGAAGGAGGGGAAAAAGCGCAAGAAGTGTCGCAAGGAGAGCTACTCGATTTACATCTACAAGGTGCTGAAGCAGGTGCACCCCGACACCGGCATCTCGTCCAAGGCCATGAGCATCATGAACTCCTTCGTCACCGACATCTTCGAACGCGTCGCGGCCGAGGCGTCGCGCCTGGCGCATTACAACAAGCGCTCGACCATCACGTCGCGGGAGATCCAGACGGCCGTGCGCCTGCTGCTGCCCGGGGAGCTGGCCAAGCACGCCGTGTCCGAGGGCACCAAGGCCGTCACCAAGTACACCAGCTCCAAGTGAAACGACTCTGCCAACGGATGAGCTTTAACCCAAAGGCTCTTTTAAGAGCCACTTAACGTTTCCTGAAAACAGCTGTCTTGTTACTGAGCTGACGTTTCCTGTGGGACGTTCTATTAAGTGGAAGGAGGCTTTAGTTAAACAGTAGTTCTTAACGCTATGGGATTAAGCTATGGCGTGATGCTTAAAGGAGCTGGTTGTGGACACTGCCCCCCAGTGTCCCCAAGTTTCTTAATATACCTAATAGGCTACCAGCATTTGTCTTGAGTGCCCTGAAGGTCTCAATTGTCAGGAGCAGTTCTCCAAGGGGAGAATTGGCAATCCGTGTGCGTGTGGATGTTTTCCGGAGATGACAGTGCCCATAGGGACGTAGCGGGCCTTTTTATAAATCCTTCCAGAAGACAGCCTGACGCTGTGGCAAGAGCTTGGGGCTTCAGGAAGCAGTGCTGTACCTGAGCTGGTCCTGTAGACCAGCCTGCCTGTGCTCAGGTACTGATTTCAGTTACTCAGGGTTTCTGAGTCTGAGCGCATGACCTAGCAATCGTGGTCCCAGGATTTTACTCAACTGACTTGCAAATTAGAACTGATAGTACGATTCTGAGTTCAAATAGGCCAAGTTGCCTCTATTCTGCTTGAAACTATTAAATGTGAACCAAATTAATTTGGCAAATAGTATTTTACTAGCTAAACTAGCTAATGTTAATGTAGTGGCAAGACCTAGCCCCATACATTGACAAAAAATGATACAGCCCTTTAGGAAACGTAAGTGGCTCTTAAAAGAGCCTTTGGGTTAAAGCTCATCCGTTGGCAGAGTCGTTTCACTTGGCGCTGGTGTACTTGGTGACGGCCTTGGTGCCCTCGGACACGGCGTGCTTGGCCAGCTCGCCGGGCAGCAGCAGGCGCACGGCCGTCTGGATCTCCCGCGACGTGATGGTCGAGCGCTTGTTGTAATGCGCCAGGCGCGACGCCTCGGCCGCGACGCGTTCGAAGATGTCGGTGACGAAGGAGTTCATGATGCTCATGGCCTTGGACGAGATGCCGGTGTCGGGGTGCACCTGCTTCAGCACCTTGTACACGTAGATGGAGTAGCTCTCCTTGCGACACTTCTTGCGCTTCTTCCCCTCCTTCTTCTGCGTCTTCGTCACCGCCTTCTTGAAGCCCTTCTTGGAAATAGCGGCGCCCTTTGAAGCCACCTCCGGCATGGTGAGTGCTCAGTCCCAAGGGACACAGGTCACAACAGCAGTTTGTGGCCGAAAGCCTGCTATTTATGTGGTAGCACTCACCGGCCACTCTGGGCAGCCGACATCTGATTGGCTAGTGGATAGTGACGTATATGCAAATTAGGTGATTCCAGTAATGCTTTCTGATTGGGTAGGCATCCACGAGTCAGCCAATCAGATGCCGAGTCACAACGTACCGGCAGACTATAAATAGGCCCCCCGTGGTGTGGGTTTTGGTTAGTTTCCGCTGTCACTACCACCATCTGAAGTCATGTCCGGGCGCGGGAAGCAGGGCGGCAAGGCGCGCGCCAAGGCCCGGTCTCGCTCCTTCAGGGCGCAGCTGCAGTTTCCTGTTGGTCGGATCCACCGCCTGCTGCGCAAGGGCAACTACGCGGAGCGCATCGGGGCGGGCGCGCCCGTGTACCTGGCGGCCGTGCTGGAGTACCTGACGGCCGAGATCCTGGAGCTGGCGGGCAACGCCTCCCGCGACAACAAGAAGACGCGCATCATCCCGCGCCACCTGCAGCTGGCCATCCGCAACGACGAGGAGCTCAACAGGCTCCTGGGCGGCGTGACCATCGCGCAGGGCGGCGTCCTGCCCAATATCCAACCCGTGCTGCTGCCCAAGAAGACCGAGAGCCACCACAAGGCCAAGGGCAAGTGAGGACCGCGCACGTCAAGAGAAAACCAACGGCTCTTTTCAGAGCCACTCACCCATCAATGAAGGCTGCGCACACTGTGAAAGGCTGTCCGTGTGCTGTTTGGTGAGCGTAGAAAACCATAGCTCCCTGGGGACAACCTTTGGTCCTAATAACGGGCCCTTTAAAGTTTAAGGGACGCGTGGCTGGGAGCAAGAGCTGGCGGGCCCAGAGGCGCCCGGCAGGATGTGCTTTGGTAGCTGCAGCAGCTCCAAGCTTGGTCCCTGCAGGAGTCCTGGGGAGGGAGGAAACTTTCTCTAGCATTACAACCCTCGCTCCCGAGTTCATGCGAACAGAAGCCCTGCTCTGAGGCTTATGAGATAAGTGAAGATTGGGTTAGAATAAGCACAGTCTTGCAGCTTCCAGCCTGTAGGACATAAGTCAAACAAGGCTGCATGACTTCCTCCAAGTAGCTCCTAGAGAGGAGTTCCCCTTCCAACAAGCTAGTACAGTCCACGTGAGGTCTTTAGGCGTGACATGCGGGTAAGCCAAGAGTTAGAAAGCAAGTCAATCTCAACACTGGGTAAAGGGTTTCATATCTGAGTATTTGACACCTGCAACTTCACACACATGCTTAGTAAATAGAATTTTCTAAAAATGTAAAAATGTATCTAAAAAATGATGCCTACCAGATGTGGAGAGATGCTAACGTCACTCTCAGAGGCTGCAATGTGGCAGGTTCTTCCATCATCTTTTTTAAATTAGGGAATTTTGGTCATTTCCAGAGGTTTAGCTACAAAAAAAAAAAGATACATAGTTTTAGTGTCTGTTAGCAACTGCAAATTCCAAGTGAAATTGGAAAAATGAATACTTAGGCTGTCAAATATAAAAATTACTGTACAATAGTCAACAGTTTACCTTATCTCAAAGAAAAAGAACCTCCTTGGTTATCTAAAACAAACATTGCTAGACACACAAGATTTACACAGACAGCTATAGAAGCAGACGTGAATAAAAGTGTGAAGTCCTATAAGAAGTTAAAGATCGGCCCTGCCGGTTTTCCTCGATGGTTAGAGTGTCAGCCCCATGGACTGAAGGATCCCAGGTTGGATTTTGGCCAAGAGCACTTACCCCTGTTGCAGGCTCAATCCCCAGGGCACAAATCAGTATGTCTGATGTGCCTCTCTCCCATCAATATTTCTATCTCTTTAAAAAATCAAAATATATTTTTTTAAGTTAAAAGTTATTGCGCAGCAAATAGTTTATTCGAGAATAGCAGAGGAATTGCAATTCTGGACAAGCAAAATATGGCAAACCACAGGCCAGTCTGCAGAACAAAGGAGAAAAGCTTTCTTTTATAGAGGAGGGAGGGGGGTGTGAACAAATTTCACTGGAGGAAAGAGGGTTCGAAGTGGTGGCAGCTTCTCATTGGCCCCTAATCCAATGACAGCTGTCCTTACGAACAGGGGATGTTTGGACACAGACACAGACGTGTGCACAGGGAGAGATCCATGTGGAGATTGGGGTAGTGCTTCCACAAGCCCAAGAGCACCAGAAAGAGCCAGCAAACCCCCCACCCTTGAGTTCCTAGCAAGGCTGGGATTTGGGTCCAGCACTTCTGACCCCAGTTGTAGTGCTCTTTTCCCGAAAGGCCAGCTGTCACCGTTCCTGATGGGAAGCAACCACTTCCATCTGCTTCTTGGAGGAGGTGGGCTCTGAGCTGTGCTTGATGACGAACGTTTGATATGTGGGAATGGTGGTGGCACAGGAGCAAGGACGTCTCCAGGCCAGTCTGGCTGGGACAGAGAACCATACAGGAAAACACCGGGTTGAAACCTTTGCACATCCTGAGTATCACAAATGTGATCTTCCAGTGGGTTGTAAATCTGCTGGAGATAAACGCTGTAGCCAGTATGGAGCCATTTAACATCTTTGTGAACCTGAGGGTGTCAGCAATCAAAGGTCAGGCTTCCATAGCAGCCAGTTCTTCCCTTGGCAGGAGGGGCAGTGGGCACAGAGAGGGGCTGGGGGGTCCCCCTCATCCTGGTCATGTAAGCAGCCACCTGTCCCTTGAGAAGGTTACCTGGTCTTCAAATATTAGGAATGATCTATGGTGTTCAGAAGACTACTCTATGGATCCAGTTAAGGTAAAAATATTAGGGAAACATCTGGAGAAAACGTTTTCTTTTCAGGAACAACTGGATATAATCTCATTTGTGTGTGTGGGGGGGAGAATCCCAAAAAAATGAAAAGTAAAATATTTTTTAAATGTTCAAGGGGTTGGCAAAAAACAAAAAAAGAGACTTGGGTCGAATTGACTTTGGGATACCCAAATTAAAAATCACAGGTAGAGCTGGCTGGTTTGGTTCCATAAGAGATCTCGACAGTGACCTTTTCAGGTCCAGAAGACGCTGAGCAGACAGGAAGAGGTGACGCAGCCAGACCAATGCTTTGCTCATTTATCTGCTCTGGACTCAGAGGTTTTTCTACTGAGAATCTACATCTGTTCAAGTTCGTCACCAACCGCAGAGCAGGTGGCCCAGGCCCGCCGGCCCCTGGTGACGGCGTGCTTGAGCTAATTGCAAGCTGCCCTCTTCGGCAGCTGTTTGATCATGTGCTGCCCTTTCCAGCCCTGGCTTAATTGGGGGTTAGACGCCTGCTGCCGTCCTGACACGAGCCGAGAACCGCGCTCAGATAGCCACCCTGCAGAGCGGCATTGTTAGCAAGAGTAACACTTGCCTGCAGATCACTGTAATTGTGCACGTGGTCATCAGTGCTGACTCAGAATGACGCAGATTTATAAAAAAGACCCAGAGTGTGTGCCCAGCAAGGACTCCCCACAAACCACTCTCCCCTCCCCTTCCACACGAACAACAGTATTCTCTCGGGGCTCCCACCATCTGCACTCACAGAGCCAGGGGCGTCTAGGAGACAGTGGTCACTCTATTTGGGTAGACAAGAGAGCGCTGCCACATTATTTAAACTGAAAAAATGTTCATCTCGAGACGGTGGGACGGAGCCGGACTCTCGGGGATGTGAGGGTCTCAAGGCTCGCAGGCGAGGCCGGCCCCCCGTAAAGCAGAGGAGACCACTTGCTCACTTCCGAGGGCTGGGAAGGCCACAATTCTCCAAAATTATTCTTTCCACTGATCTCAGGATCTGAAACACCCTGAGCCAGAGACAAAGCTGCTCACATCAGCAGGAAGAAACGAGGTTTCTAAACCCATAATCTCACAGAAACGTTCCTGCAACCTCTGAGCTCATTCTTTCCAGGATTCCTACTGTGCACAAAGTTTAGAGAAGTTAAATCACATAGCTAATTATGTGGCAGGACAAACCAGGACAAGCCCAGTATATTATGGTGGGGGGCAGCCCGGGGATGCGGTGCGGGGGTGCTGTGTGCGGGGCTGCGGCCCTTGGGGTGCATCGTGTCTCAGGGCGCCTGAGAACCAGGAAGGATTTCTGGGGTGGATTCCGTTAGGATCTTACCCTCCCCTCCTCCCCCCAGCTCGAGTTAGAGAAGGAGTTCGTTCGGGCGTCAGACCATCGGAGGGAACATCTGTCTCAAAGGTCTCAACACAAACACAGCCTCCAGCGCCTCTTGGTTTGCAGGGGCAGGTTTATTTCCAGGTCGGAATCTACCTGCGGACGGCGCAGGACCGTGAGGCGCGCAGCTGGGGGGGGGGGGCACAGCACAGGAGGGTGAGCGGGTTCACTGAGGCCGGGGGCCAGGAAGCCTGGGGTCACGGAACGAACACGGACGCTGCGTGGAGGCGGGGAGGGTGCTGGGGAGGCTGGAAACCACCCGGTCGTTGGAAAGAGGGGCCCAGGTCCTGTGTGACAAACACCGCACCCTTCGTTACAGACTTTGCTCCCCGTGTCCCCAGCCAAGCACAGGCACCATCTCGCCGGCAGCAGCCCGGAAACACACACAGCGCAAAAAGGCAAAGCCGCCTGCGGACTACGGGCTGATTTTCAGCCCGAGACACAAAGCCAGCTCAGATTTCTGGATCTTCCCATCCTGGTTCACGTCGCAGTGACGTAAAAGAATCTCCCGGAACTTGTCGAGGTCGGCCCCACGGACGCTGGGCTGAGGACAACAGAAACGACAGGTCAGCGGGAGAGGCGAGGACAGCCCTTCAGCACCGCCCCCCGCCGCTCGCGAGCTCGGGGCACCTGCTTCTGAGGGGCCACCAGGAGCAGCCGCGCAGCCAGAGGACAAGGTCACCGCTCAGCACGTCCCTTCAGGCAAAGAACTCCTGTCCCCACATCGCTTCTCCGCAGCTCTTACGGGAAGCCTGCCCTTTGAGCAGCTTTAATAAAGACATTTTCCCTTAGAGCAGAGGGTAGGGCCACAAACCCCGTCCTGCTTTGCTTTGAGAGGCACGTTCTGTCATCTCCCCGTGGGAGGCCCGGTGCCTGTCGCCTGGACAAGGGTTGCAGTGAATGAAAACCTAAAACGTTACGTTGTTGAGTGTGGGACGTCGGATTTATTCCGAGGGAGATTTTTCCAGGCTGAGAAGGAACTGGAAAATATTTTAAACTCAAGGGCCTGCAAAAGTACAACCCGTGAACTAAGTGATTGTCCGTAGGTCATCTCGTTTAACCCCCACAACCATTGTGGGAGGTAAATAATTACCCTTCGATTACAGATAAACAGAGGTTCAGAGAGAACCTCTGGCCGGGATAGGAGGTCGTCACAGCATTTGTGACTCCAAGTCCTCTGCCACCCGTGAAGGGCTGTCTCCCAGGCTCACGCTGTTCTCACGGGGAAATGGGGGGGCCTAGGGAAGCTGTACGCGTGGTGGTGACTCGACATCAGTCAATGTCCAGAGAGAAAGGAAAGCCCAAAAAATCCAGTTTCCAAACCCACGGATTACTGGAGTAGGTGGGAGTGAGCAGAAGAGGCAGCTGTCTTCAGGGTAGATTTCGGGAGGCCTGGAGGCGTTCCCCAGCCCCAGCCCCACCTCAAGGCGTCCTCGCGGCCAAAGAAATCTCTAAAACACCTTCATAGGAAACAAAAGCTTTCATTCTTGAACTAGGCAGCCACGTGGAGACAAGCTAATGTTCACTGTCCCACAGGGTAAATGACCGACGCCACTTCCATCCCTGGGAGCGGCTGTGACAGAGGGAAGGGGAGCCAAGCGCAGCAGGATCGGCCCGACCACAGCAGTGACTTGTCTCATCTATCGTATCAGGGCTGTCGAAGCAGCTCCCAGGTTAAAAAAAATAAATTAAAATACCAAGTATGGGATTCATTGCATGCCATTAAAAGTTTTTGTTATTTTAATAACTAAATCTGAGGGGAAAAATTTTTCTGTAATAAAAAATAAAGCAGCCACAAATACAGCAGCTCTGCGCTCCTTGGGTAAAATAGATGGTTTCTAAATGATGGCAACCAGACGCTCCTACGGGGTCCCACTTAACCGAAACCACAAACTAAATTAAGAGAGGAGGAGACTGTCGGGTTTCACAGAAGCTCAAAGGTGGTTAACGAGACCACATTCTGTGGTCTCCTTGGGCATTTGTCTTCAGCTCTGATTCCCCAAAGTAAACAATGGGATCGACCCAAAGGGCAGCCTAGTGGGTCCCCAGGCTTCAGGGGTCACCTGGACAAGCTCCATCATGTCTTTCACAAACCCGTCCACCTCGGCGCCTTCGAGGGCTCCAGTTTTACTCTGAAAGATGAAAGATTCAGCCAACCGGTTTCATTCCCTTAAGTCAGGCTAAAGAACAAATCAGGCAACTAGACCGAATCGGTGTTCTTTGGGGACTGCACACGGGTTCGGAAACGGCCTGTTCCAGCCTCTGCTCTCTGGGCAGGGTGTCAATGCTCCACGTAAACTGAAAGAATTCATTGTAAACACCCCTGTGGAACCAAACGGGCAGCCGCAGCTTCGAGCTCCTTGGCTGTTGCAAATGCCATTCCCACAGCCCACGCTGACCTGACTTGCTTTCCAAATGGGCCTCGGCTAACAAGCGTTAACTACGTACGCCACATTAACCCTTTGAAAGGCAGGTTGACTTTTTTTTGCTCTATGATTTACTAATGATTTCACCATTATTAAAATACATATTTTAAATCAAGAGAAACTGGAATGAGTGAGCATATTAGGATTATTATTTGGTCCGTGTGTAACACTTTTAGATGGGAATGTCTATAAAATACAACGCATGTTAAAGTATTTCCATTTCTCCTTTAAAGTTCCAGTTATGGCAACTGACCTATTCTTTTCAAAGTTGCTTCATCCCGAACCTTTAACGTATCATTTTTAAAATCTCTTCCCTTGGTGTGTTCACCAAACACTAATTCAGTGCTCGTTACATGCCAGACACTGTTCTAAGAACTTGACACACACGGATTCATATAATTCTCACAACCACCCGCGAGGCAGGTGTGATCCTCAGCACCCCACCTTTACAGGCCCGGAGCATGGCCCAGGGAGGTTCAGGAAGCTGCCGGGGTCAGCGGTTAACAAGCCCTGACTCAAGCCCAGGGAGCTGGTCCCCGAGGCTACACACTTAACCCCTTGGCTACCTGCCTCCTCCAGGTGCCTCTTTTCTGCTCAGAATCTGGCTCATGGGTTTCCAGCCTGGTCAGTTTCTGGGTGGCATCTCTTTGACCTTCCCCAACGTTCGCCTTGTTTCTCTCCCTTCTTGCGCTTCTTTACCTTGTGCTCGAAAATTCACTCTCTATGCCAGACTGTGCTTTAGAACCATTTCACACACACCCCCAAAAATACCCAACAGTTAATCCTATCAGAGAAGTTTTTATGTCAAACAGGTCTGACTTGGCCTCTCTTTCTTTGGGTTCGATGCTGTTTTTTATTCGATTGTTTGCCTGTTTTTGAGCATATTCTAGATTGGATCCAAAGGGGGGGAAACAAGCATTGTGATTTTAATCTTTTCACAGCCATAAATATTCCCTTGTCCATTTTCACCTGGTTCTCAGAGGTTACAGGGAGAAGCTGATGGTACCTTGACGTAGCACCACACGTATAAGTGTAGGGTCCCTGGTCATCATATAAGTGAGGGCCCCTGGGCAGGACGACCCCACACAGAGATGGCCGGCGGCCGGACACAGGGAGGCACACTCACCACGTCATAGTGAGCAAAGATTTTCTCAAAGTCCCTCCTTCTCTCTTCAGTGGAACAAGCCTGTGCGTGGAGAAGACAAGTGGGTCAGTCCAGCAGTGCGACCCTTCACTGTATACTTTCTCCAGGGCCTTAGACACTTTTACAAACTTTGAGTCGGTGACCTTTAAGCCCTGATTCTCATAAGCCGCCAGATAAGTTGAAGGCAAGACGGACGCCGTCCTTTCTCCCTCCCTCCCTCCCTCCCTCCCTCCCTCCCTCCCTCCCTCCCTCCCACATCCACAGAGAACCACGCACGCCATGAACCCGTGCACAGGAACATCTACTCACATCCATTTTAAACTGGAGAAGAAAGTTTTCCTGAAGAGCCAGAATCCTAAATGGGGGAAAAAATAATTGACACGAGGCTCTATCAACTCCTAGTTAAAGCAAATTCGACCTCAGATGTGATGGAAGGGGAGGCAATTTCTAGATTCCTCTGCAGAAGAAGACAGACAGGTGCTTGGAAAATAAGAATTTACATACTATACAAATAAATAAATTAATTGGGAAAGACTTTCATAGGCATTAGGAGTTATCATAGATGTTTTAAAATTTATCTTGATATGAAATGGCCCAGTAACAGGTTATGAAAATTCTCTCCTCCATAAAAGCAACAAGAAAAGTGGCAGCTGGTGTCCTCTGTTGCCTGACATTCCCTGAACCAGTGAGTGGGGCTCGGGACATTTTGTCATGGGGCCCTATGTGGGACCACAACTGGCCAGCCTTGGAGGGCAGGGCTGGCCCCCTGACCCAGTCATAAACTATCATGCATTTGGGGAGAAGGGCTTTCGTTATCTTCACAAAGGGGTCTGTCACCCCAAAAGATGCACCTGTTTTTCAGAACTTCAGGTGAGGCCTGACCTCTGCCTTTCAGCAAGAAGGGGGTACAGTCCCTGAACCCCTGGGAGCCGTCTTGGGGTCTATGACACCCCACCATGCTGCTCACCTGGCCAGGTCGTTGAGATCCAGCTGACCATCTTTGTTTTTGTCAAAGATCTTCATCTGGAATACAGAAGGGGGGACGATTGTGAAAAATATTTGTAACAGAAATTCACTCCGAATGTCATTGAAGTCCTTTCCTATCTGCCTTCTGATGCTATTTGTCCAAATTGGCTGAGGCAGACTCACATCCCTGAGTACCCCTTCAGAGTACAGAACAAATACTCGCCAGGAAGGCAAAGCAGCCGAGGAGCAAAGGAACAGGGGAGAGCCTGCCCGCTCCGGGCCCAGAGGGCTGCGGGGAGGGAAAGAGGCCCCGAGCCACCTCCCTCCTCACCCACCTGCATGCGCCTTGGAGGTGAGTCTGGGTGGAGGCAGGGACTCAGAGGCGGAGCCTTCCTTTGTGTGGAGGGACTTAGCATTTTATTCAAAGAGGCGGATTAAATAGATTGGGTCAGACTAAGCTTTAAGTGAGGTGGGGTTCGAAGGTGAAACCTGGACGGTCAGGCTGGTTTAAGCAAGACAGAGGAGACACATTTCTGTGCATTTCTCAGTTGTAGTGCGTGTGGGTTTTGTGACCTCACAACATTTTAGTTGCAGAAAATCTCTCAATAGATCTATAGCTGGAGGCGGGACAGGGAACCCGAGGCAGTGAGATAACCTGAGGATGCAGGTAACAGATGGTGGCATTAAAAATACAAGAAAGAAGGGGAAGGGATTAAGAAAAAAAAGACAACATAAACATATAAACACACACACACACATATATATATATATATAGAGAGAGAGAGAGAGAGAGAGAGCACATAGGCACGCACAGCAGTGTGGTGACAGCCAGAGGGGAAGGGGGTGGGGTAGGTGGAGGCGGGCAAAGAGGGGAAATGGGGACAGAAAGAGGCCTTGCTTTGGGGCGATGGGCACACGATGCCGTGTGCACATGACGTTTTGTTGAGTTGTACAGTTGAAATCTGTGTGGTTTTGTGGACCAATGTCACCCCAATAAACTCAATTTAAAAAAACAGTTCCCCTCATCCTTCCTCACTCCCTAAGTCCAGCTTATTTTTACTATTTGAAATGACTCTGAAAGCCCATTCTCTGCAAACTTGGGCATCAAAAAATGTGTCACTTAAACTATTAAAACACGGTGTATTTTTATACATTTGGATCTACCCCACATCCAGTCTTGTCCCATAAACATAAACTTGTTCAGCAGACGTCCGATGGCGACAGGCTTCGCCGGAGCAGGCACCCTGGGCCACACCCGGTCCCGGGGCGGCGGGAGCGGCCGCGGGATCCCAGGCTCCCCACTCACCATGGCGCCCGCGTATTCCTCCAGCTTAGCCTCGGGGACGCCCCTCTTCTGGTGGAGGAACAGGTCTCGGAGGAAGTTCTGTGGCATCGAGAGAAGAGCCACGTCTTACACAGGAAACCGCGAAGATCTCCAGAGGCCTCGTTCAAGGGATTATGTTTCGTTTGTTTTAAGGAGAAAATAAAATGCTTTTGGCAAGTGATTAATCCAAGAACAGAGGCTGTCGCTGTGTAAACGGAGCTCATGGAGCCCAGAGAACAGCTCCAGGCATGAAAAAGTGCCACGAAGCCCCAACTATGTCTCCTGCCCCGAGAGAGCGGTGTCACCGGCACTTTCTAAACCTTCTAAACACGGATACATTTTATTCAAAGCCACAGACTCAGAGCCACGCTTCTTGGCTCACGACACCGACGCGTCAAGTTCCCGCAGGTGAACGAGCCCCCCTCACCCATGACAGGTCCAGCGTCGCCTACCCGGAGCTCGGCCGCCGAAATGAAGCCGCTGCTGTCTGCGTCGTATCTGCGCCAGACCTGAAACACACGGGAGCCGCTGCCCGCGTGCCCTCCACTAACCTGGCCCCACGCTGCTGCGGCCCGGCTCAGCTCTGAGGGCCCTTCACTGGGTGCAAGTCAGACTGCGAGGAGTTGTAGGTTTTCTTTGGTGACAGTGGTTGTTTGGGGAGAACTCACCAGAAAGGAATCAACGTCTCCAAAACTATAATTCGTCGTCAACAATTATAAACAAGCAGTTTCACGTAGCGACTAGACACGGAGACGGCATTCTCTAAAGGCAGCAGGGACGGGAGCTCTGCAAGGGCGTGGCCGCAGGTCCCCCTCGACCCCGGCCCATCCCGGTCCTCAGCGTCCCTCCCAGCCTGAGGGCTCAGCCGTGCTCTAGCCGGGCTGAAGCCGCCGGTCAGCTCTGGAGCAGCCGAGGCCGGCACTCCCTCCGAGAGCACAGGGCCTCCTCGCCTGGTCCCGTCCCCGGGGCAGCTCTCCCCTGTGGACGGGGCAGGCGTGGGGGCGGCCACAGCGGGCGGCCGGGGCCCCGGCCTCTCCTCTCCTCTCCTCCGTCGAGACACGAGCCCTCACTCACCTGCATGAACTCCACACTGCTGTCCAAGGGGCTCTCCCAGCGGAAGAGCAGAAGGAAGTTTTCATCCTCGGGCAAGAGCGCGCTGGCCAGCTAGGCGGCGGGAGACACGGCCGTCAGCGTCCCGGGGCCGGAACCCGGTGGCTCCCTCGTCGGCGAAAGAGAGACAATATTCCCCCCTATGTTCTACAGCTACTGCAGGGGTAAAATAACCTAGACGCGGGAATCCTCCCTACGCCGAGAGACTTTTGTAACTGGAGGAAAGACGATCAGCGGAGTGAGAGCCCCCCGGGTCCCCGCGCGCCCCCCCCCCAAGCAGGTCCTCAGGAAGCGAGGGAGCCGCTGCCTGGGGTGTTTCCCATGAGCTTCGGGGATGAATCTTTCCCACCCCCACTGGAAATGAGGCTGAAGTTTAAACTCGCTTACTGTACATTTAGCTTTTTACAAAAGCTAAAACTTATTGCAAGTGTTTCCTTATGTCAAGGTTGCATTTGAACAAATAGTCAAACATGCGAAGAAACAAATATTCAGTCTAGTCGCTCCAGCCTATCCATTCCCCACTTATAAAATCAGCGTGACTATCGACTGACCTAAATAAAATGATGGAAGAGCCACATGCTCTTTGTTAGTGAGCAGATGACAAAGGACAGGAGACGGCTTAGAAAATGTTATCCAGCCTGGGCGACGGGGCGCAGCTGGCTGAGTGCCTCCATGCCCAGGGGCAGCTCCGTCCCCGGGGGGGGGTGCAGGAGGCAGCCGGCCAATGTTTCTCTCTCACCGACGTTTGTCTCTCTCTCCCTCTCCCTTCTCTCTCTGAAATCAATTTAAAAACAACAACAACAACATTATCTGGACCAGCTGCCTGCAGAGAGCTCCAATTTCCCAACCAAACGTGAGATTCTCTCTCGGAGGAAGTGACAACTGGGAGCACCCACAGGAGACCCACCTGTTCCATCCGGATGCGACCACCCCCAGGGACGCCGTGGGCGGCCATAAGCTGCTGTTTCGCCTTCCGCACGTTTTCGTGAATGACCGCCTCCTGCGACAGGCCAGACAGAACCACGTCAGAGCCGCCAAAAGGGCAGCCGGGATGTCAAATGTTCAGAGCACACAGGCCCTGGATGACGTCGGCCTGGCTGGGAAGCAGGTGGCTCGGCCAGCTGACGGGAGGCCTCGTGTTGCGGAAGAGGGAGCGGTGCTGGAGGCTCCTGGACAAACAGCCACTCACCAGGCTCCTGCCTCGTAAGACTTAGCGCTCGCGAGCTCCTAAAGCACGAGCAGAGAGACGCTCACAGGCCAGGGTGTTGGAGGAACAAACGTGACATCGTTACATGTCTGGTTTTGACGAAACTCTGGAACACGCAGACTTTCTCCCCAGAACTCAGGGGATTTGTTCTGTTTCTAAGAGGAAAGTCCAGTTCTGCTTGGACTCGCTGAGGGAAACAGAATTAGCAGAGGAAAGCAACTGAAGAGGAACCCAAAGTAACAAAGCAACTGCTGAGTCACCGGAGACGTCCCATCTCTCCGCCACGGACAACCTTTCCCACACGTTACATGTTCTGCCAGCGGCTGCAGGGTTATCACAAAGGAGGTGACACAGGATCAGCAACGGAGAAAATCCCGACATAGACCCTCCCGAACGCCAGCCTCAATCGGTCCCGCGAAACCCACTCTCCCTAATTCGCCCGCGAGCCCCCGCCAGCCGGGCTTCCTTGTGGGACCCCCGAGGACAGAGGCCGGCCCCTCCAGGGCGGGCACCGCGGGCTGTGTGCGTGCGCTTGGGCGCGTGGGCAGGTCGGGCGCCCGCGGAGCCTGCGGGAGGGAGACGGCTGAGCCCGGCGGGGACTGGACTTGCTTGTTTTCCTCAAGCACACCCGTCACGTGTGACTAAATGGCATCGGGCTCCCGGGCTCTGGGGCACCAGGAGCCTAGGCATTGACAAAAGTAAGTGGGAGCAAGGCAGGGACCGGGGGGGGGAGACGGGAAAGAGGAGAGGAACCGATACAAGAAAAGAAATGGAGCTAAAGAGAAGGAAAGAGAGGGGAAGAGAGGGGAAGAGACCCGAGAGGCAGGGCACAGACGGGCAGCGAGGGAGCTCTGAGAAACAGAGGGACTGGAGAGAGACAGGGGAAGATGGGGAGACAGATCGGAGATCCAGAGATCAGAGAGACGAGAGAGACGAGAGAGACGAGAGACCGAGAGACCGAGGGCAGAGAGGAGGTCCAGGGATGGTGGGAGAGGCGAGCTGTGAAACCGATGAGAGACGGTCAGAAACGGGCAGGAAAATGAGAGACTTTCATAAAAAGGGACAGAACATGAGAGGCAGGTGGACAGACAGAGAGACCAAGGGGTCTGAGTGGTGGCCAGAGGCAGCCGCAGCCGGTGTTATTCTGCTTAACTGCCCCCACTCCCGCCCCGTGTGCCGCCCCGAGCTGTCCTCGGTGGTGGGGAGCCCCTTGTTCCCTCACTGGGGGCCTCCACGAAGGCGCAGGGCCCTGTGTTCTCCCGAGCAAACAATTACACCTGAGGATAAGCTACGTCCACAGCTCATTTTAAAGGCTGCCATGTCCAGAGCTCCTCCCCTCCCCTCACGTCCCCCGACGGAGCCCCTGCCAGGCTGCGTGTCGATGCGAGATTTTCCTCTGCTCTGGTCGAGGGACCTCACAGCTCCACCTGCGTCTCAAGGCCAGTTTACCCTCAGGGAGGGACACGGATGCTGGAGGGGTGGCTTCGCGTGTATAACCGGGCTCCGGGGGAGGGGATATTTTCTGGGCTCTGGGTCTGGGGGGTATTGTCATTCCCTAAGGAATCCATAACCTCTTCTAATTAAACAAATAATAGAAAAGATTATTTTTAAACTTATTTGCTATCAAAGGAACATCCAATGCACTAAACACCCAGAACCTAAAGCTCTTAACACCTGTTCCGCCTTTCTGAACGAAGCGAGTGGCCTTATCTCCAGGTTAAAACCCATTAGCAGAGACAGAGCCAAAGAGATGTTCAAAACGTATTTGTTTGGCTCCACAGTTAGGCTCTCCGAGTGGACGACAGATGTGACACCGAGCGTCAGTGACCCGCACGTCAGTGCTACAGCTGTGCCTCTTAGAAAACCTGCCCAGGCCCCCCCGCGTTGCTGGGAGAGGGAGGAAAGCACATGCGGGGAGGAAGGAGAGAGGCCGGGGGGGGGGGGGGGGTTAATGGGTACGAATCAGCGCAAGACTCGGACGCCTCTTGTATTTCCCCGAGAGACACATAATTAATGCTTCGTGGCGCAAATACTCACATCGGTACCCAATTTTGTCAACATCTGTTGAAAGAAAGCATCCAGCTCCTTTTCTTCTAGGTAACCTCTTTCTAAATGCAAGAATATCCACAAATAATAGTCACTTACATAGATTAACACGTGACATTTAACATTTAACTAGATTTGTTTGTAACCTCACAGTTCACAAAACCCCGTGGATGCTATTTTTGGCTCTTCCAACAGCCACCCCTGGAAGGCATGGGTTTGAACAGTAAACACACATTCTGGAGAAAATGCCCTGTGCTGGGTTCGTACGAATCCTTGGAAAAGGAAAGCTTTGCCTTTTACGTGTAAAAAATCCACATTTTAAAGTTACAATTTCAATCCACAAGTAAACATTAATTTTAGAATAAAATCCAACGCGAGGACTTGGGAAGCCTGCAAAATCTTAACAGATGTAAGTACTGAATCATAGTTTGCAGGGTCAAAACACACATTTTAGATATTTGTTTATGGTTATTAAGGACAAAGCAGATGTTCAGTGGTTCCATGTTCTTCTCAGGTGGGTTTTTGGGGGGAGGTGAGGATAGTGTGTTTTGGGGAGTTGATCAAATTCACCCTTCCCTTGAGAGGGCAGAAGCCACGCAGCAAATTTGGGCACATTTAGGGGGGGGCTGCCCGGCCACAGCCTCAAATGTACATAGTGATGAAATGTGTTAGTCTCTGTGGTCTCCTCTCCCTCCCTCTCACACACCCCCCGAGGACTGGGCAGGGGCCAGGTCCCCTCCCACCTGAACTGTCTCAGGGCATCTCCACCTGCAGCCCCAGGACACAAACGCCCCTTAGGCGCCTGCGTGAACGCTGGAGGACAACTCCTTTTCCTGCAGGGAGAGGCTATCGGGTGGGGGCCAGGTCTGCACCCGCAGGCGAGGGGCCAGGTCTGCACCCGCAGGCGCGGGGCCAGGTCTGCACCCGCAGGCGCAGGCCGCCTGTTCTACGCACCTTCAGGGTCCAGGAGCTGCCACACCTGCCAGAAGCCGGCTGCGTCCCAGGTGCCCAGGGCGGGCCCGCTGGCACTGTCCATGGTGCTGACCCAAGGCTTGGCCGCAGGGGGGACGATAGGGAGCCTGGCACAGCTCCTCTGCTCCCCGACTCCCTCACCGCTCCTTCCCATCTGTCTGCGTCTGGCGAGGCCCTGGCACCCGGTGCCGCCCTGCAGCCCCCAAGCTCTCTGGCTGGGAGCCCGCAGCCCCGCCCCAGGTGCCCGCCCATCCCCGGGGAGCTGTCAGCCTGGGCGCCGGGGGCCGGGCGGGGCAGGCAGCTGTCTCGGGGCGCCTGGGTCCAAGGCCTTAACCTTTTAATTTGTCAAACTCACAGAAAACCTCCCCCTTACATCTGAGTAACCCTCCAAAGTTGCAGCTCAGGGTTTTCTAGAGAGAGGTCCCTGGTTAAAGGGCTGGAAGAGGTGCCGGTGTGAGGGCCCTTTGGTCCCGATGATTTAGATATGGGGGGGCAGGGGGTGAGGTGGGCGGGGTACCCACACAGCTATCACGGAGCTAGGCCGGCGGCGTCCGGGTACCTTGCATTCTCTCAGAGAGGTTTCCTTTTGGGAAAATCATCCAAACCCCTGACTAAGAGGAGAGCCACGGGGAAGGTGTTTCAGAGACGGCTCAGCAGGAGCTCAGAGCCACCTTGAAGACGGTCTCGCTGGAAGGTTCTCCTACCTGGGGGTGGGGTGCTGGGGGTCGGGGGGAGACCCGGAGGTGATTAACCCGAGACCCTCGCTGTCCAACCAGAAAACTCAGAGCAGAGCACCCAAGTGGGGGGGACACAGCAGTCAGGGCCCACAGCCCACCTCACGCTCGTTCCCACAGCAACTACCCTGCTGGTGACACTCGTCACTTCACAGTTCACGCTCCCATCCCGAGCGTGACCCTAGATCTGAGGCTCTGGGAGCCGATCAAACTCATAATAAACCTTCCGACACATTTCATCTTCTTCCCAAAGGTGAGAGCAGGGGACAGAATTAGCAAGTTTCATGTATTTTGAATGTAACTTGGTTTGAGTACCTGGGAACCAGGATTATTCTGGATTTTGGACACAAAAGCAAAGTTCGTCACAACGAGCCAAACTTAACTAAAATACACAACTGCAGCAGGTCGAAATTTCGCTTGTAAAATCATTTTATTGGTATAAATATACATATGGATAAAATACCTTCAGCTCATCAGGTAAGTGACTATTTGTGAAATATCTTAAAAAGAGTAGTATTCTGATTTTTTTACAGGTGTCCGAGTGTTCTCTCTTAAAATCACACATCCAAAGCTAATATGCAGACAGAAATGAAAAAATCAAAAACCACAAATATCCGTAAACCCTCGTTCCAGTGAACTGTACACGTGAACCGCGCAGGTGGGAGCAGCAGCCCCGGCCGCGATCTGCCCTCACCGTGCCTGTCGATGGGGTCGCCGGGGTCGCCGGCCCTGTGGGAACACACAACCCCGCCCCAGGAAGGAAGGTGCTCCCCACGGAGGATGGAGAAACCATACCCGAGGCCTAATATATATAATTTATACAAACGATTTATTAGTGTGCTCTGTTATAATTACAATGTGCAATTGCTTACAGCGGGAGTAAGCCGCTCTATCGGGTCAGGCGCCCCTCTGACGCAGGTACGTCCGGCAGGACCCACCGTCACCTGGGCGGGTCCCTGTGCGAGCGAGCGTCCAGTCACCTGTGTGCCCCAGACGCTCTCCTGCCGGGCAGAGGGCAGCTGCCTCTGAGAAATTCAAGTATGGCCCGCAGGGTGCCTGCCGGCATTGGATGAAGGCATAGGAAGGAATGCTTAGGGTTAATTAAATGCCGAGGGCTGAGAGAAGCCCAAACAAATGTGCTTTGATTACCAAGACATGGATCTGTTTCTGTTTTCAAAAAAAAAATGAAAGGAAAGAAGGAAAAGCAAAGAAAAGAGCCCGAGAGAAGGCCCCGAGCAGCTGCCCTGGGCGCCCCTCGGAGGCCGCCCGCCCGGCCGCCCGCCCTGCTCGGGGACGCCTGCGGCAGGGCCGTCACACGAAGATGAACTCTTTCTCCGCCTCCTCCCCGGAGTCGCTGGACTTGCTGCCTTGCCGGCCGTCTTTGCTCGGGGACCACGGCTTCTGCTCCTGGTACTCCGGGGGCGGCTGGCCCCAGCTCCTCCTCGAAACTGAAACGGAAGCAGAAAGGGAAGGGGGTCATCACGCTGATTAATGGTAACACCCCTGGGCGACCAGGGATGGGGGAGATCAGGACGCTGGGGTGGGCAGGGGGTTCAGCATGAACTTTCTCAGAAACCACGTAGTGATTACATGTATAGACTCCAGACAGGAACGAGAGACAAACCGGCAGAAACGGAGACGCATTAAAGCAAAAACACACAGAGCCCCGTCGGAGAGGGCGAGCCCTCCGCCTCGCTACCGACTGCCAAGTTCCTCCTGAAGGATCAGATGGGGGTGGCAGGGCCCAGGTCTGGTGGAAAAGCAGAGCTGAGGCCTGGCTTGCAGACAGTCGGCCACAGCCAGGTGCCTGCTGGCTTAGGCGGGGCTGTGGAGGGAGCAGGTAATTCACAGAAGGGATCCCGGAGCGAGATGGGCCGTGCAGACAGGTACAGTGTGGTGCAGACAAAGCCAAAAACAACGGTCGTCTTCAAGAAAACAGGACACACTTTGACGAAAACATCACAGTGCACAATTAAAGGCAGACAGGAGACGATATGAAATTCAAAAGACTCGGCTACAAGTATTTCCAGTAAAAGACAGCAAACATTCTACCCATCAAATCAATGTTAAAACAGACACACAATGAAAACATAATAATCGTGATAAACGAGGCAGTGTGCTTTGAGAACAGCCGCCTCCGTCTATCTCGCGGACACACGACTGGGGAGGGCAAGCAATGTTTCAGCGCAGACAGAGCTGCTCTTAGAAGAGTTAAAGGAAAGGACGCACACAATGACTTGACAAATGCTCTGCCGAGCGCTATTGTTAACCAGAAACTATTCAGAAAGCAGACTGCTGTGCGGCTCTCAAGGGTGACAATAGTCTCATGCTAGGAATTGGCACTAACGAAACAAAATTAAAATATTATACGTAAAGTCACTTTAATTGAAGCCCCTGCAAAAATTACTTTTTTGGTTTTCTTCCAGTATTTTAAGAAATTGAGGCAGAAAAGCAAACACAAGATGGTCCTATTTAATCCCATCAGAATTTGGCGCAGCCCATCACCGTGAGGATTTTAAGCCAAAGAGGTTCATGGGGAAAAATCTGAGACAGACACAGAATTTCTGGCCTTTCTACAATTTGGTTTCTCTCTTTTCACTCTAAATCAGAGGGTTATCAGTGGCACTGGGGCGTGGTCTCTGGGTCTGCATGTTGTATAAACTGCGTTTAGTAGCCCATTGAGGGAGCACTGCCTTGTATCAGGGGTGCTTTGTTAATAAAGTGGCATAAGTCGACCGATAAAATAGTTCAAATGTAAATTTCCAAAACCTAGAAACATCTGTGACCTTGAGTGTCCTTGTCAAAAAGGGGCCATAGAGAGACCGGGCTTCTGATTTCAGATACTCTCAAAAATAACTCGGCCTCTCTCGGCAAGTAAGCATCTTAGGCTTCTAGCTATATCATTTTCCTATGACTTGAAGGTAACATTTTCTTGAAACTATCAGAGACAATCTCTTGACAAGAGACCGGCTATCATAACTGTGTTTATAAACACGTCTCCCACCCAAGAAATCTGACGAGGGAAGGAGGGAGTCAGGGGGTGTCCTCTGGGGCAGGTGCTACGTGGCCCGAGCAGAACGGCCCATCCCCACGTGACCTCGGACTTCACCTGACGCTGGGGGGGGGGGCAGGTCGCATCCCCGGCTCCACCAGGCTGGCCTGAGCCAGACCACCAGGCAAGTCAGAGCGGTGGCCGGTCCAACGGGATTGTCCGAGAAGGCCGGCTCCGTGCCGTTGCTGGTGGGAAGCAGGCAGATGCCTTTTTTGGTTTTGTTTGTAAATCTATGTCAAGGAGAGCCCTCGAAACAACAGTTCCCACTCGAGGCCTCGTAACTCGTGGGCTGTTCATCCGTAAGGAGGGTCCGGGAGGTTTGCTATCGATAACAAAGAGCTAAGGTAAGAACAGCTACCCTTCTGCAATGAAGAGAAGCTCTTCCTAAACGGAGGTCACTCCCACGGACCCGGCTTCTGGGGGGCTCCTGGGAGGCGGTGAGGGGCGTGGCGTTATCGCTGGGACACGGGCGGGGCTCCCTCCTCGGCTAACCCCTGAGCTCGTTCCACAGGAACACAAAGCCTCCTTCCAAGGAAGGCGCCCTTCGAGGAAATCGCACGTGGCAGACTATCATATAGTCTTTCCCATCATGACGCGAAGGTTTCCTTTACAATGTCTTTCCAGTCATGCTCATAAAAAGTTGTCAGCCCGGGAAGTGATGTGTAATTAGCCACATAAAAGACATTTTCTCCCTGAATCGGCAAAGACTCTTCTAAAATTTCCCACTGGAGGTTAAGGCTGGCTGTCTCCCGGGACTGTCCTCACGGGCAGAACACGACAGACTTCGCTGTGGTGTCAGAGGGGAGCCAGGAGCCCAGAGGAACCGCTCTAACTAGAGCCCACTGTTCCCAGAGGTTGACAAGTCCATTGGTTTCTTTCTTTCGTACTAAAGGGTCATGAAGTGTCCACTGGAAGACCCCGTACAGGCCACAGGGTCTGCATGCGGTCACTGGTCTCTATGGACCCTTCCCAAGAGTGCAAGGCCGGGTGCGAGGCCGACGGTCTCTAGAGGCACTGAGTGCGTTACTCCGACAGTTCTGCTCCAGTCCCAGCTTAAATCTAACAGACCAGAGAGACAAAGGAGCGAGGTGGGGGCCATGACTCCGAACATAAAGCAAACCTCTACGGGGCCACGAGAACTTAGAGGGACCAGTCACCATACTCCGAGGTAACTGGATCCTCCTAAGAATTTCTAGTTTTACATTTTTTAAGTCAAATTTTTTGCCCCAGATTGTAGGACCATCCTGTTGCCATTTAGGGGAATAAAAAAATTTTTAAAAATCAGTTGTACGAACAGAAGTTTCCCAACTGAGGGTGTTGGTTAGTGCCAGTTCGCAGCGACGGGGCAGTGAGGGATGACACCGCAGGCTCTGACCAGGCGTTGGCTGTGGCTTCCTGGGCCCGAGCGCAATGGCCTCCTCCTCGGCGAGGGCGGGGAACAGTTTTGAAGATCTCTTCCCTCTACTGGAAGGCCTGCTACTGTCATGGTCTGAGTGCCTTTTGTAATAATCTCCTCTTTGCACCACTGAGGAAAAGGGATTCATTTTACCCTTCAGATGAGCAAACACACCCGCGTGTTGACACCAGCATCCAAACGTACTGACATTAGGACAGAAATGAGATATCGGCTCACCCGCCCCACTCGGGACTCGAGGGCCCTGCAGCGCGTCATCTGCAGAACCCACCAGCCAACATGATGGGGGCGTCGTGCAAAACGAGGGGCGCTCCGGGGCTGCCCCAGGGGTGCTCACAGGAGGCCCCAGGGCTGCCGCTTTGACCCCGGGATGGAGTAACGAAAAGTCACATTCACGATGGAAGAAGCCCGAAGAACCGCGGCCATTTACCTGTTTCAGAAATTGGTCGGGCCGGCTAGTCCGGGGGAGGCACAGAACAGGGAGACGAACCGGCATGAACAACGTATGTGACATCAGCGACCAACACGTCGGGAATATTCTTTAACGACAGACACGGGCTCTCCTGCCCGCGCCAGCCGACGGGCGGGGACGTCAAGGTCCTGCCACCCGGGACACTGCAAACTGGCCTCCGACCGCCTGTGTATTTGCAGCCCAGGGTCAACGCCGAGCGCGGCCTCCGCAGTGATTCTGCGATTGCCTTATTCGGGGCCCCAGGTGGGGCGCCACGGTCGCCGTCGCTCCGCCCCCCGCCCGCCCGGGGCGGCTCGACCCATTCCTAACGCTTGCTCTCAGCGGCGGGAGGGCGGACCCCGCGTCCACCCGTGAAACTCCCGTCCCTGAGGAGCAGCCAGTCACTGCAACTCCTCGGGGGAAGCGCCTGGACGCTGTCCCAGCAGCTAAGGGCACGTGGCTGCGTCCGGCGAGTCGCCGGCTCGGTCACCGCAGAGGCCCCACGGTGGTCGGCCTTCTCACCCCTGGGGCTGCGCCGAGTCTGAGAGGCCTCGTGTTCACCATATAGGCATCTACCCAGCACCGCTCGCTGTTCACACCGGAAAGTTCAGCCTTCATTCCACCTCCTGACCTTTTCTCTGGGATCCTCCGCATCTCAACTGCTTTGGATGAGACTCTTGCCCTCCCCAACCCTTCCCCTCCCCCCTCTCGCGCGGGGTCCCTGCAGGCGTGTCCTAAGCTTCCTAATAAGTGGAGACAAAGCCAAAGGTTGCAGAAAGGAAGGCAAGGGCGGGGCGGGGAAGGGGCAGGGTCCTCAGGGACGCGCCCTGGCTCCAGGCGCTCTGACCACTGGCACCACCAAAGGGTCTTCTTTCTACACCAAGACTGGCAGAGGCGGCTGCCACCAAGCCCTGCGTTTACTCGCCACGCGTGGAACGACTGGGGGCCAGCCACCCGCCTGCCACAGCTTTGCTTTCTCCATGTGACACGAAGCGGTTTGTCAGCTTTGGTAAAACCCCACCTTCTTTTATTTACGGCCGAGAGGTGGGTCAGATGGGCACCCACCAAATAAGCCGGCGGGATGGAGAAGGGAAGCTGGCAGAGGTATTTCTGTACTCGACTTCCAATCACAGAGGCAGTGCTCAGAGACACTTCCTAGGGACCCCACCCCACGACCACCATCAATAAAATAAAGCTGGCCACAAAAAAGAAAGAAAATTGGGTAAACGTGGGAAGATATCAGAGGCATCAGGGCAACGAATCCTAAGTATCAAACCTGAACTAGAACCAAGCGGCCCCACCCCCCAGGGAGAGACATCTGGGCACAGTGGTGACTGCGGCTCTAGACTTCCCTTACAGGAGGGACTCAGATGGCATTCACATGGCCCTTCACGGAGGACAGAACCCAAGAGTCAACTGCCATTTACAGAATGTGAGCGAAAGGGACAGTGGGCGCTGAGGCCACCAGACGCCTCCACGGTCACCACTCGGATCCGACTGTGGGAGGCGGCTGGGCACCGTCCCGGGACGGCCTTGCTCTGTTCCCACCCTGCACATTAGAGGGAGCACACTGGTGAGACGACGGCCTGAGAGCGTCCCCGCAGGGGCCACTCTGCTGAGAATGAGCCACGAAGCCACTCAGGCCTGGGCGGCTGCCCCGGGCCACAGCCCAGGGAAGCATTTCCGGGACACAGCGGGGCCCGGACACAGAAAGGCAGCACCAAGGCCGGAGGTGTGCTGGGAGCCAGGGCAGGAGCACAGTGGGGACTGTTACAAAGACGCGAGGCCTCTGGGTCGGCGTCGCGGGGGTGCCCCTCTCTCCGTGTGCATCCCCCACCCACATCCTGTGTCGCCAACAATGCCAACCCGAGGTTCTGAGCCGGGAAACCGCGCTGGTCCCAGCGTTTAACCCAGGGAAGCTGACTTCGATATAAGCTATTAGTTCAGTCCAGGGTCTACTCCTCTCTCTAAATGAGTCTCCTTGGGGAGAGCGGGGCTGGAGGAAAGCATTTCCTACCTTCCTGGGAAAATGTCCTGGGGCTGGGCTGGGGGCTCCCCTGGCCTTCTCGCTCCCTGTCTGCAGGGACTTTTTTCAGGGCGGGAGGAAGAAGCGCAACTTTGGGGGAACCGAGGCCGGGCGGAGAGTCGGGGGCATCCTCTGTGGAGACACAAACACATGGGTCACGCTGCTCTGTGAGCCGGATCCTCCAACACGAGGGGGTTGGTCTTTCAACACAAGGGACTGGTGATTCTTAAAAAGCATCGCAGAACTTTTCTAGCCAAAAACTAGTTTCATGTTTCCACTCAGCCGAGTGATGCCATCGACAAACAGTGGAGGGACAAGTCCTGCAAAGTGACGAAAGGTGACTATTTCGCAGAGAGACCCCAACAAGCTGACACCTGAAAACCGGGTGGTGAGCGAACCAAGGCTCCTGCTTCCCACACAGAGGCCGCTTGGTTTTCTTAAACTATGCAAAACGCACCACCCGTTGCCTCTACCTGCTGTCAAATCCCCGCAGGAGGGAACAGGGCAGAGCCAACCCATCGCTAATGCGTGTAAGTTTTCTCTATCATTAGATTTGCTAAACTTAGAGTCAGCAAACTTTTTCTGTAAAAGGCAAAACAGTAAACATTTTAGGCTCTGCAGATGCGATGGCCCTGTCGCCACGACTCACCTGGCACTGAGCTCAAAGCCACCGGAGACAACAGGTGCACACCGGGTGCAGCTGTGCGGTGACACTTACAGAACAGGCCCAGGGCCACCACACCCTGTCCCGAGTCCCCAACGCGTCACAGAACACGGGCTAAAAACAGAGGAGCCTGCCCCTCCCCTGCCTGGGGCCCCACCCTCCAGCCGCAGCCTCCAAAGGCACCCCGACCTGGGGGCAGGCTCAGGGGGCTACCTGAGCCCTCCCCGTGGCCGGCAGCCCTGATGGGAGGACAGCCTGAGTCGGTGGCCTCGACGCTGGACAGAGGGCCTTCCAGCCAGGTCGCTTTCCCAGCCTCTGTCCATTTTGTCGTAACCCCTGCAGCACCCCCCAGCCCAGGTTCACTGGCCCCCAGAAACACCCCGGTGCCGGCATCACCCCAACCCGCGGAGCCCCTACCAGGCCGCGAGGCGGTCCTTGGCTTCTGCGGGATGGCGGGCCGCACCGCCGGGCTGGGCTTGGGAGACTGCAGGGAGGGCCTGGCGTTCGAGGAGCTGCGGCCCCGGAAGCCCGCGTCCACTCGGGGGGAGTCTACTTTGGAGTTCTTCTCTGGGGTCCCCGGGAGAGCCGAGTGCAGTTTAGGCCCTGAAGTGAAAATGGGAACAAAAAGCAACTTTATTTTAAAACTCACAGGGGAAAAAACTGCTGTCGGGGTCCCTGTCACTTGTCACAAGCCCTTCAGAACAGAAGCAGCAGTGGGAGCCTGGCTTCCCTGTAGCAACAAACTCCGTGGTGCTCTTCCGACCACGGATAAGTGTGACAAGCATCACGCGGGACGACACGCAGGCCCCTGCGTGTGCACAGAGAACAGATCGTCCTGCACTGGGAGCCGTCAGACCCACCCGGGACCTGCCCCTGTGCCGGTGAAGCCACCAGCCTGTCCTACCTGCCCCACCTCCATCCAGCTGCTCTGTGCTCCCGGCCAGGCTGGGTGGCTCCTGGGAGGCGGCATCATTTCCAAGCTTCTGAAAAATTCAAGAAGCCCCCCCCCCCCCAAAAGTGCATATTTATTTAAAGTGTAGAAAAAAAACACACAACATAGTACATGACCAAAAAACAATGGCTCTTTCACCCAGCTGTGGTGATGATGGCGTCTGACTGTGTCCCTGAGGCTCAGCACCACGCTCTGGGGCGTGTTCTGTCCTGTGTTCACAGTCAGGGCTCGGGGCCCAGGGCCTGGCCAGTCCCTGGGATACGCCCCATAGGTGGCAGGTATGTGGTCCGGGGAGGCCACTGGCCCTGGCGATGATCCGTTTCCCTGCTGAACTGCCATGTGGACCGACACTGGACCTGCTCACGTTCGGTTCCAAACGTCAAGTTTTAGAAGAAGCCCAACATGTCCCAGGTGACTGGGGACAGGTGAAAGGGGCCCGGAGCAGGCAGGGCTTCCACGCCGTGGAGGCAGCGCCCAAGGCCCCGGGTGTGGTGTGTCAGAGGCCAACACAGATAAGCCGGCCAGAATCCATTAAACCAAACCCCACAGACTACACGGAAGATCTCTGATGGCAGAGATGGGGAAGGTCAATGCCGCAGACTCGGCGCAGCACCTGTGACGGGCGAAGCCTGTCCCCGAGGCCACGCAGCCACCCGGTGGCCCCAGAAGGAAAGGCGTGGCCTCTACGCCGTGAGTGCCTGTCACGCTCCTGTCTCAGCAGGTAACGTGCGGAACCTTCACCTCTCGGCTCTTTTTCTTTAAATACTTACATTAAAAGTGAGCAGTGTAAAGAGCATCGCTCGAGGGGAATGTGAAGACGACATACATATACTTTTATCAACAGTATGTTCCTGGCCGATGCTCATGGTGCACACTCCTGGGATTTCAGGGGACAATGTCATAAAGCGAATTTTTCAAAAGCACCCTTTTATTATTTGTTGTCCTAATAGAGCAGCGATTTTCAACCTTTTTCATCTCACGGCACATCAACTAACTACTAAAATTCCGCGGCACACACAAAAATATATTTTTTGCTCATCTGACAAAAACAACAAAAACCCAGGTAAAATTTTAATTCATTCACACTGGACGGCTATTGTTGTGTTGGCTGTCGTCACTTTTTATTTGCCAACTAAGTAGCCAGGTACTGCATGTTTTAAAATCTTTAAAATTCTCAGGGCGCAGAGATGAAAAATCACTACTAGAGTGAATATCCCTGACTGGTTCGAATTTTAAATACTAAGGGTTTTTATTCTTGTTACTTTAAACAGACACTAGATGGTGCTACGAGACCACTGGTGTGAACCTCAAACACATAATACTTTAAACCCCAAGAATTTGGTCGCTTGGAGCCTATTTATATACCAAACCCAAAGCGCTGGAAAAAGCCTGGAGCACATCTCATCTTGCGACCAAGGGCAGCTGCTCTTCAGTGGAAACAGTGACCAAACAAACAGCTCACTGGTGGAAACAGTGAGCTCGGTGTCAAAGAAATTCCATAAAACATGAAAATTTAAACACCTCCTCGGGCGTCATTTAAACATTTCCACCAATGACGTGGTCACAGTATTTACTCAGAACCCTGACCAGTGAAGGCCGCCTCCTGCCTCCTGGTTGAACTAGCAGATGGAGCCCTACGGTGCCCCTCAACTCTTCCGTAGGATGCGCGGGTAGGAGGGACCGTAACCCTGGCATAGAGCTCGCCGTTTCCTTTCTGAAAACCAAGCGTGGGTTGGGGTGAATGGGTTAATCTGCTCCTCCACATAAAGTAGGGGTGCGGTCTCCCTTTCTTTGGAGAACCCAGTTCCACAAACTTCAAAGAGCCCAGGGCAATCCACAGAAACCACGGCCTGGGTTAAACGTGGCACGTGGCTCTCAGTGACCGTGACAAGGGCTCAGCCCTTCAAGGAGCTGCAGGAGGAAACAGGCAACTGGGGGGGGCACAACTTATATTTTAAAAAGCGATTCAGAGAATAAATTATGCATTGAGTCAGATTTAGGGGACTCAGCAATGATTAACTATAAGGTTTTTCTTCTCAGCAACAGACATCATGTCCGTGGTCAAGTATTCAGTGAACTCTAATGGGACACCTTGGCTTTTTTCTTTTGACTTTTACATTTGGAATATACCCAGGAGTTTTTAGGTTTGGAAAAAGGGAATAAATTATGACATAAGTCTACGATTCTATAATTAGGCTCTGGTTTGAGTATTTGTATCTGCCTGTCAGTTCAGGTGCCACAGGGATTCAACGCTCAGTCTTTCCCCGATTTGAGGGGCACCAGCCGTCACGTCACGTGCTTCTGGTGACAGGTACAGGAACCCCCCGGGCAGGTACCACCCGCGACCGACCTGGGACACTGCGGCTCTCGGGAAGGAGGTTTTAGGGAAAAGTATTTGGTTTTTTGGATTTTTACTTAACCAACAGGCTACGTTTCTGAACCTCTCTCACCGTGGGGGCAAAGCCCAAACACAGCAGGTCCGCAGGGCCCTTACCTTGTGCGCACAGGCCGCTCGGCGCTCCTGCTTGGCTTTCATCTCGGCCATCAGGCTGCTGCCCATCACCTGGACCCCGTACCTCCGGCCCCCCTGCGGGCTGCCCCTGCCGTCACCGTGCTCCGGCCTCCCCACGTCTTCCCCGTGACCCTCCTCGAGGGGCTCGGGCGTTTTTATCTCCTCCGTCCGTTCCGAGTTGCCGTTGTGCTCGGCCGGCCTCGAGTCCCTCCTGGGTGTGTCCACGGCCGGACTTCTGACCACCGCTTTCGGTGAGGACGGTTCCTCTGCCATCAGGACCGTGGGCGGCCGCTCAGATCTCGACCGGGATTTGATCAGATTGAGGAAGCCGCTCCGCCGAGATTCCCTCTTCTTCTTTTCATCGCCTCCTTCACCGAGGTCCTGGGACTCCGGGCCTCTTGCTGACGATCTCCTGTGACTCAAAAGAAGGAATCCTGCTAGTTTTACTGTAATTCAAGGTCCAGCAAGAATCAGTTAGAACAGCCCTCGCCGGTGTGCCCAGTGGTTACAGCACCACCTGAGGTTCGAGGCCGGTCAGGGCGCCTGCCCAGGTCGCAGGCTCCATGCCCAGCAGGGGGCGTGCGGGAGGCAGCCAGTCGATGACTCTCTTTCATCTGTTTCTATCTCGCTCTCCCTCTGAAATTAATATAAACATTTTTTTTAAAAACACTCGACATTGATAGAACAATCATGACGTGACTGACTAACGGGGAAAGGGGCGCGTGAGCGTCTGCCCATGTGCGCTTGGCGGGCGCCAAGTAATAGTAACTAAGCGATTATCCTCCGTAGTGAGAAGTCACTAATTATAGTTACCATCCAAAGCTGAAAAACAGGAAATTGCAAGTTATTCAGGAATTTGGAAGCAAAATAAAAAAATAAACAGCTAAAGGAATAGGAATTAACTGCTTCTGGGGAACATGGAAAAAATAAGCCTTGGAGAACATCTGACATTTTAAATTACGAGCAGGTAAAACTTTGATTTTCAAACTTCCCTCACTCAGCTTCGGGGCTGTACCTAACCCCAGCCCTTTGCATATCAAAGTGACAATCTCAGTTTTTATAGAAGAAAAAGAAACGAAACAGGTCCCTTCCAGTGGACTCCCCCACCACACGACGAAAACTGACGTGTCCAGTTCTCCCTGTGCTGGAACCTAACGAATCCTCCCGGGGCAGCGGGTTTTACACCTGACGAAACTTCCCACCTCTCGTTCTGGGCCATCAGCCAGCCGCCTGCAGGTGAGGAAGTCACACCTGGGCAGGCGCAAGAGCTCACCGGACGCCGATCAGGCGCACACCGACGTCCCCGCCAACCAGACGCCCATTTCTAGAGTTCAGGGGGGGCGCCCATGGGGCACCCGTGGTTCCCGCGGATACGGGCCGAGAGCATCCTCACTCGTTCGTCCCTCAGGGACAGACAGCAGGCGACATATTATGGGCTGTGTCACAGACACGGGGTTATAATGAAAAAGACCCGGGAGCCGCTTCTAAAGGGCAATCTTTGGAAAAATTAATTTTCAAACATAAAAACACAGAGCAGCTTCTACGGGAGAAAAGGTTCGAGGGACGTCCCCTTGTCCCGTGTGCGGGGTACTGCTTCCGTCTCTGGCCCTGGGAATCCGATCATCCGCCCCCGGAGCTGAGAAAAAGAACAAGCCGAGCTCCCCGGGGACTGTGTGAGCTCCAGACAGGAGAAAGCTGGAGTCGGCTTTAGAGACACGGCAATTAACTCGGGGGCAAGGGGAGCAGCCGCGGCAGAGCTTCAGAGAAAAAATGACACTTCAGGCGGTTCCTGAAGGACAGGAGAACAGGTTCCTCCAAGGATGGTGAGCCAAGCTCAGGCCAGCGTCAAAGACAAATAACAGCGTCCTAAAGCCCACAGCGCTCGGCCCGCTGCGCTGTCGTGGGTTCGTGGGTGTAAACTCTCCCCGCCATCCTGCTGCGGCGAGATAAGGCACCGCGATCTCCAGGACAGCGGGCTCCTCCCCCCACCCACCTGCCCGCCGCGGCTCATCACGTGGTTTAAATCCCTTCCCGAGCCCCGCGTCTCAAGGTGAAGAGTCCCTGACACAAATCCAGGCTGACCGTGTGTGTGTCTGAGGATGGACCTGCCTCTGGCTGGGGATTTGAAAACCTGGTACAAATCATCATAAAGCCTAGCGGCTGCCTTGGCCAGTGTGTCTCAGTGGTTAGAGCGTCGCCCATCCACGAAAGGGGGTCATGGGTTCGATCCCGGCGAGAGTGGGAAGCAACCAGTCAGTGTGTCTCTCTCACATCGATGTTTCTCTGTCTCTCTCTCCTTCCCACTCTATCTAAAATCAATGGAAAAATACCCTCAGGTAAGGATTAAAAAAAAAAAGACTGGAGTGTTTTAAGGTAAATGACTTAATGAAAGTACCACTGAATCCTCTAAGAAAACCGCACTTAGTGCCAAGAGCGCGCAGATGGGTGTGTTCGAGGCCAAGGCCGCCACCTCTCTGCTGGCTGGGTTGTCCTCCCAACAGTGTCTCCGGCTGTGCTTCCACCTGGGACCTGCAGCCCACGCATGTGTCAGGCTACAAACAGGGAGCGTTTAGAAATAGTGGCATCAGCTGTCCACGCTCACTGCCCTATAACAGTCGCCCGGGCGAAGGAGAGAATGCCCTGGGAAAACACTCTGGGAGGCTCCACGGTCCAGCACAGCCCTGCAGGGCTATTCACCCAGGACGCTGGGTCCACCTGCAGACGCTCAGTCGGCGGGTCTGGGGCGAGGACGGGAACCTGCGTCTCTAACACGTTCCCAGTCGATAACCACACTGCTGGCCTAAGGGTCATATTTTGCAAACCATCAGAACAGTAAATTCCATCAAAAAATATACTGTGTATGAAATAAACGAGCCTTGGTCTACACGGTTCAATTGTGACTGCTCGTAATTTACATGCAAATTAAACAGCATCATTGGTCACAACTCTGAACTCACATCCTGGTCACCTTCTTGGTGAAGAATTCATCCACCCCTTCGTCCACTCTCCCCATGAGGCCGTTCTGCTCGCCGTCCTGGGCGACCACGGTCACAGCGCAGACCTGCAAACCGAACAGGTCACGGACATTCAGCTAAATCAGCGGACAGCTGTCAGGTTCAAGGCTCTGTGACCAGGGCCATGGGAACCACTGACTTGTCCGCTGGAACTAAAGTCACGTGTACAACTGTGACGGGGGTGGGGGCACAGGTTAGACGGCACCACGCTGCAGGGGTGGCTGGGATGAAAGTGTGCCAACCCGGGCCACGGAATCGTGGCTCAGGAAGGACGGAGCCTTCTGTGCCGAGACTGCCCAGGCTATCAGGCGAGAGGACACGTCCACAGGACCAGGTCAGGGGTGGACACCTGGGCAGTTCCGGGTGGGCAGGCCCAGAATGCAAAATTTGGAGCAGGGACAGAAGTCAGACAACTTTTTCAAGGAGTCTTTCTTAAGAAGAGAAGACACAAGAACCAGAGACACAGAGTAAACGTGCTCCCAACACAAGCAATTCCATCCCCTCCTGCAGGGGGTGGCAGGGAGCTGTCACCATGCCGCTCAGGTCCACGTCGCCCCCCACTCAGGTCCACGTCGCCCCCCACTCAGGTCACTCAGGTCCACGTCACCCCCCACTCAGGTCCACGTCGCCCCACCACTCAGGTCCACGTCGCCCCACCACTCAGGTCCACGTCACCCACCACTCAGGTCCACGTCGCCCCCCACTCAGGTCCACGTCGCCCCCCACTCAGGTCCACGTCACCCACCACTCAGGTCCACGTCGCCCACCACTCAGGTCCACGTCGCCCCCCACTCAGGTCCACGTCGCCCCACCACTCAGGTCCACGTCACCCACCACTCAGGTCCACGTCGCCCCCCACTCAGGTCCACGTCGCCCCCCACTCAGGTCCACGTCGCCCCCCACTCAGGTCCACGTCGCCCACCACTTAGGTCCACGTTGCCCCCCACTCAGGTCCACGTTGCCCCCCACTCAAGTCCATATCACCCCACTCAGATCCAAGCAAAGGCACCAGAGCAGGTCGGCACATGTTCACAACCTAAAGTCAGATGCCAACATTTCCTAATCACAAATAAATTCTTTGCTAGTCATTTTCTATCTTTTACACTCACGCACTATAAAACTGTACAGAGGTGGCCTGTTTTTCTCACCCACGTGAGTAGTATTTCTCTAGGGCCTTCCAAGGACAACCCTGTCCTGAGAGTTGGAAACTAGTGTTGTCTTTTCCAAAATTGTTGAGTGCCAAGTGAAGCTATTCTGCACGAATGTCGCGAGCCCAGGGTCTGCGCTCTTTAACCAAGCCCCCCCTCCGGCAGGGCTCCCCTGGTGCAGGCCCCCCGAGCCCCGCCACCTACCGCCGCCTGGGTGGGCCTCTGCTTCTTGTTGCGCCGTGGCCTCAGCTTGGTGAAATGCTCCAGCTTCCTCCCCTCCTCGGACGGCAGCTCGGCGATGAAGCCCGAGCTCCGCTTCTCTGCCCGGCCGGATGGGAAAGGCGGGTCTTCGATGTGGATGGGCACCTCCTCCAGGGCCTTGTCCAGATCAAACTCCATTTCTGCAGGAAGCAAAGTCCAGACCCACGCCCCCTGCTCAGAGACGGAGAGAAATTCCTGACGGTGACGAGAGTCTAGCAGGGGGCAGCGAACAGCCACTCGCCGATCACCTGACCACCGCCTGCGCGTCAGGGCACCCCCGAGAAGCACCCCTGCGGGTGCCAGGCCAGGGCCAGGAGGGTCAGGCACTCACCGAAGGCCCTGGACACCGGCCGCAGCATCCGGCTGTGGATGGTCTTCCTTTTGGACTTAGGGGTCATCTAGCAACAAAACACGGAAAGCGCCGAGTCAGGTGTCTGCACAAACCACCCTTCACACTGCAGCAGCACCGGGGACCCTGCTCAAGCTCAGGGTCGTCTCACTTCCGAGGACGGTCTGTGCTGTCGGACAGCGGACTGAACGGACCAGACCCAAGCGTCTCTAAACGCTCCGTTTCCTCGGACGCGGCAGCCGGCAGTTCCTCTCCCCGCAGCCCTAACCAGTCACGTCCTGGTGACGGGACCGAGCTCTGAGCTGCACGTGAAGGTGTCTAAATGGGTGGAAAGACTACGATGGAGAAACTAAAATCAGCCCGAGAACCGGACGCAGTGATCCCGTGTTATCGCAGCAGCAGCGGGGGCACCTGTCCCGTCAGCCCCCGAGGCAGCGCGTCTGGTTTTCCCATCCCCACCGCCCAGCTTCCCATCTTTACACCGTGGGCTCAGGCCGCCCAGGATTCAGAAGCTGTATCTGCCCTCTCGTCTCAGACAGACGCCCTTGGTCCTGCTGGTCCTTTAACAGATGAGACCAAAACCCAAATCACGGCCAGAGCGTCAAGGGAGTTTCTCTAACGTGGGTGTCGGCTGTCGATTAAGCAAAGCTGGCCCTAAGGTCGGCAGTCGTCTCTGCCTCCGGAGGGTGAACCTTCTCCGTCCTCTCCCCCGGCGTCGGTCTGTCCGCGCCTACGTGGTTCCCGTCAGAGAAATCACGCCGTGCCCGTCCCTGAGAGGTCGGCACAGAAGCTGGAGAGTCACACCAAACATCTCACGGACCCATTCGTGGTCAACCCCCAACCACGGCTTCAGGCCACGGCAGACGTCCTTTATCTTTAAAAGCGCATTCTCTCAGTAATAAGTAGTCATTTTCAATTAACATCCTCAGGACTAGGAGGAACAATGTATTAAATCCTTTAAAACACGTAACTACAGAAGGAAACCCCCTAAAGACAGACTCCTTCCTCCTCCTGGCGTCACGGGCGGGGGACAGACGGCGACACTGGAGCTCGTGGCCTGCTCCCCGGGAGCCAGGGCAGCACGGGACTCTCACCCGCCTGACCCAGTTTTCATACCGGATTTAAAACCATCCTCACGCCGCTCACGGGCGACACGCCTATTTTTACTGCAAGGTGATGACTAACGCTGGAGCCTGACGAACAACACGCTCCTTCCCTGTTAGGTTCACTTTCAGCGTGCACTTCCCAGACAGGCTGATTTAAAAAGCAAAACAAAACGAGAGCAAGACTGTTTCCCCACAAGGACAGGATGGAGGCATTTCCTTCCTCACGTGACCAAGTCTGCACGAAGAACAGCAAACAGCCCTCACTCCACGCTCAGGGGGCCCAGTTACTTTCCTTTCCCCCCCCCCCCCCCCGAGGTTAACGAAACGAAACAAAACGAAACAAAACAAAATGTTGGTTAAGAAAAAAAACACAGTTGCAAGCAGATTAGCAACACTGTTGCAACGTGAGCAGTGAGGCTGACGCCGATTCCGTCACCCAGGAAAACAAGGGGACGGAGCTGGACGTTTCGGGGAGCGCGTCTCTTTTTTCCTCACTTGGCTGCCGTCGGGAGGCCCCCCCAGCGGTTAAACCCTCCTCCACCAGCACCCGCTTGCTCTCGGGCCACGGCCGGGTGTCCCGCATTCATCGCCGGTCTGGGCAGCTGAACCGCCTCGGGGAACCCGTCTGTCAGTCGCCGCCTGCTCTGTCGGGGCCCCGGGTGCCTGACGACAGGACGGGTCCTGGGCGGCAGCCAGGCAGCCAGGCGGAAGCAAGGGGGCCGGAGAGCGGAAACGGGGGGCGGGGGGCTCGGATACTCACACTTGTGCAGCAGAGGGTCTCCATGCAGCAGGAAGAAAGGGAAAGAGTGTGAATGGGACAGAAGCAGCAGCAGTGTTACCGACGGAGGGGGAGGCACGTTCGCGGGCGGGCAGGGCGGCCAGGGCGGCCTCGGGGCCGAGCAGCGAGGCAGGAGGGCGGCCAAGCAGGCGAGTCCAGGCTTTTCACGGGCGGCACAGGGACATTGCGGAGCCTCGGCGATGCCACCTCTTGCTACGTGTAAGCAAAGTGCCATCGGCCGGCCCAACAGGACGGAGCCGGCGTCTGCTCGAGGCACCCGGTGGACAGACGCTGGGTGGACGGCAGTAACCCCAGGGGGCTCCGGTCCTGGCAGGACTGGCCGGGTCACAGCGGGGGGGGGGGGTATCCACGGCGGGGAAGTGTCCCCATCGGGGTCCTTTACGTTATTCTATGCTCCCTGCTGCTTTTTGACGGAGCTTCGAATCCCCTCAGTCGTCAAAGCCTTTTGGGAAAGGATGGGGGGCCCTGCCCTGCCCGGTCGCCTGCCTACCTAAGACACCTGGTACCTCAGCAGGAGTTTGCATCTCCCGCTAAAGCTCTAACGCGGTAAATAATGTTGGCCCTTAGCGGCTGTTAGCTGCTTAATATTCTGAAAACGTATCCAGGGCTCCTCAGTCTGAGTGGAAACAGTTGGGCCTATTCAGAGGCAGGTAAGGCACCCCCATAAACACCAGCACCCCGAAGACACCAGCGCCGTCACCCGTATCACCACCGGCACGCCTTGCTCATCAGAAAGGCCTCTGTCAGCAACATCCCTGAAGTCTCAGCCTCGATTTCTAATTTCATACTTTATTTGGTAATTTCCTTCAAATAGGCCTCATTTTATGATCCATTAAATTAAGTTGGAAACAGCCTTGCTGAATGAAAGGAGGAAAAGTTAAAGTATATTTTCAAATATTCTTGAACTGTGTGAAATACCGACTGGGGCCGTGTTAGCGCATCTCCCCAGCCACGTCCTAAAGCTGTGACCAGACGCAAGCACGGGGCAGGCACAGCTCGGGTTAGTTCTCAGGCAGCTCTCGTCTCCCCTTCTCCTTCCAAAGGTTAGTTCGACGAGACCAGGGCTCCTCCCGATTATCCGAGTAACGACCATTCTAAGTACAGGTGACGAATTAACTATTTGGGGATAACTGATCCTTAGAATGCGAACGCATCCTTCAGCCCCCCAAGGGCCGATGACAAACCAAAGCCGGAAGGTGGGTGGGAAATGCCGACGTCCTGGGAGCACCTGCCTGCAGCAGAGCGCAGAGCACCCACGACACGGCAGACGCCGGGGAAGCACGCCAGACACGGAGGCACGTGTGCTGAAGTGATAAGATGCGCACAGGAGGGCTAATTAATCACTGTCGTCAACCAAGTAACACACAGGGAGGCACGTTCCAGGCCAGCCGACCGCGGGCGCACTCGCCTGAACAGCTGGAGAACAGCTGGACCTGTCGCATTTCTGACACGGTTTGTCCCCACAGTGTTAAGAATGACACAGGCCCCTGTTACGGGCGGACAGCACACACGCCCCTCCCTTGTGTTTCTGTTCATACATTAATTTTATAGGAAAATAACATCAGCCGTGCCAGATCCTTGGTTTTGGGAGTCAAAAACAGAAACCATCCCTTAACAACGCTCATCTCGAAACTACGGCCACCCCAGGCTGAAGCAGAAACATTTGGGTACATAAGCAGCCAAAACCCCATCTCACCAGCACCTTCTCAGATTATAAGGAATTACAGAAAAATGAATATTTCAGTAAAACATAAAAACACTGAATAGAGATGAAGACATTTGAACACAAAAGCACATGCAACCGTGTTGGTGGTAAAGTGAGGAGGAGCTGCACTGAGAACGAGATTTTAAAAAGTGAAATAAAGGCTGAAAACTGTCATCAGAGGGGGAAAAAGTGTCTGTGGTCTGAATACTCTAGTCACACGGCCAGATGGAGGCGCCACTGAGATGCAGAAAATAAAGAATCAAGATCTCCTGCCTCTGAGCGCGAGCGAGCGCCACCCGGTCACCTGCGTCCCATCTCCCAAAGCACATCGCCCGGGAAGGAAACAAAACAACGAAGAAACGCAAACTGAAGGGTATAACCAAACTGTAAAAGCATCAGAAAGAGAGAAACTGTAGGACCAGGAGGGAGAGTCGCCTTACACACTTCACTTGGGGAAAAGTCCTTCCCCACGGTTCTAATGGCGGCTTCATTTAAAGGAAGTTTTACAAAATATAAATAAGAAGTTCGGCAGCGGCCTTGGTGGGAACCTGAACATTAGGTTTCGTCGGCCTCGCTGCAGCGTCCCTACAGCGACACGTTCCTGGTCTGGTTGACAAGGGTGAGATTTAAAAAAAACACACAAAAAACCCAGCAGAGCCCAGGGGAGGGGAACGGGGCGTCAGGGCCGCGTCTCGGGGGCGTCAGGGCCGCGTCTTACCATACACGTGTCCAGGTCCTCCAGGCGCTCCAGCTCCGTGAGCTCCTCCACCGTGAGGACCGGGCGCTTGGCCGGCTTCTCGTCCGCCGGCTCCACGTCCGCGGCCTCGGGGGCGGGCAGGGTCCGGCCCCGCCGGCTGAAGTGGTCGGTCTGGAGAGTCAACACAGGACAAATCACCACGGACACGGGACGGCCGGTGGCTGGGCTCCCAAAGCGGGCGCCGGGGGGGCTGACGGCCGTTCCCATAAACTCACGGACCAACTTACCCTTCTTGCTACCTTTGTTTGGAGGGTGGAGAGCTCTACCCAGGAAAAGACAAAATCCCTTTTTAAAAATGTCTTTTGAGACTTTATTTTTTGAAAAACACCACCTTTGCCCTGTTGATGCAACTACGCACATAGTAGGCGTGTTTCTGTTTCCTAAAGAGGCACCAGGCACCTTCCTCTCAGGCTGGTGTGATCCACTCAACTTTTTAACTTTGATACAATCACAAAATTACGTCCACCAGGAGGCATTGCAGCCTTTTGTACAGAGAAGCCACTTTCTTTATACAGTGAAAATAAAACCAAAAACACACACAGAACAGTCAACACCAGGACCTGCATCGTCAAGGGGGCAACCGAGGCAGCCCCGGGAGCTGCGCGTATCAATAAGCTTTTCTATGCAGGTGCTCTCTTGGTTCTGTTTCTGCTTATTAAAAACATGAAAATCTGAGCCCGGCGGGTGTCTCGTTTGGCTGGGGGGTCGTCCTGTGCACCAGACGCCGGTGGTTCGGTCCCTGGCCCAGCACACATACGGGGGGCAACCAGGGGGTGTCTCTCTCACGTCGATGTTTCTCTCTCCGCCCCCCGCCTTCCACTCTCTGAAAAGCAACGAAAAATATATCCTCAAGTGAGGATTTAAAAAAAAAAATACTCCATTCTCGATCAGATCAGAAATCGACAAAATGAGCTAAATTAAATCATCTTTAAAAAAAATCTTCACTTCAGATCTCAGTCTCCACATCGCCTCCTCCCACAGCCTAGACCTGGTTATAAACGGACAAGATTTCCCGACGCCCTCACTCCAGCTTTTCCCCGAATGTCCCCTGGAGAGTGTCCAGGACGCTCGCGATGGGCTGGAGGGGACACGGAGGAGGCAGGCGGAGGAGCCGGGGTCTTGGCCCCGCAACGCTGCTGAAGCCTAGAACGTGGGAAGGAGCCCACGCCCTCGCCGGAGGCCGGCCTGCGCCCAGGCAGAGACCGAGGCCCGCTCCGGCGGTCGCGGCACTCACCAGTCTGTGGTGGCAGCGAGACAGGGCGTCCAGGATTTCATCCACGATCCGGTCGGACAGGAAGGAGGCCACTGTCAACTTCACTTCGCTGTAGGCAGATCCAAAGAGCGGAGCAGCAGTTTAATTTGGGCAAAGGGAAAAAATATCACCCACCCGACGCTGTGGTCACAGGGTCAACCGCGGCTGCTCCTGTCTGCAAACGGAATATAAGGGTGTGCCCACAGCCCTGGCTGGTTTGGATCAGCGGTAAGAGCGTCAGCCTGCGGATGGGAGGGTCCTGGGTTCGATTCCGGCCGAGGGCACGTACCTCGGTTGCAGGCTCGTTCCTGGCCCCAGTCGGCGAGAGGGCAGGAGGCACCCAACCTATGTCTCTCCCTCTCCCTCCTGCTGTCCCTTCCACTCTCTGAAAAGCGATGGAGAAAATATCCTCAGGCGAGGATTGGAAAAAAAAAAATGCAAACAGGGCCAAACACATCCAAAAACAAGCACGTCCTTAAACACCACCATCAACACACAGGTAACAGACGTTCTCTACCAATTTCCACCGGCCTCCGCCCTCTCGGCCCGGAGATTCAGAGGCAGAAATGAGAGCATCTGGATAAAGACCAACCTAATGGGAACCACGTGTACCGTGTGGTCAGGAACAATCCACCCATTGACAGAAATGAAAACAGCCTGGCTGGAGGGAATTAAGAAAGTCCAGCCCGACGGTTAAGCCTCAGTTATTCCGTTAGCCGCACCTCCCCCGCCTTTCAGAGACCTTTCTGCGCAGCGCACGGCGCCCAGGCCCGGGGTCCACCGGACCCACCCTCTCACTCCGAGGACAGCTGCACACGCACGGCCGTCCCGCCCGTCGGGAACAAACGTCACCAGAACGTCCCGTTTCAGTGTCTCCTGCCCGACCTTCGAGCGGGGCCCAGACGTCAGGCAGTGCGGGCGGTTTTCACTAATAAACAGCTGAGCCACGACCGTTCTGGGCAGAGGCTGGCGCCTGAGTGAACACGGTGGCTCCTTGCTTTCCCCAAGGATTCAAATGCCACGTGTGTCTTTGATCTGAAAACCTGCGTAAATCCACAGCCCGTTTAAAGGCCACGTGCCGGAGGGATTTACCCCACATTCCAGCGTCCATCTCAGAAGTTCATGTCTGCCTTTAACATCAACAGTCTTTTGCCCTGGCTGCTTTGGCTCAGTGGTTACAGCGTCCGCCTGAGGACTGAAGGGTCCCGGGTTCAATTCCGGCCAAGGGCACGTATCTCCGTTGCAGGCAAGATCCCCGATCCCAGTCGGGGCGCGTGCAGGAGGCAACCAACCCACGTGTCTCTCACATCCATGTTCCTCTCTCACATCCATGTTCCTCTCTCACATCCATGTTCCTCTCTCCCCCCCCCACTCTCTTTGAAAAGCAACGGAAAAAATACCCTCGGGTGGGGGCTAACAAACAAAGATAAAGTCAACCGTTGTGAGATTTTCAGAGCCAGGAAAGGAACTATGAAAATATTATTTAATTGTAAAACTAAAATGGAAAGGATATTTGCATAGCAGGAAAAAACCTTGCTAAGCTAAAGTCGATAATTTGCCCCGAGGTGTCTGCGCCCAGGAAGATTTCCGACACAGGGCAGAACAAAAGCCCTAACTCTTTAACGCCTGTCTCTCAAGCGGGGTCTCGGGAGCTTTCCTGCAGAGTCCCGGCCATCGGACAGGCCACACGCCCCCTGTGGGGACGCCAGCGACCGGGCCGCTCACGCCGCAGGGCTGTCGGCAGGACGGACGCACCTGATCTTGTTGAGGATGTCCACGCCCGACTGCTCCAGCAGCACGTTCTTCACGAAGGTCCGCGGGATGGAGATCTTCTCGGTGCTGGCGTGGATCAGGTCCTGCCGGATGTGCGCCCGCTTCATCACGTTGGGACACAGGTTCTCGGCGGCGTCGACCATGGACTCCAGCAGAGCCTGCAACAAGGCAGTGAGGGGCCAAGTGATACACGGGGACCCGCCATCCGCAGAGACTCGGTCACAGAGGATGAGCCCTCGGACCCAGGGACACGGCCGGGGACCCCGAGTCATCCAGGGTGACTGGGGACCATCAGATGGTCAGGGTCTCTGGTAATCACTTTAAATCACGCGGCACCTGGAGGGTGAGCCTGACCTGGCCGTGCTGAGCACAAGGGCATCTCGAGAAGATTCAAAGACACAGACCAGCCTTTGCACCCACCTTCCCCCACCTACGGCTCTCTCGGGCCCCGGACAGTAAACGTGCAGATAGTTCCCGGACAACACAGCAAATCTGAGCTATTGTCTGGTTTTGCAAATCACAGGAACCCCAAGTCAGGGACCCACCCAGTCTGTCAAGACATCGGAAACAGACAAGTCCAGGCAATGGCCAGTTTTCCTCCTTATAAAGAAAAGCTTCAGTGTTGGGGATGGTGACCGCTGTCGTAAGGAGCATGTGAACCCGAGGAAACACTGGCGAGCACTCTGTCAACATGAAGAGCAGCAGCCAGAACACTCTCGAACAAGGACCCCTCAGCGTCTGAAAAACGTGTCTGCACGTTCGTCCCCCGAGCACCCGTGAGGACGGGCCGGGATCCCCCGATGACCGTTTACAGCTGAAGAGACTGAGCTGAGGGGGGCTAAGCGATCGGCTGAGACGGGCCAGGTGGCTGGCGGGTGTGGAAAGGACATCGGCGTTCACGTCAGGCCCACATCTGAATCCTCACCGAGTGACATGGGGCCACTCATCTCAGCTTTACTTCCCTCATCTCTGAAATGGCCAAGGCCTTGCCACCTCAATCCCTGAAGACCAGATGACCGTGCAGATGCCAAGTGTTCGGGGCAGGGCCCAGCTCCAATAAACACGAGTCTGCCGCACGTAACACTATTAATCTGCCTCAAAGGCGCTACTCTCGATGCCAGGTCCCAGTGTGACAGCCAGGCATGTGCCACCAGCACTGTGGTGTGGACGTGGCTGACGGAGCATCGTCACGGACAGACAGGCACAGTGGTCTGTCTGCTCCCACGTTCACAGGCAAAGCTCGGTGCCACCAGCCAGGTCCCTCTGCCTCACACTGCAGGGTGACCAGTCACCTGCCCGTGGCAGCCGCTGGGACGACCGGAAATAACCCCAAACACTCCCAGCGCCCTCCAGCTGTGCAGGAAAAGTAAGAAAACTCAGGACTCTCCCGGCCGAGCTGGGCGAACACCGGCCAGAACCCAGCTCTGCCCCACGGGCCTGAGCGCAAAGTGCATCTGAAATCAACCCGGGAAGCAGTTCACCGCTGAAGCCCTGGGTGGAGCTAGAAAAGGCACAGAAGTCCGTTTTCACCACCTGTGCCGGGGCGTGGCTAGGTGAGCACCACACGCACACACATCTATAAAACACGGGTGCCTAGGTCACGACAATGTCATTTTCCAAAGTGACAGGAAACACGAACCTTCAGTTGTTCGTCGACAACTCTCGTGACCTCCCCAGCCATCGACTCCAGTGTCTCCTGAATCGGACTCGATAACAAGCCACCGGCTCCCGCCCAAGACGTGCTGCCAACGTGGTATAAATTTGGTAACAACTGCAAGAAAAATAAGAGAATCTCTCCACAGTTAAACAACATTTCCATCAGCACCAGACTCCTTGCAGACCATTAGCAGCAATCATCCCCAATCAAAGCCCCATCCATCAAACAGACGAGTAAACTGAGGTCCGGCTTGGAAACCATGGGGACACCTGACCTGGTGCCCGGCGTCCCCGTGTGGGGCGTTGAGGGGACCTGCCTGAGCCCCAGGGCTCCTGCCACACAGAACAGTCACTGTGTGTGTGACTCCAACAGCAGAGTGAGGACCAGGCCACACACGGGGGACCAAGTCCTACCCTGAGAGAGGCTTCTTTTAGAGGTGACGGGGGTGCCCTGCTGCTGACCAGCAAGCAGAGTAAGGCCACGTGAGTCGTTGCTCATTTAAACTACAATTATCTCTCGGTCATTCGGGACCCGGTGAACCACGCCGGCCCCCTGCGCCTCCGCGGGTGCTGAAAGGCGGCAACGATGGATTCAGTTCCCTCCGCCACCTGTGAGCAACCCTGGACGTGGGTGGAAAGCTAAAGGGAGCTGGCGCCAGCTTCTAAGGCGCCTGTGCGGCCGAGTTGAAACGCACCGTCTTGGAGTTCTTGGCGTCCCGCATGAGCCGCTCGGCCGACCTCACGTCTTCCTGCACGGCGTCTCCCTCACAGTTCCGCAGGGAGTTGAGATGATCCTGGACCTTCACGCATATCCTGTCGATCATCTGCCCGGGGAGCAGGGCAGTGTTCAGACAGAAGGAAACAGAACAAGTGAGGATGGGAACTTCCTCCAGAAGGCAGAGCGCGCCCCATTACTAATTCACCTATTCATCTATTAATTCATAAGGAAACCCTGGCAACACTAAGTCCAAGGAGACACCGAAGGGTCCCGGTCCCGTCCTGCCTGGGGAAAGGCAGCGAGTAGAACCAGAGTGAGAACTTCATGAGGGTTCAGAGTCTCGCGGCGACTCAGTGACACTGCTAGACAGTAACCTGTCCCATTAATTTTCACTCTGCTCCCACTAAGGGTCGGACACAGTGCTGGGCGCTGAGGGGAGAGCAATGGATCGCGCCGTTCTGATGACTACATGTGATGCCCAAGGCCAGTTGTCTCAGTATCTTGGAAATCACATTTTCCCTGGAAACAATATTTTTTACATTAATTCAGTTATATCAAGCAGTTTTCTATGAAACTTAAAAACCACCCCAAAAAAGCCAGTCGAGGTTTTATCGTATTGACATAGGTAATTAATGAAGTTTTATAACATCTAGTTTCTATTCTTTTAAGGCCCCTCTTCCAGGTTAATTACATCGGAATCATCTCAAGTTGTTCCAGGGATTTAAACTTAAAGCCCAAAGGGATGTGGTAGGTCATGACTGTAGACCAAGAACAACGTACGAGGGGGGAGGTTATGCTTTTATATTTGTATTTATAGAGAGAAACATGAAGAAAGCTAAGCCGTGGGAAATAAAAGATAAGCACAGCTTAAAAAGTTTCTCCCATATTTTGTCCTGGCCGGTGTGGCTCAGTGGTTGGGCGTCAACCTAGGAACCGGGAGGTCACGTTCGATTCCTGGTCAGGGCACATGCGGGGTTTCAGGCGTGGTCCCCAGTTGGGGGCTTGTAGGAGGCAGCTGGCCGATGTCTCTCATCACTGACGTTTCTCTCTCCCTCTCCCTTCCTCTCTAAAAATCAATAAAAACTTTTCTTCTAAAAAAAGGGACTGACACACACCTGAGGACACAGCGGGCCAACCTGAGAGGCACGTGGACGCGGCTCTATCTATACAGTTGTCTTTAATCATCGACAGAGACGGAGGAGGCCCCAGAAACTGTGCCATGAAAGATTCGCCAAGAAGGCAGGATTTAAATGATCTCGAGAGATGACCTTCAAGTGAAAGGACTTTAAATCCATCCAAAAGAAGCGTAACACTTGAGTTCTCCCATTCACGTCAAAGTCCCCCAAGGCTCCAAGAGCCTCCTGAACACACGCCTGCTGAGGGTCAGCAGGCCGACAGCCCCCATCCTCACGGTGTCCCTGGGGGTGGCTCAGGGGACAGGAGTCCTCCGTGTGTCCCCCGGGCAGGCAGGTGAGAGGAGCGCGGGGGGCCCGTACCTGCTGCGTGGTGCTGGTGACGATGCCCTGCTGCAGGCGGTAGGCCTGCTCCTGAAGGTACTTTCTGGTCTCGTGGTTCCGGAGCAGGTAGTTTTCTATCTGGAAACAAAGCAGGTCTCTCTCAAGATCACAGCTCGACTCAGGGTCACGTGACACGTGAAACCGCCAGTGGCCCAGCCTAAAGCCAAAGCACTGTTCACACGCCCTCCAGCGCCCCGATCCCCAGGTCTGACAAGTCGGGGGCCTGCGCCTCACGGCGAGGAGCGGCAGGTGTCAGAAATGTAAGGTGCGGGAAATGGAGTCATTTTTTTGTGGCTTTTAAGTTGGCAAAGCTCCTCCCCGACCTCGCATTATGTCCATCGTGATCCTGCAACGCTTTGTAAGACACAAAATATGTTCACATGTTCAGACTCATGAACACAACTCGGTTCTAATGCGCGTTTACTGCAACTCAGCCGCTGGCCCCGCGGTACCTTCTGCAGAGCCTCCTCCGTCCTCTCGGGGTTTGTCTTGAGGGCCTGAGCAGCGTCATACATGGGAATCGGCATGAATCTCAGCGTGTAGTTCCTAGGAAAAGGAGAGTCATGTTCATTTTAAAAAATAGCTTCCTATGGTCTCGACTCGGCACTTTTTCAAAATCCCAAAAGGCAATAGCCAGAGCGACTCAGAAAATTCCAAATGACCAGCACGTCTTGGGCCCCGACTGCAGCCCAACATGGTGTCCACGTGGTGTCCACATCGTGTCCACGTGGCGTCCACGTGGTAGCACAGGCAACCTCATCCACTCAGGGCTCCCGACAAAATGGTACAACTTTCGGGAATGGGGCTGTTTTCGGATTTCAGGGGCAAGCAGGACGGAACGTTCGGACTGGGACTGGAGAGGGGGACAGAGAAGAAGCCAGCATCTGCCGTGGCCCCCGCTTCACAGAGCAAAAACTCACACCAGCCACGCGGTGCGCAGAGCCCGGCGCGGCCCCCCCATTCCAAGTCCCAGCCTGCAGCTGTGCCCACCACCCCGGGGCTCACGGACGCCGCAGGGCCCACAGATGTGGGTGCCACACTGCACTTTTCCAGAAGGAAGTCCTGGGAGCACTTACTTTTCCATAGCAACAGCTATGTCCTGAAAGCCTTGTGCAGTAATGTTGTTCTTGTCCCAGATCACCGTCCTGTTTGAAAACGGAGCCACATAAACGATGAGACGCAGGAGAGAAGGGAACGAGTCCCCGCGGAGGGTAAAGCTCCCGCAGGCCCGTCCCGGTGTTTTCGTACAAGGGCGTTACGCGAGCGAGATGTTCAGTCTTGTTTCAAACAAGCGAGGATGCCTGTTTCTCCAGCGTTTCATCCCTAACACGCTCACGGCTCAGCGTGTGGGGAAGCGTGCTCGGGAGCAGCAGCACACACGCTGGCTCACCACGGAGGCCGGACAAGCCGGGAACCTAACACCGCGTTTCCCGCATTCTCCCTGGGAAGTCTGGGGTTCGGGTCTCGGGCTGAAATCTATTCACCGAAGATGCTCAGCAGCCCCGTGTCCAGCACGCGGAGCTCCAGGCCCCGAGACCCTCCTCCTAACCTACAGGGGACCTCGTCACGTTTCCTCACGTCTCCATCGCTGCCCTGACCCGGTGTGGTCAGCACCCCGGGGACTCGCTCTGAACCAGTGGACCCTGTGAGACCCCTGGTTTTCCGTCTCTACGGTGGCAGGACCGGGAGGGGGGGGAGGGCAGGGCGCGGGGAAGCCCGACACTCCTGCGCCCCCCAGCTCTGCTCGCTGGGCCCGCCCGCGAGCCGCCCCCCGCCTGTCCCCACACCTGTCAGTGTCACACTGACGAGAAAAGGAGCCACGGCGGCTACCAGGCAGGGTCCACCTCGCAGTGGGAACCTTTAAGGAAAACTTGAAGGACTCACTCTCTCTAAATCTGAGAGCACCCTCCCCGTATTTTGACAAAAGACCAAAACCGTCACCTCTTCTCCTGAGCTTCGCGGGTCCAGCCTTCCGCAGGCCGGCCTCAGAGCGAGCGCGTCACCGCGGCCGAGCCCTGGGCGCCTACCTGAGCTTGGTGTTGATCTGCAGGGCCTTGGCCAGCATCTTGGCGCCCATGTCCCCCATGGCGTTCCCGCTGATGTCCACTTTGGTCAGGGACGTGTTGCTCCCCAGGGCATTGATGATGATGGTGACCTCGGTCTTGAGTTTGGAGTCGGCCAGGGACAGGGACTGCAGAGGCTGAGGGGGGAGCGGGCTGTGAGGCGTCACCTGTGAGCTCTGGCTGCCAGGCGCCGAGGGACCTGCGTCCCGGCGTAAAATGGGCACTGGGGTCAAACGCGGGCGGCTGTGTCTCAGTGCAGGGACGGGCCACCCATCCTGAGGGGAGCGAGGGGAGCGAGGGGCGACGCGGGGCGACGCGGGGAGACGCGGGGAGACGCGGGGAGACGCGGGGCGACGCGGACCAGCTCTGACAGGCCGGGATCCCGAAGCTGCTGCACAACCGCTGCTTGGCTCGGGTGCAGCCACACTGCTCCTCTACCCACAGCACGAAACCGCACCTCCGAACACCAGCAAACGCAAACGCGACACCAGCCGAGCCCCGGCCTGGTGCCTCCGTGGGTCGGAGCGTCACCCTGGACACCAAAAGGTTGCGGGTTCGATTCTCAGTCAAGGCATGGACCTAGGGTCGGGGTCAGTCCCTGGTCAGGGCTTGTGTGGGAGGCAACCAACTGATGTCTCTCTCTCTCTCTCTCAAAAAGTCAATAAAAGCATGTCCTTGGGGGAGGGTTAAAAAGCAAATGGGCGTAGAAGTCAGTTTATCTGTCTTTCAGTCTGTTAGTTACAATCTTTAACTGGTCACGAGCTGCATCAACTGGACAGCAAGTCTACTTTAAGTGCCTCCTGTCGCCGCGTTACGAGGTAACGACTCCGTTTCCTTCACACGACAACGGGAAACGTGCGCACAGGTCAAACCGTCCGGAAGCCTGTCGCCATGAACCTGGTGGAAATGCTAAGAATGGCAGCAAACAAAAGGCTTCAGGCAGAAGTTTTAAGAATAAATCTCACCGATTCTTCGTCTTGGATCATCTGTACCAAGTTGTCCAACACGGGGGCCAGGTTTCTGAAGAGACGTCAAACACGGGGACAGACGTGTGAAACCCAGTGCTCGGGGCTGGGCGCCGTCATCACCGACAGAACAGAAATTCCAGACTTACTTGGATTTCATGTTGTTGAAGTTCTTGCCTAACGCCAGGTGCTGTATGGATCTGTTTTTACTGAGCCACACGATTAAGGTGGAGAGGTCGGACTCTAGACCTGGAAACGCGAGAGGGGGGGGAATCGGAATCCGTACGAACGAGCTCGGCTGGAACACGACCGGGCGGAGGAGGAGACCTCCCGGGGGCCCTGGGATCTCATCTCTTCCTTTCAGCGGCTTTCAGGGCGAGAGAGGGGAAGCGAGAGAAACAGAAACATCCGTCCGCTGTCCCACGTATCCGTGAATTCACTGGCTGCTTCTTGCAGGTGCCCCGGCCGGAGGTCAAACCCTCACCCTCGGGGTATCGGGAAGATGCTCTAACCAGCGGAGCCACCTGGCCAGGGCCCATCTTTTCCTTTCAAAGGGTCTTTGCTCTCTTTTCCCGCCTCTCATTTCAGAGGTAAACTCACTGCCTGCATCCTCTGGCCCAGCCAGCGGGAGATGAGGTCCGTGGGGACTGGAGCGGAAACAAATGGGCAGGAGGTTTCCACTCCCCAGGTCCCGCGGAGAGGCCCCCGTCCCTGCTCACGGCGACTGCAGGCGTCTGTGCAAATCTAACAGGACCCCGCGCGCAGGCTACGGACATCGTCAGGGATGCGGCCGGCAGAACAAGCTCCGAATAAACAAACCAGGGCTCGACCTCATCGCCACCAAGGACGCAAGAGGCTGGACTCAGGGCTTTATCAACAGACCGATGACATCTTAACTGACCCTTTTAGTTCCTGCCTAGACCGCGCATTGTCGGCCATGGACTCGGCTAAGACTTTGGCACAGATTTATCCCGTAAACAAACTCCACCGTTAAATTAAAAAGTCCTATCGGACGAGGGAGAGAGAACGTTTTTATGAAGGTGTTTTCCACATCGAGTCTCCCTTCGCTAACTGGAGAATCGTCTCCTCTCCTCCCGACGCCCGGCTTACCGTTGTCGGAGATGTCCAGGCTGGTGATGTTGTGGATCTCGGCGATGCAGCCCTCCAGCACCTGGGCGCCCCCCGACCTCAGCTAGAGACACAGGCGAACACAAGGGTCAGTCGCCTGCTGGAGGCGGAGCCAAAACACCAGAAAAAGGCAACGCAGTCTTCAACTTGGCACCACAGAAAAGCCTGACTTAAAAACGTCAAAAGAGCTGCCGCGGGTGGTAAAGAGCCAACACGCGTCATCGCTGCCGCCTCCCATAGGCCATCACCCCGAAAATCGCCAGAAAAAGAGACAAAGACGACCGAGACGACCCAGGTCACCGCCAGCAAGGCGCTGTCTGCCAACCCACAAGAGCTCTCTCCACTTCTGACGTCTGGAAATCGAACGAATCCTCTGTGTCCGTGAGGAGGGGCTGCTCTTTTATTTGGCTGCTTCAGGAATAAGCCCCCCCCCCCCCAGGCAGCAGCACCACCAAAGGGGCTGAGAAAGACTAACCCCGACCGGCACCCAGCTCGGGAGGGGCCCAGGGCGGTGCTGGGCCCGCGGTGGTGCAGCAGGGAGCGCAGGGCTCCAAGGCCTCAAAGCGGCCTGAGCGGACGGGACGCCTGGCGCCACCGGAGAAAAAGACGTTTCCTTAACCTAAAGTGCGATGATTAGGGTTGCCTCAGACCCAAACTAAGAGCGAGTTATTCCAAATACCTAATTTATTCCAAACAGAATATATAACCCGAAAGTTTCGTCTTTTTCCATGAAACCAAAAGCACAGCTTCCAGAGGTCAGAATATCTTTCTATTTTCCTTTCGGCAGCTCTCTGCGCTCCTACTGTGTGCAGAGCCTTGTGCGGGGCGCAGTTTCCCGACCTGCAGCCACTCTGCTCAACAAACTTACTACCAAACAGGAGAGAAATGATCACTTGCTGAGCCTCCTGTGCACCGGGGATCATGGCTGCTCCTCTAGTCACTGAAGGAAACTGACATTTATATAAACTGCTACATCGAATTTATAACACAAGGTGCTGTTTTCTGCTTGTTCAAGTTTTGAGGTAAGAAGTTAAGGAATCGTGACTTCACTATTTTAGCTGCAGTGTTTTTCTGGTTCCCTGGACCAGACCGACCCACTCCCCCGGGCGCCTGCGTGCTTAGCGGAGTTTTGCACAGATCTCTGGGCCCCTCTTCACTGGGGAGTGTTTCGGTTGATGCGATTAAATCCAGCCTTCCCCACTTTCCATTATTATAAAGCACAGCAAAAATCTCCCACTTACAAATATGGAAAGTTCAGGCAACGTTTAAGCGATCGACTCTGTGTATTTTGTAAAAGCTGCTGACTGGTGATATTTGTGGCATTTACCCCTAAAAGCAACACTTTCCAATTGTCAGAAATAATCAGCTCTATCAACACATGCGAATGAAACCGCCGTGAGGTACTTACGCAATGGCCGAGCTAAGGGAAGCCCAGGGAGGAAAAAAAAAATGTTATCGGCAGGAAGTGAGGAAAGAACCGAGAGGCTCAGGTCTATCGACACAGCGCGAAAGAGCAGAGTCGGGAAAACCCTGCCAACTAAAACCTGTTCCCGGAACAAAACATGGAAAACTTAAATACGAAAATAACTAGTCTTCAGTTACCAAGGACATTCCGTTAATTCACAGGTTACCTGATGCCTGAAGCTCCCCCCAAGCTGAAGCCTCCCCCAAACAGCAAAACCTCTCCCGGCTGTAAATGAAAGTCAGTAAACGCATCTGCGTAACGAGGGCTGGGGGCCTCTGGGCCGCAAGGCTGGCGTCAAATGCCCGTCCCTGGGAACCCCACACCTGAGCCACTGAAGAGCAGGCGGGATGGGGGTGGGGTGGGGCCCACTGCTGTACACTTTTTTCAAATGTCTACAAAAACCACATTTCTTTCAAGAGAAAAGTGTCCTCTCACCCACGGGAGCTGGGCTATTCCAGGGGTTCCTCACAGCTCTAAGGGAATCGTGTTTAATACTCAGTCATGATGGGGACCAGAGAAGTAAAGACACGAAAGTCTAGAGAAAACTTTCAAAAAATTCCTTCTCCTTCCCTGAGGTCACTTTTGCTTTTTAAAAAGATGCGGCAAATACTACAGATTTAAATGTAAACAACCCCCTAAATGATCGCTTTTCTTCCTATTTTAATTTAAAAACATAATTTTTATGCTGGGACGTTTTCCCCCAAAGGTTCCTCCAAGGACGAAACTTGGTTTGACGAGACCCAGTCGAAATGTGTTGCTGCTGCGGGGGCAGCGAACGCGGGCTTGGTGTGGAAGAGAAGGGCTGTGTGCTCCGCGTGGGGTCTCCGGGCCTCGTCGTAAATACTTAAGGGCCGGCGCCAAGAATGGGGTTTTGTTTTTTTAAAGTCATTAAAAACACACTTGAATGCTTTCTGAACATGGATCTGTGGCCGTTTGGAGATAAAACCCATAAAACATCAGAACCTTCTGTGATGTGTTTTTCTGCTTCATTGATACGCCCGGGAACAGAATCGCTCTCTGCAGGAGGAAAGAGCTCTCTCCTGGGGTGCGGCACCCAGGGCGCCTACCTCACAGCCGCTCAGGTCCAGGGACACGGCCTTCAGGTTGTGGTTGCTGGTCAGGCTGAGCAGCAGCGCCCTGCGGAGGGAGCACCGGTCACCGCGCAAGTCCGGACGCGCCCCAAATACAGCCCAGAGAAGGACCCGGGTCCCAGGCCGGCACCAAGCACCACCTCACTGTTTAAAATGCCAACTGTATGCCCGGCCGGGGGGCTCGGTTGGTTGTAGCATCGCCCCGTAAAGCAGAAGGTTGCGGGTTCGATTCCCGGTCAGGGCAATACCTCGGTTGCAGGTTCAATCCCTGGTCGAGGTGCATACGGGAGGTAACAGATCAATGTTTCTCTCTCTCTCTCTCTCTTCCTCTCTTTCAAAAAATCAGTTTAAAACACACACACACAAGAATATACTAAAAATGGACTAAACCGGAGTTAATATAAAGACAGTTGCACCCGGGACACAACTTTTACAGACGATCAGT